>NC_046235.1:12087267-12749887 GCF_009819885.2 Catharus ustulatus | reverse complement strand
CCGCCTGGGTGAGCATCACCTGCGAGCTCAGGGTGAGCCTGAACGTATCTTGGCAGCTTCTCCAGGCATCTCCTTGCTCTCATTCTGCAGTCTTTGATGAATATCTGAAGATTGCTGGGAAGCCCATTGAGAGGAGCATCCGGGGAGAGCTCTCTGGTGACTTTGAGAAGCTGATGTTGGCCGTGGGTAAGCCAGCCCCACATGGGGATCCTGCAAAAACACATCACTGCTCTTCCTCACTGGGAGGGCTCAGCACTGGGGCCAGCAAGGTCAGGGTGTACCTGGTATCAGGGAGCTCAGGGAGGCTCCTCCAGGATGGATGGGGATGCTGGATATGGTTCCCATGGGGTATGGGTGCTCAGATGTTTGGGGCACTTGGAGGCACTGGAGAAGCTGAGTGCTGGCATCCCTCACCACACCTTAATTTCCCTGCAGTGAAATGCATCAGAAGCAAAGCAGAGTATTTTGCTGAAAGGCTCTACAAGGCCATGAAGGTGAGTGGATTTCCCCTTCTCTACAGAAACCCCCCAGTGCTGCAGGGGTCTGGCCAGAGGAGGCATCCCCTTGCCACGGGGTGCTGCTGGAGAGAAGGGTGACACAGGTCCATGAAGGCAGGACTTACGTGACCTGGGGTCTCTGCCCTACCCTCCAAAGGAGTTACTCCTTCAGACCCAGGGCTGGGTAGAAGTCAGATAGAGGGTCCCACATGTGATGGGCTAAGCAGAGTTGCTCAGCCATCCCAGGCTTGATGTGGGGTTGCTCCATTGCAGGGTCTGGGCACGAGAGACAACACGCTGATCCGCATCATGGTGTCCCGCAGCGAGATCGACATGCTGGACATCCGGGAGGTGTTCAGGACCAAGTATGAGAAATCTCTCTACAACATGATAAAGGTAAGGGCTGGGGGTCCCTGCTCACCCTCCAAGCAGCTGCTGGTGCTGCCTCCCTCATGATGCCAGCACCCCTGGGAGGGCTGTGCTGGGTGTCCATCTCTGAGGACAGGGTTCAGGGAGACCCCTCTCCATGAGCTTGTCTCATGGCACTACCTTGACTCTACCTACTGCATGGTTCTCTGTCTCCATCTGCCTTTCCAGGAGGACACGTCTGGGGAGTACAAGAAGGCTCTGCTGAAGCTGTGCGGAGGGGATGATGAGTAAGACCATCTGTCACCCCCCTTTGTCCCTCTTCACCCTCTTGGTGCTGGGTATGACATCTGGGTCAAAGCCTGGTGGAGCACCTGGACCAGCAGCACCCACAGGGACTGTGGTTCAGTACAGGGAGCCCTGTGGCCCCTCTACATGACCAGCCACAATGTCATGGTCCCTTCTTGGCACATGGGAGCCCTGCAGGGCAGGGCCAAACCCCTGGAGGGAGGATGCTCTGGTGGCAGAGGTTGGGATTCACCACACATTTCCTCCCATTCCCACCCATCCAGCCCCACAGCAAGCACCTGACTCCTGCCCCTGTGCCCAGTGGATACAAAACCCCCCTCATGGAGGAGCAAGACAGGGTGAGGGGGTCTGCTGGCAGGTGCAGGGCCCCCATGGCTCACTGTCCCCTGTGCTTGCCCTCCGTTGCAGTGCTGCAGGTGAGTTCTTCCCCGAGGCGGCGCAGGTGGCCTATCGGATGTGGGAGCTTAGTGCGGTCAAAGTAGAGGTCAGCACCCCCAGCCCCCCTGCACCCCTCTGTGCTGCCTGCCAGCTTGGGACTCCTGGCTTCTCCTGTCTGCCATGGGGCACAGCCAGCCCCACACCTCTGCTCTGTCTCTCGCTCCCTGGCTTCTCTGGATGCCATTCTCTGGTTTTGGGGTACGAGGTTGACAGGATGTAACCGTGGCAGGGCTGGCTGCCCCCCCGTGGGCTCCACTAACCCCCTCCTCCCTCTGAGGCCTTCCTCCCTTGGGGCAGTGGGTCCTGCACGTCTCTGCAATGCATCACATGAAACCCTGCCCACCAAAGAACTCCTGCCCCTTGGGGTAGCCCAGAGCTGGCCAGGGCATGGCTGCAGTCTGGGTAGCAGCAACCTGCATGCAGCTGAAGCTCCCACAAAAGGGTGCTTTGGGATGTGCAGAAAACACACCCTGAGCCCTACGTGAACACTGGGAGCATGGAGATGTGTTTGAAGCTGTAAGGACACAGGGGGATAGAACTGTAGGGCAGGAGTGAGCAGCCTTTCAGCAACTCTTCTGTCTCTCAGTGACGTGGCCAGCCCAGGCTGAGATGTTCCAGGCTAGGGTAGGCAGGTGTAACACTGGGCAGGACACCAAGACTCCAGGGACTGTCTGTTGCTCTCTTCTTCCTGCTCTCTGCTAGTCTGGCTATGATTTGCCCCTACTGAAAGGGGTGACAGTGGTGGGGAGATCCCCAGGTGCTTGCACTAACACAAAACCTGCTTTGGCCTCAGCTTGCTGGGTGGCACCTTCCCCCCTCTCCATCTCCCCTTCTCTCCATCTCTCCATCCCTTCATCCCTTCCTCCCTCCCTGCCTCTCATCTCGACGGTGAACATAAACCCCTCTCTGCATCCACAGCTGCGAGGAACCGTGCAGCCTGCAGGAGACTTCAACGATGATGGGGACGCGCAGGTGCTGAGGAAGGCAATGAAGGGCCTGGGTAAGTGAGGACTGTGAGTTTATGCCCTTCCTGATGCTCCTCAACAGCTCCTGGGGCAGAAAATCCATCCAGGCCCACACAGGGCTGCATGGAAACCTCAGGGGGAATCGAGACAGTTGTGGGAGTTCTCCCTTCCCGCCTGCCCAGTTTGTGGGGATGGCATTGTGCCCATGGTCAGGGTGACACAGTGACACAGTGTGGTTCTGCTGTCATTGCAGGCACGGACGAAGGGGCCATCATAGAGGTGGTGACCAGGAGGAGCAACGCCCAGAGGCAACAGATCCTAAAGGCTTACAAGGCTCATTATGGCAGGGTACTGCAGCCTCTATCCCACCCTGCTTCCTCCTGCACACATCCTGTCCCCTGCCACATGGAGATCAGCCCCTCACTTAAAGGAATCCTGCCCAGGGAGCAGTGGGCATCTGGGGCACACTCACCTGCCCTGGCATGATTCCCCCAAGGGAAACAGTTGTCACAGCAGCCTCCCACTCTCTGTGTCCTTTCCCCTTCACTTGCCCCATCCTCAGCTCCACACAGAGGACTCCAGAGCCAGAATCTCCTCAGAGCCACCCAAATATGTGACATTAAACTGCCCCAAGAGTTTTCTTAGATGTCTCCAATCCCTATACTCTCCTACCCCTTTTTTCCTTTCATGTTGGCTTAACTGGTCTGTCCCTGCAGAAGCAGGTGGGGACTGAATCCTCAAACACTTTTGCAGGACCTGATGGCAGACCTGAAATCCGAACTGTCTGGCAGCTTGGCCAAGCTGATCCTTGGGCTGATGCTGACACCGGCCCAGTATGATGCCAAGCAGCTGAGGAAGGCCGTGGAGGTAATTGTCACACTGCTGGTGGCCCAGGGCTGTCAATGCCCACAGCTTCACATGCCCCAGAGTCTCACCTCCTGTGGAGAAGAAAAGATCAGAAAGTACCAGGACAAAGACCTGGTTTGCACTCAAGACTTGCATGCCTCTTTGTAGCCCATCATGCTCAGCCAGCTGGTAACCACAGGAGAACCAGGGTAGGGGCAAACCAGTCCCATGCACTGCTATCCACCAGTCACAGCAGCTGGGACCCCACTAGCAGTGTATTTGGACACTTCATGTTGTTTCCTACTAGCCCTTGGGGCCATTTGCTGAATGTAGACTTTTGCCACATGGTTGACCTGGACCCCTCCTTGCCTGGCACTGCAGGGCAGTGCAATCATGTCCCCATCTGGTGTTGGCACCTGCAGCACCCACCATGCCACTCTCTTCCAGGGGGCCGGCACAGATGAGAGCGTCCTCATCGAAATCATGGCCACGCGGAACAACCAGGAGATCAGGGCTATCAACGAGGCCTATCAGGAAGGTAGGGCACGGAGGGACAGGGGAGCACCCAGGCTCTGGGCACAGATAATTCTGTACAAGGCTCTTTTACAGCCCAGGCAAAGTTTTGTCTCTGGGTTAGGTCCATGGCTTGGTGTTATGAAGGTCTGGTAGTCCTTCCAGCAGAGTGCTGGTCCTCACCTCTCTCCATCTCACCAGCCCTGCCCCAGCTCTGCCATCAGTGCCATCTCTCTTCCCTGAGAGCTCTTTCACAATGATCCTATTCTCTCTAGAGTACCTAGAGCAAGAGGCTGTGCCTATGCTCAGGGCTTTAGAGCTTCTGGGGTGATGCCCTCTTCCCTGGGTTTGAGCTCAGCAGATGGAGGCATCTGCTTCAGCCATGCTTCCCACGAGGATCACAGGCACAACAGGCACTGGTGGGTGGGAAGCTGAGCTGCAAGGCTCAGCCATTCCTTCTTCACAGCCTACCACAAGACCCTGGAAAGTGACCTGAGCGGTGACACATCAGGGCATTTCAAGAGGATTCTCGTCTCCCTGGCTCTGGTATGGGCAACTCTCACTGGGTGTTTTCCTCTCCCTGCCACTGGCAGTGCTGTGGGTCTGGAAGGACAGTGGCTGGGGAAGACAGAGCATCACTCCCTGACTGGGCAGTGCTGGTGGACTCTGTCTGCCACCCCCTCACTTGGGGCTCTCCCAGGAGATGTCCCCTCCGCATCTCCATGATTTTTGTATCCAACCACAGGGCAACCGTGATGAAGGACCAGAGAACCAAACGCAGGCACACGAAGATGCCAAGGTAAGACCCATGCTCTTATGGACTTTGCATTTAAAAAAAGAAGAGGATGTTGCATGCCCTGATCTGGAATTGACATTCTCAGGGAAGCAAATGCTGCTTGGCCTGGGTCTGTGTAAACTGCAGGGGGAGATGCCAGGTGAAATGACACCCTTGGAAGTAAAGCTCCCATGCCTGATTGCTGAAGCCCTTGGCTCTGCTGCTCCATGCACGGGGAGAGCAGCCCCAGGGTGTCCCCAACCAGTGCAGAGCTGCCACTCTGGGGTTCAGTAGCACACACTGATGCTGAAATTTGGCTCTTGAGCTTCAAATGCAGCTTTGGGCTGGTCTGCAGGAGCCACCCACCTCTGTGATTTGTGCAGGGGGCAGCCCTGACACACTGGGGTGCTCCAAACCTCTACTGAGCTGTGGTGAGACACAACTGGAAGGGGAAGGCTGAGCAGCCAGAAGCAGTGCAGGGGGCTGTGGGGGCTCATTCCCTGGCTCAGCTCCTGGTCCCAGGAGACCTGTGACCCACAGGCTGTGTTCCCTGACCTCCTGCTCTTCAGCGCCACGTCTTTTCTATAAGGGGCTGGGAAATCTGTGCAGGGTCAAACCCGAACTCTTGCTTGGCTGTCCCATGCCAGCACTGGATGTTCCAATGCACAGAGAGCACCACAGCATTCCCAGCAGGGCTGCCACCAGCAGAGGGAGTGGAGGCTGTGCTGCCTGTGTCCCTGTCTGTGCACTGCCTGCACCCTGCTACACTCTGCCTGTACCTCTGCTCAAGCACTGCTTGCACCCTGCCACACTCTCTGCCTGACCCTCTGCCCAGGCATTGCCTGCACCCTGCCACACTCTCTGCCTGTACTTCTGCTGATGCCTTTTTGGAGCCACTTAAAAACAGAGGTTAGACAAAATTAAGAGAATTAAAAGCGCTTAGATTTACTGAAGGGCTTTCAGGTGCATTTAGGGCACATGTAGCCCTCCCAGGGGGCTACACCCCAAAATGGATGGTGGGTCATGGGTTTTCATACTTTTATAAGTTTGCATATTGGGAGTTAATCTTTCAGTTACAGTTTCAGCTAATGAAGTCATTTGCACCAAGTTTGCTCCCCGACAACTTACTTTTGTTTACATTTCTCAGGGCCTGAGACAGTCAGGTGTCCTTGATTCCCAGGCCTAGAGAGGAATTGTTTTGTCTGACTAAAATGGGAAAGCAGAAGTTAACAGTCTATATGGAATTCAGAGTTACACACTGAGGAATTGCAGGAATGCAAATATATGAAACATATAAAAGCTGAAATCATTAGGCATCACTGCCCATTCACTGCCTGCACCCCTGCTGCAAGTGCTGCTGCTCACCTCAGCCTGCTGAACAGAGAGAGCCAGGGATGACATGCACAGGGACGAGCCAGCCAGGTGGCACCTGACCTGGCACCACGCTGTGTTTTGTCAGCAAAGCTGCCCTTCCCCTCATCCCACTGGGAGAGGTGGGCAGGCTGGTGGGAGCCAGCCTAGAGCCAGGCAAGGATGCTCCAAGAGGAGCAAGAGGCTGGTACCCAAGCTCCAGGGCTGAGGGGACCCTGATTGCTTGGCCAAAGACCACCCTCCCAAGGTACTGGTGTAGAGGCCATACTGGAGGAGGACATGGGTCCTGCTCATGGGGAAGCAGGGGACCTGGGGACAGGGATTTTGCTATACTTCCCTTGCTTTGTCAGGGAACAATAAAGGTTGAGCACCACCTTCTGACCCTGTTGTCTTCCTGTCTCTCTCTCCACCAGGTTGTTGCTGAGACCCTGGTGAGTGCCTGCCCTTTCGCTCCTCACCCTTCTGCATGTCTGAAGGGATGCTGCCATCCTGTGGTGCAGGGCTGGGGCTGGGAACTGCAGCCCCACAAGCCAGGCATTTCTGACCACATGAGCTGTGCTCACTGGCTTGGGACTCTAGTGTCCTTGCATCACATCAGGATAGGGGATAAGGGGATAGATGGGACCTGCAATGAGAGCATTTCCCTGTAGTGTGGGGCAGGAGAGGGAGAAAGCCCCCTGCACTGCCCTTGGGGACCAAGCCTGCATGCAGGACCCATGTTTCAGGCAGTGTGGGACTCAGGGCTGGCTTCCCTGGCTCCCCAAAAGTGGGGATTGGGGAAGGGATGACTTTATCCTGCAGAAGCCTAAAGGAGGAGATGAGCACAGCCTCCCACTGATGTCCACAGAGGAATGGCAGCTGTTTCATTCATGGGCAGCATTGCTCTGGTCCAGGGTGGCTTCTGTGTCTGGCAGCCCTGAATTTCCTCTTCAGGTGGTGTTGGTTACCCCCGAAACATTCTCCACAAAGGACAATAAAAGTCTTAGTGAGCACTGCAGAGCTTTTTCCATAAAAGCTTGAAAACATATTTTCTTAGAGATAATCTATGAGTGCATAGCTTCACATCCATGCAGAGGAAATGCCTTTTTTAGGGGGAAAACATCCCCAGCTATTTCCTTGCTCATAAAAGGTAACCCTCTTTACAAAAGGGTTTCCAGTCAGGACTGGCTGTCCCAGGAAGAGCTGTTTGACACCTGTGTCCCTCTCTGCCATGTCCATCTCTCTGCCTCCCTCTTCACTCTTTGCTCTCTCCCAGAAACTTGCTGATGTCTCCAGCAATGACTCCAGTGACTCCCTGGAGACGCGATTCCTCAGCATCCTCTGCACCCGCAGCTACCCCCACCTCCGCAGAGGTAGGATCACATTTCTCCATCAGCTGCAAGACAAGTGCTTGGATTTGGGCTGGATGGGAGGTGGGGAGATGGGGATCCTGTCAAGGCTGAGGTTGAGCCCTCTGCCCATCTGTGGTGGGGAGGAGGCAGTGGGAAGAGCTGGTGTGGCCTGGCATTTGAGATGACTTGTTGAGCCTGCTCTGGTCCCTCCTGGTCCAGAAGTCTCCACAGCTGAGGCTGGAGTCTCCTGGGTGCCCAGGGCTGGAATGGAACAGCTCAGCAATGATCCTTTCCTCTCCCCCATCCCCAGTGTTCCAGGAGTTCATCAAATTGACCAACCACGACGTGGAGCACGCCATCAAGAAGCGGATGTCGGGAGATGTGAGGGACGCCTTCGTGGCTATTGGTCAGTGCTCCCTCAGGGCAGCAGCCCCTTCAGCTGTCACTGCCAAGGCAGTGTGGCAGCAGATTCCTGCTGCCCTTGGACCATGGAGACTCCCAGTGGGGCATGGGTTGGAGCACCTACAGAGTCCCTAGAGAGGGCCAGGACTGCACCCTTGTACGAAGGAGGGCTTGTGGCTGAGACAGTGGTGCCACAGTTCCTTGCTGTGCTGTGTCCCCTGGGTGCCAGGAACCCACTTTCCATCCCCTCTGTGTGTTGCAGTCCGCAGTGTGAAGAACAAGCCGGCTTTCTTCGCTGACAAGCTCTACAAGTCCATGAAGGTGAGGACAGACCTTCCTGGGGCTGGGCTATGGGAGAGGGCTGGGCTGGGATTCTTTGGGACTCTGCTTTAACCCCCAGAAAGGGATGGGGTTTGTCCTCTGGCTGTCCCTGAACAGTGAGGAGGGCTGACCATAAACCAACACCTGGGGTTATCAGATCTGTCTGATGTCTTGCTGGCAGCAAGTCCAGCATATGTCCAAGGAGAGATCATAGAACAGTTAGGGTTGGAAGGGACCTTTAAAGGTCATCTAGTGCAATTCCCCGCCATAAGCAGGGACATCTTCAAGACTGCTTAAGGCCCCATCCAACCTGGCCCTGAATGTTTCCACAGAGGGGAGATCTACCACCTTTCTGGGCAACTTGTGTCAGTTTCACCATCCTCATTGTAAAAAATTTCTTCTAAGTTAAAACCATCACCCCTTGTCCTATCACTACAGACCCTGCTAAGAGTTTCTTCCCATCTTTCTAAAGCCCCTTTTAAGTATTAAAAGACTGCAATAAGGTCTCTCCAGAGACCTCTTCTTCAAGCCGAACAACCCCAGTTCCTTCAGCCTTTCCTCACAGGAGAGGTGTTCCAGCCTCGTTTTTGTGGCCTTCCTGTGGGCCTGGTCCCCAGCTTGGACTGTGCTGGAGATGCCAGGAGCATCTGTGAGCCCCAGTCCATACAGGCCTTTTTATTCAAGCTCTCCCTTGCAGGGTGCTGGCACAGATGAGAGGACCCTGACCCGGATCATGATTTCTCGGAGCGAGATTGACCTGTTCAACATCCGTGGCGAATTCATAGACCTGTTTGACAAATCGCTGCACCACATGATTGAGGTGAGAGGACAGGGACTTCCCTTCCTGGCTCATCACCTTGTCTGGCTGAGCCCTGGCCCTGAGTCCTGTGGGGACCTGAGCAATGGCTGAGCATCACCTGAGGAGGGGGAACCTGGCCCCAGTGTTGGCTGGTCTGGCTATAGAGAGAATGTGCTGGCATCTTCCACTGCTGCAGGGATACCTGCAGGATGTCCAGGACATGGGGCTGTGCCAGGGCAGGTTCTCTGACATGGCTTTTCCTCTTGCAGAAGGACACCTCTGGCGACTACCGCAAGGCTCTGCTGGTCCTGTGTGGTGGGGAGGACTAGGTGGCAGCTGGGGCCCTTTGTGTCTGAGCCAGCACACAGCCACTGCCTTGATGTCACCGCAGCTTCGGGGGCTTCAGGGGACACTCAGTCCCCTCCAGAGAACAACTCACTTTGCGCTGGAAAGCAGCACCACATTGCAAGCGGGGAAGTCTCGGGGAGGGGAGCAGAGGGGTCTGGGTAGGGAGATTGTCTTGAAGCAAAATAATTCATACCCGAACATGCCACTAAACCAAGGAATTTACCCAGATAGAAAAGACAATTTTAAATCTGATAAATAAAACCTCACTGTTGCTGACCCTGGGGCGAGAGCAGTTGACTTACTGTGGCAGGTTTGGGTGGGACTGAGAAGCCTTGGTGTCTCCTTGCTCCCACAGGCAAACTCTGGTAAGAGCCCAGCCCCAGCTCCAGGGAGGGCCCTGAAGACACCACAAAACCTCTCTGAGCAACGCTTCTACTGAGAAAGGGGCTGAAAATGCATGTGGGGCTGGCAGCAGTGCAGGGACTTCACCAAGAGCTTCACTTCATGCCTCTGAAAATCCCCAGCAGGGTTCAGGCCGTTGTGTGGATGATGCTTTCATAAACCAGAGATACAAATCAGGCTTGATGGTATCCACCCGTCCTCACACGCGGTTTCCTGTGCTTTCAAGCTGCTGAAGAAGCAGTCGAAAGGCACATGCCACAGAGGCTACACCCCCAAACAGTTTGTTTACACTTCCCCCAGCATTCAGGAGAAAAGAACTGGAATTTCCAAAAGTGGGAAATTCCAGCACTTTCAATTGTTTCCAAGTCAGAACAAAAGGTTGTGAATACCCTAGTCTTCCTCGGAACAGCTGGGTGAGGAAAGCTTCGCCTTCAAAATATCAAAGCAGTGTTAGGAATAATAATGCAATATTATTACAACACTTCAAAACCAGCTGAGGTCAAGAAGCAGCAACATGTAGAGACAAACCAGGGAAGCTGAAACAACTCAGCTGGGTATTATCCCACTAAAAATTCCCTTGATGCCTTCCTGTAAAACATCCCCTTGTAACAAAACAACCTTTATTGAAGGAGAACAGTCTGGTTGAAGCTTTTTCACCCTCCCCATACTTCCCATAGAGATTTGGGTTCCACTGTCTAGTCCCTGTGTGTAAGAAGAATTGGGCGTCCCTGTCCAGACAGCATCTGGGGGACTCAACATCTCCCACGCCTGCAGCAGCCTATGGGTCACCTGCTTGGCCAGGAACCTGCTGCAAAGACTCTGAGCAGCTGCAGAAGTTGTTTTGAAGGGAGGCTGTAACCCCGATCTTCATCTGCCAGTCTCTTCCTGCGGCTCCGTGCTGCAGCTCCGAGCTTTGCAGCAGAGCCTTCTGGTGGCACGGAAACTGCAGGCAGCAGAGTTGCCCACCTCCCTGCAGCTGGGAACTGGGCTCAGGAGTGAGGAAGGCCCAAGGAAGTTCTGAGGCTTGGGTGACAGCCCATCACCCCTGGGAGAGCCAGATTTGAGGCAGCAGAGCCCTGTTCCTCCAGAACAGGAGGAAACCCTGCTCAGCGTTAGCACAGGGCAATGACACGAGAGCTATCATTTCCTTCATTCTTGTGGCCAAAACAGATGCTCCAGGGGTTTGTACGGGGTGGGGGGGCTGTCCCTGGGTACAGGTGTAAATTAAACACTCCAGTGAATTTTCTGACTGTACCACAATTGCTGTACACCAATGGACAAGGATTTCACCACTCATAGTCAAGATGTCTCAGAGTGACACAGGACCGCAAGTCCCTCAGGGCCAGTTCCCAGCTCAGGGTGATGCCACCACCAGGAGGACTGGCTGACTACAGCACATTGGTCCCAAGGCCAGGAATTTCCCTGGCACCTGCTGCAGGCTGCTCCTACAATGCAGACAAGATAGCAGAGTCACACAATGTTTGGGGAGAGGAAGGGAGAGTGAGATAGGGTTTCTTCCTTGAGCAACTCCCTCTTCTGCAAAAGTCCTGCAAACAGAAAGCCTCTGTCTTGCCCCAGTGCCACAGTAATCCATCTCCTGCAGCAGCTGTCTCAGCTGGAGCTGAAAACAGCTGGTGGTATTTTAATTGCTGCAAACACTCAGCACAGTCAGTACCCGAATTGAGCACAGATTATCTCAGCACCTGCCCCATGCTGGGGTTGGGTCTGCCCTACACAGAACCACAGACTGGCCTGAGCTCAGCAGAGCTACCTATCCTAAGACAATACCAGGAAGATGACAGGATCTTGGGAAAACACTAGCATGGCCTCTGGGACTAACTCAAAAAGCAGCTTCATCCCTATCCCTGTAGCACCCCAGTCTCCAGAGAAAATACACTTCATAGCACCACTGTCCAGGAACCCCTCTGCTCCTTCCACTGGCCACAACCCACCCAATCTAGAGCAGTCAGTGACAAATCTCATGCCTAACCTCCGTGATCAACAAGGAGGTGAGCATTAAAGGGAAGGCTAGGAAAGGAAGGGGGGAAATTAGTAAGGCTGTGAGCAGGCTAAGGGCTGGAGGTAGGTCCATGCTGGCCATCCACGCTTTAGCTTTCAGGGCTACTGCAGGGGAGAGTCTGGGATTTACACTTTACGCATTGACCAGCAATTTCAGGGGCAAGGGCTCGCTTCCAGGCAAGGCTAAGGCCAGATTTCACAGGTTGCAACATCCAGAAAACCCCATGAGCCCATGTTTGCTACACAGAGAGGGCCGGATCTCTACTCTGAGTCAGCCACTGCAGATTCTTCCCCGCCAGCCCCTGGAGAGGAGGAGCCACAAAGGCAGATGGGATGTTGGTCTAAATCCCTAACACAAAGCAAGCCACTTCCATCCCAGCTGCTCCTTCCTCTGAGGGGAGAAACCCAGCCTTCAGTCTTGGGAGGTGGCGAGCTGGGACTGGAGAAACAACTGAGCTCTCCAGGACTGTTTCCATATCTCTGGAGCAGCTCTACAGGACACAATGACTGCTTCTGAGCCCTGTTCTCAGGCATTTCAACTGGATGAGACACAACCTGGGGAGAGAGGAAGAGGGAAAATCCCCTCTGTGCCTATTGCTGGTTTTGTACATTGAGACTGCAAATGATTCAAAGCTTAAAGCATACAATGAAATCCTCTGAGCAATCCCAGACCTGGTTCCCAGAGGCTTTTTTGGCCCCACTATGGGACTGCATCAGGTCCCACCACAACTGATCCCCTGCTGATGTGGAGGAGGGAGAGGATGGCAGGAGGTGGTGATTTCCTGTGAAATGGGTGACACTGAGTCCAGCCTCACATGCCAGAGGCAGAGGAAGACGGGAGCCATCATTCAGTAAGAGGGCAAACCCAGCAAAGTGAGTGCAGTCCAACATCCCTGAAAAACCAGGGTGTGATCCAGCCCCGTGTGAAGGCAGAGTACTGCAGAGGCTTGGTGAAGCAGGAATGCTCCCCAATACCTTCCTTCTCTCCTATCTTGATCCCTTCTACACTCCCTTCTGCCCTCTCAGCAGCCAACTATCCCAGGCTCCCTCCCCTACCTCTCCCTTGCCCTCCATCCCAGAGCCCTCCCATTCTGCCAGGTTAATTTGAGTTTCTGATTTGCATAAGCAGCAGATCACAATGTTCTGGAAATCCCCTCCTGCAGCCAGAGCTTCCTCCCCACTCTCACAGCGTCATTTTCGGCCTTCTGCTTCCTTTTGCTGCTGGAGCACCAGGACGCATCCGACCGGCACAGCACAAACTGCAGATCCCAGATGCTGATGCCAAGGGGATCCATTGGCAGCCCCTGCAGAGCTGAGCTCAGAGTGGCCCTGGAATGCTGTACCAAACCAGCTGCATCTGCTGCCTGCTCTGCTCCCACCTTGCACCAGGGCCAGCTCCAGGTCCCGGCTGACCCCACTGCCCCATCAGGTTCAAGTGAGCTCTGTTTGCCCAGCAGCACAGAGGGCAGGGGGATTTTTTTGGGCAATAAGAGCTGTTGGGCCAATGCCACCTTGAATTCACACCTCTGGGCCCACCCTGCTCACTCTGGAGTGGGATCAACTTGAAGGAAGCCAGACCTGATTTGAGACAAGTGGGACCTGAGGACAGGGGAGTTCTACCACCTCCCATCCGCAGCCTGTATTCCTTCTCAGCCCATTTCCCACAGCAGTAATCAGGGCACATTCACATAAGTAAGCTGCAACCGAAGGTGCTGAACCCAACTCTCATTGCAAAAAAAATCAAAACCCTAGTGTGTCAACGTGTCAGCTGTGAACACACCCTCACAGCCACACAGGCGTGCTCATAAACCACCACTGCCATCAGGGGAGTTTTCTCCCCTGGGAGCATGGTGGGACCAAAGGGATGAGGAAGGACCAAAAGCCTTTCATTTTCATAGTGAAATTCATGCTGGTGTTTGGGCCAGCCTGAGCTGGCAACCTCAGGTGAAAACACAAAGAGCATCTGGCTAGAGAGGTGGAGAGGCACCGAGTGAGGGTATGTCATCCACAGGTTTGCAGGTGCAGGCAGACCCCAGATCCACAGCTCCTCACCCTCCTGCCCAGCACTCACACTCCTGCCATCCAAATCAGATGGACCAAAGCTGGGCCCTCTTGAGGTCTTGCAGTTCACACCTGGCAAGTGTAGACCAAACACCCTGCCAGGTACAACTGTACCTGCTGGCAAGGAGGTGGGGAGCTGGAATCAGCCTCTATAAAATAGAAACATTTAAAGCCTTGGTGTTTATTCCAGCACCAGCTGGCTCCAGCCTTGGTTCTGACCTCCAGTTTTCCTGGTGGATGGTTTCCAGGGATTCTCTGCAACTCAGGAAAACCATCACCTGTGCACTTCCATCAACAGACCCAGCTCTTTCCTGCTCCCCCAGGAAGATGCATCCTGTTTTGACTCCAGATAGGGACAAGGATGAGATGGAAATACATGTGGAACAACAATGCCTCTTGCCAGATGCAGCAGTTTCTCTTAGGAAAAGCACATGTTTGCAATCCCAGTGAAGTTACCCAGAAACCAGGCAAGGAAAATGATGTAACGAGGCTCTTCAGTTAACCAAAAGTGAATCACAGCCTTCAAAACAGTTCCCCCCACCCCTTTTTGCTGACTAATACCTGACACAGTACACAGGCCCCTGGGAGGAACGGCACAGGAGAGCCCTTTAAGTGGTGCCTGGCTCCCTATCAAAACCACACAGAGGCTGTCTGGGACCTCCATCATGGGGAATTCCCCTTCTCCATGCCTAAAAGTAAGCTCAGCTGGGCCAGCCTTCCTGCATTTGGGGATTGCAGGCACAGAGCTCCCGCTCTGAAGGGCTCTCACTCCCCCCCAGCCCCTCCAGGACTCAGCCTGGTGAGTAGCGCGATGATTTTTCTCGGTGCGAGAACTCCCGGGATGGTGAGGGGAAGGCAGGCAGCTTTAGGGGTGCTGCAAAACCAAACCACCCCTTTTGCTCCTCAGAGAAATAAGCATTATTTCATGTAGGCTGAAGCAATAATATATAAACAAAGGTGTTTTCTGGTTCTGTGGGACTGCATTTAGCTTTGAAGACAGGTTTTCTTGAGGGTTTATAGAACAGCACTGGGCTTCTTGTTGGGGTAAAACAAGACTTCCAGGGAACAAAAGGGAAGATGTTGGGTACGTGTGGGGTCTTTCCCTCTCATCCCCAGCTGAGACTTCAGACACGAGCACAAAGAGCGCATCAGGGTCCCATCAGCGCTGAGCTCTCACAACCCAGCCAGGCTGCCAGGGTGACATCCTGCTGCCAGCAAAGGGCAGTCAGGAAAAGGAGTTTCTGGGGTTTTAATTTTTACGAACCAAAACATCAAATTCCCAAGGAGTGGTGGAGCTGTGTGAGTACAGCTGAATAAGAAGCCAGGACTGGGGCAGCTGGAAGCAGCTTGATCTCCAGTGAAGGACCTTGATGAACCCAGCACCCGGTCACCTAAGGAGGACGTCTGGAGTACAGGCAAAGAGCAGCACAACTGCTTACAGCAGGATTTCTTCGCTCCTGGTTCATTGCTTTTATTTACACGTGTATTTAATAAAAACCAAACACCTTTTCTCTGTGGCAAAACCAACAGAAGAAAGAAAATCAGGTAACTTTTGAGCAGTCCTGAAGAGCAGAGTGAACCCAGGTGTTGCCTGTGCTTGGTGCCGCTCTGGTTGATTTCAGTGGTTCACCACAGCACAATTCCAGCAGCAGCGCAGAGGAAAAGGATCCCTGGAATACAGGCTTCGGTTTGAGGGAGGAATTTCCTCACTTAAACATTAACTTGGCGGCTCGGTGGGGAATTCTCCCTGCCTCAGAGAAACGTCAGCCTCAGCCGACCGGCACCGCCACCCTCTTCCTTCCCGGGGCCGAGGCCACCAGAGCGCCTCAGCACAGCCTCCCCTCAGCCACTGCTCCCCACGCCGAGGGGACGCCAGGAGCCCCCTCGGCCCCGCCATTTTGTGTCTGCACAAGCCGGGGAGCCGCTGAAGGGCTCGGCCTCGCCGCTCTCCTACGAGCGCAACCTCCCGCAGGAAGGAGTCGCAGGCCGGCTGATGCCACTCCTCAAAGCCCCACTAAGCCGGGTGGGACCCCGGTGCAGGCCCAAGGAACCCCCAGGAGACAGAAACAAGGACAACAGCTCCGCCATGACGAGCACCAGCTCCACCACCGCCCAGCCCTCCCCTTTATAGCCCCCGCCGCGCGCCGATTGGCTGTCCCGCCTGTCAGTCAGGCTGGGAATTTCCCGGAGGCGGACCCAGCGGTGGCGGTGCTGGTGGCGGAGCGGAGGGACCCGCACCGAGACCCCGATCCCGACCCCAATCCCGATCCCGGCGGCAGCCCCGCCGTGGGGCGCACGGCAGGTGAGCTCGGAGCGCTGCGGGGCCCCGGCGCCCCCGCAGACAGGAGCCCTGCCCGGGGCACCGGGGTCTTACGGGGCACCGGGGTCGCGCCGCCACAGCGAAGGGGACCAGGCCGGAGGGAACTGCCGGGATCGGGGCTGCGCATTGTCCGTGTCTGGCCGGTTCCCGGGGCGTTCGGGTGGCCGCGGTGAGATCCCGGAGGGAGTCGGGGCCGCGCCATCCCCCGGGGATTTGCCCCGGAGCCGCCCGGTGTCGCGGGCTGTCGCGCTGATCGTGCCGTGCCTCAGTTTCCCTCTCCCGGCCAGGGCGGGTCTGCCGCCCCATCCCCGGGGACGGGCTGGTGTCTGTGTGTCTGTGTTCCCGGCGGTGCCCGGGGGACGAGGAGGCTCGGCGGGGTGCGGGTGGGGGTCCCCCAGTCCCCCGGGCGGTGCTGGCTCCCCGGGGCGGCCCCGCTCCTCCCTCGCCCCGCCTTGCACAACCCCGGCGTTTCCCCGGGCCCACGCATCTCCTCCCCACTGTCCCTGGTGTGCGATCCCTCCCGGGCAGGGCCGGTTTGTGGCCCCCTCCGTGGGGAACTAGGGCGGCCATGGCCTCAAGGACTCTCCTGTTCGTGCTGTTTTCCTTTCCCTTTGACTTTTTCCCTCTGGTCCAACCGTGTGTGTCAGCATCGGATGCTGGTACAGAGGCTGGAATAGCTGGAGCAGGGATGGCAGCGTCCTCCTCTTTTGGGAGCGAGGCACAGCTTTCTCTTCCCTCGCGGAGATCAGAGAGAAAAATATAGAAAAGGTGCTGTCACTGCTGCTTTTAGGTGAGAATAGCTCCAGGTGGGACTCATAGGGATGTGCATCTCTCAGATCTTGTTATCATGTTCCTGTGTCCCTGGCACAGAAGTTGCCCCCTGTTCAAGTCAAATCCGATCTTTTCCCTTGAGCTGGTTGTTCCCATCACTTGGATGGGTTATTCCCATCACTTGGAGGAGTTATTCCCAACACTTGGGGAAATGGGAGGAGTGCACATTTTGGAGTGCACATTTCATGGAGAGTACTGTCAGCTGAAGTGTTCCAGAGACTGGACTTTGGGTGCTGGGATGAATTCTGGAGACAAGAAGGCTCCAACCAGGCACGTCCTTGAGAGCTGTCTCTGTGGTGAGGTGAAGTAAGCAACAAGAAAACAGGAGAGGCTTTTTGCTGCCTTTGGCATCATTCCTGGTTCTGCAAGAAATCCCGCAACACCCTTTCAGCCCGACCTACGCCAGGCAGATCTATTTAGCACAGGGCCGTGGGTTGTTGCTTGCCAGCAGCTGGTACAAAACTCTGGTGGGTGGAGGAAACTGAACTATCTACTCTTGTGGCATTGCAGATTTTGTTTTAAAGCAGCAGTTCTTACACTTTGGGTGGCACTTCGCTGGTGTAGTTTTGTGGTGTCGCTATCTGCTACTGGCTTGGTTGTTGCCAGCTGAAGCTCACCAAGTCGGACAGGAGAAGATTGCAAACAAGAAAAAAGCTACAAGGAGTGGGGTGGCTGTGCCTTGTTCTGCTTTGGAGTGCTGTGACAAGCAGCCATGATGCTGCTGAGCTCTGCAGGGAGAAGTGGAGCAGGCAGAATGAGCCAGATGTCTTTGTAGCAGAAGATGAGGTCTTGCATAAATCCCCCTCCCATGCTGCCAGGAGAGCACCACCATGCCTGGCTGTGTGTCCTGCCTGTATTGAAGCTTGGGCCCATCCCGAGGATGCAGCTGTGTGTGGTTACCCATGTTTGTAAAGCTGGCAGACCCAGGGAAATGCTTTGTTTTCTTTGTGAGTAGCCTCATCAGAAGCAGGTTGTTTCATGAAGTGTCTTCGGGAGGTGGGTTTTTGAGGGAAGAGTGGGATTTCTGACTGGGGGACATCTATAATATCTGCTGTATTTTGGGTAGGGCTCTTGCCTTTCCCACCCTTTGTGGCTAAACTGGCTGGAAAGGAACACACTGCAAGTGGAGGTTCAGACCTTTCCCTTTGAGACCTGAGCCCTGCAATGCCTGCTTTCCTCTTATATTACTTCCAGCCCAGTGGACCACACTGCCCAAAAAGCCTTGTTATTGCTGCCTCCTAAACCCAACTCTACTTTTGCTTTCCTGCAAATGACACTAGTCCAACAGTCCAGGAATGATTTTCCCTTGTTTGGGAAACTGCTGGAGACCTGTGGAAGAAAACCAGTCTGAGGGCTACAGTGTTTTCCAGTAAAGTGATCAACAAACAAACAAAAAAGGTCATTCCATGGTGTCTGAGTGGCTTTTGCTTTCCCTCTGAGGAGGCATGCTGGGGACCCAGCAGCCTCAATCATGGGAAAATTATGCTGGCAGCCTGCAGGGATTTGCTTTCACCTCCTGTGATCTTGGTGCGGAGGAGGCTTCCTGTGAATGCTGTGCACAGGAGTAAGGAAAACCCCCTTCTCCTTAGGGCTGGGCTATCACAGGATGGGAATTGAAGGGCTGCCAAGCCTGCAGCTCTGGGAGGCTGCTCCCCACCCTGGGGTCACTGCCCAAAGCAAACCCCCAGCAGTGCCAGCCCCTCCTGCACAGGCTTGACATCCTAAGCCTTGGTATCTTCAGTAATTTTGAAGTAGGAATCGCATCCTTCTGCATGGCTGGTACACTGATGGCTGGGTCAGTGGTGTGTGTTGTTCTGGGTGACAGCAGTGACAGCTCCAGCTCACTCCCAAGCCACAGCACAGCTATTTAAACACCACTCTGCTTTCATCTTTGCCCGTGAATCTCCCCTGCCCACTCACATTCTCATTCTCTACTTTTGCTGAGTTGCCATAAAAATTTGCTACCTAAAGGTCTTGGTGTCCTGCATGGAACCAGCAATGCCCACAGGTGCCTGTCTGACAATCTCTGACAGCGGCTGGGCGTGGAGCCAGTGAGCTGCAGCCAGGTAGCCGTGGTCTGAGCCTGACCCTCAGGCCCCAGGGCTGTGAAATACTGTCAGATCACCTTCAGAACTGTTGACTGGCAAAGAGGGAAGTGTTTTCTGGTGGTTTGGTGGTTTCTGCTGGAGTGTGTTTTCTTTGTGTATCTAACCACCATTAGGTGCTGATATATGATCCCCTCTCTCCTCCCCTCATGTTTTTATTGAAATTAGATTTTTCACTGTAAATCTCACGTGTCAGAACTCTTAAGGGGAAAAAAAAACAACACAACAAACCAAGACTGAGATTAATGACTTGGTTTCTGGTCCCCAGAGTGACCTCTGTTCCAGCAGCTCCTTGCAGAAATTAGATTGTGGCTCCACTCCAGGAACATCCACCCTGTCCCCAGTGGTAGCTTGTAATGCTGTGGAAACCCCTCCCTCTTGCTGCCTATTGTTTGCTGGTGAATTTGCGGCTGGTCTGTGCTTCGGTCAGCTGGAGATAGTCCAGTTCCTCTCTGCAGCTGTTGTTTGAAAACAGCTCCTGTGGTCTCTCTGCTACAATCTCCCTGATAGCGTACAGACCTTGAGTAGAAGAGTTCTTGATAGAGTCTTGGGAATAGGGAATATCATAGGGAATATCTGTGGCTCCATCCATCTGGGAGAATACAGGATCACTGTGAGTGAGCTCTGCTGTTTGGCAGGGTGGTCAGTACTGCTGGACTCTGAAGGATTCCTGCAGGGATGCACAGGGGACAGGTACCTCCCATATGCTATGGGACAAGGCAAAAAACCTCCAGGTTTGGGATCTGGCATTAAGAGAATGAGGACTGGTATTTCAGGCTGCTTCCAAGCCACATGGGGAGATGGTACCACAGGAGAGGGCAGCTCTTCCCTCTTCTTCTTCCTCTCTCTGACTTCCCTGACACATCCCTGGGCTCATCCCAGTGCAGGATGCAGGTGCCCCACAAGATGGTCACTGCAGGGTGGGTTTGGTACCCAGCTCCTTCCAGAGCCCCAGGTCTAGAGCAGCATGTGGTGACTGGACAGCTGTGAGAAGCAGACTCGGGTCCCCAGCAAGCCTGTGACACAATCCCCATCCTCTGCCAGGCTGGCCAGGCAGGTAGCATGGCCACAGGTGATGGCATTTCCCAGCCATGAGGGTCCCACTGGGCTGTGTGCTGGGCTTATCCAACCTGGCCTTGATCACTTCCAGGGATGGGACATCCACAGCTGCTCTGGGCAGCCTGTTCTGGTGCCTCACCCCCTTGCAGTAAATAATCTCTCCCTAATTCCTAATCCAAACCTGCCCTCTATTTAAGACTGGCTGTGACAGTGCTGACATTGCTGGGACCCACAGGTTGGAAATGGCCCTGATTATTCCACAGCTTCCTGTCAGCTGCTCTGGGCTCCAGGAATAGCCTCTCCTCAGCTCACCCCAAACCACCACAGTTTGGGCAGTTCCAGCTGCTTGTGACAAGGTCACCAGCTCCCAATAAAGGAGCCAGAGACAATGGGGGGTTTGGCAGCGCTCACGGAGCAGGAGGATGATGAGACACACCTTAGCAGAGTGCTGCTAAGGGCAGTCCCAATTCCCTGTCGCTGAGGCAGGCATTAATTACTGCTTCAGTTGTGGATGCTGCCAGGTGGCAGTTGTCATCTGGAAAGTCCCTGCTACTCCCTGGCAGGCAGGTCATTTAAATTGGAGATCAGCCTGGATCACTCATGGTATGAGCATTAGTCTGAGGTTGACATAGTTTCAGGTATAGGCTACCCCCTTCCCCTTTCTAAATGGCTCCTCTCAGCACCCTCCTGCTTACCAGCTGTCTTGGCTAGAAGAAGAGCACTTTGGGGTGCTCCTGTTGTGCCCCCAGGCAGCATCCCAGCTTCAGCTGGCACCAGGACCTTCACAGCTGCTGCTCTGCTCCATGTCCTAACAAGCTGGCATCAGGGGGGATAGTTCTGATCAGTTGTGCTGTGATTCACAGCAGCTGCTTTATCCCCCCAGGAGATGGGTGAGACCTGGAGCCAGGATCCTGCCCCAGCTGTCCCCAGGCCAGACTTCAACAAGGGGGAGGCCTTAGGCCACCCCCAAGTGCAAGAAATTGGAAAAGCAGATAGCATACTGCTTGCTGATGTTTTGTCTCCTTGGGCTTTGCTCCCAGCACATGCCCGGATGTTTCCTGTGCCCAGTTCAGGAAGTCGTGCTGCTGGCAGCTGGTTTTTCTGGCTGAGGAGGAGGACAGAGTGAGTCCCTGCCTGGCTCCTGGGGCTCACTCCCCCAGTACAGCCCAAACATCCCCCAGCTGCTGGTTAAGGCTTTTGAAGTTGCGGACACTGCCCCTCCCCAAACAGCCCCTCACTAGCCTTTATGCAGCCCAGAAATCCCATATGTTGGGCAGGATGCCCTGGTGACAGTGCCCAGGTTTGCTCTGCTGTGGGTGAATGCTCCTGGCCTGTGTCTCCATCTCTCCTGGGATGCAGCAGCCAGGGGTTGCAGCCTTCTCTATGACTCCAGCACCCTTCATGGGTGAGATTTAGCCCCAAGTGGTGCTGCTGGTGATGCCTTCTCGTGTGACAGTTCTCATGGCTGTGAGTCACCCTGACATGTTTGCCCCAAGCAGGGCTGGAGGGGGAAGTGCCTTCACCTGGGTCACTTGTTGGCTGGCAAGCAGTAAGACACCAGCACAGCACCCTTGATCCCCATACAGTTGGGACCAGGGGACTGTGGCACCATCTGGAGCCAGAGGAAGGTGACACCGTGCTCCATTGCCTTGCAGGGATGCCTGGCTGGGAGGTAGGCGACTGAACAGCAGGCATGGATGGGAGAGGACCCTATCATATCTATGACCCTGGTGGGAGCTCAGAGGAGAATGGATCCACGGCCTTGGAGCGGCTGGTGGAGGAGAACGCCCGGCTGAAGGAGAAGATGCAAGGGATCAAGTCTATCGGTAACTGCTGTGTGCCAGGGGGATGAGATTTGCCTTTGGGGCAGCCCAGCCTGTGCCCAGAAAGCCAGGGGTTTTTTGCTTGGTTGAGGAAGGGTGCTGGTAGAAGCTGGGGGTTTTGGCACCGGGGGAGCAGCAAAGCTCTCTCTGTCCTAGAGGGCTGAGCAGGATGTTTGAGCTTTTTCACACAGCGATGCAGAGGGAGCAAGAATTTTGCTGAACTTCTGGGGTGTTTGGTGGTGGAATAAATGGCTGGAAAGAAAAGTCAAGCGCTGAAGCAAGGACAGCTCCTTGGAGTTCATGTGTGCTGGGAGCTGTTCTGCTTTTGATGAAAATCCCCACCTCCTGCAAGCCCTGTTGGGCCAAGGGCTTTTCCCAGGTGTTTCTCAAGGAACCTGATGTTGACTGCTCCCTGCGACAGCAGGAACGTGCTGGTGTTGAAATGTTCCAGCTGAGTTGGGCCACCCTCTTTCTTCTCCTTGTCAGCCTTCCCCCGCTGCCACCCCCAGTTTTGCTTTCTGTCTCGTGAGCCAGCTTCCTCCTTTGAGTCCTGCTTCTGCAGCTGAATTTCCACCTGCCTCGTGATTCCCGTTGTGTCACCATGCCCTTACCTGGGCCAGGGACTCATTGGTGTGACAACAGCCCCCCCTCATCAGGAAAGGATTGCATTGTTCATGCCAGACCCCAAAGTGGGGAAGTTAGACCTGTAAGTCCATCACCCAGGCTTAAATTTGTCTCTTCTGAGGAGCAGAGACCTCTGAGAGCCACAGTGGTGCCTTCTGCCTCCTGTAACCAGTCCTCTGTGTGTCAGCATGAGGATCTCTGAAACCAGCGGGCCACTGATCCAGCTTTGCTGTTGGATTTATCCCAGAATAGTTGTTTCCAGATTAAGGAGGACTATTGTGGGCACTGCTCCAGCCAGACAGGGTTTTTGGTGGATGGGCCCACTGCAGGACAGGCCCTCAGGGAAGGAGGCTGAGCATCCTTCTGTTGCCCACAACAGGAGAGCTTCTGGAGGAGTCCCAGGTTGAGGCATCCAAGCTGCGGCAGAAGGCAGAGGACCTCGTGAAGGACAACAAAATGCTGATTGGATCATCTTCCTTGGAGAACTTAGTGGAAACTGGAGGTAGGAGATGTGAGGTTCATGTGGGAGGAGTAACCTGATGTCTCAGAATTCTGAGTTTGGGGGAAGGGAAAGGCTTTGCAAGAGACTTTAATGTAGGTCCCTTACAGCCGTGTTATCTCTGGAGTATATCATGCCATCCTCCCTGCTAAAAGGAGGTTTCTGTCACATCCCCATAGGTGGGGTAGAAATCATCCACCAGTGCCTGTCCTGCATCCCTGTGCCAGGTGGAGAGAGGCCCTGCTCTCCAAAAGGCTCATGGCTGCATCCTCTCCCCTCTCCGCAGCCGTCGGCCCTGATCCCAGCTTTGTACGGGCAGCCCCAGGCAGTGCCCAGCCGGATGTGGAAGCACGGAAATCACCTCCGAGTGTGAGTCTGCTGGATGTGGAAGCTGGTGCTGGCATGGCTGGAGAGGGAGGCACTGTGCATCTAATTAAAGCAAAAAGAGGCAGCCTTTAGCCTCTAGAAATAAGGATGAACCTGAAAGGAGGGGTCAGCTCCCCTGCTGTACTCCTGGTGATCCCTCTCTTTGTGTTGTGGGCATCTTGGGCTGCCATTCCCTGGGCAGCTCTGACCTGGCTGCCCTCCCCTTGCAGGGATCCTCCTCAGAGTTTGAGATCGTTGCCATGGAAGCACAGGGGTTTCCCCAGGAGAGCACTGAGTGACCCTCGTGACTACAGAATTCGGGGTTGGGGGCTGAGGAGTCAAGCCAGTGTCAGGAGTTTAGGGTGTGCAGGGCTGCACTTCTGTGCCTAGGCAGGCGCCAGCAGGGCTGGCTGACCCATGTCAAGGCAGGCCTTGGGCAAACCACAGAGGAGGGATAAACTGGACATGGATCCTTCCCCAAATACAACTGGCCTGACTGGGCCTGGGTGAGGGTCCAGTGAAGCAGCCTCAGCCAGATGGGACACCAATGTCTGCAGATGCCACATAGCAGTGACAGAAAGAGCTGTGACAATGCAAGTGGCTGTCGGTGATGCTCTGATGTTCAGCTGGTGCCCCCACTGGGTGGGAGGACCAGGCCTCCAAGCCATGTCATTGCTGAGAGGGTCTGCTCTAGCCAAAACACCTCTGTATGCTCCATTTGCTGCCCCCTGAATGTCCTCCTGACTGTCATGTCATTGCCCCATCCTGTCCTCCTCTGATATTTTGTGTGCTGAAATGGAGGGGAGAAAGGATGGGGAGTCCAAGGGGAATGAACATCAGCTGGCACCACATGGTACCAGTAAGAGGAGATGCTCTCCTTGCACATCCCTGTTTGCATTGGCCAGAGAGGCTCTTGGAGGGGTTGAGTTTTACTGTGTGCTTCTGGGGTTCAGCTATGAGGTGATGGAGAACAGAATGGGATCTGCTTGGACACTAGCTGCTGATGCCTGAGCAGAGTCCAAATCCTGTGCTCACACCCAGATTCTCCCATCTTGGGTCCTCCCGAGCCAGCAGGGTGGGACAGGACATGGGTGGGAGGAGCTGGCTGTGCTGTGCCCCACACACACCCTTCCACAGCAGGTTTGGGGCTGTAAATTTCAGGGTCAGAGTGCTGGGGACACACTGGGCTGCCCTGTGGTGCAATCTGGGCATTCCCACAGGCAGCAGGTGAGTCAGTGTGGCTGGGAGCAGGTGTAGGTGTGCCAGTACATCCCCAGCTCCTCCCAGCAGTGCCACGTGTGCCAGCTGCTGTGCCAGTGGCACGTCCTAAGCTATGGAGGAGTTAACCAACTATACTAGAGGAGCATAAACCTCCTGGGGACACTCCCCATGGGCAGGGTACACCCTGACACTGATGGGTGTGTCCTGACCTGGGCTTTCCAGGCTGTTTAAATCCCATGCGTCACCTACTTGGCTGTCACCTGCCAAAGGGTTCGGGTGCCTGGTGCTTGGCGTGCCACAGTATCAGGAAGCACAGAAGTAGGACAGGTTGAAGGAGAGCATGGGAATTGGGGTAAGACCACCACCACTTACAGCATGGAGCAGGGTGTCTGTAGAGAGGACAGTGTCAGAAGCTGGGATTTTTAGTCTCAGTGCAGATGGGAAGAGCTCAGGTGGAGAAGAGACCAAGGGTGGAGATGCCTTCATTGCTGTCAGCGATTTGAGAGTGTGTTCTGCTCAGACTGCCAAGGGGCACAGGGATTCCATGGGCTGCTGCATGTCCTCCTTCACCCAGGGACTTGGTGTGCCATATCCAGCAGCTGGGAATCAGACCTTTACAAAGCTGACACAGTTTTTCAGCATACTAAGAGGTGCTGCAGAGTGTATTGGTGCTGGCCCAGCTCTCCACCACAGCGCTGGTTGGGACATAAAGTTGATCTGCCCCAAGAGGAACTTTACAATACTCCTTGAACTTGTCTGACCACACCTGATCCCCGTTCCCAGGACTTGGAGCAGCCACCAACTGAGGATGCCAACCTGCTGCCCCAGCTGCAGCAACTGGAGAACACACTGAGTGGCTGTGCCAAGGAGGCCAGCAAGGACCAGGTCTTTGTGCGCATGGGCTACATGGCCTCCGAGCTCAAGCGCTTGGCCTCCAAGGTGCACAAGAATGAGCAGAGAACATCCTTCCTGCAGGTGAGCGAGGGCTGGCCTGGCACTTCATGGAGATTTTCCCCCTTCTGTTTTTTCCCAGCAAACCCCTCCTGCCCACCCTGAGGTGGACACCCACCTCCTTAGTGTGACCTGGTGGGAGGTGTGGGTAGCCCAGGGCTGGCCGTGGTCCTCATGCTGGCAGTGTTCACCCTGCAGACGCTGTGTGAGACCCTGCACAGTGAGAACAAGGAGCTGCGCACCAAGCTGGAGCACGACCTGGAGCAGAGAAACCAGGCTCTGGAGAAGCTCAGGTGAGGGTGGGCTGTGTGGATGGGGACAGGCTGTTCTGGAAGCTTCTTCCTGCTGACCCATCTCTTCCTGTGGTTCCACAGGTGTGAGAACCAGGAGCTCCGGAGGATGGTGACTCTGAGCAGCCAGGACAATGGGAAGAGGGAAGCTGCTGAGCAGCAGCAGGTGAGGAGGCAGCATCTCCTTGGAGAGGACTGGGAAGGAGGCAGGGAGCCCGCTGATACATCAGCAAAGATGGCCTCATTTAATCGAGCCCCAGTTTGTCCCAGTATGACCAGCAGGACTTCTGAGAGTCTCAAGGGGATGGGGGAGGCAGTGGGAGGGGAACTGGCTTGAGTTTGGCCAGCCTTGGGCACAGCCTCCACAAAAAGCCTGAGGGTCCCCCCCATGCGCCTCCAGCAGAGCGGGGCCATGGTGGAGAAGGCGCCGGGCAGAGAAGAGCTGGAGGCCAAGGAAAAGAAGGTGAAGATCCTGGAGCACCAGCGCAGGGAGGTGAGGACCAGGCTGGGAGGGAGGCACCACTAAGGAGGCGGGGAGTGGGCAGAGGGGGCACATGGCTGGGATGGGACTGAAAGACTGGGTCAGGGCTTCAGAGCTGCAGGGAAGCACTGCTGGAGCTGGGATCTCCATCCAGCTGGTCCCCAAAGTGCTTTCGTGACAGGATTCTGCTGGGGACCACCACAGCTGGTTCATAGCAGGATTTTGGCTCCTGTTCAGCCATCCCTCTCTCCCTGCAGCTGCTGGAGGTCAACAAACAATGGGATCAGCACTTCCGCTCCATGAAGCAGAAGTATGAGCAGAAGGTAGGGCTGGGGGCACATTTCTGCTGGGGGCTGGCTGTGGGGACTCAGAGGACACGGTGTAGGGAGGTTTGGGGGCTGCCTGTAGCTCCTTTCCCCCCATGTGGGTCCTTGCAGGCCAACACCCCCACTCTCTTCTGGCAGGTCACAGACCTACACCAGGAGCTGGCTGAGGCCCGCAGGGCAGTGACCGAGCTGGAGTCAGAGCGGGAACAAAAGCAACGAGATTTTGACCGCAAGCTGCTCCTGGCCAAGTCCCGGATCGAAACAGAGGAGGCAAGTCCCTTGGGAAGGGTGACAGGGAACTGCCAGCCCTGTTGCCCTGCCCTGGCTGATCTCTTCCCCCCTGGTCCCGCAGGCAGAGAAGGAGAGGCTGGGCATGGAGGTGAGGGACCTGCAGCAGAGGATGCGGTTCCTGCAGGAGCAGCTGGCTCCTGTCACCAGGCAGCGGGAATACCAGGAGAAGGAGATCCAGAGGCTGAACAAGGTGGGGCCCAGGGTACAACCCCTCTCTGTGAAATGTCTTTAATGTTCTCCAGTCTCTTCAACTCTCTCCAAAATCCAAAACTGACCCTGATAACCCACTCTTGCCCGGTCAGATACTCGTGTCAGACTTACCACTTGTATGACCACCACAGACTTGCCACATCCCTCTGGGCTCTGAGGAAGGGAGCTTTAAGGAGGGTCTGTTGTCCTCCTTGCCTGTGCCCACTTCCCACACTGAGAACATGCCCAGGGTCCTCCAGTGACATCTTGAGCCCTGAACTTGCGGCAGGGTCCTCCAGTGACATCTTGAGCCCTGAACTTGCTCTGACCCTGCTCCCTCCTCTTCCTGTCTAGGCACTAGAAGAGGCCCTGAACGTCCAAGCCTCTCCACCACCCATCTTTGCCATGGAGCCAGCAGGGAAGCTGCCACAGCAGGAGCTGCTGACCCAGAATGAGCTACTCAAACAGCAGGTAGGACAGGACACAGAGCCATTGGGGACAGGCAAGGAAATACATGGCCTGAATCTGCACAGCAAAGAGCCCTCTGTGCCAGCAGCAGCCGGGCAGGTGTCAGTGCTGGGGTGGTGGAGGTTGGGGACCCAACTCAGCATCCTCCAGGATTAATCTTAAGGACTGCAGCTACAGGCCATGGAACCAGCTCAGCTTGGCATGGCCAGTGGAGTCAAGGATGACAGCACAGTGATGGGGTTGCTTAGGGGAGGTGTCTGCCCTCTGCCAGGTGCACCCACATTCTTCCTTCCTGCCAGGTGAAAATTTTTGAGGAAGACTTCCAACGGGAACGGAGTGATAGGGAGAGGATGAATGAGGAGAAGGAGGAGCTGAAGCAGCAGCTGGAAAAGCTGCAGAAGCAGTTGGTCCTCTCCAACAACCAGGTAAGCAGCACTGAGTGCTACTAGCAGCACTCTGGGAGCCCTGTGTCAACTGCATGTGTCTCAGAAATGCTCATCCCCAGTGTCAGAGTCCCTGTACATGCTAAGAGTAGGGGCTGAAGAGGACAGGAAGGCTAGAGGTGTGTTTATTCTGCTGCTTGTCACTGCCAGAGCATCTCCTTTCATTCATCTCTTTCTGCACCTTTCCTGGGGGTCTGGAGACTGGTGCAGGCATTCCCTCAGCAACCTTAACCCATGAAGATTGGGGGTGGCCAGGTGGGCTCTGCACTAACCCCTCTTCCTTCCCAGCTGCGAGCCTCCAAAGACGACTGCCAGAGGGAGAAGGAGGAGAAAGAGAAGCTGAAGAAGCTGCTGAAACAGCACAAACAGGTAGGGAAGAAACCCTCCCTGGGCAGAGCTGCCAGAGGAGGCAGTGGGTGGGTGGTGGGCTGCCCTCGGGATCTCTCCAGCTTCTGTACTTGCTCCTTACAGGCTTCTGGAGAGAGGCTGCACCCCGAGCCAGGGCCAGGGCCGCTGGGCCCAGCCTGCCCCATGTACCAGTACCAGTACAGTCCCCCCATGGCTCACCCCATGTACCACGGCTACGAGGAGTGGCAGCAGATCCGATACCCGCCAGCCATGCCGGGCGAGCACACGCAAGGACAGAACTTCCACCATTTTCCCCCGGTGAGGCTCTAGCTGTGCCAGCAGGAGGGAGAGCAGACGGTGACATATGGGTGGGTCTGGGACTCGCTGCCTTTCAGGGCCACTGAGTCCCAAAGCAGGGAGCTGAGCACATGTGTCCTGGTGGCATGTGACTGCTCAGTCCCTTTCCTTCTCCTCCTCGCACTGTCAGTCAATCACAGAGTGCAGCCTCATGATCCATACCCCAGGTAATTCCCTATTTCTGTTCCATCTCCTCCTGCAGCCCGAGTGCCCCTGGCGCCCGCCCTGTGCCATGGCTCGCAGCCAGAATGCCCAACCAGTGGCCGGGGTGAAACCAGTCCCCAAGGACTTGGGTAAGGCTCAGACCCTCCCTGACAGGGGTTCCCATTCTTCACCCTGAGACTTGGGGCACTTGGCTAAACACATGGGGGAGGGATGGTGGCACAACTTTCCTGGCAGTGGCCATTTAACCTTACCCCCACCTCTCATCAGCTGAGGGGATGATTTTGCCATGGGATTGGTCCCTGCTGTATCCTTGCCAGCATCCCCACAGCACCTAAAGTCAGGCTGAGCCCAAACAGCTGGTGGAGTTATGGCAGTTGGTGTTCAGTAATAACAGCCATGCCATGGCTGGCACCCTTCCTGTGGGGCTTGTGGGAGAATGAAGAACTGTGCTTACTCTGTGCCACCCCTCTGTTGTGTCTCAGAACAGGCAGGTCCTGGATTGCCCTAACGCCGAGGACCGGCCACACTCCAACACCAGTGGAAGACGAGTAGGGTGTGTGTATGTGCCCATGTGTGTGTGTCCAGGAGCTTCCTCCAGCTGCCAAGGCCTGTGCAAGGACATGTGCTGCACGTGGGGGGCTCAGCAGCGCCTTCCCCCAAGGAAATCATGAAGGAGGGACTAAAGCTGGCATTGTGGTGGCAGCCAGCATGGGGTCAGTCCCCTGCGGCCATCCCCTTCCCCACGAGGAGCCTGGCCTGGCATTGCTTTTGACCCAAGCCAGGTCTTCAGGGAAGAGGAGCCAGTGCTTCCCAGGAGCTGCCCCAATCCAGAGCCCCTGGAGGCGCGGGTAACAGCGGGGACTCTCCCGGTGGTGGGAGACCCCACACTCGCAGGCAAGTGCTGGCCGCAGCCCTGGCCCAGCCTGAGGGTGGCTGGTGTCTTTGTATTTATTTAAGGACTGAAGTGTGTCTGAGTCTCTCTGGTTTTGTCCTGAAAGCTGCTTCCTGTGGGGCAGCCTCTGCATGGGGAGTGGGAGAGGGAGGGATACGAGGACTGTTGGTCCCCATGTGCTCAGGTATAGCCCGACAGACTGAATGCAAGGGGACCCCACCCTTGCTTGGGCACCCCAGGATCCATTGCCCAAGTGCGTGCCTCCCACCTCCCTCTGTGTGCTGAGCTCAGCCCCTCACCCTCCTCTCTTCTGCCCCACCACCTCTGCCAGGACAGGGAAGCCCCTGCTGCCCCCCTTCTTTCCATGAAGCAGTGGCCTTGGGAACAATCATTGCACAGCAATTGGGGACAGACATTGCACACAGCAAATCTTGCTCCACAGAATAGTTCTGGAGGTAAAAAGACCAACATGACCCAGTTTCTGTAAGCATGGCTGTCACAGTTGTGACAGCAGGAGGCACAGGATTCCACTTGTCTCTTCTCCTGCCCCCAGTCCCTTTTGCCCACCTGTCCTCTTCACTCACTCCCCAGCCTGTCCCCAAATGATGGGCTGTCATGCTATGTCCATGTTTGCAGTTACTGTGGAAAAAATGGAATTTCTTCTGTCAGGTGCTGCTACCTCCTTGCTAGCCACACTAGCCCACTCAACCCCCCTTTAACCGTGTCCTACAAGCAGGGCTGCACATTTGCAAAGCCTTTATTTTCTGTTTCTGTGGTGAGTGATGAGGGGCCAACCACCCCTGACCAGGAGAGCAGCACGTCTGTGTGCCAGGACCACGGGCAGCCTGAATGCACTGAAGAGCTGCTCCGTGCTCGGCACGATCAGGCCAGGCCCGCCCCAGCCAGGGGCTTTCGGGCTGAGCCTTCATGGAGAAGTGGTCTCCTGCTCCAGGGACAGCTGGCCCCTGCATCCTCCCACTGCCTGGGATGGTGGATTGGAGGGGGCAAGCTGGAGGCCAGGAGATGTCACCACCAGGGATGGAGGTGGGACACGGGGGTATTGGAAGCATCTCACTGCCATTGCTGAAGTCTCTGCCACGAGCTTGCCCAGCCCAGCATCCTGACTGGGAGGTGCCAGAGACAGGAGCAAGGGAGGGGACAGTGTGTGATTCCTGCTGCTGGGGAACATCTGGGGCATGGAATGGAAGCAGCTGGGGGGAAGCTGGCCCTCATGCCAGCAGCCTGAGGCTCTACTGGTCCACCTGTTCCTGCTGGTTCTGCCGTAGCCTCAGGTAGTTCACGATGTCTCTCTTCACAACATCAATGTTGGTGCGATGGTACCAGCGCATGATGGGCACGCCCTCAGGGCTCACCAGGAACTTCTCGAAGTTCCACTTGATGTCATGGTTCCGCAGAGGCTCCCAGAAGAGCTTGTTGGGGTTCCCAAACTCCTCTGCCACTGGCGGACAGGCATTCTGCAAGGAGGAGCCAGTGCATCACTGCCTTGCCCCTCCAAAAAGCAAGCTGGGTGCGTTCCCCTCATCTCCCCTTGCCATAGCACCCACCTTCAGAAAGGTGAAAATCTTCTGCTCCTTGGCCCCATTCACATCGCCTTTCTGGAACAGCTGGAAGTTGGGAACAAAGCCATTTCCTGGGCGGACGTACCTACGAGGCACAGGAACAGGATGCACAGGGGTGCTGACAGGACTCCAAACCCCTTGTTTGTGGGCCACAGCCAGCAGCAGCTGCAGCCTACACTCCTACCACCTGGCTGGGACCCCAGGAGAGGCAGGAGAGTGAGGTGTCCCACAGCCCCCACCACAGTACTCACTTAAGTGCTGGGAGGATCTCTGAGTTCTGGCCAGGTTCCTGCTTCCCAAACTGGTTGGAGGGGAAGCCAAGGACCACGACCCCCTGGTTTCTCAGCTCATCTTGTAGTGCATTCAGTTCTGCATGCAAGGACAGCCAGAAGTGGATTAGCAGAGGACCAACATACCTCCACACCTGCACTTACCCCCTGGGCCCATCCCAGTTAGGCTGGCCTCTGGGGAGCAGGCATTAACCCTTTCCCCATCTCCCCAAAGCAGAATGAACTATGGGGATGTGCCAAAGGCTGCAATCCTGGGCCCTGCTCTGACCCCAAAGGGCCCGTGCCCCCCAGGACTCTTACCAACATACTGCAGGGTCAGGCCTCAGTATGTGGCTACGTTGACAAAGAGCACTGTCTTCCCCTTGTACCTCTCAAAGGGAATGTACTCATCCCCGTCGAGGGTCAGGGCCCCGTAGTTGTAGATGGTGTCCGTCACCGAGTGGTAGCAGTCCACCTGTGGGGCGAGGAGCATCCCGTGGGAGCAGGCTGGGAGCTGCCGACCACCCCGCTCCCATCCCCAGGGCCAGCAGAGCAATGAGGCCAGCCCTGCTGCTGCCTGCGGGGACGGCTGCCAGCATTGTGTCCCCTGCCCTGAATGCCGCTGGCAGCAGCCACGCCCCGGCAAGCCAAGGTCGCGGTGGTGGGACAGGCTGACTGGGGCATGCCGATGCACCCGGGTCTGGCTGCAGCTGGGGGAATGTTGACCGAACAGGGAGCAGCAGGAAGGCGAGTGGCTGAAAACAGCCGGAGCACAGGGGGAGGCCAGCACCAGAATCCCGAGGCTATAGGCAAGGGAGCAGGACCCACCAGCCCTGGAAGCCCAGGGGGACAGGGGCAGTGCAGGGGGGTCCGTGTGAGATGGGGGTCGGGCTGGAGCAGCCCCTTCATCGGGGCCTTCATCCTTTCATCCTCCCCACCGAGGAGCCCATCTCCTGTCCCCACCAGGGTACCCAGGCTCAGCCAAGTGCCACCGAGGGGCTATTTTGGGAGCTGGCAAGAGGTGAAGTCACTCTAGGACTGAAGGTTCCGCGGGATTGTTTGTTCCCGATGGCAAGATGGGGAGCCCTGCTGAGGGAGGGGGATGACAGTGCCCCGACCGGCTGGGCTGTGGGGACACAGTGGGTTTCACAGCTTCCAAACATGGGGGAACCCTCCCGGGCATTGCATGGAAAAAAGTCCCTGTGCTCTGCCACTGAGGGGGTCACTTGGGGGACACATGGCTCCGTCCCCAACCCCAGGACAGCGATTCTTGGCCCTTGGCAAGAACTTACTCAGAAAATGTCCCCGTGATCCAGGCACCAGGATTGTAGGGGAAAGGACGGGGGAGGTCACGGACCTACCGTGCTCCTTCCCTGCCCCGGGAGTCCTGCAGAGAGCCTTGGGAACAGGCGCGTCCCCAGGGTGTCACACAGCCCCTAAACCCCCCTGAACGCCCCGTGGGGGTGTCCCCCTCCTCTTACCTTCTCCCTCTCCTCACTTCGCCCCAGCTGGACGAGTCCAGCCAAGAAAAGGGGCAAAATCCAGCTGCTGCGGGAGCAGCCCCCCATGGCGGGGTGCGGGGTGCCGGCGCCCCCTGACAGCGCTGGGCGAGCGGCGGGGACCAGCGCTCTTCTCTCCTGCTGTCACCTCCGGGCCCGGCGGCCAAGAAATAGCTGCGGGGCTGCGAGGGGGGAGCCAATGGCCGGGGGGGGGCCGGGCCGAGGACGCGTTAACCGTGTGGGCTCTGGGACGGACACACGGACGGACACCGCCCCGGGGTGGTGCCATGGCCTGGCGGTGACCCGGGGCACCCTCGGGGACACGGGGCAGCGGCGTGTGCCCGGGGTTTATGCAACGTGTTACCCGAGCCGGGATTAAACCCGCAGAGTGGAAGGAGAGATATCGGGGGGAAGGAAGAGAGGCCAGGGGGCAGAGGTGTCGCGGGGGAGAGGTGCCCCATCCTGTGCAGGCCACCCAGCCAGGTGACATTTCCCCCCCCAAGGGGGGGTGTTGGCACCCGAGGAGCAGGGACCAAACCCCCAAGCCCCTCCAGCAGCAGCCTCGGGGAGGCGGGGCTGGGTTCGGTGGGTGCCCCCCCAGTGGCTGCTCGGGCTGGGCTGGGCTGGGGAAGGCTGATCCCGCTCCTCTCCTTTGTGCCCGGTAAATGAAGGTGCTGCTAGAGGCAGCTCTGGAGAAGAATCCCTCCTGCCAGGGGTTTTCTGCAGCTCCTGGGCTGTCGGCTCCATGGTGACCTTGCTGGGGTCAAGGGCAGGGCACTGCAGTCCCTTAGGCTTTACTGTCCCCGGGGACAGGAGTTTCTAAGGTCCTGTTTGCTTAGCTAAGGAATGTGAACATTTACCCTGGGCTGTCTCCAAGGAAAATATCAGTGGTGAGGTATAAATTCCCTGAAATCCCCCCAAAAATTTATTCAATGGGAGAATTAACTGGCTGGAGGGGAGCTGGGGGAGTTGTGGTTTTGGGGGGAGGCTGGCCTGGGGTGGAGGACAGTATGGGGTGGCAGTGGGTGAGCCCTGGGGGGACCATGAGTGCCAGAATGAAGTTTGGCTTTACTAGAAAGCAGGGTCAGGCCACAATGCTGTCACTGAGCCATCTGCTGGAGATGCCACCAAGGAAGGAGGGGAGTGTGGCCATGGGTTAAGAGGAAGCTGGGAGCAATCTCCCAATCTGTGTTCCTTCAGCAGAAGGAACACCATGTCCTGGGAAAGGCTGATGTTGTGAGGCTCCAAGTGCAGCCTCAGCTGGCGTGGGAGGGCTGGGGGTTGGGTACATCTCCCAGGCACACAGAGAAGCCATGGAGCAAGGAAGCTGCGGGTCTCTCTGTCACTGGCAGCATATCCCAAAGCTTTAAACCTGCACTGCTACTGGGAGAATGGCTTAGTCCTGCCCTGCCTGGACCCCAAGCAGTGTGGGGTGTTCCTCTGGGTCCAGGCAAACCCTCGGGATGCTCACCCACTGCCTGGGGACTGCACAGAGCCCATCACAACATGCCAAGAGCCAGGCCAGCCACAGGCGTGCTCTGGTTGACTCACACAGATACGGCTGGGAGTGGAGCAAGGTGGCTCCTTGCCAAAACCTGTAGGAGCCAATATCTGAGGTTTGCCCCTCCCCACCTCTCCTAGGCTCTAGGGAAATTTGAGGCCCTGGGGCTGCAGCTCCTGGCCTGCATGCTGCTTGTACATCTCTGGCATCCTGCAGCCAACAAGGACCAGTGTGTGCTGTGTTCCCCAGCACAGCTCACAGGTCTGACCCTGACCGGGGCTTGAGCCACCTCCTGCAACAGAGCTGGGACAGACCTGGGGAGCTGCTCAGTACTGTGCTCCCTGCCCCACTATTTCCTACCACAGGAACAGTCACCCACACCTAGTTATAGGGGTGTGAGGCACAGCGTGGTTGTGTCCCTTCCACGTGTCCCTGGTGCCTGCCAAGAGCAGTGAAAGTCTGAGTCACTCCTGAACTCAGTTTTCCTAAAACCAAAATAAAAATAAGGGACTTGTTTATCCAAGTCCCATCTCCTTGTGTCCCAGTGTCAAATCAGCCTTGGTGAACTTTGGGAATGGGGAAGGAGTTAATGAGACCCAGCTGATGGACACTCTGCCACTGAGCTTCCATGGCACCCTGCACGTGTCACCCAGTGTCCCCAACATGCCATGACATGCTGAAGGCTGCATGGGAGAGCTAAGGGGCCCAGGGGCTCCACCGAGATTGTGCTGCTCCACCTGCAGGACTGGGGTCCCCCACCCCAAAAAGCACCCGTGCAGGGCAGGCTGACCCTCACACGAACCTTCCTGCTCAGTTGTTTTTCTAGCAGAGCTGGATGGGAGCCAGCTCCCGCCTGCTGCAGATGTTTGGCAAGAGTCTGGGGCGAGAGGCCAGGCGCCTCCAGCTCCCCGGCTACCATGCTGCTGCTGCCACCAGCCTCCCCTGCTGTCCCTGTCCCCTCAGCCACGTGCCGGGGCTGCAGAGACCTTGAGCCAGGCTGCAGGGCCCAGCTGAGCAAAGGAAATGTGAAAGCAGTGGTGTAGGCCACCTAATGCTGCCTGCTGGGCTTATTCCAGAGCTGACCGAGGAGTACTTTGACGCAGAGGGACAGGGATGGTGCCAGCAGCGTGGCAGGACAGTGGCAGGGAGCTTGGGCAGCAGCAAGCAGCATTGCCCTGGCTAGCAGCAGTGCAGTTTCCCTCTGGCAGCCTGGCCTGGCATCACTCCCAGGGCAACCTCTGAACCCGTTCTAAGTGTGCAATGGGAAACAAAAGCAAAGCAAGCTCTGCCAGGCAAGAGGCCCCAGCTCTTTCAGCACCAGGCTTCTCTAGGCTGCCAGCCCGCGGCTCATCCAGCCCTCATTGCTCTGCCCCAGCCCGTGTGCTCCCACACACTGCCCTGGTTCAGCAGCAGCCTCCCTGCTGGGCATAGTGCCCAGCACCCTTTGGAGTAAGGGTCCACCTTCCTGAGTGCCCCCACAGCCCCTAGGCTATGTGCTCTTCCCCCTCCAACATTACCATCCCTTCCTTCTCCAGGGGAAGATTTGCTCCCTGTAGAAATGCCCCTGGCCCGTTGTCCCCACTTCCCCCTGCAAAGGGAGGCTGCCCAGAGGCAAGGTGAGAGCCAGCATCCTGTGTCCCCTTCTCCCTTCTAGGACTGCCCCATCTGCCTCCCCCAGCAGCAGCCTCCATGGGCCAGCAGCCAGCTCTTGACACATGCCAGCACCTCCAGGGAAGCATCCCAGTGGATGTTGAATCATTTCAGAGTCCACATCACCCTGCCTGCTACAGCATCACCGAAGCAGGACCCGCTTCTCAACAGAAAGGCATTTTTTCTTGGCATAACTACATGCAAACAGTGCCTCCAAGCTCCAACACTGTTCAGGCGCTGAAGCCAGGGCCACAGGGGGATTTGGTTATCTTGTTCCATCCTGGAGGAGGAATTTCCAACTTGGAAATCCGGTTTAAATCCATTCTCTGCCATCTTAATGCTTTAAAAAGTCATAGCTTCTCCCTGCTTTACCTCTGCTGCCATTTAGCTCCATGTTTGTTGTTGTTACAAGCAAACTCATCTTTCCAAGGCCTTTCCTGGAAATGTTTGCCACGGGTTTCAAACTTCCCAGAAAATTCATACCAAGAAAGGAAATCTCTCATTTCCCTCTGCTGCTCTTGACATGGGGAATGCAGAGATGGGAAGAGCCATTGTGTATGGTTGCAGGGATGGGGGAGGAGGTGTTCCATGCTTTTCCTTGTGTTTTGCTCCAAACCAGGCTTCCTTCCCACATCACTCCAATGTTTGTGACTTCTCCCCTATTCCTCTCATAGCAAAGCTGCTCAGCTATTATTCCTGGTGCTGCTGACCATCTCCACAGTGCCCCCAGGGAAGCAATGCTAGGGTGGAGCATGGAGAAGAGCAGAGCCAGGGCTGCTCCCACCCTGCACATCTGTAATGTTCTCCAGCTGCCGCTGCACCGTGCCAGCAAGGGAGGGAGAGAGGAAAAAAAACAGGAAAATAACTGGTTATTTGCCTCAAACTCTGCAACTTGAGAGGGGAAGAGAATGTTGACAGCTCAAAACAGAAATATGTTTTTTTGCTGGGCGAGGAATAAGTGTCTGCTTCCTCCCAGCATAACCACAGCCAGGGGCTCCAGTGCAGGCACTTCTGCTCCCCAGGTCTGCATCCCTGTGCTAGGCTCCCTCCCCAAGGAAGGAGGTCTTTGCCCAAGGTCCTACTTCTCTGGGAACCTCCTTCTTCTCTGGCCCCACCACCCAATGCAAACCCAAATCTGGCTATTGTGAATCAAGCCACACAGGGATGGAACGTAGGATTTTCAACACTGCAGGGCTGGTTGCTCTTTTCAGCACAGAAAATAGGATTTAAACAATTCCCACCGGCGTCACTGTGGTGTTTCCCCACATCCTTGCCTGATTCATCCTGTCAACTTTGCGACCTTCCTTGCTGTGAGTCAGCAAGATGCTGTTTCATCTTCAGGGCTCCTGCCAAAGTGAGCCGGCACGAGGCTGGTGTGAGAGAAGTGACCTGAGTGGGAGAAAGCCACAGCCACAACCACTGTCAGAAAGTCCTGAGGGATCCTTCCTACCCACTGTGTCCAGACTGAAGTTTGCCCTCTTGGAGCATAGGGCTGGGCTGGCAGTGAGCTTCCTGCTGGGCTCCAAGGCCAGACAGAACCCCAAGGGACCTTTAGGCAAGGCAGTGCAGGAGGTCAGAGCAGGGAGGATTTCTGAAGAGCCTGCAAAGTACCCAGATCCTGCAGAACCAGACACCACCCGTAGTGTGGACAGAGCTGCATGACACACTCACATGAAGTCCATTTATTTCATAACAAAGGGCGATACAAGAGCTTACACGATCCCTTGTCACTGCCTGAGAAAAACCCGCTCCTCCCACTTCACCTGCCCAGGCGAGGCATGCACAGGCTCCCCAGCAGGGCTGGTGTGCTGTGCAAACAGAGGGAGCTCTCACTATCAGGAGTGGGGGATGCAGCCAGTGTGCAGACAGGAGGGCTGACAGGAACTGCACACAATTCTCTGCCACACAAGACCCAGAGGAACCAAGAGCCCTGCAGGATTTTCGTACCATTGCAGCAGATGGTAGAGGAGAAGCCAGTGCCAGCTGCACGTCTGCTGTGCAGCCAGCACAAGTTCTGTCATGGATGCTTTTAGCCAAGCACTAAATGCACAACCAGAAGCCACATCCATCTTGCTTTGACAATTTTTTTCCCCAACCACCTTGACAGCTGGGACTCCAAAGAAGAAATAACTTTGTCAGGCATTTCCACTCCTCGCTGCTTGCCTGGGAGGACACAGTGTCACCAGTGAAGGCAAGACAAGCCTGCCTCCCTCAGGGGAGTGAGATATTTCCAGCTGAGACATGTCTGCAAAATCACACCTCTCCCCATGCTACCCATGCGGTCATTTCCCCTTTGTCCCCATGAACTTGGTGGGCAAAATGAGCAGTGGGTACCCAGAGAGAGCCAGGTAGAGGCGCAAGTCTGGGTGCTGGCCCACTCTAGCTCCTGCCCAGGCTCCAGCTCTCAGGATGTCTCATCGAGGTCCCTGGCACAGGGTCCCATGGCTGTAGCCCACAGCCCAGCGAGCTGGCCGTGCCCCACTGCCCGTGGCTCAGACGATGCCGTTGCGCGTGGGGTGTGTTCGTACTCGGTAGATGATGACGGCGGTGGCTGGGCACAGCACCAGGGCTGTCATGATGAGGATGGTGGCCAGGATGATCAAGACGATGACCCAGATATCCAGGATGTGCTTGGGGAGGTCAGTAGGACTTGTGAGGTGAGGGAGGTCCATCCTGCAAGGGAAAGGCAGAGGGGTGGTGGGGCAGCCCCCTCCATCCCTCCCATAGCCAGAGTATCCCCAGTTCCCTGCTGCTCTCTCCAGGGACACCCTTGTGGCCAGATCCAGCTTTCACCTTGGATTCCTTCGAGAGCCTTTACTAAAGGCTCCTTCAATTACCCGCAGGATTTACAGCATGCTTTGAAGGCACTGGATAAAACCCCGGGGAGAAACTTCCCTATTAATTGCTACTGTTTGTTACAGAAGCTGGTAAAGGAAAGCCACAACCGCGTGTCCCGCTGATCACTCACTGCTGTATCATCACGCGGGGAAACGGTGGGGTCAGGTCAGCCAGGTGTCCCCTCGTTTCTGGGGAGCCTCGTGTGTGTCCCCCCACCATCCACACCTCGTGCTGAGTCACGGACTTACCCATCAGCTGAAGGGGACAGAGGGACCGGGGAGCGGGGACCCCCCTTCCACGGGGACCGCAGCTGTGCCCTCGTCCTGCTCCGGCACCTCGGGGATGGGGAAACACTGCCGTGGGGGAGAGGCGACAGCTGTCTGTGCCCTGCCCGTGCCCCGTCTGTGCCCTGCCCGTGCCCCGTCTGTGCCCTGCCCGTGCCCTGCCTCTGCCCTGCCTCTGCCCCGTCGGTGCCTTGTCCGTGCCCTCCCTGTGCCCTGTCTGTGCTGCCTCTGTGCCCTGTTCGTGCCCTTCTGTGCCCTGCCCGTGCCGCATCTTTGCCTTGCCTGACCTGCCTGTGCCCTGCCCGTGCCCTGCCTGTGCCCTGCCCGTGCCCTGTCTGTGTCCTGTCTGTGTCCTGTTCTGTGCCTTGCCCGTCCTTCTTGCCCGCATCCCCTTACCTCCGGCGCTGCCAGGCTCCGGCACCGGCTCCGAATCCGGCTCCTGCTCCTGCTCCTGCGAGAAGCGACAGCAGCGGCAGATCCCGCCGGGAGAGAAAGACTCCGCCTGGCCCCGCCCGGCCCGGCCCGGCCCGCGGAGGACGGCAGGGGAGGAGGAGAAGAAGAAGAAGGGGATAGAAGGAAGGGGAAGGACGGAAGGAAAGCCAAGGCACAGCAAGCCGTTTTTTCTATACCAGGATAAAATAAGAAAACGCTGCATCTCATCCCACCTAGAATCGGGTTCCACTGGGGGTGACCCTGGGGAGCTGAGCCTGAAGGTCTCAGGTGGGGACCGTGGGGACATTTAACTTCACAGTCCTTAACAAAGGAACCTCCCTAACCCGTCCCCCTCCTGCCTCAGCAGGGCTCACAGGCACCCACTTGCCCCCGAGGCCCAGGGCAAGACCACCCAGAGCCCCCATAGCCACCCGCAGTGAGGTGTCCGCACTCCCCAGGGATTCAGGCAGGATGGTTTACAGAGAAACGGGCAGAAAGCATCACCAGGAAGAGGACAGACCTCAGCCTGCCGGCTGGGAACGGTGTTTCTGCTGCCCAGTGGAATATTCCACCCCTTTGGTGATGCTAAATGGCAAAAGCAAGACGGGATGCTTCCTTCTGGGACACAAGCTCAGTGTCACTCACAGTGGGAGCCACACACTGCACCTTTCCCTCCCGCCTTTTCCCAGGGAAACCTATTGGATTTCTGGTGGTGGAAAGCCCTACCACATGCTCTCAAGACACCCCTGGCACCCCTGGCCGGGAGCAGTGCACAGGCAGCCTCCTCCTGCCCTCCCAGCAGCGCTCCCTTGCAGCTGCTGCAGGCGGATAAAAAGCTTGTGGGGTTTTTATCGCGGGCAGCAGCAGATCCTCACGGACAGGGCTTTCCTGTGAAGCTGCAAGCAGCGGGCAGGGGCTGACTCCAGGCACTGTGTGGGGATGGACACTGGGGTGAGCATGGGCAATTCATGCCACAGCTGGCAGCGGTGCTTGTTTGGGGTATCCAGCAGCAAACTGGGAGCAGCTTGCTGATGTGAGCTCTGCCCTCTGTGCACACAGTAGAGCATCCACAGACCTCATGTTTTCCTGCTGATTCCACCCACGGCAGTGTTCATTCTGGTCAGGATCCTGTCTTAGTGCACATGAGACTGAAGACAAACCACCTCTGGGCTGTGAAAAAATCATCTGCTCTGGTGAGACCCACCTGGATCTGTGTCCAGCTCTGGGATCCCAGAGTAAGAAGCACACGGAACTGCTGGGTGACTCCAGAGGAGGCCATGGAGATGTTTCAAGGGCTGAGCCCCTCTGCTCTGGAGCCGGGCTGGGAAAACTGGGGATGTGCACCTGGAGAAGGCAAGGCTCGGGGAAACCTCAGAACCTCTTGCAGTGCCACAAGGGGCCCTGAGACAGCTGGAGAGGGATTTAGTACCAGGGCTCGGAATGACAGGATAAGATGGAATTGCTTCCCACTGCCAGGGGACAGGGATAGATGGCATATTGGGAAGAAATCCTTCGCGGTGAGGGTGGTCAGGCACTGGCACAGAGCAGCTGCGGCTGCCCCATCCCGGGCAGTGTCCAAGCCAGGCTGAACGGCCCCGGAGCTCCGGGGCGCACGGACCGCGGCCGTGCCCACAGCAGGGGCGGCACCGGCGGCGCCTCAAGCTCCGCCCCTTGCGCGCCCCGCGGCGTCACGTGCCCAGGCCGGCGTGGTGACGTCAGGCGGCGCGGCGGGGCCCGCCCGCTTGCAAGATGGCGTCGCTGCTGCAATCGGAGCGGGTGCTGTACCTGGTGCGCGGCGAGAAGGAGCTGCGGGCGCCGCTGCCGCAGCTGTACTTCTGCCGCTACTGCAGCGAGCTCCGCTCGCTCGAGTGCGTCTCGCACGAGGTAACGGCGGACCGGCCGCGCCGCAGCCGCACACCGGGCGGGACCGGGCGGGATCGGGCGGGACAGTGCTCTCTGCGTACTGCGATTGGGTTACTCTCCCGCCATTCATTCTCTTTCTGCTTTGCTATTGGTTGTTGGCGCGGCTGGCGGGTGGGCGCAACGCGGCACGGAGCGCGGGGATTGGCCGCGGGTGACGGGTGGGGTGGTGCTGCGCCTTGGATTGGCTGACCGTGCCTGTCCGTCAGCGGAGCTCGGGCTGTGATTGGCTGGGGCGAGCGCTGAGGGGCGGCTTCCCCTCATGGTGGATGTGCCCCCATGAATGGCCCCGGCCCGAGCAGCGGGGACCCCCGCAAACCTCCGCGGGGACCTCTCAGCCCTCAGCAGGACCTGACTGTTGGGTCCACACCCGCCACCCGTCGCACACCCTCCCTATTGGGCCCGGGCGTGGAGGGGCAACGACCCCCCCACCATGGACACACCCCTGCTCGTTATACGCTATGACTTTTGCTGGGGGGGCGGAGGGGGGGCTTGTCTTCCTAAATTGTCATATTAAAATCGCTGAGAGTGGTTTTGTGGAAGCCTGGATGAATTAAGAAATCGTGATGGATTTGAAAAGCCTTGAAAGGATGACTGTGCAGCCCGGATCTCAGAGGAGGCATCTTTAAGGAAATGTGCAGGCCTCTGAAGAGTGGATTTGTGACCTGGCTGTATCCGTCATGAATTCACTGTGGTGTGAGCAGTGTAGTCACGGTGCGCGGCCACACTGAACGATCAGTTTTAATTCTGCTTCAAGAAGAGGCCCCCAGTCTTGCTGCTGTTGTTTTAATTGATGAAATTCACTGTGACAGCAGAGAGGTACAAAGCATCTTGTGAAATATGCACATATCTGACCAGTGTAACTGCAAGGACAGAATAAATTTAGGTGTAACTAGAAAATAAAACGTTTAAACTGTTCTTTAAGCTGAAAATGAGATTCTGGTAACTGCTAAAGGCCGACACCTAGCTCTTTTCCCATTTATGAGGTGGAGTCGTTTAATCCATTCTGACTTAAGAAGCCTTATAATTTTTGTTATTAAGATCAGAATCTGGCTGAGATGGGCCAAGGTTTAGCATACTAAAAAACGTCTCAAGCCTTCCCTGGCTTCAGCGTGCTGTTGCAAGACACGAATCCTTGTTGGGTCTTGCGGCAGTTTGGAGCTTTTTTGGACAAAGGAGTGCCAGGTAACGTGTGTGATGTGACTGTGTCTTCTTCAGGTGGACTCTCACTACTGTCCCAGCTGCCTGGAAAACATGCCTTCAGCTGAAGCCAAGTTGAAAAAGAACAGGTGAAGTTGCTTTGGTTTTGTTGGGTTTTTTTTAAATCAAGGCTCCCTATTTAAAACAGTCCCTTCCCGTGTTTGTTCCCATGGCTGCTTGTTATGTTTGAGTCTGTTTTGGGGAATAAGTGTCGTTCCATGATGTATCATGTGCAGTTCATGACTTTTGGAGGGTTTTTTTATGGCCTGGGCTCATAATAAAGAGGTTTTTTTGTATCACATTATGTTTCTCACTACTGCTGCTCTAATGCTGGCTCTGAATCCCTTAAGTTCCTGTGACAGCTCTGCTGCCCTTTATCCCTAGTGCTGTTGCCTAGGAGTTTATGATCTGTTGGTTTAATGCCAGTGTGGTTGTCAGGAGCATTTCTCTCAGCCTGGGACCCTTCTCAGAGCCCTGCCTTGTTGTGTGCAGGTGTGCCAACTGCTTTGACTGCCCCTGCTGCATGCACACCCTTTCCACACGGGCCACGAGCATCCCTGCACCGCTGCCTGATGACCCAGCCAAGACCACCATGAAGAAAGCTTATTACCTGGCCTGTGGCTTCTGCCGATGGACTTCCCGGGATGTTGGCATGGCAGACAAGTCTGTTGGTAAGGGACAGTTAAAAGGCAGGATACTGAGTTACAGCACGAGCCCAGTTTGTGTTTTGAAGGTAACAGATAATCAAGTTAGTTGTGACTGTACTATAGACTTGATGTCTGCCTAGGATTGGAGTTGCAGTTGAAAATTTACATGAAGTCTCTTTGTTGCTGAACACTCATCTGAAGAGCTGAGCTGAGTTAGTGAAATATGTGACCCACTTCTTCCATGCCTGTGTTACCTGACTAGTGAGAAAACTGTCAAACTGTTTTAGTCATTGCACAGCTGGGATCTTGTTTGTGTGCTTTCACAGTCTTTGAAGCTGCTCGGTCTGACAGCATAAACATCTAATTTATTTCCCATCACTTTTTTCACTTACATTTATTCTATAGTTGCTAGTCAGTGTTTGAACTTGGCTTTTCTCTTCACAAGAGCACTAGAACAAAGGTTTAATCTATTTTTTTGTTATGTGAGATGTACAGAAAATACCTGTCAGGCTCCAGAAATGGGCTTGAGTTGACCAAGCAGATCCTCTGACTTCCAGTATTGATGTGACTGAAAATGGAGCTGAGGATGCAGATACAGCAGCCAGTAATAAGAGACACACATGTAAACACCTATACCTGCTGCTGAAGTGACTCCTGGGGGTGTCCTGAGTATCTCTCAGGCAACACTTGTTTAAAAACACAGTACAAAAGCTGTCAGAGCTCCTTCATTCTGAAGCTGCCTGTACAACTCTTTCAGAGGTGTATATTTGTACAGACATGAACTTAAACTGTTGCAGTGGTAGGTGTAGCAAAAACAGGGAATGTCATATTTTATAAATAGCACCAAGATAGTTGAGTGTTGGGTGTGATTTCTATGTGGCATCTGGAAATCTGCTGTGGACTTTGCTTTTTCTCTTTTGTGCAGCGAGTGGTGGCTGGCAGGAGCCGGAGAATCCTCACACACAGAGGGTGAGTGAGCAGGAAAGCTGTGCTTGAGCTGAAATTCATCAGCCAGAAAGATCTGTTAGAGTGTCAGGCCCTCTCAATCACTTTTTCTGCATCTATATGATCCTTCAGATAACAGTTCCAACTCCTGATCTTCACCTTGACTGAATTCAATGGAGGGAAGGCCTCTTGGAGGCCCCCTGAGGATATCGCAGTATAAAATCTCCTGAGAAGAAACTCAATTGAAACCAACCTATCTAATGGTGCTGTTAAGGTGAATGTGCTGCGTGAAAAAAAGCTGTTTTCCAATCAAAAGTGTCTCTAGGATCTGGAAAACACAACTGCACCTTTAACACCCTTCCCTGTTACCCATTAGGGCTCCAGTCTAAATGTGACCAGCCTCTGGGAGGGGGGAAAAGATGCTAAAGATACTGTTTGCTCTGCCAATCCAAATTGCTCAGATTTGGCCACATGACATTACTGTGTGTACTCATGGCAAATTCGTGAGTGAAGTCTCAGTGCTGAATTGCAAAGTGAGAATTGGATGCTGCCCTCCACATGTCATTCCCAAGGGAGGGTCAGTTTGTCACCCACTGTGTGGGTTAAGACATGTTAAGGTACCCAGGCTTCTTGAAGTACGTTGTGCACAGTACAGCTGGTACTAGAAACAGAGTGAAACAAGTAGCAGGAACTGCAGCTCCCTGTTCCTTCGCCTCCTCCAGATTAACAAACTGGTGGAGTACTACCAGCAGCTGGCTCAGAAGGAGAAGATCGAGCGGGACAGGAAGAAGCTGGTGCGACGCCGCAACTACGTTCCACTGGCCTTCTCGGTGAGCTGGTTGTGCCTTCCTCTCAAGGCAGGAAAGGTGATCCACAGCAGCCTCAGCCTGGAAAATTAGATAGTTGGTAGCACAGTAGGGATGCCCAAGAAAATGAAGCTTTTTTTAGGGATGAATACTTTTACACTCATTACTGTGTATTACATTGCCACTCCCTCTGATAGTCCTCCCTGTCAGTACCAGTAGGGTTTATATTTGCCATGCAAAAAGGAGTATGTTCTCCAGCAGTGAAGTGCAGTGTAACTGCAGCCAGAGTGCCAGTGGCAACTCTTTCTCAGGACAGTTCATCCCCCAGCTCAGTGAGAGATAGATCAGCATTGTCTGACACTTCTCTGCATGAAATCTCTACTGAAATTAACCTTAAGAGTTGGTTGTGGCTTGAATGACTTGTTTATTGAACTTGGCAGGTAAATGCTCACTTTATTTAGCTGGGTGACTGCATATGCTTGCTACTTCAATGAATTGTGCTTGCTCTGTGCCCTTGCTTGTGTCTTATGGCTGCATTTTTTGTCTCCGTTGCTACCTGCTGCTATTTTGGGGGCTCTCCACAGCAACACACTATACATGTAGTGGTAAGTCTTTTCACAGTTTCTGCTGGTGTTAAAGCTCTCATGGTACGACTGGAGGGGAGTAACAGATCCTACACCCTGCCTCAGGGCCTCTGACTTAGGTGTGCCTAGAACAAACACAGGTGAAACCTAGCTCTTCAGAGGGTAACATGTTACCAAAATATTTTCTGTTAGTCTAGAAACAGGGCAGTGTCTTTGAGTAAGTAATGTACACCTGAAAAGCAGTCCTTCACCAAGCTTGGCTGAGTCACAGCTGTCTGCTTGGCCAAGGCAAGTGCTGCTACCCTTAATCACCTCATCCTTGAAAAATCACCAGACTAGGCTGATGCTCACATTTCTCGTTTGGTGAGAATTCAGGTTTTCAGCTCTGCCCAGAAGGAGGATGTCTGCCTCCAAGCACCCTGGGTCTAGCTCACCTGTAGAAAGCTGAGGAGTAGGTCAGCTATTTCTGTGAGAGATTCCTGTAGGTAACAAGGCTTGTAGGAGATTGAACCTTCCAGCTGCTTCAGGTAGTGCTACAGAGGCTTTCAGGTGGATGCATAACCACATCAACCCACTTTTTTTGGCAGCTGAGCTCTCTTCTACTCTACTTGATATGGAGTTGCTCTGAAGAGAATATCCAGGGGAAATGTGTCAGTAGAGCAGGCTGGTGATTTCAGGAAGGATCACAAAGCTTTATAAGCAGTAGCCACACATATCTTTCTTTCCCCATCTGCAGTGCAGTGGGAATTGTTTTCTCCTTGCCAACAGTTTAAGCAGAAAAATGGATCTTAGGAAGCGTTGAATACCTTTTCCTTTTTGCTTTCCTTTGCTTGTACCCCCATGCTTGTCATGCAGCTCAAAGGATGAGTTTGCAGCAGGTCTTTTTGTCCCATCAGGAAGCAGACCTGAGGGTGACAGTTCCCTTTTTCCTTGTAGGACAAATACGGCCTTGGAACGAGACTTCAGCGCCAGAGACCCGGAGCTCCCATCAGTGCCCTCGCTGGACTCTCGTGAGTCTCAGGGTTGGGGTTACCTTTGGGGGGAGGATTGGAGGTGTAGGCAAGAGAGGAGTAAAGCAAGAACAATTAGCAGATAGCAGTGAGAGGAGATTTCTCCTTTTGAGTACTGGAGAGGTATCAGATCCTCAGGCATCTCTCTGCAACAGCTCCAGATGTTCTGCTTTCTCCCAAGAAGAACAAGTGACTGCTCACATCCTTGTTGCACTTGTTGTTGTGCAATCTCAGCTATGGCTGCCATCTGTGTTGCAGATGCTGCCATGCAGTTGCTGCCAGTGCCCTATTTCATGACTGAGTTGCCCCTTATTTTGATTTAGTGTGAAAGAAGGAGAAGACCAGAAGGAGATCAAGATTGAGCCAGCTGATGCAGTGGAAGAAGTGGAGCCTCTTCCTGAGGATTACTACACAAGACCAATCAATCTGACAGAAGGTAAAACCTTAGTATTTTGTCACTTTTTGGCCTTACATTTTGTAATATGGGCATTTCCTACAACCTTGTGATGCTCTTCATGACCCAAGTTTCTGGTTGTTTTTATGGTGGGATTGAAATACTGGGAAATATGTGACTTTTTATGGTAGCTTTGAATGCAGCCTCAGCTTCATGTTGTACTTGGAAAGCTCAGAGCCAGAAGGCCGGAAGGACTATTTAATTCTCTTGCTGGTCTTAATTTCTGTGTGTGTGAAGCATCAACTTTTGAATGGAGAAAAAAGCTGATGTCCTTTTTCAAATAACAGCAGGAAATAAGGAAATAGCAGCTGCTGGAGAGCCAGAACCAAAAGGGGCCTGTTGAGTAACAATTGCGCATTGCTTTGACATCAGCTTGGAAGAGCTTGTGTACATTTGCCAGGTCTTTAGCTGACTCATAAATTTAACCCACAAAGACTGTAAATTGATCAGTAAGACTTAGTGTGAACAGGACAAACCAAAGGTACAGGAGTGATGTGGGCTTCCAGCTGAGGTGGCTCCAAGTGGAACAGATGTTGTTGGTTGTTCTGCAGGTGTACAAAATCTGCCACTATCAATTCATGAAAGGTGAATGGAAAGGGGTAGATCTTGATCTCCTTTTCTCATGAGGCTCTTGGCATTGTGGGTTTGATGCTGGTGAAGAAGACAACTTTCCTGGTTCCCCACAGTGAGGGAAAGGCTGCCAGGTGGCTCATTTGCCTGTTAGGCACTGGAACAGTGAGGAGCCTGCATTTTGAGAGAAACTCATGGGAGGTTTTGGCTGCTGGGAGTTTCTTGCTTGGGAACTGTTTTTTCTCATTCTTCATGTGAGTCTGGGTTATGCAAACTCCTTGCTAAGAAGCTGTGTATTGTACTCATGCAGCATCCAGCTGTGAGGGTGACAAAGCTGTGAAACTCATTTGCTGTGGTGAGGGAAAAGAACTATATTCTAGATGATTACAAAACTCTTGTTTCCATCCCAGCTCAGCTTTGATGAAAGATGTGAATCCCTTATTTCTCCTAGGCTAGCACTGGTGTTGCTGGCATGTTACTGTGCCGAGTCAGGGCAGCCCTTTATTCAGCTTTTGCCTTTCTATTTATTTCTCAAAATGTGATGGTTTCTAAAGGTTTCTGAATTACGGGGTCCAATTGAATTTAGATGTCTTAGAGACAGTGTGGGGTCTCCACACAGTGCTAGCCGCATATGCAGAATCCAGCTGGAGTTTCAGTTCCTGAGACATTTCTTTGTTTTGCTTTCTGTTGTGTTCCCAGTGACGACTCTGCGCCAGCGCCTGCTGCAGCCTGACTTCCAGCCCATCTGTGCTTCCCAGCTCTACCCACGTCACAAGCACCTCCTGATCAAACGCTCGCTGCGCTGCCGGGTAGGGAATTCAATCCAGAGGTGCCTTTTCCAGGCTCTGAGCACTTGGGTGCTGGGAAATGGGCTCTGTGTTTCTCTTTTAAAAGAAATGGTTCAAATACTTCTGGTTGTTGAAAGTTCTCAGCCAAGTTAGTGGTGACAGCACTGAGGGGCTGAGGGAGGCTGTCACATCTCTGCTGTGATGACAGTTGTGAAAGGGGGACAATGCTGTCAAAGCTTCATAAAGATACAAAGGGAGTTTGTGCTAGTGCCCTGCCTAGCCAAGGAGTCAAAGAAGGCTGCTGGTACAGTTAAAACAAAAAAAAATTTGCTGTGACTAAAGACAAAAGTCAAACAAAATATTAGGGAGAGAAAGTGCAGAATACTGACAATGTCACTAGAATGAAGGCAGGAAGAGGTTATTTCAGAGAAGCAAAACAGAGATCTGGGAAGTGAAGACAGGCAAGAGTTAAATCCAAGTTCTGCTGTTGGCTTTCTACACAGCCTTTACTAAGTGATTTGTTTTCTCAGTCATACAAGGATATTTATTTATCTAGTTCCTAAAGTAAAAGAGCAATATTCTTGTTATTTAAGATGCAGAATGCTTTGCAAATGCAGAATATTTTCTCAGAAATAAGTAATGTCAGGGTGATCCTTTATTTGAAGAGTAGCCTGTGAGATCAGGACTTTTATCTGCTTCAGTTTTTTTATGGATTCTGGAGCATAGGTCAGAGGGCTTACAGTTATTTGTGCTGCAGTCAGTGTCCAGGTGTTTTCAAGACTGGTTCCAAGTCTTGTATTTCTGAGGTTGCACTGGTAGTGCTGGATATGACATTTTGGAGTATCAATAGCTGAACACATTGCTGGCTACATGCATCCCAGATAGTTTTTATGTGCTGGAGGCTGTAATGTCATGACTGGTGACACAGCACTTGTGGCTCTGATTCTTCAGTGTGTGACTTTTGATGCTGACTTAAATACCTTTCTCTCTAGAAATGTGAACATAACCTGAGCAAACCAGAATTCAATCCAACATCTATCAAATTCAAGATCCAGCTGGTTGCTGTGTAAGTAAGAAATGAAGACTGGGGACAACAACTCCCTGTTCATGCTTAGTTAATGCCTTCTATTTTAATTTCCTTTGACCTCCTGTGGGATTGTGTCATCCCTTAGGATGGTGTAATCACCTTTTTATATATTTAGCTTATCTGTAATAGATTTGCTTGCTGATGTACTAAAGATTTCAGCAGTTGGAAAAAACACTGCCTGCTGTGCCAGCCCCAGGCTGTCGCTGGTGTTTGTTAGATTAGGGTTATATAGCAAAAGGACACTTCATTTTTCCTTTTAGGAGAGCTCTAATGGCTTTGCAGACAGCAACACAGTCCCTCACAATCATTTGCTCTGTTATTTTATAGTAACTACATCCCTGAAGTGAGAATCATGTCTATTCCCAACCTGCGCTACATGAAGGTCAGTAGCTTTTCCAGAAATGTCTTAGGCTGAGACATAGCCAGGAGCTTGAATGTGGGATCTTTCAGGAAGATGACATGGTGTTCCCTGAGGGCTCTGCTCACTGTGTTTAGAGGGTGCAGGGTTTAAGGGAGTGCCCACCTCATGTACTTGTCACTGCAGCAGTATATTGCTGTGCATCACAAACACTTGCCCATGTCAGGAGAACAAAAGGTGTGGAATTGAGATCTCAGCTAGACTCCCAAAATAAGTATTTCTTATATTAAGAGTTTTGCATGGCATTGGTGCCTTTGTTATGGATGGGGCATGGTCACTGTCCACCCATTGAGAGAATGTGATGCACTTTTTGAATGTGTTCATCAGTTGGAGTAGATGGAGGTGCTTACATTAACTATTAATTTTAGCACAATTGCTTCTTGAACTGTGATTCCTGAATCTCCCCAGGAGAGCCAAGTCCTTCTGACTCTGACTAACCCTGTGGAGAACGTCACACATGTGACATTGCTGGAGTGTGAGGAGGGAGACCCTGATAACATCAACAGCACTGCCAAGGTATTGATTGTACCCTCCTACTGTGTAAGCCCAACCCTCTTCCAGTATTTACCACTCCCATTTGTGGTAAATCCACGATTTTCATATGTCCTTCAACCCCTGCCAACTGGGCTGCGTTTCCCTCTTTGGAGTTTAAATTACTATAACCAATGTAAACAGCAGCTCATGAAGTATTTTGAAATTGTGTCTGTTCATTGGTATCCAAAACCCAAGGGAGAAATGTATTATTTCCCTGGCAGGGTGGTATTCAGGTGGTCCTGGAGCAGAGAAAAGCTGAGGATGAATCACTTTTCTGTTAAACCACAGGGAAGCAGACCTCAGAAAAGGAGAGCCCCCTTCTGCTTGTGTTGTAGCTGGTGATCAGTGCTTAAAGGCTTCTTTGCCTTTGTGCTCTGTTTCAGGTGGCAGTTCCTCCCAAGGAGCTTATTCTGGCTGGCAAAGATGCTGCAGCAGAATATGATGAGCTGGCAGAGCCTCAAGACTTCCAGGATGACCCGGAGTGAGTGTCCTGTGGGGATCCTCTCCCTTAAATCTCGCTCTCCTCCTGTCTGTCTTCAGTGTGGTTGGAGTTCCTCTGAGAGCATTGTTCCACTTGGCACAATGCTTTGGAGAACTTGGCTGACCCCGTGTTCCTGTGTGTTCTGCCTTGCAGCATTATTGCCTTTAGGAAAGCCAATAAGGTGGGAGTTTTCATCAAGGTCACCCCACAGAAAGAAGAGGGCGAAGTGACCGTGAGTTTCAAGATGAAGCACGAGTTCAAAAACCTCACTGCTCCCATCCGACCCAACGAGGAGAGCGACCACACCTCCGAGGTGATCTGGCTCACCCACCACGTGGAGCTCAGCCTGGGCCCTGTGCTCCCATAGCAGCTCCCAGTGCTTGCTCCCGACGGCTGGATGGACTTGGCCCCCTGAGAAAGCACCTGGTGAAAGGTTCTGCCAGAGCTCCTTTGTGATGTGTGGGTGTGCCACGGGCCCGGCCGGCCGCCAGGAGGGGGCTGAGGCTGCCGTGGTTTGGGCTGGTTTGTTCTCCCTCCCCTTGTAGTGCCCACTAACCACCACTCCACTTCCCCTCACTGCCACAGGCTAGAGTAACTTGCAGCATGTGTTAGAGCACAGAGAAAGATCTCCTTCCAGGTTTGCACTGAATTTGGCTTTATCAACAGATAATTAAGGTGGAATTTGCATTTATCAGCAGAAAAGAACCCATACTGTTTTTTTCTCCATGTTGGCCCACAGACCTGATGTTCTTTACCCAATAATGAACAACTCTTTCAGACAGAGCAATGCTCTTCCCAAACAAACAAACATTTTAAGAAGTGTCCCTGCCTTCTGCATTCTGGCAAGTTACTGCCAGCAGCATGATCTTTTCTTTTGGTTTTCAGCTTCCTCATAGGATACCTCAACTGTGGGGGCTGGGCTGCAGAGCCCTACCCCTCTGGTATATGTAGCTTGCTTAGCTGAGGTGGCAGATGTGTTTTCACAAAGGAGTTGATCAGTTTGCCTTTCAACTTTAAACATAGTGTACTGTAGTGTTCATGGATGTAACTGGTAACCAAGCCTGCCATCAGCCTGCTGCATCTCAGCTGGATGTGGCAGAAGGGTGTGCTGCAAGCTGGGAATTCATGTTCTGCTGCAGCTCTTGACTGAGGCAGGAATGCTCTGGAGAGGCAGGGAGGCTCCCTGGCAGACTTCAGCTCAATAAATGTTGTGTTGCTAGGGGTTGTAGCAATGAGGGTATGAATGTTAAGGTTAGTTCTTACAGATTACAAAAATTACAGATTACAAGATTGTAATTACAAAACTTCAGCAGTAATTTGAGTTCATAATCTTTGTTTTTCCAGTTGGGGTGGGTGGGAGGGAGGTGTAAAGGGGTAAACTCGTTATATGCTGACTCCACACACTGTAGCAGAAGGTCATTTACTTGGGATGTAATTTGGCTGCAGTCCAAGCTGAAATGGGTGATTAGGAGCTGTGTATCCAGGAGACTGAATTCCCAGTAAATGCATGGCTCTTCCAGGTAGGTGAGATGGCTCATCCTGCAGAGCATTCCCATTTGAGACCTTGACCTATGTTTGTGAGGGGCTTTGACATGCTGCTTTGCTGGGAAGGGCTTGAATACCAGCCAGCCACAGCCACATCCCTCCAGATGCTTGTGCCATGGCTCTGCCAGCCTGGATCTGTGACTCCTCTGCATGGAGGGGCAGGATGAGGCTGCCTGCTCTCTGTGGGTGTGGTGCAGCATCCCAAAACATCTCCCTTAGTGAAGGAACCTGCCGTGGTGTGCTGGAGAGGCTCACACCTCACAGCTCTGGTCCTGCAGCAGGTCTCAAAGTGGCGAGGATCACGTTTACAACTCTGTGTAGGTGACACACAGATGTACAGCATGAGTTGGAGACTTGTAGTTAGTAGTTATTGTGTAGTGCTAGTGCCTGCTGTGGCTTTCCCTGTCCAGGTAACACAGACTTCACCTCTGGCCACCACTTCTCCTGTTCAGTAGCCAAAACAGCTGCTGCACTCGCAACATGACCACAGAAATACCTCCCAGGACCCAAGTCTTGAGCTGTGCCTGGGGCTGGGGTTTGCTGCAGGCAGCGTGACCTGCACCCTTCTCACTAAGAAAAAAATGGTGCATTTTAGGCTATGCCATTCTGAGCGCTCTGATGAGCTCGACGAGCTGTTTTGTCCCCTCCCTGCAGGTGCTGTAGGCGATAGGAAAGGTATTGGCGTGTCCCTGCCTCTGTCCCCGCTCCCCAAAAGGTGCCTGTTGCCTTATGCTTGACGTCGTGTAGTGACCTTCAATAAAACACACGTGTCTCTCGGATTCATTGCGCTGCCTCTTATTCCAAAGCAATCATTATTTGAAGAAAACAAAAAACGGAGCTCCCCCGTCTTTCCCAATGGTCTCGTCCTCTTGTTCCTCCGCCCCGTTGCCCGTGGTCTCGCCCTTTGAGCTGTGCCGGGAGCGCGCTGCGGCCGCGTCGCTGTGACGTCACCGCCCCTCAGCCCGCCTTTTCCGTCACGGCGGCGGTGGAAGTGGCGTCACTTCCGGCCGCCGCCTGCCGGCAGTGGAGCGGAGGCGCCATGTCCACATCGCTGGGCTCCAACACCTACAACCGGCAGAACTGGGAGGATGCGGTGAGCGGGGGCGGTCGCGAAGGGCCGGGACAGCTGGGGAGAGAGGGCTTGGGCTGGCGGGGCCCTGCTTTTCCGCGGGAGCGTGCGGGGCGGCAAGGCCGCGAGGCGATGGGAGTGCGGGGGGGCGGCCCCGGGGCTGGGACCTTCCCTGGGGACCCGCTACCTTCTCTGGTGACCCACTGCATTCCGTGGGGACCCGGACCTGTCCTGGGGGTCCGCCCCCTTCCGTGAGGACCCGCCACGTGGGATTGAGCCGCCCGGGAGGGCTCTGCTGCAGTTCCCCGGCCCTCACAGCGCAAAGGGAACGCGCTGCCCCGCCGCTCCTTCCCGTACCGCGGTGCGGGGGCTGAGCTGGGCCCCTCGTGTGCCCGTGGCCGCGTCCCTTCGAGCTGAAGCCTCTCCCGAGTGGGCCCAGTGCAGACAATCGCTGCTGAGGGATAACGGGGCCGATGTCACCTGCTGCAGTCCAGGCACTGACAGGTTCAGATCTCAAGAATACAGTTTTTATTTGGTTATTCTGAGTTTTACTCCAAACTACAATAGCTACCAGATTATCATTCTGTAACAATTTGGACCTGGGTCGTGGCTTGCATCTCTCTCAGTGTCTCTGAATCCATTTGCATCTTTTAATCTGTCTGATGAGTTAAACTAGATCATTTTTCAGAGTGTGACTTGAATGCTGTTGTGATGGTAGAACTTATTATAAATTCCCGATTTTCTTCTTGCTCGATTCAGGACTTCCCTATCCTGTGCCAGACATGTCTTGGAGAAAATCCCTATATTCGGATGGTATGTGCCTGTTGGACCCTGCAGTCCTTCCTTCTCTCTGTGGTGGCCCTAAAACTGTGGGTTTGGGGACTAAAATAGGACTGGGTGCAGGAGGAGATGCTGAATTGAACACACACTCCTCAACAGCTGGTTCTGCACGAGAGGATCTGGTCCCAACCGTTTTGGTGTGTAATATCATGGTTAGGGGTGTGATTTAAGAACAAATCAATCAAAAAGGAGAGGAAGATGACACAGTCCAATGTCTGGAGTGCAGGAAATAGTAGAAAATGAAGTTTTAGTACTGGCAAACTCCAGCATGGAGAACTGTGAGCTGCTGGAATTCTAATTAGCACAATTTCTTAGATGTGAGGAACATACACCTCTAAAGTTAAAGGTGATTTATGAGGTAGTTTAAGTTCCTATTTTTTTTCTTTGGTTTGTTCTGTACAGGGTGAGTCAGTCCACGTTTTGTTGGTTTTCTCTGCCTGGTGTGGTTGTCTATGACCTGCACTGATACTATCTCCTGCACATTTGTGTTCCACAAAGTCTGCTGAGAGAGATTGGGTTGTACTTAGGAAACATAACCCTGATGCTACTATAGGGGATATTTCAAAACTTGTTTGTTTCCATGAGCTTATTTCATGTAACATCATCTTTCCTTAAAAAGAACTATTAATGCTCCTTTTAATTCTCACCTTTCATATGTACACGAAGTGGGGTTTAAAGTACTCTGTTTTTAATGAAAGTTTCTAAACCAAAAGTGTATTGAGGGTATTTAGGATTCCTGGTTTTTATCCTGTTGACTTTCCAAGATGTGAGCCAAATATGCAGGGGTGAATGAGTCTAAATGCAGCATAATTATGAAAAAACCTGCTTTGTTATAACATCAATTATATGTTTCATATTTTATGTTGAATTGGTGATATTTCATGTTTCCTTTTCTTTTTTTTTTAATATTTCAGACCAAAGAAAAATATGGAAAAGAATGCAAGGTATGTTTGTGCGTTTTGAAGAAAAAATGTCAAAATAGGTGCAGATCTAGGAATAATACATTTTAATTATTAAAAACCTGTCAGCTTCAGAAGAGTGCTTATCTGGGTTAACTTAAAATGTTTATGTAACTGAATAAATTTTTAGGTCGGACAACTGTGCTTGTTAGACAAAGTCAGTTGGTCCAAAAATAGTAAAATTATTGAGCATATCCTAAATCTGTCTAAAAAACCTTCATGTTTATCAGGATGTGGTTTTGTAAATACTGTTCTACTGTATTTGAAGTTATTGCAGCACTTTGAATGGTCCTTGTTTTCTTCTGCATGTTTATTGTTTGTACTGAAAAGTGCAAAATACTTGGAGTGTGAGTTTTACTGTGTATGTTATTCATGGCTGTTGGGTGATTTGTGTTGGCTGTCTAAGAAATAAGCCACGGTTATTTCCAAGAGCAAGAAATACTCAGTGTTGTCTGGACTGAGAGAAATTAAAGGAGGTTTTTGCCCTCCTATCACTTTTCATCTGAGGTAGAGAAAAGGAGTAATTTGGAGTCTGTACAGATTGAGATTGTGTTATGTACTCAAGCTGTACATGCAGAGGAAGTAAATGCATCATTCCATGAGAGAAGAGGGAGGAGCAGTTTTCTGCACCAAACCTGTCATAACGTCTCCTGGGTTGCTGCTCTGCTGGTGCCTGATGTACCCATTGCTGTAATTCATCTCTAGGAGCTCCACACTGACATCATCTGGAATCAAAGAGAATTTATGTATCTTTGAGTAGATCTGCACTTGGGTTATTGCAATAAATAAAAGCAACAACAAAAAACTATCTTCCCTAAAACTTCCTCCTGTCAAAGTAAAGCACCAAATAGAAACAGGTATTTCCTGAGCTCTGAGTCTTAGCTTTATGGTATTTATGGTTTGAAGAGAATATATAAGTTTGGAGTTTGTTTCCATGCAAGAAGCACAATGGTAGCTCTGTGCAGAGTGAACCAAGTGCCACCTTTCTGTCCCAGATTTGTGCCAGGCCGTTCACGGTGTTCCGCTGGTGCCCTGGGGTGCGCATGCGTTTCAAGAAGACAGAAGTGTGCCAGACCTGCAGCAAGCTGAAGAATGTCTGTCAGACCTGCCTGCTCGACCTGGAATATGGTGTGTACCCTAAAACCTGATCCCAGACAAGCAGCTGCCCTCTGAAGTGGGAGTTGGTGAAATCACTTTAAATATGTGCATGTGATTGGCAGTGGACAGAAAAAAACAGGTCTTGGTGACCATGTCTCTTCAGAGGTTTGAGGGCAGAGTGGTTTCCCTGAGCAGCAGATGATTTACCTCTTGCAGAAATCACTATTTTTGCTTTTTCTTCATATGGATTGGTTGGGGTTTTTTTGTTTCATTTCAGGTTTGCCTATCCAAGTCCGGGATGCAGGACTCTCCCTTAAGGATGAAATGCCTAAATCTGATGTCAATAAAGAATACTACACCCAGAACATGGAGCGAGAGGTAAGTGTAGCCAGCCATGATCACGCTTTTTGTGTGGCTGTGTGGGGAGGAAAGGGGAGCAGTGACCTAGCTTCTCTTAAAACCACTTGCTTGCTCTGATTCTGTTGGTGTTCAGTGCTGATATACACATAATTATTTGTGTTCTGTATGCTTTTAGATAGCCAATTCTGATGGCACTAGACCAGTTGGTGCACTAGGAAAAGCTACTTCCACCAGTGACATGCTGCTGAAGCTGGCCCGAACAACTCCCTACTACAAACGCAACCGTCCTCACATCTGTTCCTTCTGGGTAAAAGGGGAGTGCAAGAGAGGAGAGGAGTGTCCCTACAGGTACAGACACATCTTGCACAGTCCATCTGGTCACCATGATCTAATGCAGCTTCTCTTGGAGATGCTGCAGTGGACAGGAGACACTGCAGTGATTTGGGTCAAGGCAAAACTTGCGTCCAGTGCCAGCAAATGAATCTCTGTGGTGGCAAGTTGGTTTGTGAGAAGTTGGCTGTGTCCTTTGCCAAAGCAGTCACTGCAGCTGTCCTCTTGTGTAGTCAATTTTTCCCCTTTGTGGCATCAGTCCCCTGAAGCAGAGGTCTTTGTATTTGAACAAGAGCCTGTTTCAAACCCAGCTCTTGTGTTTTGCAGTACTGAGTGTTGAGCTCTCAGAAGCGCCATTCATTCAGACCTTGACGCAGTCCTGGCTGCAGCTGAAGTTTTCAGGGCTTTGTTCCATTTTGGCGGGTCTGTGTGGACAGGGTTAAGGATATAATTGACCTGAGGGCTTGGGAAACTGGCAGCTACAGTAATTTTAATCTGTTCAGTCATCCCTTATCCCAGTTATAAAATGCTGTGTTTGCTGAACCTTAGACATGAGAAACCTACAGATCCAGATGATCCTCTGGCCGACCAGAACATCAAAGATCGTTACTATGGAATTAATGATCCTGTGGCTGACAAACTTCTGAAACGAGCATCAACCATGCCTCGTCTAGATCCTCCTGAAGACAAGACTATTACTACACTGTATGTTGGAGGGCTTGGAGATACCATCACTGAATCAGATCTCAGGTATGTTGGTGAATTTGTATTGCCCTTGCCTTTTTGTTTGACACTTTGATAATGACTCTTCATGTGAGGATCAGAAATAAATCTGAGTTTCATTTTTTTAATGGGGAACTGGTTGGTGGGTAAGTGCAGAGGAGTAGGAGCTTGTTGGAGAACAAACAGGCACGTTTCAAATGCTTTGATTAAAATGTAGCTCTTTAAAGATGAGTCATCCCTTTGAGCTGTTTGGGATACTGTGTAATCCTTTTTACAAGGAAATACTGTATCCTCTAGCTAGCTACTGAGAGAAGCTGTTGCAGAGCTTTTATTGCACCATAATTGCATGGAGAGCTAATTGTGATTAACTGATTGATTATTGATTTCTAATGATTAGTGTGAACAGATGATGGATAAGAGAAAGTTTCTGAGCATGCCTATTTCACATGCCCTATACCCTGTGACTAGGAGGAGCGGGCTATCATAACAATTTTTTTGTCCCATACAGAAATCACTTTTACCAGTTTGGGGAGATCCGGACGATAACAGTGGTGCAGAGGCAGCAATGTGCTTTCATCCAGTTTGCCACCAGACAGGCTGCAGAGGTGGCTGCTGAGAAATCCTTCAATAAACTCATTGTCAATGGCCGCAGGCTCAACGTCAAATGGGGAAGGTAAATGTGGGGGGAGGGAGCCTGGAGGATCTACAAAGTTCTTCTCCCAGTTTAGTGTCTTTAGCAGGATTGGGTATTATGCAGAAGTAGATACTTGTTTGGTAAATAGTTGGGGTCCTCTTGCATTTTAGTTTTCTTTTTACCAGTGGGATCTGACTTGGAGATTACACAAGCAGCATAAGGGATTTCTTGGTTGAGGATTATGGATGAGTTTCAGTGGATTTGCTCCAAGTCCATCTCCTATAAAAACTGTTTGCAAACTTGGTACCATCTGTGTGATGTTCTGTGAGTTTTTCATCTTTGACCTGAAGAAATGGATCTGGAATAGATAATGTGAAGCCACTGTGGTGTAAATATCTCCTGCTTTTCTTATCCTTGTTCTCAAACTTCTGTCTTTCAGGTCCCAGGCAGCAAGAGGAAAAGAAAAGGACAAGGAAGGCACTACAGAATCCGGGATAAAGCTGGAGCCAGTTCCAGGACTTCCTGGAGGTAAGGGAGTTGTATTCATCTCTGAAACTGAATGCTGACCCACTTTCATGAGCGAGGCTGCTGTGAAACTTCTGGGAGCAGTGACAGTTCAGGATGATAGAGGCAGTGGTAAGCCCAGAGCAGTTATGGTAGGCTTGCAGCAGATCCAGCTGGATGGGAGATGAGCTTTGTCTAGAAGCAAATCCTTGATGAAAAGACAGTTCTTTATGTGATGAATGAAACGTTAAAGCTGAATTCAACTTACTTAGGTCAGAGATACTGACAGCCCACACTTTTAGCGATATCTTAGTCCACTGAGTGTTGTGTGATGGACAATGCAAAGCTGGTTTCAGATAAAGGAAATTGGTGACTGGAGTTTCAGGGCAGTTCTGTTCTCAGTCCAGTTCATCCATGCAATAGTAGCAGCAGTGTGCCCTTGTGAAAGCACGGGTTGTGCTCCATCTCTGAAGGCAGGCACCTCTGCTTGTTTTGCCTGAGAGATTTTCCATAACCACATGTACTTTTTCTGCAGCCCTCCCCCCTCCTCCAGCTGCAGAAGAGGAGGCTTCTGCAAATTACTTCAATCTACCTCCAAGTGGCCCTTCAGCTGTGGTGAACATTGCCCTGCCACCTCCTCCTGGCATTGCTCCACCACCGCCTCCAGGTACCTGTGTTTCCCTCTCAAGTGGGGGTGTGAAATTCAGTGTTAGACGGTCTCTTCCTCCTTGCCAGGCCTTACTGCACCACTGATGCATGCCCTGAGCTGATTTTCCTCATCCCTGATCACATAGTGTAAACGGATGATCTAAACTGCGCTGTCAGCACAGTTTAATTAAACTGAGCTGCCTGTTGTGGTTGGTATTTGCTTGCAAATTCCCAGGCATGTTGGAGATGCCTGTTACTGGTACTGAGACCTAGTCAGTGCTTTGCTGGCTGTGTAAATGCCACAATAACCTGAACTTCAAAGGGTAATTTTGCAGCTGGTTGAATGCCAACATGTCCTTGCCTCTCTGTATATCTATCCAGAGATGCTTTTATTTTTTAATGGAATTTTGGACTCCTGTAGATGTATTTGCTCTGCCCTGTGGTTGAGTAGAAAACATTTAGATGGGTATTACAGACACCTGCTTGATCCCTCCACTAGCTTTCATTTGTAAGAGTGTGTGTTGAGTGGGGATTTGCCCTAGTTGAACTGAAAAGAGGGGCAGGAGTTTGGGGAGATGGGAGATGTGCACATTTGTGAGGCACAGCTGTCAGCCAGCTGTGGTGTCAGTACTTTGAAGCAGCAGTACATACACATCAGGTTTTCTGGTGCTTTGCCTGAAGCTGCCAACTTTTGTTTCTGCAGGTTTTGGACCACACATGTTCCACGCCATGGGACCCCCACCTCCCTTCATGAGAGCCCCAGGCCCCATCCATTACCCGTCCCAGGATCCCCAGAGGATGGGTGCCCATGCAGGAAAGCACAGCAGCCCCTAGCACGCCCTGCCACCCTCATCCTTGAAGTAAATGTTATTTTCTAGTTACCATGGTAGCACCATATGTTGAGTTGTGGGTGAGCTAGAGACGCCTTATTTCGCTGCTTGCAGCCACAGGGCAAGTTGAGCTCCATGTCTCCACTTATAATCGGGTTCTTGATACGTCCCAGGTCTTTCTATTAGTGTGGGGGGTGGGTGGGGGACAGACAGAAGGGCTGGCGGGGGTCTGTGGGTCTGGGGTACCAGAATTACAGTGCTATCTGTGTATCCCATTGGCACACTTTTGAAATAAACTTCTGGAAAAACAAAACCAAACCCTCTTCAAGCTCTTTTGATATCTTCAGTTGGAATGTTATGGACTGTTAAAATGTAACCAGAGACTCTTCTCTGTGAGGTAACTAATGATGTATTATTCTAATGAGGTATTAAACCAGGACTGAATAGGAGTTGGAAAACGAGTTCGTCAGATCTGCCAAACCCATGCCTTGGCCTCACCACTACACAGAATTTTCCTCCCTCCTTTTTCCTGATTTCTCAATTTAAAAAAGACAAGAAAACAAACCCTTAAGTGCATCACTTCTAATCCTGCACACCCTGAGCAAGACAACTTCTGGGTCAAGTGAGCAGCCCCCAGGCAGTGTGGGCATGATGTTGAGTGACAGGTCAGCAGTTGGTGATTTAGCCAGGTGACAGCCCCCAGCCCCAGAGCCTGGGCTTGTGCTGCCTGCAGCTGCAGGGTGGGGCAGGATGCATTTGCAGCTGCTCTGGGGGAGATTTGGGGCTCTCAAGGCCTGTAAAACAGCATCCCCTTACCTTGTGACATGGGTCCCACTTTATCTTGCTTTGATAAGATGTGAAACTTTTCTGTACTGCAAGTGAAGTGGTAGCCTCACCAATCTGCTGCAGTGAGGTCTGTGTCCATGTGGCTGAAGGATTTTAGGCTTATCTCCATATTAACTTCTGTGCAGTGCATCTGTGCATGTCTTCAAAACAGGATGTGGCCTGTTCTGAAGCTTCATTTGCTTATTTTTTTTAAAGTACATAAAAATATTTGAATTTTTCAACGCCATGCTTTGACCCAGCTTCCTGGAGTGCAATGTCTGAGGACTTGGTCTGATTTTTATGTGACTGCTGCCACAAGCAAGAACCTACATGGGCAAGGACAGACGTGTCTACTTTTAGATCCCATCATGGTGCCTGCTCTGCCAGGCTGTCAGAGGAGGTGTAGCCCTTGTGGCACCACAGGCTGGCTTTGGAGAAAGAGCAGGGCTTTAGGTGTGAGTAATTAATACAGCTTCTGTCAGGAGAAAGCTGTCCCAGGGTGGTGTTGGACAGCAGAGGCTGCTTGTGGATGGGAGGGCTGTGGCTTTTGCCACTGCACTGGCCCAGTGTCCTCAGCCAGGACCTGTGAGGGCTGTGACAGATTTGGAATGCAGAAGGCTTCACATCATCCCAATCTATTTATTATTTCCAGCCAGTTATCCAGAGTGCCTAGATTCTGCAGATGATGGACAAAGAGAAGGGAAATGGAGCAGGGCAGCAGTTAAGCATCATAGATTTATTGTTTCTAAGGAACAACCATTTTTCTTTCTGTTTGCTTGCCCCCTCTTGCTTCTGTGGGAAACAGAGTAATGAAAGCTTCCCACCTGAATGATATATTGTGGCAGCAGAATCCCTGCATGGGATTTGCTCTGCACAGCCTTACAAACTTCAAAAAAATGCTAACTGCATTTTTACCACAACACTTACTTGTCCTATTTAACCACAATGGTGGAAAAAGAAACTTTTATCCTGGTGCTTTTGGGAGTATAAGAAAGGGTAACACTCAGAACCTGACAAAAGCAATTGAAGGAAACCTGTGTTGAGTCAGAGGTTTTTGTGGGTAGGGTTCCCCAGATGTTCTGGTAACTGTAGGCTGTTGTTAGCTGCATGTCCCACTGTGTCTCACTGCTGAAAATGTTGGTGTAGTTGGATCCTCACTGCTGATTTTCATGTTCACAGGGAAGCTTGTGCTTGCTCTGGAGGCACAGCCATGCTGCTTTTCCTTCTCACTGGTGTTGAAGTTACCAGAACACCCTGGCAGCGTCCTCACACTGCTGTGGTTCTGCTGGGCAGTGAGTCCAGGCAGTTGATCCTTGACCAACTACATGAAGCAAATCTGTCACTCAGAGAGCCTGGATTAGATGTTCAAGCAAGACATGCAAAGAGCAGTAGGAAGGGGAAAATAGCTGCCAAGTGCTAGGCAGTAGCTCATGGAAAACAGGGCACAAGTTTCCAATTCCCAGCGTTCCTCTCCTCTCTGTCATGGCCATGCTGTGTTGGTAAACAAGTAGATTCCCACTCCTTCATTTGTTTTTGTTGTCCAGCCAAGCTCAAGGTAGCTGCTTTAAACATGCCAATGCTTCAAGTAACTTGTTTTGCTACTGCTCTTCCATTATCCCCTCCTCTCTGCGTGCTGACTGGAATGACAGATGCAGGCTTGTCCTGAAGATGGAATTTCTCTGCAAAAGCACCAGCTGTCCAAGCAGGTCTTGTGTGTCAGCGAGGATGCAGTGAGGCAGCTTGGTGTGTTGCAGCTGGCAGTGCTGCTGATTTCCATGAGGCAGGGAAGAGGACAGGCTGTCCGGGATGTTTTGTACGGGAGCTTGCGGGGATCTGCTGGATTAACAGTGAGGACTTGTCTGTTGGCACTGACTGCAAGGGGAATTCAGAATGGTCCCACACTCGAGCTCATTCAAACCTCATTCGAAGATGACAACCCAAGCCCACCAGCTGAGCTTTCACAAAGGATATCTGCCCCTCTCCTCTCCCCTGTGAGTGTCAGAGTCCAGTGAGGGAACCATCCGTGGCCAAGGGGAAGGGAGCACACGTCCTACAGCTCTTCGCTCTCCGGCAGGATCCGCACCCAGCCCTGGGCCACCCTGTTGAAGTTGGGCCTGTGGGAAATCACCTCCAACACACTCAGGTTATCCAGCTCTACGGTGGGCAAAGAGAACAGCTCACCAACCAACGCCCTGTCAAATGGGGCCGGTGTCCTGCAGCACAAAAAGAAGGACACAGTCACAAGGAGAGGTTGGGCATGTTGTAAAGGTGTTAGAAAATATAAGTCTGGATTTACTGAGTCCAGCACAATGTAGCAATGCCTGTTAGAAATGGCAACCCTTCTCTTCCTCCCCAGGACACTGTCAGAGCCCTGCCAGCCCAGCGAGGTGGTTCTCTGGTACAGAGCCCACCTCAGCTCAAGCTTTGGCAAGGCTGGAGAGTGGGGTTTGGTGCCTGGGTGTTGGTGGAAGTGTTCTGCACGTGGAAGGGCTTAGATTCAAATACCAGTGACAAACCCCTGGTCTCAGAGTGCCTCATGTGCAGCTCCTGTGTCCTGCAGAGGGCTGAGTCTGAGGGCTGCTCTGGATCATTAGCACTTGCAGCTCTATTGGCCCTGGCTCCATCCCGCCTTTTGGGACAGCTCCTCATGAACAATGACTAACAGCAGGAGCAGTGTGGGGGCAAGAGCTGTCATCTCTTTCTGGAGAAATGTGGAAAAGGACTGGGGAAGAGTGTGCCAGCCCCCAAAAAGGCAAGAATGTTGGTTTTGGAGCAGCACATGGGGGCTGAGCTATCAATGAGACAAAACTGGGAATGTTTGCTTTGGGAAGCACTGCTAGAACATGAATAACGTGGCACTGTTTTGCAACAAAGAAGAAATAAGAGGGGGAAAGGCAAATCAGAGAAGTTTGTTCTAGAAACTTTCTTTTGGGAAATGAGAGTCTTTGTCAAAGTTTGGTTTTTACTCTCTCTTAAGGCAGCACACCTTAGCAAGGTGGCACAGGTTTTTGCATCACAGTCTGAATGTTTAAAACTGGGGATAAATCTGCCTGCTGTAACACAATTGCTGTGGAGATGGTGGATTTGCCCTTACTCTGTGACCCATGAGAGCTGTGCTTGGATTCAGCTAGCCTTAGGCAAGACCACTGGCTTTTCGATAGCCAGTTTGTTCCAAAAAGTTTGTTTTTCTGTGGTTTGGTATTTGAACTGAGAAGTGATACAAAAGCCAGTTAAAAGAAGACTGGCTTTCTGAATCTTTCTGCCTCACTGAAGAATTAGAGGAGGTGGTAAGAGGCTTGGAGTTAATTTAGCATCCATCTGTATTAAATTACAGTTGAAGACTTTAAATAGAAAGGCAGCATGTGAGAGGGGAGAAATGGTACAGGGTAGAATATTATTCAGAAACATGCCCTTGCTTCAGTCCCTGTCCATAAATAAATCCTGAGGCAGGAACATGGCTAAATGTTGAAAGAAAAGAGCCAAGTGTCTGCAGCAGCTCCTTCTCCCCCTGCAGTACCTCCTTGGCTCTGACTCCTCAAGGAGAGCCACATGGCAAAGCCCCAGGGTTGAGGGGGAGGAGAGCAGCAAAGGGACAGTGGTGGCCAGGCCCATCTCTGCCCTTTAGGATGGCTTTTCCCACAAGGTGGGGTTGTGGTGCCCCTCTGCCAAGTACTGAAACACAGCAGTCGTGTCCCCCACGCCTCAGATCCAGTCCTGGGGTGGGTGCTGGCACATGGTCTGCTGGGGAGCTGTGCTGTGTCCCGGGGGGAAACTCCAATGGGAACTTGCCTGATGGAAGGTGACTTTGACCAGGCCACCAAAGCCAATGTAATTCCATCCTCATCACAGAGGCTTTCAGGAAGGAGGGCAGACAGGACTCCTTTTGCTGATTCCCTGGGATGATGTTCAGCTTAAAAGACCAGTTCTTATTATTCTGCCATGCAGAACAGAAATCTGACGCTTTGCTACTACCACATCTCCATCTCCTGGATCCCCACCATCACCTTTCCAGAAATGAGATCTGTGTTGGCAGCCTTTGCTCCAGGGTCCCACCCTTGACCCCAGTGTAATTTGGAGGTGTGAGGACACACCAGCTGTGCTCCATCAGAAACAGCCACAGGGTACAGACCTTGCCAGGCTGAGCCACCAGAAACCCCCTGGCCTGGAGGCTTTGGGCTTGAGCAGGTGTTTGGAAGGAATCTGGTGACCTCTTAGCACTCTGCGGTAAGATTAACCTTATACCCCCACTGCTTCCAGCAGCTGCTTGAATACCTTAAGGAAATTAGGAAAGAGACTTGGCACTGTGTCCTTCCTCCACCCGGCTGAGACCGGAGCCCAGCTGGGAGCAGGAGTGATTCCTTCTCCAGGACCATGCCTGTAAGAATTGGTCCTCCCAAATTGCATCCCTGAGGTTACCCAGTGAGATCAAGCTGCTTAAGGCTGTGTGAGCCCAGTAGCAGAGCTCAGAGATCTGGGGGAGAGCTGCTGGAGGCAGGAACCTTTGCAGGGAACCACAGAGGAGCTCCTGATTAGGAAAAGAGCATCCTGAGCCCTTGCTGTGCCCCTGTGGGTCTGGCATGAAGGGTTGTTTCCCTGGCAGGATGGTGGGTGGCCCTCAAGGCTGAAGGGCTTGGCCAAGGGCTGGTGGTGTCTGCCCCGTTACCTGTTGAAGCTCCTGAAGTCCCACGCAGGGGGTCTCATGGGTGGGGGGTTCTTGCCATGCACAGCATCATTCTTGTCACCAAAGAGCTCCTGCCATGGGGACTGGTAGCCCTTGGGGATGGCAGTGACATTGAACTTCTCGTGGGGGATTTCTTTGAGGGGGCTCGAGTACCCTGTGCAGGGGACAGACAGTGTGAGCTGCTGGGGCCACAGCCACGCTGGGCAGGGGGCTGGAATGGCCCAACCTCTGCATGGCCATGGAAGACCTGTTACTGGGGCAGGAATGCACATCTATAACATATCTATATATAGAGATATTTGTGTCTGGGGGAGGGTTGGGTAGACCCCGCAGCAAGCAGCAGCTCACTGCCTCCAGCCCCATGTTGCTGAGATCACAGCAGTGTTGGATTCAGGTGCAAGGAAGCATTGACTTACCTGGGGCTAGGGCACTGGGGTTCAGGACTTTGCTCATGTGCAAGACCTTCTCTGACTTCTTGGGTACTTCTGGGGGGCCACCTTGGGGTGATGCTGCTACATGGAGCTCGGAATGATAATTCTCCTGGCCCCCAGCATTCTCCCCTGCCTGTGGAGGGGAGAGTTAACAGGCACAGGGGAGCTTCCCCTGCCTCATTTGGGACTTGGGCATGGTTAAAAACAACTCAGAGCTTCTTCCATCTACTCACCATCTGTTCATTCACTGTTCCTTCTAGATCACCTTTCCCAGTGTGGTGTGAGCCACCTGCCCTTTGCCCTGGGAGCTGCAGGAGACAGTGAGTGGGTGAAGAGGGGGATCAGCACCATCCCTTTCCTCTTTGGTGGATATTGAACCCCAGGTTTGCCCATCTCTGTGCCCAGCACCTGAGGACATTTCTCCTCTCCCTTCATCTCTGCATAGCAGTCAGCCAACCATGGCTACCCTGACCACAGACCCCGCCAGGAATTCCTTCCCTGGAAAGGCTGCAAGAGCCAGGGAAGGGCTGTCCTCAGACCCACCTGCCTGGAGCTACTGGGATACTCAAAGACAAAGCGCTGCACCCGCTTCTGGCGTTGCTGGAAGAGCCGGGAGCCAGGGTTGTTCGGCAGGGAGAGCTCCTCGATCATCAGGTCCTGTGTTGTGCTCATCTTCTTTCCCAGGTCCAGCTGGGGCTCTGAGGAGGCTGGGAGAGCACAGCTACAGCTGAGGATGCTGTAGTGCTGGAGACCCCGAAGGCAGCACAGACACATATCCCCTCACTGGGGTCTCTGTTTAGTGGTTGGGCCATTTGCCCACACCAGGGACTGGTGTTTCCTCTGTATGAGGAATTGTCAGGGAGCTCTAGAGGTTCCAGCTGGCTCTCCCACCCTGTGCATGGACTGTTCCAGCAAAAGCAGGACAAGTGGCCTCAACCAGAGCTGGGTCTGGCCCATAGGCAGGGAGGGCAACACTGTCCTGGGGCTGGCGACACAGCTGCACCCCCTTACCATCTTCAGGGCCCCGTCTCATGATGGCCATCACGTGCTGCTGTGCTCCTGGGGCAGCTCTGTTGGAGGCAGGTGGATCCTGTCTGGCTGGAAGAAAGAGGTACTCCAGTAGTGACACCAAACATGGGAACATGTCAGCCCTAACCATGCCCCAGAGAGACAGTACAATTCAGCTGAGCATCCCTGTGGTCAGCCTCATCCCTGTGCATCTCCTTGCACTGCTCTCTGTCCCCATCAACAGAGAGGGAATGTTCAAATCACACTACCCCTCAGCTCTCGCCTGTCATTCTTCCTCTCTGCCCTTCTTTAGGGTAGAAACTGTCTTTGCCTCTGTCTTTGCCCACAGTGAGTCGCTGTCCTTGCCTTGTCCGAGGGCCAAGCGCCCTGAGAGCAGCAGCTGCTGGCCGAGTGGGGGCCCTGGCTGCCCTCCCCAGCACCTCCGCCTTAGCAGAGCTATTTTCAGCTGCTGCCTCTGAGGGTGCAGGAGCTGCAGCCCTGAACCTGCGGGAAGCTGGTGAGCCCAGACAGTAGCTAGAAGGGTCATGGGACCACTCAGCTGGGTTGCTCCGTTGTGGAGAGGTGGCTGGAAAGCAGCCCCAGTCTGACCCCCCTGAGCTGGCCACCTGCAGCAGAGCCTTCCTGTGCTGCCAGGACACTCGGCTCCACAAGAGCTGTTCCACCCTGTTTGGTGCATCTGGCATCCCTCAGCTTGGGCTGATGCTGGGTAGCTTCCCCTAAGGCCCCTGCAGTGCCAGGTTTCCCATGTGGCTGGGATGTCTGGCACACAACTCCTTGCCAGCTCTGAGTTCAGCATTAGCCATGGACACAACGAGCCAGGGATCTGCACCCCATCCTTCCCTCTGCCCCACTCTGGGGAGACTGCACCCTGACCCCTGCCGTGCTGGTGTCCCCTTTTCCCTCTGCAAGGACATCCCCAAGCCCTGGGCACCCACCCACCTGCTGACCCCCACATGGGCCCTCACCTTCCCTACCTGGCCAGGGATACCCCAGATGCTGGGAACTGAAGATGCTTCTCCTGCTGTGCTGGGGATTGAGGCTGAAGCCAAGCTGCAGCCACCAGCACTCGGTGGCCTCTGCTGGCCCTTCACGGCACCCCTGGGCTCCTGCTGCTCGCCCCAACCCGTCCTGGGCTCCAGCCCAGATGTCAAGATCCAGCCACGGGACAGAAGTTATTTCTGGCCGAGAAAGGGGGCGGAGCAGGGCTGTGACCCTTGGGGACTGGGATGCCGTCACCCCAGCACAGAACAGGTCTGACTCACAGGGATGAGGATGCCGTAATCCCAGCATGGAGCAGGGCTCTGACCCTTGGGGACCGGGATGCCATCAACCCAGCAGGGAGCAGGGCTGACCTCTGGGGACATGTAACAGCAGCAGGAGGTGATCAGGTGGCATGTGTGCCCAGGCCACCTTGGGGACAGATCAGAGCCAGCCTGGGTGGAATAATGGCAGTTTATTTCAGAACTGGGTACACAGCGGTGTGGTGAAGGCAGGTTGTGGCGGCTGCTGGAGCAAGGGTGGGAGATGTGTCCTGGGAATGGGGGCTGTGTTCCAGGAGGGGCAGCCTGCAGTGTGGGGGTACTCCAGGGAACAGGGATGGGCTGGCTTCAACAGCGTGTCCTGGGGAAGGGGAGGGGTGACAGGCTCTGTGAACAGGAATATGCTAGAGCCCAAACACAACCTCTTTTCCAGTGCTGGTCTCACTGGCCCCAAGGTGTGGGGACACCAACATTCTCAGAATCACCTTCTGTGCCAACACCTCCTTCAAACCCTCTGCAACTTCTACCATTTCCTTCAGGCCCTACAGTTCCCCACCTGCCCTGGCTGTCACAGCATCGTTGGTTCCTGTGTGTGTCTCCATCCCACCAGAGTGAGGATGGGGATGTGGTGAACTTGGGTATGGGGACAGTGACAGGTAAAGATGGGGCTGTCCCTCTTGGTCTGGGCAGGGTGGGAGGGCACCTGTAAACAGTCCCCTTAAAATGGCAATAAATAACTTTTGGCTCTTTTTGGTCTCCAGAAAAGAACGATTTGGCAGAAATTCTTTGAGAAGGGTTCAAAAGTTTAAAATAAAAAATTAAAAAAAAGGTAGTAAAGAACTGGGGGGCTGGAATTAAAAATTAAATTTTCCTCTCCAAAATCTGGTTTCAATTGATGCCAGCCAAATCTAGAGAAGCTAGAGTGGCTGGAGAAGCTGGGAAGAGGGAGCCTGGTCATGCAGCCCACCTGCAGCAGATGTGCCACCCCAGGGAAGCAGAGCTTCAGTGACATCCTGGGATAACACCTGAGAGCTGAGGACAAGGGCTCACGGGGAGCCACCAAGGCCATCTCATCCTGTCTGTGCGGGATGGGGCTGGCTGGCAGGCAGGGACTGCAGAGAGAGCGGCCGTGGGGGGGCCGGCTCCCCCACTCTGCCTGCTCCTGCCTGCTGACCACGCAGTCCTGCCCCGAAAGGTTAGGCTGGTAAAAATAGAGCAGGGCCATGGGACAGCGGACGGGCGGGAGGCACCTGACCTCTCTGGCACACAGAGGAGCCATGGCAGCTCCCAAGGGACACTGTTTTTTGGGGACCTCAGCCCCGGGGGTCGGTGTGTTCCCGGTGGAGAGTGAGCGGGTCACCCGGGAGGACGGGCGGAGGGAGAGGGTTTTTTGGCGGGGGCTGGCCGGTCTAGGAGGTGCAGGGAGCCCCTGAGGGCAGAGCCCCCGTCTTCAGCCGCAGGCTGCTGGTCCAGCCCCGGGGACAGAGGTTGAAGCTGTGGATTCCCGGGCTCTTGGTCCCCGAGTCTTCGGAGTCGAGGGAGACATCCGAGTCCGTCGGGGACCGGGAGGTGCAGCGCTTGGCTGCGGAGCGCACACCCACCACGGGGGATGGCAGGGGGCTCTTGGGGACGGGGGACAGCCTGGGCACGGGGCAGCAAGACGCGCTGGATGGCAGCAGGAGCCGGCGACCCTCTGCCCAGGCCGCTCGGGGCATGCCAGGGGAGGCGCAGAGCTGGGGGCTGCCTGCCCGGGGAGATCGCAGGGGGCTTTTGTGGGTGGGCGAGGGGCTGCCCAAGCTCCCCAGGGCGCTGCTGGCAGCCTGCAGTGCCGGCGCTCTTGGCCCCAGCCGGGGTGACTGGGGCAGGCTGGGGGGCCCGGCAGAGATGGGGGTGAAGGGCCGGGAGCTCTCCAGCCCCACGGCTTTGGGAGAGGAGCTCTTCCTGCGGGCAGCGTTGATGATGTTCCTGGCGAGCCGCGCTTGCATCTGGCGGCTGGCCCGGGGGTCCGCGTCCTGCCGCAGCGGGGACAGGGACCTCTCGCTCCACGGAGGGGACGTGGGGGGTCCCTCATCCAGCTCGGGCACCGAGGCCGGGCTGGCCCAGCCGTCCAGGCTGCCCGGGCGCCGCGCCAGCCGGGGCGTCCAGGTGGGTGATGCAGGGAGGGACGAGCGCCTGTCCTGGAGAGGGACAGAGAGCGGGTTAGTGACCCCCGCTCGGGGGGACGAAGGGGCAGAGCAGGGGTACAGCAGCAGGAGGTGCCAAGGTAAGATTAGTGCTGACAGCCCCACAGGAGCTGCGGATGTCTCCTCGTGCATTGCACCCCTGCAAGGGGTCCCCAAAATGCATTTACCCCACAACCCCTCGCCCGCCAAGGAGATCGGGGCAGGCTGAGCCTGCTGTTAATCATCCTTGCCCAAAATATGTCCCAGGACCTCTCACTACCTGCAGCTTCCTAAAGTCTCCCTCTGGGGGATGCTAGGAGCCCGCCTTGCACTGCCCCAGGATCCATCACCCAGCGCTGCTCCCCAGACGGCAGGAAAGAGAAGAGCCATGAGTGACAGCGCAGAGAGTGTATTCAGAAAGAGAGGGGAAAAGAAAAATGCAGGAGAAATAAAGCACAGTCAAAAGGCAACTTGGCACCATGGGGAAAGTGGTGAGAGGGCGTGGGCAGAGGCACAGCTGGATGACAAGCCTTGGGCTGAGCATCGCTTCTCATCCCAGCACATCCTTTGCACCCAGCCGTGCCACACAGCACTGCCCACGCCAGCTCCAGAGCTGAGCACAGGCAGGGACAGGGACCCCGCAGTGTCCCTGGGCCCAGCACCACTGGTCTCTGCCATTCCCCAAGGGACGCAGTTCTTCCTCCACAGTGAGGAAGCAAACGAAGACAGATCCTGAAGGAGCAACAGAAGAGTCAGGAGCAGGCACAGTGAGGCAGAAAGGCAGCGTCCCCTCCAGGTTTGCTTTGGTAGGAGGCTGAGAAGAGCCACAGGACAGAGGGGATGTGGACGAGCAGGCAGAGCTCTGAGAGCTGGACAAGCTGGAGGAAAGAAAAGAGGGAGCCAGAGGTGCGATGCTCCATACAGTTTCCAGGTGAGAGAATAGTAAGAGCAGCTCTGTGGGACAGGCAGGCTCCTGCTGACTCTTTGGGAATCCTGCAGGCTCTGTGCCCAGTTCCTGATGCCTCCCCTGGACTCTACAGCTCCTGTTGCACCGGGGGCTCAGCAGCACCTGTCACCCACTGTCCCAGCACTGCAGCCTCACAAACATTCTTTCTTCTATTTTCTTTTCTTCCCCCCCGCTTTTTTTTTTTTGGTGATTGGTTTGGCTTTTGGCACTCCCATGAGCAGTTAGGGAGGACTCAGGCTAGCACCCCTGTGTTTTTTCTCTCTGCCACCACTACTTATAATAAAAAGAAGGTTTCCACACCTGCGGCTCGATGCCGGCATTCCTGGTGGAGTAGGAGGGCCGGGGTGCCTGGAAGCCTGCCTTTGCCCGGGGGGGCAGCAGGCGGCACGGGGAGGCCAGCAGCACCTCAGCCGGGGCTCCAGGACTGGCACGGCTGTCCTGAGGCAGGGGCAGAGCCCCAGCAGCACTGGGGAAGGGGCTGGCAGTGGTCTGGCCGGTGCTGGGCACCACGGGGGGATGCCAGACTGGGGAAGGAGGCAATGGAGAGGCCGGGCAGGAGGCTTGCTGGGGATAAAGGTAGGAGTCGGGAAGTGAGGGTCTGGGTGGAGGCACCTCCTGGGGCATGGACCTTGCTGGGCCCTTGGATGGGGAGAGGATAAAGAGAGAAGACTGGAGCTGGTAAGGCTGGTGCTTGGAGATCTCCAGCTCCTTCTGGGACACCTCGTTCTCCATTAGGTTGCTGCCATACAGTGATGCAGGAGGAGTTTTGGAGGGCCTGCAGGGGCTCTTGGAGGGGCGTCTGGAGACCATGGGTGACAGGTAAGCATTGTTGTCATACTTCCAGGAGGGAGGCAGGGACATGGTGGGTGATGGGGACCGCAGCAGCTCAGGCTGGGAGGGGGCTTCAATGATGAACTTCTCCATCCTGGATTGTCGACGGGCAAAGAGCTCAGCCCCCTTCCCTCTGGCTTCAGTGAGGATGTGGCTGGGCTGTGGCTTCTTCTTGGGCTGGATGGTGGGAGACTTGAGGCAGGAGGACCATGCCGGAGCATCCTCAGCCGGTGGGAGGTGCTGCACACCCCTGGCTGCGCTGTTGGGGACAAAGTTCGAAGCTTCAGCCCCGAGGGCAAAGGGCTCGTCCTCGGCGCTGGGCTCCCCCTGCTCCTTCTGCTTCTTCCTGCTGTCTGCACTCTGAACCAGGTCCAGCAGATCGGGGTTGGGGCCCAGCTTCGGCTTCTCCACGAAGGTGAACATGGACTTTCTGCTGGCTCTCCGGGCAGCCGACTCCTCCAGGATTCCTGTTTTGGGCAAGGGGTTTGGTCCGCTCACCCTGCAGCCCAGAAGCGGATCTGGCAGCATCTTCTGCTCCTGGGTGGGGTACAGGGCCGAGTAGGCAGGGGGGGAGCGGACACGGGTGAGGGGTGGGGGGCTGCTGAGGGTCTCTGCGTAGGTTGGTGGTGGGGGCAGCTCGGGGGCAGGGGACTCCTCGGCTGGCTGGGCACTGGCGGCGGATGCCTGGGTGCCGAAGGGTCTGGCCGTCCGATTCTTCACAGGTTTGGGCTTGGCCAGGGTGAGATGGACCTCGTAGTACTGCCGGCCCTGTGTGCCGTTCTGCTGCTGCCCGGCTGGGGATGCCATCCCTGTGGCTGTGCCCGCTGGTGCGCTGGGCACCTCGCTAGGCACCTCACCGGGCACCTCGCTGGGCTCTTTGGCGTTCTTCCCCTCCTCGGGGCTCTGTGGCAGGACAAGAGCCGCCGTGTTCGGCCCCGCTGGGGCTCCTGCAGTTCCGAGTCCCTCCATCCTTCTCTCCACCCCGCTGGCTGCCTGCCCCTGCACGCCGATGCCGTTGGTGGCTGCCGATGCCATGTTCTCCTTCAGGTAAACGCTGAGTGGGACCTGCTGCGCTTCAGCAGGAAGCTCCTGGCACGGGGAGGCGTTTGCCAGCATCCCTTCTGGATTGCCAGGCTGGGCAGGCTCCGGCTTCATGCCCTGCCCCTGGCTCTCCTCCATGGCCCCCTGGCGAGGCTGGGGGCTCAGGGGCAGCCCCCCGCCATGCCCGGCCCCCGTGAGCCCCTCAACGCGCTGCCTGCGCCGGTGGAACAGCAGGACACCCTTGGAGCTGGGGCCGGGCGCCGTGGTGAGCTGAGCCGCGATCCTCTGGCTCTGCGCCTTCGCCTCCTTCAGCTCCTTCTCCGAGAGGCTGGCACTGCGGGAGAGACCTGGGCAGAGGGGAGAGGGGGATTAGGGCTCTCAGTGGGAATTTGGGGTGTCAGTCCTCCCCACCCAGGACTGGTAGCTCTTCCTCCAGGTATCCCCCGGCATCACAACTCTTTCCCGGGCAGGTGGGAGAAGGTAGGAGAGATATACCGGGTCTGGGGTACACGGGGGCAACGGGGACCCAGCAGAGCCATCATGAAGATGCTGGGACAGATGGGAAAGCTCAAGGGACACCCAGTGACACTCAGGACGTTTCCACCATCCCACCCCGTATTTCAGCTGGGTTCTGCGCACCCACCGCGCTGACCCTATGGAAAAGGAATTTCTCCGAGCAGGGCTCCGGTTGCAGCTCACACGGCTTCGGCCCCCGGCTCAGAGAGGCAGTGGCAGGGAAAAGGCCAGCGTGTGTCCCCCAGCCCCGAGCCCCGGTACGCTCAGCCGCGAGCGGGCAGGACACAAACCCGGGGACAGCAGGGACACGCCAACCCAGCCCGACCTCACAGCAAGGCCGGTGAGCAGCCCTGGTGGGGAACTCATGCATGGAGCAACACGAGATGGCAGCAGCCGACAGAAGCTCTGCAGCTCCTGCCCAGCTGGACACAGACACGGACACAGCGAGGAGCCACCCTCACGCCTCGGGACTCGACACAAGTGCTAAAAGCAATGTGCTAAAAGCCTGGCGCGACCCCGCGGCGAGCAGCCCAGAGCCGCTGGGCTTCTCCTGCCGGACAAAGGTCCGGGCACCAGCCCTTCCCTAAAACCGAAAGGATGTGGAACTGCCGGGAATGCATTTTCTCAGGGTGAGCAATTTCCTATGAGCTTGCCCCCCCGGAAAGCACCCGTGGGAAGGGCAGTGTCCCCTACCCTGCCGAGGCCACTGTTGGGCACAGACACCAGCGCTGACCATCAGCATCACCCCCGCACCCTGCAAGGGTGCAGCCCCTCTCCAAAGGCACTGCCGGGACTGCTCTGATGGGTGTCTCTGCTTTGGCCCCAGCAGGGAGGTGGGTGGCCAAAACCACCCGCTCCCAGCCCTGCTGCTCTTTCCTTCCCATCCCATCCCTTCCCGTCTTCCCTTCCTTCATGTGTTCCTCATTTTCTTGCCTTCTGTGCTGCTTGGGAGTCTTCCAGGATATTTTCAGCAGTGGCTCAGCCTACCAGCGAGGGAAAGGGATGGATGACTAAGCCAAATCCTTCCAGCAAGCCCACGGTAAGCGAGAGGGCTGCTGGAAGCTGGGCAACAGTTCTTCCTCACCCTTCATCCCTTCTGCCTCCCTCAGCACCCAGCTTGCACACATCTGAGGTGTGTTGGATGCCCTGGATGAAGTCCTCAGGCTGCCCGACAGGAGCGTTTTGTCTGGGCAGGGGGCAGAGGAGGAAGAGATGCCAATGGAAACTCTCCTGGAGACGAGGAGCCCGTCGGCAGCGGCGACGCCGGCGGCCAGTCCCCCCTGGTTCTCGCCCAGCATTGTTTTACGCCCCGTTTCTATTTGCTTTGGCGGCGGCACAGAGCGGGGCCGCTGCTTCCTCCGGCCGGGCTGGCTGGAGGGCGGCCAGCACCGCGGGGTCACCCTCGCCGCCTTTATCTCCGAAACGGAGCAGAGACACGGCCAAGGAGCCGTTGAGAAACAAGCCACAGGCTCCAGATGTCTGCGGGTTTCGTGCTCCGAGCGGAGCATCCCCGCTTCCTCGGAGGCCCGGGCTGCCTAAGAAGCCGAGCTCTCGGCGGAGCCATTTCGCAGCCTCTTGCTCTTGCTACTGCCTTTTAACAGCAAACGAGGGGCCCTGGGGGATCTCCTCCGCGCTGGAGGGATGACTCAGCTCTTGGCCAGCCCGTTCCTGCTTGGACTAGCCTCCAGAAACTCTCCCACATAGCCGGGACCAATACTAGGATTTGCCCACCGGGGTTTTGCCCCTGGATCTCTCCATCCTTTGCTGTGGATGTGCTGCAGGGGGACTCCCCCATCTAAATTTTCCTACCTTGAATCCATTTCCATCCATACCCATCCCCTGCATTCTTCCAGCAACCCCTCTGCCCCTGCCCACCCACCACCCACCATTCCTGGGCTGGTCCACTGGAAATGAATCCCTCCATCCCAGCTTGGGATGCTGAGGGTAAGAACTGCTCTTCACATTCAGCTTTTCTGATACAGATGAAGAGCACTGAAGCCTCTGACAGTCCAGAGGAGATTGCTGCAGCCTGAGCCATGGGATGAGGTTATACACACAGTGTAAGAGCCTTTATCCATCTGTGTCTGGAGGGATTCTGCCACCTGGGGCAGTTTCTGCACCACACACTCCCTTCCCAGCCACAAGGAACATTCCATCATCCTTCCCTGCCATCTCCTGCCAGCAGGCAGACCCAGGAGGGCTCTGCTTGGTCCTTTTCCCTAGCCCCAGGCAGGAGGGAGCTGAATGCATTGAGAATGCCCAGGTGCTGGGGAGAAGGAAAAGGGGTGAGGGACTCCAGGCAGCCAAAGCAGCACAGGGAGGAGGTGAAAGTAAAACTACCCAAGGGCAATGGGAACTGGTTTCCACCCATTGCCCTGAGCCCAGTCCAAAATCCAATGGGTGACTCCCTCCCTCCCTCCCTTCCTTCCTCCCTTCCTTCCTTCCTTCCTTCCTTCCTTCCTTCCTTCCTTCCTTCCTTCCTTCCTTCCTTCCTTCCTTCCTTCCTTCCTTCCTTCCTTCCTTCCTTCCTTCCTTCCCTTCCTTCCCTTCCTTCCCTTCCTTCACTTCCTTCACTTCCTTCACTTCCTTATACACTGGCTTGCCATGACACTGTCCCTCAGGAAGGAAATATCTCCCCTCTCCAAATGTCCCATCTTCTGCCAGGACAAGTCCCACCAGCCCTCACTGGGCCCACCTTGGCTCCCCTGTCATCCAGGGATGCTGGAGAAGGAGCTACTCCCTGTCATCCTGTGCCCCATGGAGCTGCCAGAGTCCTGGCACACACGAGCAGCTCCAAGCGCTATTCTGGTTTTACACATTTCAGCTCTGGCCACAGAAGCCTATAGATCTCTATCTATATATTTATATAGGCACTTGCTCTGTAGGTTTTCCGCTGCTCCAGGGGTGACTTCCTGAACATCCCCCAAGTGCAGGGCTTAATAGCTTCTTGCCAAGCTGTCAGTCATCCTTCCCACAGCATGTACAGTGCTCTCTCCTCAGAGCAAAGATGACGAAGGTGATGAAAGGCATTTTTGGTGCTCTCATTTCCTGGACAGATGGGAGAAAAAAATTCCTTCCATCTCAGCTTTCCATGCAAAGGATGGATCCCCTTGAAGGGTGCTAAAGCAGGATGTTGGAAGTCCAGCCATAAAAGGTTGGAATCATCATCTGACCCCAAATAAAGGTGAAGGATGTATCAGACATGGCTTGTGACCCATCCTGCCCTAAGATGGACTCTGAGAGCTGAAATGGGATGAAGATTTGGCCTTAAATTGCAGTTTTGCTGAACTGACAAATTCAGTGAAAGTTGCTGGTCTTGACACGGCTGGGATGTCACAGGAAGGAAAACAGTGACTTGGAAGCTGTGCCTGGTGAGAAATCCTAGAGTGCAGAGGAGAAGAGGTACCCAAGCCTTAATGGGACCTGCAGGGTGCAACAGGTCATGTGAAATCTTGGAGTCAGAGCTGACAGGTGACTCCAAAGACTTCAGTTTGGGCTCTGTCCCTGGCCTGCTCCAAGTCTGGATGCTGAGCTATCCCAGTGCTGCAGCACAGCTTGGCCATGCTCAGAGTGTCCTACCCGCCCACCCCCTGACAGAGCACCCACCATCCACAACCAGCAGGCACTTTTCCCCATTTCCAAGTATTTCTTGGACTTCTGTGGTCAACCCAAACGGTGCCTCTTGCTGGTAAAACCAAGAGTGAAACCAAGACAAACTCCATTTCCAGAGGGACACCTGACACGAACGCTCTGTGTCACCTGACACGAACCCTGGTGCACATCCGCAGCCAGGCAATGCTGGGGAGAGAAGATCCAGTGTTTTCACCCAAACATTGAGGACTTTGGACACTGAGGAAATGTAAGCAGGTTTTTTGGCAGAGCAGCAAGCTGGCCCCTTGCCCCAGCTACAGCTGTGCAGGATTTTTTGCAATGCGTACCAACTCACACACATTTAAGTCTGTGCACACATTTTTCTCCAGCTCCCAGTTATCCCAAATAATCTGCAGCTAGGAAAACACAGAGGGTAGCACAGACAGGCAGCTGAGCTAGCTAGAAACGGATATGATTCAAGCATATGGATAGAAAGATGACAATTTTCTGCCTCATTCCCAGCTTCCAACCCTCCTATGCCCCAGATACAAAACCTCCATGAAGTTCTTATCTGTGCTGGCCCTGCAGCCACAAAAAGATCTGGCTCAAGTGGTGGGTGCTGTGGTGAGGTCAACCTTGCCTGGCTGGCAGATACTCTGTGCTGGGCCTCTCCACACAGGCGCCTTTGCCAGTGATAAAATGTGGCACAGCGAGAAAATTCGTTGCGCTTGCAAGTTTTGCCTGTGCTCTGTTCACAGGGGCTTTGCTGGATTTGGAGCTGTTTGCCTCCTCACGCTCCTGCTGGCTCACAGCACCCAAATCCTGCTGAAATGGCCCCACAGTTTCCAAGCAGCAAGTCCTGGGGCACCCAATTCCCACTCAGGGGGAGGAGAAGGGGGTGGTGGGGATTAAGTTCAAATGGGGGCTGTCAGCCCCTGCTCGTCCCCAGCTCCTAGAGGGATGCAGTGAGCAGCCCCAGCCCCACGTGTCTGCACCGGGCAAGCAGAAGCTGTTGCCACCACACAGGTGGAGGCAGCACCTTCCCCAGCTGGCTAAAATCAAGCTTTATCTTTGGAAAAGGCGGCTGGAGCCGGGCAGACCGCCCCGCCATCCATCCCAACCGAGTGCAGCAGAATCAGCTCGTCCCAAGCCGGGTACCACGGGGACTCCATCCTGCCTGGAAGGTGCGTCCCAGCCCCATTGTGCCCCAAGCTGCTGGAACTCGCTGTAACCCGTCCCGGGGACAGCCCCGCCGGGCTGGTGCCCTGAGCCAGCGGCGCTGGCCTGGCCAGAGAAGGTCAAACGGCTCGGAGTGTCCCTGTGGGGTGGGCAGAGCGGGGAGGGCAGCGGAACGAAACGGAGCCTTTGCCTATCCCTTGCACAATCCGTAAAGGACCCATCCTGCTGGCTGCCAAGCCGAGGGACAGACCTCGTGTCCCCAGCATGGGTGGCATCGCCAGGGGAGGTCACGTCCCTGAGCAGGGGACAGGGGACATCGCCTGGGACGGCGTTGTGCGAGCCCCCAGAAGAACCCCCCGTCCCTCCACGTCCCCACCGTGTGTCCTCGCTGCGTCTCCCGCGCCCCACATCGGAGCCGGGTGCCGGCAGAGGGAACCGGCACCTGCCCCGCTCATTTCTGGAGACAAGCCCCGCTCAGCCCCGGCTGTGCGCTCCCCATCGCCCACCCCTCGTCCACCACTGCACCCACGGGACGTCTGGGCATGCACCCCCAGCCCCCCCGTGCACCCCGGACCCCTGTGCACCCCCTGCCATCCCCCGGTACCCGGACACCCCCAGATCCCAACATCCCCGCTGCACGCCCCTCTGTGTGCCCACACAGCCTCCTTCCCCCGTCACTTCTGCACCGGCACCCCTCCGATCCCCTCCCGGAGCCCCCCCGCTCCCTGCCCTCCCTACCCCTCCAGCCCGACCGTACCCGCGGTGCCGGGTGCCGGTGCCGCCTCCCCGCGCAGCCCGACTGCACCGGGGAGGAGGCGGCGGGCAGGAAAGTTGCGGCAGCTCCGCCCTCGGAGCGGGCCCGGGGGGGCGGCGGGCGGGGGCCGGGGCCGGGGGGTGGCGGGTCCCGCCGGCACTGCCCTGCCCGCCCCGACAGACCGGACGGGACAGGTCCCCCCCGCCCGGAGACTCTGGCAGCCGCCCCGCAGCCCCCGATGGTTCTGCTTCGCCGCTTCTCTATTCCCGGCTGGGTCTGCCCAGAGCTTGTTGTAGGGGAGGGAGAAGCCTGGGCATCCCCTCACCCAGCACGGGGCATCCCCTTGCCCAGCTCCCCGCATTCCCTTCCCGGTCCGGGGCATCCCCTTATCTCATCCCTCTCTCCCAGCCTTGCACGTTCCCCCTAACAGTCCTGAGCATCCTCTTACCCATCCCGGGACACCCCCTTACCCAGCCCTTCACCCTGTTTTCCTCCTCCCCCCGCAGCACCTTACGTTTCAGACGCTGCTGGGGATGTGGAGACTCCCCTCTCCGCGGGTTTCCCCGGTGCCTAAAGTTTTGAGGCACTTGGAGGGAGGCAAAATCCTGAGACAAAAATCCAGCACCGGTGTCACTGCCCTGGGGACCTCCTGAAACAGCACTGAATCCCCTCTGCCAGGGGTGGTCTGTTCCCAGTCACAAGGGAACCACAGTCCTGAGTAAGATGATCCCTGGGGAGCCAGCATCACCTCCCGCCTCCACCACTCCTCTGGGGCTGCAGAGGTCCCTGGCTGCGGGTGAGACCGGCCTCACCCCCTTCCCGTCCCTGTCCACACCTCAGGATGAGCTCTTGGCTTGATTTTTTTGCCTTTCTAATTTCCTTTTTTCCTGCCCCTCTGTGCTTTTTTGTGCTTTCCTGGTTTTTGAGGAAGCCTGGCACTGGCTCTGCAGCCCCCAGGGAGCGAAACCTTCCATTTATTTGCACACCAGACAGAGAAACCAGTCCTGCCTCCTGCATCTCCCAGCCGCTGCCTCTACCCGGGGCTCCTGTGCTCCCCAGCCTGCCCTGAGAGGTGCCAACCAGCCTGGGCCGCCGTGCTGGATATTTGAGAGCAGCCAGCCTGGCCTTGGGCTGCTGGATGGGGACCAAAGGGGCACCTGGGACCCGCCTGGGTGGGTCCACACAGCTCAAGGTGGGGCACCCGTTTGGCTCCCGGCTCCCAGGGCCAGCCCTGCACCAATCTGGGTGTGGATGGATGCACCCTTTCCTCCTGAAGAAGCTGGAAGAGGTGGGGGTTCCTGTACCCCTAGACAGCTAAAGAGAAGAGGAGCAGATCCCTGACATCTCCAGGGATGCTCCTGCAAACAGCCTGTGCAGGAACCGCCCTAGTGCCACTTGTGAGGGCTCCTGGCCTTTCCTCACACCTGCGCTGGACCAAACCTCTCTTTCCCAAACCTGCAGGGTTTTTGCAAGGTCCAGAGCTGCTCCCAGCTCTCAGGACCCTCAGTGACATCCTGCCTGGAGGCTCTGGAAAGTCTGACGGGTCCTGCAGGCAGTGGCTGGTGGTGATCTCACTTGGAGGGGGAGGAAACAGGACAGACAAACTCTTTCCAACAAACCTGTTGAGTTACTTTAAAATTCCAGGCTGGCAGCAAAAGTGCTGGATGGTGGTGTGGATTAGGAAAATGCTGAGCCTGGACAGAGTCAGGCCTGACCTTTCCCCACCGCAGATCTGCCATCCCAGAGCAGTGAGAAATGGGAAGACTATTTGGGTCCATCTGGTTTGTGTGCTGAGCCCTGAAACACGATGCTGCTGGGGCAGCTGTGAGCCAAAGGGCTTGGCTGAGCTTCCCAGCCTGTGTCCCATCCAGGAGCTGCTGGTTTTGAGGATGCCTGACACTGCAAAAAGGTTGGGAGTGGATTCTGGACATCGGGTTCATGTCAAGCATCCCAGTCAGTCCCACCCCATCCCACCCAGTCCTGGGGGCTGCCTTGGGAAAACCAGGCTCTGAGCTGAGCAGCAGCATCCATAACACCATCCTGTGGGGACAGGGACACACCTGCCTTGGCACTGTGTGGCAGCTGAGATAGCAGCTGGGCAGGAGCAAAATAAAAAGCAGGATGGAAGCAGGGTTTAAAAATGAGTTCAATGCCTGTAAGAGGATGGGTTCTGTGGGGGCATTTCCCACAGGAAGGTGGAGCAGTCCAGGCATGAAGCAGTAACTCTAGATATGAACCTGTGTTTGTGTCACTATGGCTGAAGGGACAGTCATGGGCAGAGAGGAATAGCTGTGGCACGGGGCTGTGAAGTGAGGCAATGGCAGAGAGCATTATAGGAACCAACCAGCCTGAAATAAAGTGCTTAGTTTTTAAACCAGGGGCTGACAAAAATGGCCCAAAGCCATGTGAGGGATGCTTGTCCATTCCCAATCAATGGAGGAGAGGCGTCCCTGTCGCAGACAGTGCCACAGGATTGGGTCCTGGTCACTCTTGGGCAGAATCCCACCAAGCCCCATGGGCAGGGTGAGGGCTGGGAAGTCCATCCTGTTCATGCCCCACTTAGGGATGGGTTGAGTTCCTGCAGACAGTGGGAACCCGCCTGCTGCCTTCCCACCCCCCTCCCGAGAAAAGCTACAGATTCCTCCTTATTTTTAAGGCCAGAGAGATCATCTCAAGCTAAATTAGTCCCAGCAGCTCTGCTGGAAGCCTGGGACCTCTAACCCAGGGGAAGTCCTGCCCTGGGAAGAGCTGGGTGTTCTCACCAGGAGCACAGTAATGCCTTTCTGGGGGGACAGTGGCCAAAGGGGTTTCTCTTACCTGTTTTCCTTGGCTCAAAGTCAGGGTTGATGATGACCCGTTGGATCTTTACCACTTTCCACTCCTGGCTGGGGTTACCCGTGGGGCTGTCTGCTGTGAGGGGCAGCTCTGGGGCAGAGCCAGAGCACTTGGGGTGGGCTGCAGGCTCCTCCACCAAGGCCAGGCTGCTGCCATTCAATGGGGGTTGTGGTGCATCCCCACTGAGCCCCCTGGGGTCCCTCTGGCAGCTGCCACTGGATTTCCCTCCCAGCAGTCCTGTCCGTGCCTCCTGCTCTCCTGGCTCAGAGGCTGGAGCATCCCAGAGCTGATGGCAGCTCTGCCCCACTCTGCTCCCCCTCTCCTGCCAACAGCCTCTGTCCCCCTCAGTGTCCCCCTTGGCTGTCCCACAGACACAGGGGGGCTGCTCAGCCTGGCCAGGCATGGGGCAGCTGGGCTGGGGGTGGAGGCAGAACTGCTGGAGCCTTGTCCTTAGCATCTTCACTGATTTCCTTCACTGGCACTCCACAGCCTTTCCAAACAGCTCTGCATGGCCAGGGGGACGGATCCTCCCTCAGAGCAGGGGCAGCCACGTGTCAGACACGAGCTCAGCTTTACTACTCCTGCAGGCAGGAAGGCCAGGAACGATGCCACTGGAGCAGGCAGGTTTTGGAGACCCAGATGGAGGAATGTGTCCACGGGAGGCAGGTCAGCAAGGAGGATTTTTCAGGAATTGCTCTTTTCCAGGCAGAGGACCAGCATCCAAAGACCTGTGTAAAGGGAAGGAGGAGTGTTGAGGATGCTTGTGCTTGCACTGATTTCCTATGGCCACAGACATTGGAGCAGCTCCCAGCAACCCCAGCCTGAACTCCAGCTCCAGCACTGCTTCCCACGGGGAAGGACTCCCTGAGATGCAAAATCCATTTGGAAATGGTCCAACACCAACACTGTGCTCACCACCCCAGCACCCTTGTCCATCCATCCCCTCATGGGGACAGCACCTGTGGCTGGAGCCCTGTGCCCGGCTCCCCTCGTTTGTCAGCCCAGATGGGGCTGTAGGCACCCCTGTTAGTGGTGAGGCTGGGGCACCACTGGTCTGGAGCTGGGAGTGTTCAATGAAGAAGCAAATCCCTGAGGATGTTGCTCAGAGTTACCAGGAACAAAAAAGGAAAATTTCCAGCATCCAGCTAAACTGTGTTTAACCATTGAGTGACTCACACGCCGTCAGGACAAGCGCAGACAGAGCCACTTCCCTCCTGCCAAGCACAAATCCTGTTGGGATGACGAACCATGCACCAACACAGACAAGTTATCAGCTGGGAGAGGGGGATGTCATCACTCCCAGGACAGGATATAGCTTATAGTGTACGGAAATTCCTGTGAGTCCTTCGCTTGCACAGCATCACCCAGCCCTGCTCACAGCAAGGCTGGTTCCAGGGAAGTGCCTCCTGGGAGAGCCACAGCATCCACGGCACGTGGACCATGATGGATTTCCCAACCTAACAGCCAGCTGAGGAGGAAGAGGGATTTCTGCTCATCCCAAACCCCTCCCTGGGTTATTGCAAGGTTTTTCAGTGAAACAAGAAAAAGCACCAGTTCAGCATTGCAGGTTAAGCTCTGGCAGGGATACACCCTGCAGCTTCCTCAAGGCTCACACAGCTTCTCTGCAAAACTTTTCCTGTCCTTAGCAAGGTTATTTTGGAAAAGCAGGCAGATTAGAAAGCAGGTGCTCAGGCATTTCCCAAACACAAGGCTGCATTTTTTGGAGGACACCCAATGGAAATCTGCTCTTTCTGAAATTCTTCCTCCTGCCTTTCTCTGCTGCAATTATTCAGCACAGATTTGCAAAGAGAACCTGAGGAGAAAATGTCAATGTTTCCCTTTGAAAAAGAAATTTCACTCTCCTCTTTACGTAATTTGGGGGATCAATAGTTGCAGGAAGCCACCCACATCTTTCCTTAGAAACATGGCAAGGAGGGAGCTGGCTTATCTCAAATGAGGACAAAGAAACCGTTGCCAAAAACAGCCCAGCCCAGCCTGGGTCGGCAGAGAACCTCTCAGGGTGGATCTGTATCTCCCCACTTCCATTCCCTCGCCCTATCCCTAGGGAGCAGGTTCCTGGGGCAGCACAGCTCACGTCCATCCCACCCCAGAGCTGCTTTGACAGTTTGCTGGGGGAGCTGGTACCTCCCTGCAAACATCCTCCAGAGCCACCCCCTTCCATTCGGGAGCGCTTTCTGCGCTTGGGCATCTCCTGGGAGTGACGCCCACGGCCCCAGCGCTCCCCAGGCAAACCCTTCCTGAGTGAGACCCGAGCAGTGGTGTTCCCTGAGTACACACTGCTGGAATGGGGCCGCCCACAGCACCGAAATACTGAATGAGGCATCTGCTGCCTCGCTGGAGGCCAGTCTGGGCCCGGCACGGCGGCGGGGAAACGGTGGCAGAGCTGTGGGGAGCAGCCTCCTTCCCCCAGGACACAGCTGGAATATTTATGAGTGCCATGGATCCCTAGCAGAAGCTGCTGGGCTGATCCTGGATGTTGGAATACCAGCCGGGTAGGATGTGTATATATGCCTCGGGTGGCAATAACAAGCAGCAACACCAGCCAGAGCCACAGAGCCAGGCTGAGATAGCCCCCACCTGAAACAAAGGCTGTAAAGAGGGTGAGGGTCATTTCAGGCACCATTTCAGGGGTGCAGCTCCAGAGAACACCCACACTGGGCACCAGTGCCCGACTCAGCCCCAAGAAGCAGCTGCTCACCGTGCCCGTCTGAGAGGCTCCTCATGCTTCCTGATGGCAACAAGTCCCTAGAGAAGCTGCAAAACGGTGCTGGGGGGCGGGAAATAATAACAACAACAACAAAAATCCTTCAATTCACAAAGTGCTGAAATCTGGCAGCAAGGAGACCTTTTGCTCAAGTTCTCTTCCTGCCCACTCGCTGGCGAGTGATGCATAGCCCCCCCACCTGCCTTTCTCACACCCTGTCACCCTCCCCCCCCCGCTATTGAAAAAGGAAAACTAAAGTTAACTTTCCACATCCCACACAAATATTTTTGGCAGGCGTTGCTGGCATTCAGGCTGCTGAGCCCGGGGGAGACAGGGTCTGCAGAAAGTCTTCGTCTCCATCTGCTCCAAGCACCCGGCTGGGGGTCTGCAGTGCCTGGGCTGGTCTGTCCCAGACACAGCGCAGGGGCAGGAGATGGCACAGCTGTAAAAAAACGGGGGGCACCTCCAGGACAGCCCTGGGGACCGTGAGTGGCCCAGCCACGGGAGTGTCATGAAGTGAGGGAGCAGATTCACACCCAAACTTTGGCTCTGTCCCCACTTTCCCGTGTTGTGCTCAGCCACATCCCTGCCCCATGCTGGGTTTTCATCACCATGAAACGAGCTGGGAAGGGGTGTGAAAGCTGTCCCCAGCACAGCGTGGCTCTCGGGTTTCCCCGGGTCAGGCAGCGGGTTGCTGTCACTCAGGCAGGACCCTGCTGCCCAGACTTGCAGTCCCCAGCTCCAGTCACAAGATCGGCCCAGTCCCTTTCCAAAATAGCCCAGCTGCAATGTATACATCTGGGGAGCTTTACACCTCCCCTGTGCCAGCAGCTGAATGTCCCCTCAGGGGAGCTGGGCACCTTCCTTCTCCACGTGGTACCTTCTTCCCGTGGCCCTTTTCCTCAGGGCCACCACACCAAGGAGATTGGGTGGCTGCATCCCCCAAGGGTAACCCAACATCCCTGCGTTTCTGCACAGCTGATACTGGAGACACCTCGGGTGTCACCCAGCAGCATTTGGCTGCCCTGTGAGCACACACTCTCCCATCTGCTGCAATCCAATATCCCTCCCAGCTCCCTGGATACCCGGCCAGGACGGTTGAGCTGTGTGCTGGGGGAAGGCACACAGGCCCTGACAAGGGAAGGGGCACAAGGAAAGTGGGGTGGATGTGATTGCTTCCCTTGGCATGACAGGGATGCCTGCTCCCTGAGGAGCAAGTCCTGGCAGTGTGGACAGGGATGGCCACGTCCTGGCTGCTGCAGGCGAGGCCAGGGCTGGCAGGCACAGCCGCCGGCAGCGTGCTGGGGAAAACAAAAGCCTTTTGCAGCGCTGATTTACTACCTTGACGGAAACAGGGATGGAAAAAACAACATTCCTGAATGCCTGTCCCCATGCAACCCCTGCCGTCCCCAGCACCCCAGCCTGCCTGCAGGGACACGGGCTGGTCCCCACAGGTGGGTGCCCTGTGCCCTCATTCCCTGCCCACAGCTGGTGGGGAGAGGCAGCAGAAGGAATGCTGGGGATGGCCACGGGGGCTGCGGGGCACCGGGGGAGCGGTGGTGATTAAGCAGTGAGCAAAGCAAGGGAGGAGGAGGATGACAGTGGCATCCCGGCCAGCTGGACCATGTCCCCTCCCTCTCCACCCCACGCTGGAAGGAAGAGCTGGATGTGGGCTGATCATATCCCTCTGAACTGCTGCATGGCTCCTCACGCCAGCTCTGGGTTTTTCCCTCTGGCTTCAGGGAGGAGTGGAGCTCTCCCTGGGCAGCTCCCCTAGGAGCAGAGGCTCCCAGGCACTGAGGAGGGCTGGGAGCAGGATGGGGAGCTGAGGAAAGGGATGCTGGCCCCTTGGAGGGCAGCACGGTGCAGGCTGGGCTGGACTCAGGGTGAAATGTATTTTGTATGCCGGCACAGCCACCCCAACCCACTTTGCTGCCCCCATTCCCATGGGAGTTTTGGTCAGGTTTTGGTGTTCAGCACAGCCTTCCTCCTTCCATTGCTCAGTCCACGTTCCAGCCCCAGGCTGGGGGGCTCCAAGAAACCCTGATACTTCACAGGGATTTGCATCCATCAAACATCAATCTATGCACTCCAGCCAAGCAGCACTGATCCTGCTCTGCCCTCCTGGCTGGGTTCAGGAGTGAGTCTACCCCTTCCTGTGATCCCCAAGGGGCCCATCTGACCTGGGGGTCCCAACCAGACAATCCTGGGGTCTGCAATGCCCTGAGTGCATGACAGCCCCTCTCAGGGCAGGTCCCAGCCTGTCCTGCCCTTTGCTCAGCTTGAACCCTGACCCCAGCTCCAGCTGCTGCATTCCAGGGAATGAGGACAGCCCCAGTCTGGCTCTTACAGCTGCCTCAAGCCCTTCTCAGTGCAGTTTTGGGGAGCAAAGTACCAGGTTTGCCATGTCCCACCAGCTCAGCCTGATGCAAGCCCAAGGTGTTACAGGGGGGTGACATCCTCAGGGTCCTCTGGCCCCCACTGCTGTGGGACAGAGGTGGGGAGCTGGAGCTCAGCAGATCACTACAGAAAGCCAGGGATGAAAGTGCAGCTCAGCCTTTTCAAAGCTCAAATGAAATGTGAAAACCAGGGAGGTCCAAAAGAGAAGATGAACTGAAAAACCAAACTGTGGTCAGTGGGGCACAACTGTCCCCAGGACTGGCACCACCATGGCTGCAAAGTGAACTGGCTTGGCAAGCCAGGTTCTGTCAGCTTTTGGCTCCACACATCCCTGTCTGCCCAGGGCAGCTCACCTTCATCACCCATCCTGCAGGAACACCCCGGCTGTGCAGCCACTGGGTCTGTGGCACAGCAGGTCCCACACCCAAATTTCCCCTCAGAGCTCCAGCAGCAGCTGCCAGAGGGAGAGAAGGGAGGGCGGGCTGGCACAGTGGCGCCTTCACGCATTTCCCAAGCAATACCAATGCACATTTCCTGGGAGAGGAACGAAGGAATTCTCACTAAACCAAATCCTGCTCCTGGAGGCGAGCACTAGGGGGATGGGGTCACCCTTGGATGTCAGATGCCTGTTGGTGCCAAAACCAGTGCTGGATGGGGAGGACAGGGCAGCCTCTGCAATGGAGCTGGGGCTCACCCTACAGTGGGGTTGGAACTCGTCCCACAGCCACGAGACGAGTGGGATGAACTTTCTGGCAGTGGAGTTATGGCTCATCCTGCAGCTTCGCTGGCCCCAGGGAGCACAGCCTCAGCAGATATAAAGCACAAGACAGCAACTAAGCAGAAAACCCCACAGGGGCTTGAAAATCCAGTTTAAACATCCTCTGAGCATTCAGGGCTGCTCCAGCTGGGACAGCTGACAGTTGGAGCATCTCAATTCCCCAGGGTCCAAATCAGGCTGAAAAACTTTCCAGGTAATCCTGGGGGCTGGCACAGCCACCGTTGGATTTCACAGCCCTGTTTGACATTGTCACAACCCAGGTCCTCCTGAACAGACAAATGAGGGGCCGTGACCTGGGGCTGTCAGGATCAGGGCACGCAACCTGCCAGCGCAGAGATCCAAGGTCAACAGCAGACCTGACAGCTCAGCCAAGGTTTGCTGAGCTCAGCAGCTCTGTCTTCACCACTGTGACCCCACCACCATCACCTCCAGGCATCCCTGAAGCCCTAAAGCTCCCTGAAGAACAGAACTGTGCTGCTAAGAAACAGGGAGCAGCTCCCTGCTGCCTCTCAAACCTGGAGCCCTGGCCCGTGTCTTGGCCCCCAGCTCTGATCCAGGGAGGCAGGATGGGAACTGAGAGTAGAGATGAGTGCACACAGCCTGGGAACTGCCAGGACCAGGATAAAGGACATTTTAATGGCACAGTGACGGAGTGCACACAAATACAGGGTTTGGCCCCTCTGAGCCCCACGGGCAGTGCTCGGGTCTGTCCATGGGAAACAAAGAGCATCCTGGGGAAGGGAGTGTTTTCTTTCCAGACCAGGAAAGCAGCCAAACCCCAGCACATGCCCATTCCCAGGCCTTGGCCCCAGCAGCACAGCAGGCTGGTGGCCTTGGGACATGAGGTCCTTTCCCATCTAGCTCGCCCAAGGCTGAGAGCCTGGCCAGTCCAGATGGGGCAGGAGGGCAGCCCTGCTGCTTGCCAAGGCTCCAGGGGTCCTTGAGGCCAGGGTATGACCATCACATTGCTACTCAGAGGGGTCCCCAAGCATTTTGGGATGGGGTTGTGTGTGTCTGGCTCTCCTTCTGGCAGAACCGCTAGTGCAGTAGGAATAAACATGCCAATGACACATCCAAGCCAGTGCAAACAGCCCCTGACCGAGCTGCTCTCTCCCAACATTGTTTTTCTTTCTCTGCTTTTCCTCTCCTCTCTTAACCCCTTCAGGAGCCCGGGGGACCTGTGCCGGCAGTCCTAGGAGCTGCTGGAGTCAAATCCCATGAAACCCTGGGAGCCTGACCACGAGGAAGGGCTGGGACACCAACAATGAGGTTCCAGGGTCCCCCCAGGGCACAGGGCTGGTTTTGCTGCCCTCAAGTCTCCTGTCTGTCTTTTCCCTCCCTCTTCTTCCCCCGCTCTCCTTTCTCCCCTCCAGAACTCATCCTTTCCCCAACAGCTCCGGAGGGTGCTGGGGAAAAGGGCTTCTCCCCCTTCCAGCGCCCAGCTCTCCCAGCCAAGCATGGGCTGGATGCTGGCAGGGGACCTCATTCTGGGCAGGACAGAGAAGCCAGGAGATACCCAAAGTGAGGAAAGTACTCCAGGGAATCCCACCTTCACTCTCCACTCTGCCGGGAGCCCCCTCCATCCTGCCGTGTTCGTCTCCTGTGACACCGAGAGCCATGCCCAGCCAGCATCCCGCTGGGATGGCCACGGAGCCCAGGGCACCTCTGGTGAGCCCAGGGATGCTCGCACTCGCCACGCTCACCTCTTTCCCTTCCCCTTTTCTCCCGTGGGGAAGTAAAGCTGGCTGTTTTCCATGTGCTCCAGCTGAGCCCGGCGGAGGTCGCGTCCTCGCTGCCCCCGCGGTGCCCGGGGCCGGGGTCCGGCCGGAGCTGGGGCCGGCAGCGCCCGGGACTCCTCGCCTGCTCTGCTCCAGCCGCGCGCGCAGGGCAGGGTGAGCGCGGGGAGAGGGGAGGGAGGAGGGGAGGGGGGAAATGAAACTTTAATAGCACAGAGCCCCTTTTGTTTCCCAGCATATGGGATATTTCATACATGCTGAAGGCATTAACCACCTATATTCTTCAAGCGCTGGCGGCGGCTGGGAGCGCAGCCCCGCGCTCAGCTCGGGGGCAGTGCCTGTCCTGCGGGGCTGCAGCAAGCAGCAAGCAGCTCGTCTGCACTGGCACCCCTCTCTGCAAGCGGGGAGACCCTAAATTATGGCCTGGAAAACTGCTCCGCTTCACCCAGGTTCACCCCCTGCATGGTTTTGCTCCCCCAAAAGAGCAACCAAGCCTCCAAAGTCGAGGCCAAGAAAAGGATGTCCCTTTCCCTGTTTCTTGGACATGCTGTGAGGTGGGGGAAAATAACCTCATCATCCCCGGGGGTCTGAGAGCCCGAACATCCCTCCTGTCCCTGGGACATGGCAGAGCCCAAAGGTTCCATGGGACTGTGACTAACAGTGGCAAAGAGGGGCTGAGCAGTGCTGGAGGCATGTCCCCTCCCTGCCCGAATCCCAAGGACACAGGAGCACCCCTGGAGCAGCTAGCAGCAGGGTGCTGATAGGGAAGGGCTGGGAAATATCCACATGGGACATCCTCATGCTGTTTGCCCATTTTCTCTCCTCTGTCTCCCTTTGTGATGCCTGGGCACAGACCATGGTGCCTGTAAAATGGGTGACACCGTCTTCGCAAGTAGGGGAGGGACATCCCCAGGTCCTGAGCACAGACAGTGGCTGCCACTGCCCCCTGCAGCCCCCACCAGCCACCTCAGCGTGGTATGGGGACATCTAGGGTCCTTGGCACTGCATCCCTCCCTTATTCCCATAGAAGAGATGTTGGCTTTGACCTTCTGGGCAGAAGAGGACAGGCACTGGTGGCAAAACTCCAAGCGCAGTCTGGGATGGAGGGGGCCACATGTGTGCTCTGTTTTCACCAGATTGGGTGAATTCCTCAGCACTGGGGCTTTTCATTGGTGTCCCCCCCCTGGCTGGCACCCATGAGGGCTCCCAAAGTGGGTTCTCTTCACCAGCCCTCATGTGTTTGGCCAGCCAGGGGAAGGAAAGCACGAGCCCACTTACCCAGGGTGAAGGGACACGATGTCCATCCCATACAGCCACAGCTCCACTTGTCCCTGAGCCCCCAACCCTGCACTATACAGGATGCCCAGTAAATCCTTACTTTGTCCAGTGTTTATCCAGTCACACTCTAATTTGAAATAAAAAACGCAGCCAGTAAAAGGCCTTTATAGCTCTTCAGAGCTCATAAACCGGCAGCGCTGGCGGACGGGGGCCAGATGATTGGGGGCTGCTAGGAAAATTTATTGCAGATTTTGGTAACTTAAACATTACAGCTCTGTGAGCCCCAGGACTGGTTTGTTGAGCAGCTCCCAGAGGCAGGGATGGAACAAGGGATGCTTTATTGGGGAAGGGAAGGGGGGGCCTGACAGGTCTCACCCAGACCCACAGTTAACATCCACCCAGATTTAGACTGGCTTGTTTTTAAGGCAAGGCTTTGCACAGACTGAATCCATCCTCATGCCAGGAGGGAGTGCATGTCCAAGATCCTATCCTCATGTCCAGAGCTGCTGGACACAAGGCTGCATTGGCCTGGGATGAAGACAGCACTCAGCAGCATCCCAGGGAGATGATGAATGGGACAGTGCCAGCACCTCCTCGTGCCAAATCCCCTGGCTCAGTGGGCGACCTTGTACCAAGCCCTGCCACGGGGCAGGAAGAGCTGGGATGGGCTGGCCAAGCTTGTCGTGGGAGTCTGTAGAATTTGGAGAGAATGAGAGGAAGCGGTCGGGGTGGGGAGTGTGCAAGGGAAGGCGGGTAGCAGGAGGGAAGGCATTTTTTCCTTGCCAGTGTCTTGGCTGATTCGGTGTGAACTGCTATAAATTTGTTCCTTATCTCACAGGCCATTTAATGTTTTCATGAAAAGAAAATAGTCTGCAGGAAAAAAAAATCTGCTGATAAAAGATCGCTCTGGCACTGGAAAGAATGTTAAATGTCTCTAATCAGCAGGGTCTGGGGCTTGGAGCATTCCCGGAGCTGGCAGGGAGCTGAGAAGTTTGAGAAGTTGTGGAGACTGGGCAATGCTTGGAGCAGACTCTCCCAGCACCCTCCCAGGTCTGAGGGGGAGTTGGCATCTGCACCCCTGGGTGCCCCTTGCACAAAGAGAGGGCCCAGAGAGACCTAGACAGGGGACACAGTGCCCAGTGTGGGGTAGCAGTGGCTGTGGCTGGGATGGCTCCAGGCCATCACCTGCAGGCTTCAACATAAATTAAACCAAATACTGCCAGAGAGTAAGAATACGAGGTGCAAGTTCTATGAGAGAAAAGATATGCATCCAAATCCTTCTTGACTGCTTCCCAGGGCCAGGCAGGAGCATGGGCTGTGCCAGGGACCCCCCATGTCTTTGCACCTCCAGGGTCTGCATCCCTCACCTGTGCCTGCCCCCATGGGGAGGCCAGGGGGAAGCCCCAGAGCCTCATGTGACTGGAAGCATTCTTCCCAAGAAAGCTGGCCCATGGACCAGCTGCTGTTTGGATTTACAGTTGCAAAAGCAAATCCTGCACGAGTCCTCCTTGGAACAAACCTCCTGGCCTTTACTGACTGTGCTCTTGCTCCTGCTGAGAGCTGGGATGCAGGGTGGGAGGCACAGGGGTCACAAGCATCACTCTCTGCAGGATCAGGACTGCCTGGTTGCACTTCCCATGATATGTGGGCACTGAGCTGTATCCCCAAGGCTTCTTCTTTCCTCAATACACTGGGTGATTCAACAGCTGGCACAGCACATGCTGGTGCATCCCTGACTGGGAGCATCCCCACTGTGTGGCTCTCTGAAGGTCATCCCACCCAGCAGCCTGAGGCCAGCAGAGCCATGGCACAGGGACACACGAGCCTCTGAGCTGCAGCTTCATATCCAGGTTGCAGCCTGCCAAACAAAGCAGCAAAAATGTGACTGCAAAGGGGATTTTTCAGGGTGGGAGGGAACAGTTACTGACTTTCCTCCCCTCTCTTTACTCCTCTTTTGGTAATGTTTCGTTTTATACTCCAAGAGAGCAGAAATGCTATTTCAAATGAAAAAATCAAACCCTTCTGTTTCCACACACTCCCCAGCTCAAAGTCCTCATGCACCAACACACCTACATACCAGCTTTTCTCCCCAGCACAGCCCTGGCCCAGCAGAGCCCGTTTCCAGGCAGCATTCCCCCTTGGCCAGTCCCATATCCCAGCATCCTGCCTCCCCTGCCAGCCCCACTCTCAGCCCCATCCCGCCATCCACATCCCCTCTCCACAGGCAAACACATTTTCTTCCACATCCATCACGTGGAAGTAGGATGTGCGTTCTGGTGCCAGAACACGCACAGCCGGCTGCGCCAGCAGCGCCTGCATGGCTGCACAGAGCTGCTGCTGTGCTGCTGGATTGCAGTTGGCTTTTGTGGGATGGTTTTGGCTGTGCCTGCAATGGCAGGGAGGAGCCAGGAGCTGGCACTTGCCATCAACACTGACCTGCTGAAATTGGTGTGGTGCCAGGTGTCTCACTCTTTGCTTGGACATCTGTCTGTGTGCCCATTCTTTCCTTACTGTGGGGCATTTCTGTGCTGTTCAGAAGCAAAACCGTGTGTATTTTGTAAGGCTGGGGATTGCTTGGCAGACAGGCAGCACCTGTGGCATCATGATGGCATCATGGGGTGAGGACAGTGGCCATGCATCAGCCCTGGGCACCCAGCATCATCCTGCCAGGGGGTGTGGGCATGAGGGTCCCAGGCTCTGGTCTCTGAAGTGCCCAGTGGCAGCTCCTCTTGGACTCCAGTGCAGCTCCACTGCTTTTCCTGCCCTCTGGAAGACCCCCCCATCCCGCCGCCGTCTCCCTCTGACGCAGGCGGCTTCAGTTCCAGATGGGTCAAGCTCGCCCCAAGCCCCAGCCAGAAGAAAGCCCCTTTGTTCAGCTCAGCCAGAGGGCCCATGCACCAGCTGACCCCACTGACCTCCACCACCCGAAAACACAGTCCCTGCTGTCCCATGGGTCAGGACAGGCATGAAGACAGGGACAGGGACAGCCCCTGACACCCCTCCTCGGGTCAGGTACACAGACATGGGTCACAGAGGGTGCAAGGGTATGGAGCTGCTCTATCCTGCCAGGAGGGATGGACAGATGGATGGAGGGATGCTCTACAGCCAATCCTCTCATCTCATGGCTTTTTGAGATGGGCAGAAATCACTGGGAAATAGTGGGGCTACCAAGCTCACCAGGGTGGGATGGGGAGTGGGGCTGGCGCTGAACAAGCTGCTGCTAATGAGAAGCAGGTGGAGAGCCCAGCATCGCTCCCCCCGCCCCCAGTCCTCTCTCAGCCCTCGAGGTCAGACTGTATTTTCTTAAGTCCTGATTGCAGAGAAATTGGGGGTTTGTGTGCCAGTGGGTTCTGGTGTGCTCTAAAGCAAAGGGAACCTGACATGACCTGGGTTTAGGTTTGGGAATGGTTGGAGACTATTCTGGCACTTTGCACGCTGGCTGAGCAGGGCACAGGACCCATGGGATGATGCCTGCCCTGATCCTGACCCAGTAGGAACATCCCATGGGATGCCATCGGGAATGGCAGCAGCCCATCCAACAGCGCTCAACTCATCCCCAATTTGCATGCAAGAGAAGAGGAACCCTGAGCTGCTGAGCCAGAGAGGAAACGAGAGCAGAAAAATGTGATAAACAGCTGTAAAGCCCAGCCCTGGCTCTGTGCTGCTCCCGCCGTCGCGGGTCGGCCCCTCAGACTGTTTATGGAAAGCCCAGTTTGCCGAGAAATCCATCTCCCGTTTCCTGTTGATCGCTGGGAGCCAAGGTCCCTCAGCCAAGGGCTGCCGCCGCCCGCGCACGTCTCGCTGAGAGATAGAGGAAGGGGCTGAGTACAGGGCAGTTCATGAGCTCTCGGGAATGGGGTAACAGTCCTGGGGGGCTGCAGTATCCCCTGGGAGCTGATCAAAACTCTCTGGTGAGACAGAGCAACCCAGCCCTTCTGGGACCCCTGGGCATGGAGGAACTGGGAATTCTTCCTCAGGCTACTCAACACCAAGGGGGTGTGGGTGGGATGCTCACACCCACCTGCAGAGATCCAGGGCTGGGAATGTCCCACCCATTTCCAGCAACGACCCCTTCAGCCCTCAGTGTTCACCAGCCACACTGAAGCCCCCAGTGCTGGGTCCCCACCTTCACTCCCTTCCTGCTCCTGTGACCCCGCGGGTGGGTGTGGAGGGAGCTGCTGCTCCATGTCCGCTCGCTCAAGGCCAACACCATTGTTGGTGAAGCCGTGCCGGGTGGGAGCGGAGCCAGGCTGGGACGGAGCCGGAGCTGCAGATCCTGCCGCTCTTGACTGAGTCATCAGCCCGCAGGAGCTGAGCAAGGCAGGGCCGGGTGCTGACCTGAAATACAGCCGAATCTTTTCTCTGAATCAGGGCAGTTAGGAAGGAAAAAAGGTTGGGGGGAAGGGGGGAGCAATGAATGTGTTTTGGCTGCTCCCCTTTTTCTAACTGCTCCACAGAGAGATGGAGGGAGGCTGCAGAGTCATGATGGGGACAGACACAAGATGACAGTCTGCAAGGAGAAGGAGGGGACTGGGAGATGCCAGGCGGATGTGTGCCCATGTTTTCACTGGGCTCATCCCAACCAATCCTTGCAGGAAGAGGAAGGAGGGAAAGAAAGAGAAAGAGCTTTCCACCCCCTCTGCCAGGTCCCCTCCCCGAGCTGCAGTTCCCGCTGGGCGGGAATGGGGATGCTCTCCCGGCATGTGCCTGGTCCAGCCCCGAGCACGCGGCCAAATCTGAGACATCCCCCAGGGACAGTCCCATCCCAACAGAGCTGGGGGCCAAGGACAGATCTGGATCGTGCTGGCTGGGGAGGATGGCTGCACATCAAAAGTCATCTCTGAGTGGTTAAATGGGTAAAACAAGCCCATCCCACGGGCAGCTGAGCCTCCCCTCCCCACACTGTACACTCCTCAAACCCCAGCAGCAATCACTGGTGCAGGAAATCCTGCCTCCAGCCCTTCTGTGGGGCTTCACAGGCCCCCCAGCAAACCTAGCATCAGAGCCAGGGAGAACACCCACCCCAGAGCCACCCCATCCCTACCCCCAGGCTGCTCCCCACGAGTCGGGGGGGTCCATCAGCCCAGCTGGTGAGCTGGGGGACCGTCACCCATGTGGTCACCAGCTGCTTGGAAACATTTCCCCGGCTCCGGGTTATATGAACAGATTTTTATAATTATTAGCCTTGGTAATTTACCGTAAAATATTTATTCTGGCTCATTCCAAGGCGTTTGATTCGTGTTGGGTCCAAACGGCTTGGGGGGGTGTGCATGGGGAGCCACGCGGCCGTGCAGGGCTGGATGCTCGCTCCCATCCTGTATAAATATCCATATGGATGTGTGTGGCCCAGAGAAGAGACCCTGGTGGCAGTCAGGACTGGGGGTCCAGCTCGGCGTGTGGCTCCTCCTCACTCCTGACTGCAATCCCTGCAATCCCAGCCCTGCGGGACATGGGCAGGGGAGGGTGGAGGTGATGTCCGGCATGGAAGGAATGTAGGGGGAAAGCACCCCGGCAAACCCCAGCGAGGGCAGGTGGATGGAGGTGCAGGGAGGGACGAGGGGGAGGAGGAGAAGGGTCGCGGGGGTGGCAGTGGCGATCCCAGCACGCCTGGGTGGGCGGCAGGGATGGGCTGGGAAGATGATGGGAGCTGAGATGGGCTCTGTGCCGCGCTGAACTCCCCGTTCGAGGGGAGAGGACACCCCGGAGCACCCGTCCCTGCCTGCCCCGGCGCTGGGATCCACGGCACGGCTCTCCAAGCCCCGGGAGCTCCGGCAGCGGAGAGCCCCACGGTGCGCGGGGAGGCTCCAGCGATGAAACTCAACCCAGATGTGCAACAGTGGGAACCCTTTAACATTTCCCTGCTCTGTGTCTGAAGCTGGAAAGCCCCTCCAACAGCCTTGGCTCCCGAGTTTCTCCTCTCTCACTCCCCAAGTGTGCCCTGGAAAGGAGATGCAGATGTTGTCCCAGGGAGGAACAAGGGCAGAGACCCGCGGGGGATGCTCCAGCAGTGCCAGGATCACTGGGGAAAGCAGCAACCTGAAAGCACCAGCGACAAACAGCACCGAGTCCCATGGGGCTTAAAATGACAAGGGGAAGTATTAAAATGGTTGAAAACTACAGATTGTGTGGGTTGAGTTCCACACCCACAGCAGTGCCAGCCCCTTGCCAGTGGGAATTTCCTGGTACCAGCATGGGATTTGCCTCTCCATGAGCTCAGACAAGTTTCATCTGCATTGACGTGGCCAGAAGCAGGATTTGCTCAAGGAAAAGTTTCCAGGACAGCCACAATCACACACACGTTGTCACCCTTTGCCCCCCTCAAAGTCTGAAGCCTTCTTTTGTGTCTGCCCTCACTTTCCTTCAGGGCTCAGTATCCCCTCACAGCCCTTCCTCATCCTCAGCCTCCCGACGTAAGAGGACAACCCAGCCTGCTTCCCAGCGTGCTTCCCAGCTGGCCCCTGCATTATTAAACCAGATCCTCCTTATCAGCCTTTATCTTTTTCCACTCATGCAAACCTGCCTGGTTCTAGCTTTTCCAGCCATGGGTACCCCCTTGGTGCTGCCCTTCAGTTCATCCCCTTGTGCCTCTGTGGGGGACAACCCACAGCTTCCCTGCCTCCAGAGCCCCGGGAAGCAGCCCCAGCTCCCCCCGGGCTCAGAGCTGCTCCCACACCTGGTTTCAATAATAACCAGCGCGGGAAGGGACAAAGGCGCCTTGCAGGAGGGCAGCGGGATGCAGGATGAGGGGCTGGCAGGTGGGGAAGGAGGGGGGCTGCAGGGCTGGGATGAGGGGCATGCTGAGGGGGGCACCACCCCAGGAGCTCTGCAGGGCTGGAGGGGCCCAGCTGCCCATCACCACATCTCTGAAAAAACAGCACTCACAGAATGGGGTTAACTGCAGGCACCGGAAAGCTGGGATTAATGGAAATCGGTTATAAGAATTTTCCCAGATGGAAGAAACATCTTTTCGTCATCTGTCCTTTGACATTTCAAGTCTATTTTGCATCCCCAGCATTTTCTGATTTGGGCTGTGACATTTAAATGGGCAATTTGTGTTTACAGTCTTAGGCATTGTAAATATCTTATATATAAATGTCTTTGCATGTATAGGAGACATTCTATACATTTATATCTTTGAAAAAGGGCTATAAAACTTTACAGAAAAAATGTAGATCTACAAAGACATTTATATCAGCTTTGCAGTCACAGGGTTGATGAACATGTAACAGAAATACATTGACTTTTTCAGACACTGGGATTTAGCATTATTTTATCACAAAGTGCAAATATGTCACTTCAAAATCATGAGAGGCATTAGAAGAAATATTTTGCATGGCATTTATTCAAGGACTAGCTGACTTGCACTGTCCCCTCCTCCTAGGTATCATACCCCTCCAGTCACAGGTCCCATGGCAAGGATGCAGCAGTGTCAGGGCTGCAGAGCCAAGGTCACATCCCAGCAGCTGTGGGGGGGATGCAAAGGGACACAGCTCTCCAGCGGGGCCTGGCAGTCCCCTCCCAGCACACAGCACTGTGTGACACCACTGGGGCCTCAGGAGGATTTCAACTGCCCCAAATCTGACCTTCCATGAGGGTCCCATCATCCCAGCAGGAGCCTCAGCAGCAGCACCTCTGTCACCTCCCTGTCCATGACAAGATCCCCTGGGAGGCCTCCCCTTGGAGCAAAAGGCTGGTGAAAGAATGTGAAGACATTGCTGTGTTCACAGTCCTGCCACAGAATGAAATATTTGCAAAATCCGCTTTTACCCTCACCTGGGCTGGGGACACCTTTCTCACGGGGGCAGGGGGCTCCTCCATGGTCATCTCTGTTATCTGTAGGGTGCAAACACAGCCTGCTTCTCTCTGTGAGAGAGCAGTTCCCATGGGGCATCCTGACTCCTCCATGGATTTCAGAGCCAAGGTCTTGGACAGGTCAGTGCTTGCTGGGCTCTGGCCCTTTCATGTGCATCTTTGGAAGAGCAGGATGGGAGGTGGTTACCAAGACGGGGGAGTGAAAGAGATTCCTTCAACCTAAACTCCTGGCATAGAAATTCTTTGATTGAAATAGTTCTGATATCTGTTGAGTCTCATTGTAAAGCTTGATTTAAATGTCGAGGCTCAGCAGGCTGTGAAGGCTGGGGACAGCACAGAGCGCTTGGAGGAGGAACCCATCCCACCCATAAACTGCTGAGCACCCCCACCTCCATCTGCTTTGGGGAACCAACACAGAAGATGGCTTCCAAGTCATCCAAGAGTTTTCTCTCTTGTCCCCCCACCCACTCTGCTCACCAGATGATGGAAGGCACAAAATCCCTCTGCAGGGGTTTGCATCCCAACAATCACATGGAGCCAGGGCACTGCTGGCAGCAGGGCAGGAGGAGCTGGCACTGCCACCTCATTCCCTGGCAAAACCTCCTCCTTCCCAGGGCTGGGGTTCTTAAATCAAGTGAGGCACCTCGGGGTAGGATCCAGACCTGGTCTGTACAGCTGTGCTGGGGACAAGGGAAGAGTTACACAGGCCCCTCCATTCAGTGCCTGCATTCAGTGGCACATCCCCACGAGTTACTCCACTGCCTGCAGCCAGCAGCCTCCAGCCCTGTGCCCAGCCAGGTGAGCCCTGCATCCCCCTGCCAGCATCATTCCTTCCCTACATTCTTCCTGGCTGGGTGGGCTGTGCCACGACCAGCATTGCCTGACCCCATGTGAAGAGCAGCCCGGGCATGGCTGACCTCCATACCCCTCCTGCAGATATTTCCAGCAGGGATTCACAGGCACAGCCAGGAGGATACAGGACACGTTGGGGCATAGAGGTGGGATGTGTCAGGACGAGGATACAGGACATGTCAGGGCATGCTGCAGGATGAATCAAGGTGCAGAAAGCAGCCATCAGGGATGGACCCAACCCCACAGTGGTTTGTGGGCTAGAAAGCCAATCCTCACCATGGCCACCGTGGACCTGCCTGCAGGCTGGGGCTTCCAAGGGCTTGGAGCATCCTCTTCTGCCCCTCTGGGAACCCCAGGAAGCTGCTGACTCCCACCCACTGCCCCATGCAGCTCATGGAAGCTCAGAGTGGGCAGGGGCTGCCTTGGGGTCTCTGTCAGGAGGCTGCAGGACAAGGCTGCAGCAGGGACAGCCCTGACAACCCCTGCAGTCCAGGGGCACTGAGGGTTTGAGCCCCAAGCGGGGATGCTTTGGGGTCCCGCTGCTCCTGGGACCCTGCTGGCTGCAGCTGCCCAGCCTCTGGCCCTTGCTCAGCCCAGAAAGGATTTTGCCAACTTTGCACATTTTTGGCAGAAGCTAGAAAACATCACTGGTGCCAAGGTGGATGACAGGCAAGGAGAACACATCCTCCCTCACACAAGGCTCTCCTGTGGATGTGGGAGGGCAGAGACCTTCTCATCCTCCTGGGCACCCCACTGCCATGGCATGGGGATGAGCTGTGCTTATGACCCTGTTAATTAACAAGCAATTAATTCAGAACTAAGCTGAGCACCAGCTGGGCCCACCTGGAGCAGCCCAGGGCCAAGATAGAGTTTTCCTAGCACATCATCTGGGGCTGGAGGCCAGCTCCAGACACTGCTTCTTCCTGGGCTTGGGGACACAAAGAGGGGAACCCTGGTGGGTGCATGGCCTGGACATGCTTCAGCATGGCTGGGAATTAGCAGCCTCCTCTTCTGGCCAAGCAGCTCCATCGTTCCCCCCAGATCTCCCCCTGCAGCCCCCTCTCCTCCATCCGGAGGCTCCTTCAGCACCACACATCGTTTGTCACTCCGACAGGTTCAAACAAACCCGTCTGGGATTAATTAGGCTCCGTCTTCGTTTCCTGCAGCGCTTCGCAGGGGCCGGGCAGCGGAAGGCGGTGGGGAGGCAGCAGACAGGCGGGCAGGCTGGGGCAGGCAGGGACTGGATAATGGGGCAGGGGGGAGAAGGCAAGCAGGGACCTCCTGGCCCCTCAAATCCCTCCCCGGTGCAGTCGGTGCTGGATGCTATCCCGGGAAGAAAAGGCTGTGGGCGCTGTGCAGTGTGGATGGATCCAGGACCAGGGAGCTGCTGCCACCTCGTGCACAGAGAGCTGCTCCCACACACCCTCTTCCTAAATGCCCCCAAAGATGGGCCCAAAGGCAGCCAGGACCCTCAGGGGCAGGATGGGATCATGCCAGTGAGGAGAGACACAGGCAACAACCAGCAAGTAAAACCAGACCCCCCCATTTATTAGCAGTTGGTTCAACAGGACCTTACACCAGTGCTTGGGAGCCTCTCCCAGCACAGCCCCCACAGCCCTCGTGTGGCTACAGGGACTCCTGTGAAACAACCAGGTGGGAATGCTGCTGCCAGCAGGGCCCATCACATGGGGAGTGAAACACATTCACCCCACTGCCCTGGCCCCAGCATCCTGGGCATTGCATCCCTCCCACAGAACCGCTGCCATCCCACATCCTGCGGAGCAGCTCCAAGGGGAAATGTGGGCCCTTATCCTGTTAAACCCGTGATGGCTCAGTCTGGTCGGCCAACAAACCCCAGGGTGTGAGAGAAGCTGCAGCTCTGTACAGCACCATCAGTACAAAGATGTGTCTCCTACTGGGAAACCGTCCTTCTTCCTCACTGACCTTTGTCCATGTCACATCTAACAACCAAAGAGACCACGTAAAACCCTCGGGGTTTAGGTACAAATTCTGGCACTGAAGAAAAAACACCTCCCTGCAAAATGGGAACCAAATGAACACCCCCCCTCCCCACCCCCGTAAAACCCAACACTATTAAAATACTTTCATTTTAATATTCAAGAGGTTAGAAGTTCTCAGCATTCTTCTGATTGCCATTATCCCAATGTCCGTTCTGTCCCCGAGCTCTCCTCCATGCCAGGGTGTGCTGGGCACCACTTGGCTTTACCACAGGAAACACCACATGTGTACAAGATTGCAGGATGGGCTTGGGGGTCATGAGCATACTGGGACCAGTATTCCCAGACCAGCACACCAGCCCCTTCTCCTGCTAGGTCACATTCCCACCACACTGTCCATGGAGGGGGAGCCAGAGGCTGAGGAGCTTGAAAACAATGACAGAGATGACAAAAGAAATTGTGCCCCAGTCATTGAAAGAAAAATTCACCTTGTTCTCAGCTTTTCCAGGTAGGTGCTGGAGGAATCCAGCAAACTCTCCTGTCTCCTGCCATGGAGCTGACAGTAGGAGTGGATCTGGGTTCCTCTGTGCTTTGGGTCTCCACCAGCTCCATCCCTCCACTCCAGCTCAGCAAAGCCACCACTAGTGCATCCAGAACAGCTCCTCCACCCTCAGACCAGGAAGTGAGGGACAGCCCTGGTGCTGCCGTTGGGCCCAAGGCAGATGGAACCCATTTTGAGCAGAGAAAGGGGGGATTTGTGCCACTTCCCTATGCCAGAGTAGGGTGGGAAGGGATGAGGAATTAAAAAGGAAAAATAAAGAGATACAGGTGTGGGGCAGGTAGAGAGGTGGGAGCACAGGGATTGCAGAGTTGGATCCCTGCTCAGACAGCCTCCAGTGGAGCCCTGTGCTCCTGGGGGTCCTCTCCAAGCCTCTGGTGCAGCCATACACTCCTGGGGGTCCCCTCCAAGCCTCCAGTGATGCTGTGCGTTCCTGGGGTCCCCTCCAAGGCCAGGTATTGCTGAGAAGGTCCTGCTGGCACAGGGTCAGCCCCGCTCAGGTATTGCTGGGGGGTGGCAGCAGCAGCTACCTGGTGCTCTGCAGCTCCTCCCGCAGCCAGGTCGGCAATGTCTGCCCCATTTTGTACAGGAGCTTGGAGAGCTCTATGTTATGGTCCCTGTAATAGTCCCGCAGGAAGGAGCGTGACTGCAACGGGAGAGCAAAGAGGAGTATCAGGGGACCAGCCTGGACTCCACCACAGCCCTGTCCAGGACCAGACCAGGAGGCTTTCTGCATACTCACATCTGAATCCATCTCAGGGTACTTCCTTCCTTTGCTCTTTCCCAAGCATTTTGTCTTCCCTCCATCCAGAAGCTGACACCAGAATCCTTTCTTTGGATCAAACCTGTGAAGTCAGAGTTCTGCTTCAGCCCTCTTATCTCCCTCACACCTTCCATGGACATCCTGTCCAGCAGGTCCCACTGCTGCCCAGGCTTGCACAGGGCACTTCTCCACTTCTGAAATCCACAACCTAGCTAACATCTTGTCATCAACCCCCTGGTACAACAGGTTTCCCCTGCAGCTGTGCAATAAGCAGTCCACCAAAGCTTATTCATTGCCCTGTTGAGGGAGCACAGAGTCTACCTGGGTTTAATTACCATTTTCTGAGGCATTTTTTTCCCTGGATGCCCTCAAGTGCCCCACAGCACCTGGGTGGACACATATATAGGCAAGCCCTGGTAGATGTAAATTATTATTTCTCTAGGAGCTCTGGAAGCTTCCCACAGTGGAGTTTAATGGAAGGCTCAGAGCAATGTGACACCTGCAGAGGTGCCACACAGCCAGCAGCTACTCTCAAGAGGAGATGGAGAGCCAGGGCTTCATACCATCATCTGTGTCACAAATGCACTCCTGAATTCTGTTCCAGGAGCCCAGGGCTGCCCTTGGGTTGCCTGGAGTGACCTCACTGTACTGTCTGGGTAAGTCTCCGGCAAAAGCTCAGCCTCATCAAAAATCAATAGCAGCTCTGTGGAGAGGCCCAGGGCTGGGGGCTGCTCTGGGACAGTGCTGGCTGTCCCCAGGCAACACATGGAGCAATGGCAGGGTGGAGGAAGAAGTTGGGGGAAGGACTCACGCCAGGGTCTTGTGATAATCGATGAAGTTGGTCACGCCGAGGAATTTCTGGACCGTCTCCATCACTTTGGCGGGTTCTGTTCGGAGCAGCTTGCCATCCAGCACCAGGATCTGCAGGGAGCAAGGCAGAGTGGTGAGGTATCATTGGCTCCCAGCCCTGCTCTCCTGAGGCAAGAGGATACCTTTACCACACCTTTGATCATCTTGGAGCCAAATCTGCCACCAGCCTGCACAAAGGACACCTGCTAAATACCAGTGTACCCTGGTGCTCCCTTATACTGGATGCTGGAAAATGAAATGCAACTAAAGCCAGGGCCAGGACCCACCCAGGACAGCATCAGAGCTTCTGTGCAGGGCTACCCAACCCACAGGCAGCTGGGATTGCAACACAGCAATTACATTAGCAGCAGGCAACTCATAAGACTTTATAAGGTTAATCAACAGTGGAAAAATCATTCAGGGATTGATCCCATACTCTCCAGCAGTGCTGCACTGTGTGGGTCACAGCAGGGCTGGCATCCATTTCCCATTTCCCCTTCAGACAGTTTGAATTATGGGCAGCTTCACCTGCTATTTTTGTCCTGTTCGATGCTGTGGTGACACCAGACAGGGCAGCCCCAAGGGTCTGTGGCCAAGAGTGAGGGTGAGTGCGGGGTGACCCCACAGAGCCACCCACAGCCCTGTGTCCCCACTCGCTTTCAACCCTGCTGTGACAACCCACACAAGGACATCTTCGTGTACTATCTATCACCCTGTTTCCTTCTTGCACAGCACTTTCCCTCTGCTCCTTCTCCAAGTACTTTTACTCCCTGTGGTTTGTAGGGTGTAAGAAAAACAGCTCCCATGGGAACAACTCCACAGCAGACATTGGATCCAAGATCTCTTTCATCCTTGCTTGGGTGAGAGCTCTCCCTGGGTGTTGCCACTGCAGGACTGGGGTGCTGCCATCCCTACCTGGTTGGCGTGGAAGCTGTTGAGCCAGCGCTCGATGTGGGTGGCGTACCAGCCTGGCACCAGGCAGCGGTTCTGCAGGGTCCGCAGCTTCGGGGCGGCCTCGGGCCCCGCGGTGATCACCTCATGGAAGGTGTACTTCAGGGCAACCAGGTCATCGTGAGCTCGCTGGTGCTGTCAGGCAGGAGCAAGGCAGGTTTGACCCCAGTGTAACCCAAATCCTGGTGCAACAGCTCCCAGGCCACCATGATGTGTCCTTGTGCATCAAGTTCAGCCAACTAGCATGGCATCTGCAGCCACCCCACATCCCAAACCAAGGCTCTTGCCCAACGTCCCACAGGACTGCTCAATCCAGGGAGAGGCAGAGGCTCACCTGATACCAGGAGTAGGCTCGATCTGCAGGGTTGATGAGGATGGTGATGATTTTGGCCTTGGACAGCAGGGCTGCAGCTCGCCGGGGAGCCACTTCAGAGTCAAAGTAGTTGGCACTTTTCTCAAAGTAGAAGTCAGAGGTGGTGTTGGATGGGATGGGGAAGAATTCCATGTACCTGGGGGAGGCACAGTGTGAGACTGACAGACAGGCACCACAAGATGGCCCCAGCACTGCCCTCACAGGTGACATCTCAGACACTCAGAAGGGAAACCCCACAGCACCACTGTTCCCCTTCCCAAAGTTATGGGGCACTCCCAGCACATCCCCACAATGCAGAGACTCACCAGTCGATGCCCTTGTGATAGTTGTGTCCATTGAAGAACTGTATCTCCTCAAAGGTCTCTGAGCTGGGGTAGTTGCTGCTCAGGTCCGGGTGCATCCCCAGAAAGAGATAAAGGGCAGTCGTTCCTTTGGACAAACAGAAAAGGGGAGTTGGCCCAGGCCAAACCTCCCTCCAAGCTCTGCTTCAGGGCAGGAGGGCTGACAGAGGCTCTTTGGGAGTGTGGGGGTCCTGTAAAGCCTCCCAGTGTGCTCACAGCACTGAAGATGAAGGGAAGCACCTGTTTTTTGAGGCCCAATGATGAGAAGCTTTGGGAATCTGTCACAGGTCTTTTCTTTGGACCAAATGTCCTTGTGTCGCTTGTCTTCACAGGGATCCTGAAACACAGTGTGGAGGATCAGAGACAGATCAGCCTGGATGGGACTCACACCACTGCTCAGCCCCTCCAGCCTGAGCAGACACACAGGGAGACCACCCTGCTCAGTAGGCAGGACAGAGATTGGGCTTATCTCCAGGTCTAAGGACAAAACTCTTTCTGGCACTGCCTGCAGAACCAGAGAGAGGTGAAAGACCACTCAGGGAATCAGAAGGAAATGCAGGTTGGAAGCTACCTGAGGCTCAAAGCAGGGTCAGCTCTACCCTACCACCCTCTCTCAGCACAATAAACAGGGTCACTCCCCCTATTATGGGCACAGGAGTACCTGCCACAGCGGGTCCTTCTCCTCGGAAAAGATCTGGAAGTATTTCTGTGCCAGCTGCACGGGGGGCAATGTCTGCAGCTTCAAGTTGGTCCAGGAGTTGAGGAAGCGGACCAGGTGCTTGAAGGTGTACAAGCCCAGGCGGTCGTTGCCGTAGTTGGACAGATGGGTCATGAAGATGCTGATCTGAAGCCAAGAGAACAGAGCAGAGGTTAGCAGAGCCTCACTCAGCAGCCATCCCACTAATGGCCCTGAGGACACTGGGGACATCTCCCTCAGCAGTGCCAGGACAGCTCTGCAAGACACCTGTCTGTGTGTCCCTGGGCAGTACTTACAGGGTTCAGGAGGACAGTCAGGAACAGTTCACCCCCATTGATGATTTTGTCCAGCTCACTGGAGCCACCAGGGTATTCATTGTAGAAAATGGTGTGTGTGAACAGGCCACAGGTTTGTCGGGGGAGTACCTGGGGCAGGAAAAAAGATATGGATGGAACAGGTGGAAGACCCAGGGCAGTGAAATGGCCACATGGCCTCCTCCAGGTTTTGAGACCTGGGTGTCCTTCCCTTCCCAACAAAAAGGGGGAACCTGACCTCAGCCCCTCAGAGGCAAGGAGCACTTCCACTGTCCCTCACCACCCTTGACTTGAATCCATACACAGAAGGGAAGGATGTGGGTAGATGGAAAAGCCAAAAACTGTGCTCAGACAAGCTTCACCCACGCAGGATGAGCAAGGGGGAACAAGCCCCTCAAACTGGAGCTGCACAGAAACCACCTCCCAAGGTTCTGGTTTTGGTGGGGAGGCAGGAGAAGAGAAGCACAGAGACAAAGCCCAGCACCCACCATGATGCCATTGTGGATGAAGCCGCGGCGGTAGCGAGCGGGTTTCAGGTGTGGATATTCCTCCGTGCTCGTCACCCTGATGGACCAAACCTGCTTCCAAGCCTCGTACAGCTGCACGTGGACAGGGTACACGCCCGAGTGGTGGGGGGCCACAGCGTACCCCATGTCAGTGGGGATGCCATGCTCCTGCAGAGAAGAGAGTGTGGAATAGGTGTGGAGGAATGGGACTGTGGAGACCTCAAAATCACAAACAAATCCCTCTCCATTCCCAGCTACGAACTGTCTAGTTGTGCCTCTGGAGAGCAACCAGGGCTAGGCTGTGCCTCTGTATCCTCTCCTAAGCCTGGCTGTCTGAACAAAAGAGAGCCCAGGAGCAGCTATACTGGGTGGACATCAACTCCTCTGCTTCATTCACATCATCCTCATCCCTGTCTTCTGCTGTCACCCACAGAACAGCCACAGCCAAGCTGTTGTGTGAAGAATGAGGAGATACAGCTATATAGGATTGTAGATTGGTTTACATCAGTAGATACAAAACAGCCTAGAAATTTTGAGCTGCAATACTGCCCATCCTAAGTAGGAAAGGTCTGGTCTCTCTCTAATTAAGCACTTGCAATTATCAGATAAAAAATATAAGTTAGGTTGAAGATCGCCCTCTTAGGCCATAGGATCCAATTATTAATAAGTCTAGCTTTACCAGTTTGGATTCAAGACAGCTGTCAACCAATCACAGCATGAACTGGTGTCAGTGCCACACAAAGGACAGCCCAAGAGGACAGAAAACCCATGACTAAGCTGAAGGTCAGAGCCTGCCTTTACAGCCAAACATGTCTCTGACAGTTCAGCCTGTAGAGGGAGTTTCCATCAGCTGGAGCCTCCAGGCACAGCCACCACTCCAGGATCCCACATCATCACCCAGCACAGATTCACATGGTGCCAGGCTCAGCATCCCCCTGGGCTGCACCTCTGCATCTCCACAGTGCCAGACCAGGAAGGTTGGGCTGAAGGGCACAGACAGGGTCTCCCCTTGAATGAACAGCCACTGGGGCAGCTCATTGCCACAGCAACAAGTTGGCTGCTGCAGATAAATTCTTTAGCTCCAGCTACTTGAGTATAAATGGATTTACCCACACAGCTGCAACATGGGGGACAGGACTCAATGTCACCAGGTCCCTCTGCTCAGGCAAGCAGAGGCCATTCCCTGGGAATCTTCTTTGTTCTTTTTCTACCATCCTTCCCTCACCACAAGCAACCCCACCAGTAGCATCTTACTCACGATAGCAAATTTCTTGTTTAAGGTCATCTGCTCGGCGAGAACCGACTGGTTGTGGAAGAGGTGAGGCTGCATGTGGCTCCACATGTGGGGGAACCACCAGAACTCCTTCACATAGGACAGCAGCAGGTCATCGCCTTCGTCCTCAGCATCAGTACCTATGGCATGACACTTGCTGTCACCACTGAGCATGGAGAGCTGTGTGAGCAGCAGGGGCAGAGGGAGGGGCAGCCCCTCTTGGTGGCTTGGTGATGGAAGAATAGGGTGGGATGCCTGAGGACTCTCCTACAGCCCATCAGCACCCTCTTTGGGCACCAATTGGTGTCCCAGCACCAGCTGTACAGCACCCACAGAAGAAATGGTGCCCTTGCCCTCCTCACCTGTGTGAAAGAATTTCCCTGAGTATCCCAGGTTGAAGGTGAAGTTCGGGATGTGGGTGCGCAGCTCATTCTGTGTGTCAAACAGTGCCTGGGAGAAGGGGAGAGAAAGCAAGGTGTCCTCAGCATGTGGCCTCAGGGATAGCTGCCACATCAGGGCAAGCACCAATGTCCCCGAGCGCTTCGCACAGGGGCTCTCAGAGGGGCAGGAAAGTTTATCTCTGGAGCATCCCTGAATAAGCACAAATATCCAGCCCTGCCACCCCGCCAGGAGAGCACAGACACACCTTGACATCTTCCACCTTCATGCGTGTGCCCTCCTTGCCCACAAAGATGTCATCAATGTCCACCAGGATGTAGCGGTCAAGGGGCAGAGACAACCTCTTGCCCGTCAGGAAGGAGACAGAGTCCACAAAGACCAACTTGTGCAGCCAGAAGTTGAGGTTGTTGCCGAAAAGCACCCTCTGAATGCCATCGTGGAGGCCCAGGTCCTGCATCACAGTGGTGTGCAGGGCAGCATCCACGCTCATGTGCGGGATGGACTCAGCTGACTTGGTCTTGGCCAGGAGCACGGGCTCGTAGGTGGAGTGGTTGGACTGGAAGACAGTCCAGTCCTCCCCGGGGAGCACACCCTTCTCCACCTCACTGGGGCGTGTGATGTACAGCAGGGGTGACTTGGGGTTGATACTGCAGTCCTTCAGTGCCAGGTTGGAGTGGAGGAAGAGTGGGAAGCCCTTCAGCTGGGCACTCAGAAGGCTGTTCTCGTTGGCCTGCATGTGGAAAATGGGAGCTGCAGGGGCTCACAAGGAACACCAACAGCCACAGCAACAGAGGCAGCAGCTCACCATGCCTAGAGATCAAGGTTCTGGGTTCCCCCCTTCCTCTCTGGAGCATGGGGTGTCCTCATCCCCCTCACACACTCAGTCCTGCTCAAGTCCCATGTACAAAGTGCCCCAAGGCTAGGAGTCCTGGGCAGGAGAAGTGCTGCTGAGCAAAATACCTGCTCATGCTTTTAGCAAACTCCAGCAAGGGTCACTGCTGGAAAACAAGAGCTAAAGGTAACTAGACTGATCCCAGAAGTATGTTTTTCCCTCAAAATCTCCAAAGGCCACACAGCCCTTCCGAAGGGAGAGAGCTAAGATGGTGCCCTCTGCTAGAAGCTTGTGCCCCACACCAACTCATGCTGCTTGCAGAAAGCACAGGGAGGGCAAAGTCCCTGTGAGGCAGCAGGACACCAGGGCTCACATCTGGCCTGGCCATGGCATCTTGTTTTGCCCCATGCATCCCCTTACCTTGAAGAAGCCGATGATGCCCACGCCATACTCCACGCAGTACTTGTCCAGCAGCTCCCGGTTCCAAGCGTCCAGGTTGACATACTTGAGGATGTTCTCATAGATGATGAGTGCAAAGCGTCCCCGGTCCTTGTCGGTCAGTGTGGGCATGTCCCCCTTCCCCGGGGCAATCTCTGTCCTGTATTTGAAGCGACTCGACTCCAAAATGGCCACAATCTCCTGGCCCAGCTGGGAGTAGAGGCTCTCCACGAAAACCAGCACCAAGGGGTCTGTGCGGGAGGAGTCGGCCACCTTGAGGGTCTTCAGTGGCAGCAAGCGGGAAGGGGCGACCTTGGGCTCGTCGCAGTCCGGCCCCACCACGTCCCCAGAGGGCTCCAAGCCCCTTTTCCACCCATATAAATAATAAGCAGAGACGAAAACACTGAGCAGGCAGAAGGCAAAGAGCAGGAGCAACACCACCTGCGGAGAGAGCTGCCAGATACCCCGCCGGGCCCTGGCCAGCACAGTCATCCTTGCATCCGCTGGGTGAGGTGGGGTCCCTCTCCCCTGCCCGCCCCCTCCCCTCACGAGCCCCGGGGAGGGGAAGAAGCAAGCAACCAACCAACAAAAAATCAGGTAAAATCAAATTGAAAACTACAAATAAATTAAAATACTAGCAGGCTGCCTGTGCAGGCTCTCTCCCCTCCAGCAGTCGGGCGTCCCTCGCTGTCTGCTTCATGTCACCATGGCAGAGGCACCAAGAGTCCCCTTGCCGAGCCAAAATTCCTGTGGGGATGGCAGCAGCAGCCACAGCAGCTCCATGGCCTCAGCGGGGCGAGGGGGCGGCGGGCGGCCTTGGCACGGTTCGTGGTGGGAACGTGGGCATGGCGGATCCCTGCTTCCCCAGCTCCACACGGCACCCTGAGAGAGAGAGACGTGGGATGAGAGGGCAATGCCAGCGCTGCTGCTGTTACTTCTGCCAGCGTGACAGCCCCAGCAGAGTCCTCATGAGCTCACTGGCGTGCCAGGGCTTGCCACAAGAATGCCATGAGCTCCTGATGGTGCCAAGGATGCAGCAGGAGCGCAGCACGCAGCTGTGCCATGGGATCCTGGCTGTGGGTGCACCTGGAGTGCAGGTGCATCGCCAGGTGCTATGGACGGGAGCCCCCAGCCCCCTGTGAATCTCTGGTACCTCAGGCAGCTGGAGAAGCAGCCCCGTTCCTCCCTGTGCCCAGAAAGAGCTGTACTCCGCCCAGGAGAGTGAGGGGTGGTCTGAGCCCCCATGGCCCAGCTTGGCTGGCAGGGAGGAACACAGGAAGGACATGGGGAGCCCAGCCCGCCAGCTGGGGGCTCAAGGCCGAGCCAGGAGGCACCAGCCAAGGTCATCGAGATGGGCATAAAGGAGTGTCCATGTGGAGCCAAAGAGACCTTGGGAATATTTTTGTCTTCCCTGTGAAAGGCTCATTTGAAAATAGAAAAGGAAAACAATGAGCACTGCTTGCCAGAAGGTGAAGCCAACTGGGGGACAGACTGATGTGGCCAATGTGTTTAAGGAACAAAAGTGACGCACAGCACTGTCCTCAAACTCACTACCAGTGCTGGGGACAAGGACAGGAGTCCCTGCTCCTCCCATGGAGAGCTCCCTGTGCCCTGCCAGCACCGTGGCTGAGCACCCTCCCTGCTGACACCAGCCATGCTCCTAACAGGATTAAACGTGGCTGGCTGAGCGGCACTGTGGATTACAGGCTGGGGCTTGGCAGGGTAATCCTGTCATCCCTGTCCTTCCCAGCAGCAACTCCTGCTCCAGGCAGCGCTTCCCAACCCTGTCGACATGGCATTGCTGCAGCCAGGCCCCCGTAGGGGCTGCTGGTAGCCGGTCTCCTTCCAGCCTCCATCACTGCCTTCTCCTTCACCATCTCCATGACAAACCAGCAACCTCACCTTGCTGGCTGTGCTGAGCATGGGGGAACATCTGGGTTTATTGATTTGTAATTCATCTTTGCACACACAAATGGTCTCCAGGGATGACCAAGAGAGAAGCACCTTCTCTCTTTAGCCCCGCTGAGGTGTGTCCTGTCTGTTCCATCTCACTCCTTCTGCCTCTCCAGCACCCCTGAGACAACAGCCCTGCTGGGGTTTTGGGACAGGGCACTTCTCCAGGTCAGTTGATTTTTAGGGAAGTGCTTGTACAGAGGGAGGCTTCCCTGCATCTCCCTGCCTAGGGATGCAGGGAGATGGGAATGCATTATCAGAACCCTGGCTGTGCCATCCCATTCCCTCTCCATTTCTTTCATCTGCCAGGAGCAGTGGGTGCTGGCAGCTGCACTCCCACAGTGACAAGCAGGCAAATGGCAGCAGTGTTAATTGCTGGAGCCAGCAGCTGATGGACAGGACCGTGTGTCCATCCTTGCACCACCCTCCATGAAACAGGGAAGAGAGCTCTGCACCTACATCAACCGGCCATTTCCAAGGGTGCTTCATTAGCCCCTTCTCTCCTAAGAGCCTTTAATTACTGGTACTTAATGAGCAGGCTGTGGAGACAGCATCTCCGACAGATGCCAGCTGAGTCCCCCCGGGCTGCCACATCAAACCCTGCCCAGGCAGGGGGGCAGCACTGGACCCCCGTGGAGAAGCCAGGTGTGAGCTGGGAGCATGGGCAGCATCCTGCCCCAAGCACCTGCCAGTGTGGCAGGAAGGAGGCAGGAATCCTGCTCTGCCGGTTCACCCTCCATGGGAGGATGCCAAGGGCTCTGGGGCGATGCTGCAGGGTGGGGATGCTCCTACCCAAGGCTTTCCCGTGCAAGTGGGTGCTGGCTGCATCCTGCCCAGCAAACCCCTGCACAGCTCCTGCAGTGGTGGGAGAGCTGACAGCTCACTGCCAGAGAAGGAAGCAGGTTCATGCCCAAAAGCACAAAACAAGTCCTTGTGACCAACAGCTTTTCTAAAACAAAAACAGAAACAAGATGGTAAAATTTAAAAAACCACAAGACCTGGCAAGGTGACAGCCGGGGTCAAACTTCCTTTTAACCTGATTTTAGATGCTGCTCAGGTGCCTTTTAAAACCACAGTGGTTATTTAAAAGGCACCAGATGGAAATGTCAGCCTGAGTCCCACACACAAACCTCAGGCCCCCAAAATCAGTGCTGGCAGGCTCTCATCATCAGGTGGGTGCTCAGCCACAGCTGCACATCAAGGACCCTGGGAGAAAGAGCCCTGGAAAATGCTCTTTTCTCGTGGGTTTCTGAGCAATGCCCTGGCACAGACTCCAATGGAGAGGAGGCTCAGTGAGGAGGCTTAGCCACTGTGCTCTTAATCTGCCTGCCCTGACAAACACAATCACCATCCAAGCAGCTTCCCAGCGTGGCTGGGAGCCCAGAGCACCCTGTGGAGCCAGATCCGACCCCAGGATACGCAGGGAGTGCAACCAGGGGACAGGGAAGCCCTTTACTATCAGCGCTTCAAATCTAAGAGAGCTGCAGCAGGAAGGGAAAAATGTTTGAAAAGCTTTTCAAAACCCACCCCTTGGTGCAGTTTGAGGATGGTGGTTTCCCTCAGCCCAGAATTATTTTACACAAATACTGCCTGGGGAACCACTGCACCCCAAAAAGTCAGGGAGGCACCAGATGGGATGAGAGGGAATGAAACCACCTCCGTTAGTGGCTTACAGCACTCTTCCTTTAAATACCAGTGAGATTTTGCAGGGATGCAATGGAAGGATAAAATATAAGCAAGGAAGTGCAAACAGATCCAGAGGAGAGGGGTCAGTGATCCCAGAAGACAACCACAGCAGGGTTTGATTTATTGGCGGGGTGGAATAGGTCTGGCTGCAGGTGCAAGCAGTGAAGATCAGGCAGACACAAGTCACATCTGTTGGATAAATCAACTGTCCCAAGCCCATGGCCCAGAGATGAGAGGTGAGCTCAAAACCACGGGTATGACAGCAAGAAATTGCTCACACATTTCCCTTGCACCACTTTGGAAAGGGTGGAAGGGGAGGAGCAGACATCCACTGTCATACAGAAGACAATCCAAGATTTTGTGCAAGAACTTCAGTCCCCAATTCTAGTAGCTCCCAAACCTTCAACATTCAACCCACAGAGATGAAGCCACATCCTAAACATCACAGCCAGATGGGTCACTCTGCTCCTCTCCTGCTGGTGCCCTTTGGGTGGGCACCCCTGCTTCTCACTCCTCATCACTGCAGGGAGAGACCCACCACTGCTGGGTAATCACCCAGCATGCCAGCTCCACTTCTCCATGTAAGCCAGCCCTGAGGGTTAAGCATGGATGGAGGAGGATTTAGAGGCAGGATGCTAAATTGCATTGCACAGCTCAGCGATTTGCAATCACTCCTGCTCGCTCCAACACTTCCCCTCTCCGACCACTGCAGGGAATGTGGATGGATCAGCCCCACCTACACATCTGCTGTATCTCCCACTTGAAAGCAAAAGGCTACTGGAAGGTCTAAATTTGGCCAGGCTGGGACTCAGGCCCCCAGCAGGCACGCAGTGCTGATCCAACTCCACCTTCTGTCTCTCCCACACCCCAGGCACCCTCACCAGCATCCCCAGCGATCACCAAGAGGTGCCCCTGCAGCCCTGGGAATCACTACGTGTAAAAGATGCACAAAAGGCAGCTAAATTATTATTAATGGGTTTAAGTTCCCTCTAGAGGGAATCCCCTTCACTCACTGGTAATATTTAGAGGGCTACAGATCTAAAACCACTGAGCTAAGCACGTCCTTAGAGAAGAGATTAATGCCATCACATTATTCAAGAGACAACTGCAAGCTCAAGACAGGGGAGGTTGCTTTGAAAATGAAAAAGTAACTGGCATGAAAAAATGGCCTTTAAACACTCACCTCTGCACCGCTGCCTTTATCAGCTCTAAACAACAGTGATCACAGCTACGATGGAAATACCTGCAGACAGCTGGGAGCACTAGCAAGGGAAAAGGGCTGTGAAGGACCACTGCCTGCCCCTGTCCCCATCTCCTCCCTCCCCAGCCACAGCTGGACCCACTGACCAAAAGAAGGCCCAATCAGGAGATGATCTCCTTTACTGTGGAGTGTGGTGGGGTGATGATCCCATCAGGACGCTCCTGGAGCTGGAGCACAAGCCCTGTGCCACAGGAGAAGAAGCCAGAGCAGCCCAGGAAGAGAAACCCAGCACAAAAACTTCAGTCACTGCAAAACCAAAAATTTCTCCTGGTGATCCCCATGTCCTGACAGCCTGGGTGAGCCTTTAGGATGGCTCCAAGACTCTTGGACAGAGGGATGAGCTGTAGGGACATCCATTTGCCTCCTGCCAAGCTGCAAAGCCTGCATGCCTGGGCAGGGGAGAGGGATGTGGAGCAGACAGAGAGGGGAAAACAGAGGACACAGAGGAGCAAAATGAGCTTGTCCCAGTCACCCACTTGCCAGAGGTTTTGTAATGCCAGATAAGAAGCATCTTAGTTTTAGATTACACAGGCTGCTTAAGTGCTTTGCAAACAGCAGTTACGACCTACCAGGGAGAAAAATACCTTGCTCTGGGAGAGGGACAATCCCTGTGCTCCTTTCCTGAGGACACCAGCCTTCCAGCAGTGCCCAAGAGGTGCCAAGTTAAAAATGGACAACGGCAGCCCCAGCAGCTGACCTTGAGACAGGCAGTGACAGACAGCCACTGGTGCTGCTCCCACTGCAAACCCACCTGGCTCGGCTTCTCCCCTTCATGCACAGGCTGGATACGACCAAACACAAAGAAGTATCAGGAAATCTCATCCATGATTTATAAGGTCTGGAGAATTTCCACCCCAGGAGGACTTCAGCAGGAAAATCCTCCCTTTCACTCAGGTCTTTTTTGTTAAGATCTGATTTATAGAGCTTGGCCAGAAATGAGCAGTTGGAGCATTCACCTGGATTGCTGAACCAAGCTTCCCCTTGACACCTCACTCCCCTCTGGAAATAAACCTCTGGCTCTGCCTGCCCACCACCTTCCTGCTCCTAGGGGAAAGAAACCAATATGAGCAATGAGCCCAGTAAAAGCGGTTAAGAATCTTCACTTTAAAAAAGTTATTTTTAGTCAAAGTGTCCAGCTTTGGAAGAGGTATTTTTTTCACACAGAAACCCCCGTTAGCACTTCAGTTTCCCTGCAAAAGATAAAAGTAATGTTTTTTCTTCAAAAAAACAATCATGAGAACAGCTCCTTCAGCCTGCAGAGGGATGAAAAAGCAAGGTTCAGTGTGTGGCATGTATATGCTGAAGTTTTAAGGGAGAAAAAACCTGAATAAATCTAAAAAAACCCAACAATCTAAACCCCTAAAAACGGGGTGAGGTTTCTGGAAGCCCATGATTAAAACTTTTTTGTGGCAGAACAGCTGGCAAGCCCAACTGGTGGGTTTCCAAGACGAGCTCTAACAAACCCCACATCCCAAGGTCCTGTCCCTGCTAATCCCCATCTCCCACCCTGTTCCCCAGCCCCATCAGTGAGGCTGTACAGAGGAACCCTCTGCAGATGTCACCCCATTTCTGATCCTGGGGCACCAGTGGCTCCTACCCTCCTTATCTTCAGCAACCTGATCTGGAAGAGATCACCATCTCCCAATACCCACATGAAATCAGTCTCCTCCACAAACTAGGGCAGCAATTAGCAGCAGTCATTAGTTTGCCTATGCCCCAGGGACACTGGGGTTGGGCAGCTGATCCCTCAGCACCAATAAACCCCAACACCATCCCAATAAAACACCCCAACAGCCCACAGCCAGATTATGGATTGGGTTATACCACTGCAGCCCCCCAAAAAAGCTGAAGCCCTTCACAGGTGACTCCTCCTCAGGGGCATTTTCTGTCCTTGAATCCTTGGGAACAGTCTCAGAGCAGAGCTTGGGGAATTCTCCCAAACCTTAATTGAAAGAGGCGCTTAACGAGGAGAGTTTCTTTTGTCTGTTAATTGAAACAGGTTCTTACCGACAAAACTCTCCATGAATTTTAAGTGGGTTCACAGGGGGAAGAAATCCACTCAATGAATTGGGTTTTCCTGCTTCGAAATGTGCCGTGTCGGTTCCTGTGGCTTTCCAAGCACCCAAGAGCCTTTCTGGATAATCAGGGTCTGAATTCCAAGTATTTTGAAAAGAAAAAGGATGTGGGGAAAATAATCTCTCATGCATTTTTATATTTCACTGGAGTGGCAGCCTGCCCTTTCACAAGCAGGTGGCACGAGGACTCCTACCCAAAAAAAACAGACTGAAAACCCCTTGATGCCACCTTTTGCTGCCTCTGACACTTGGCTTGGCCAGACTTTCCCTGCAGAGATGCTGGTTCTGCCAGGAGTGTGAGGGTGATACAATCTCAGAGAACTTTGAGGCAGCAGCCATTCCCTGTGCTCTGCCATGGCAGTATTGTGAGCCCCATAGGATGGGCCAGCTGCTTCCTTCTCTTGACAGCTTCCCAAGTCGGGAGGAGAGCAGAGCCATCCTGCCACAGAACTGCCAGCTGTTCTGGGGAGCACAGGCTGCCCTGTGAGTGCTAACCTGGCCCCAAACCACCACTTTCGCAAAGCAGAATCCACAAAACCACAGCATGAACCTGCTCACACAGAGCAACCGACCCCCCACCAGTGCCCACATTCCAGAGAAATCCCTGCAAGGATGGAGCTGCTCCCTCCTCCCAGGAGCTCCCTGGGATGCTCCTGTCAGACCACATCCGTCCTGCCTGATGCCCCAGTGCTTTGCTGAGCTGCCTCTGACCTCCACTTCCCTGCAGTCTGCCAGGACAGATGCTGCCAGGAGCCCGAAGCACCCGCAGGGCCAGGTGCTGGCAGCCAGTTTTGAATTAGAAGTCAGAGCAGTCCCTGCCGTGCCGTGGGTGTGTTCCTGTGATGGCTCCCGGGGTGGCAGGTCCTTTGGGAAGGGCTGGGCAGCACACACTGACACACAGGCAGGATGCTTCCAGGGCCAGCATGCTCCAAGGTCATGGCCGGGACAGGCTGGAGGTCAGATCTTTTATTAGACCAATGGACACACTTGGAAAAAGCGACACATTTTGGCCGCGCAGGCATTTCTCAGGCCCAAGAGCACATCTGTTTTTTCCTAAAGGCATTAGTTAAGCTAATAAAAGACATTACCTCTGCATGTAAACTTTGTCACCCTTAAAACGTAGCAGAGGCTGCAAGGTTCAGCAGCCCAAGGAAAACACAGGGAGCAGGAACAGGCACGGAGCACACTTGCAAGATTTGCTCTGTTTTCACCCCCTAAAACAGTGCTGGTAAAGGCCACACTTGCCCCCAACAAACACAGCTGCTGGCATCTGAGCTGCCTCTTGCCTCCTCTATTTCCAGATCCAGGTCTGAGGCTGCAGGAATCTAATGGCATGTCTAGGGGAAGTATGTTGTTTTGGTTTACCTGCTCCAGCATCAGTCCTGTCCTCTTCTCCTCTGCAGGGGCTCCAAGGCAAGCAAATGCTTGAGGAACCAACCTGTCATGCTCCACCTGCACCAATTCCTTCCCTCCTGGCCTCAATCCCACTCTCCGACGTAAATCCATGAGACCAGCAGTGTACCAGCACAGCAAGGGATGGATCAAGGCCAATGGAGGAGACTGAAAATGGCCTGAGCTACGTGTCCAGGCATCGATAGTACTCGCAGCCGTATTTCTGGACTGTGTGGTTAACATTTTTTAATGCATCCCCTTTCTTTAAAAGCTCCAAGCCCTGGGGCTGCAGAGCTGTACAAGGCTGTGAAGATGCAGATGGTGTTGGGAAGGAAGGGAAATACTTGGTGGGATGCTGACAAGAAGCTAGAAGGGATCTGGGTTTTGCCAAGACATGGGAAGCAGAGCCAGGAGAGCAGCAGGTTACCCCGAGGAGCAGCAACATCCTAGGGGCTGTCATCCTTCCTAAGCATAGCCAGAGCTTTGGGGTGAGACACACATCCACATCTCCCCATGTGGCAGAGGGAGCTGAGCTGGACATCCCTCACTGTACATCCAACCCTCAACATGCCCAAACCCAGAGACAAGAAACGCTTCTTCCCCTTTACATCAGTGAATGTAAATTCCAAGATATTTTGGGTTCCCTGGCAGAAGCAGGACAACAGGGCAGAGGTCCTAGAAGAGAGCCTTGATCTCTCCAAGACAATCTGCATTTCCACAACTTTGATCAGATCAGTAGCAGGGCTGAATTCAAGACATGCCCACCACAAATACCAGGGCAGTTCCTCTTGGGATACCTCTCGTTTAGGGATCTCTTTACCTTCCTAAGCCCCTTTAGGAAGGCTTGTGCCACCCAAAGGTAGTGCAAAGGATCCTGTACCATTCCCAGGGTAAAAGGCTGTAACAAGATCCTGCTGGTTTTGGGGAGGACATGGGAACCGAGGTGCTCCCAATCCCAGCCCCCTGGCTGCTGGCTGCAGTCACACATAGGATTTACAGCTCAATATTGATTAGTTTTCTGCAAGCTCTGCCATCACAGTTGGTGGCTTTTGCAGGAAAACAACATGAATTATAAGCTATGGGCCAGCAACTCTCCGTGTCCGCAGGGTGTGATTCATCCAGCCCTTCCAGGGGTCCGGCAGCAGGGCTGTCCTACTCCTCCACACCTGGGCACAGAGTGGGCACAGGGGGCACCATCTCCCACGGGCACCTGCAGACTGATCACAGCCTCCAAGGTTTGTAGGATGGCCTCCAAGAAAGCAGCATCCCACTTTCCCTCCACTCAGGTCCTCCTGCCCCTGTGTCAAGTTCCAATAACACCAACATACACATGACAATGGCACAAAGCAATGCTACCACTTCAGCCAAAAACACACAGGGAAGTCAAGGGTTGTCATAAGGTCCTGAAGCTGGAAGAGCTGGAAACATCAGTGAGACAGACTGGAAGCCCCTATCCTCTGAGGCCATGAAGCAAACACAAAACATGGAACTTAGTATCTTGCCTCTCTTGAGTCCTAACCTTATTCTGGCAAGCTCTACCTCAACAGCCAAAAATACAAACACAACTCATTAAGGTACACCTAAAAGGCAAAATTACAGAAAAAATACCCTTTAAAATAAAATCCTCCATGACTCTGCCCTAGAGTGCAAAGAGCCAAGAGAGCAGCTCCATATCCAGCATGCAGTCAGAAGTTGGCCAAGATGGGATACTTGGTGGGACCACAGCCTTCCAGCCCAGCACCCAGAGAGACCCCACAATTAAACTGCTTATACAAGCCTGTGGAAGAAGATGGGAGATGCTGATGGTGACACTCTGCAGCAGGAACACACTCGGCTGTGCCATACTTCACCATGACACGCTACTGAAGAAAATATTAATCATTCCCTCTTCATTCTAGCCTGGGTTTTGACTTATGAGGTGTCTTCTTTCTTCAGTTTAAATTACCACCAACAGCGCATTAAATATGTCCTGTTCTACAGTACTGACAGAGACACACAGGAAGCGGGGGAAAACCCAAGACAACCTGTCAGGAAAAGTCTGTATGTTGGTGGGATGGATTTTCCACCCCATCCAAACAAAATCATACCAGACCCATCAGCTCCCCAAAGGCACAGGCAGTGGGAAGGGCTTTGTGTGTGTGAGTTTCCCCACCAGCATCCATGTCCCATGCCAGCAGCTCCATGCTGGAAGGGGCAAATGTAGGGGCTGCAGCTGGTGGAGTGTCACAGCATGTACCAGGGCTGGGCAAGGTGACTCTGATGGGTGGCATGAGGAGGTCCCAGCTTCCCCATACCCACACATGGATGCCCCAGCCATGGAGGGACACTGGCAAACATGAGCTTCGCCTTCACTGTCCTTGCCCAAAATGAGCACTGACAGAAGCAAAGGGAAGATGCTCGGCCGTTCTGCCAGAGGCCAACAGCACTGGGGTTTATTTTCTTGCCATATCAAGCCCTGCACGTTTTTCTCTATTGTTTAATTTCCTTCTTCTCCACCCACGGCAAGTTCACTCAGAAGAGAGGAACTTATTTCCTATTGAATTTGTTCTGGTTGTTTTATTTGGAAAAGGAGAGCTTCCTCAGCTGTGGTCCTCATGTGCAGCCAACAGGAGCAGGCACAGGGCTCCTCACCTCCCCATCTTCACCAGCCCAGCCCCAGTAAAAACCACTCTGTAAGTGGTTTGTAAGTAACAAAGATGCTGCTTTGCTGTAGGAAGAGCTGCTGTTCCAAGGCTGCCGGTGACAAAGGGGCACTGCAAGGTGCCGGTTTCTCAACCCTGCAAGCACCGTTAGTGGAAGACAACTATCCCCATGGTGTGTTGTGGCAGCAGCTAGCTGGGATCATGAGATAGGACAGTCCGGGTGTCGGGATATGACTGCAGTGCTGGGAGGGAGCACCAGCCTCGATGGGAAGCAAAGTCTTCCAGATGATGCCAAAGGTCGCACGAGCTGGTGTGGCTTCTGTGTCGCCGGGCATCAGGGGCTGCCCCCATCTGCGGGAGATAGCCTGCCTGTGCTCTGGAGGCAAACCCAAAAGACTTGGGGAGATAATACACACAGCTATGCACGAGAGGCTCAGGAGCTCACCAGTGGCAGAGAAAATGCCAGGATCTCTTCCAGAAAGGGTGGTGAGGTGCTCCACAGGAACGCCAGCCAGGCTGGGCTAGCCGTGCCATGCGCAAGGTGTGCAGCTCCAGGTGCCCTGGCCGCGCTGCCCTGGTCAAGCACGGGTTTAGTTTCCACCACTCGCACTCCTCGGGAGCGGGGACGCCCCAGGCCCCGCACCCCGCGCTGCAGCTTGGCCTGGACTGCTCGGAGCGGCGGGGCCAGGGCACCCCGGGCACGGCGCGGCCTCGCCGCCTCCTCCGAGCCCCGTGCGGCGAGACCCCCTCGGCCCGGCGGGGCCGCGGGACGGCTCTGGGCGGGGGGCTCCCCGCCGGACCCCCGCCCCATCCGGGCCGGCTCCTCCCGAGGGCACCGGGCCGTTCCGCCGTGGGGACGGGCGAGGGGTGCCGCCGTTCCCGGGGTCGGGAGGAGCCGCCGGGCCCGATCCCCGGCGCAGCCCGGCCGGGGCGGTGCGAGGCCCGGCGGCCCCGGCCCGCGCTGCCGCCCGCCCGCTCCCCCGCTCGCCCTTTGTCTGCGCCGCCGCCCCGCTCGGGCCGTACCTGCCGCCGCCGGGCCCGCTCCGCTGCTCTCCGCTCCCCTCTGCCAGGCCGCCGCCGCCGCCGCCCGCTCCGCCGGCCCGGCCCCGCTCGGCGCGTCCCGCCCGCCGCCCGGGCAGGCACCGCCCCCGCCGCCCCCCGCCAGCACCGCCCCGGGGGCCGCGCGGGGCTCCGCGGCTCGGCCGGAGCCGGGGCTGGGTCGGGACCGGGCTGACCGCAGCGCTGGGGCAGCGCGGGGCTCGGGGCTGCCCCCGCCACACGAGCCCTGCCCGGTGCAGCCCCCGCTCCTCGCCCGGTCCGGCCCGCGGGGTGACCGTGATAATCCCCCGGCGGGAGGGCTCAGATCCCCGCGCCCGGGGTGCCTGTGATGATCCTCGTGCTCGGCGATGCTCCCACCAGGCCCCCACATTCCTTCCCACTGTTTCCCGGGATGAGCACGATGGGGTGTGCAAAGGGTACGGCCCAGGCTGTGTGCTTGGTGTAACTGGGGTGTTGTGCTCCTACACAGAGCCTTTTCATCCTTCCCCCAGTGTGCACACACCCTTTTGTGTCAGATTTTTAAAGCCAGTCAAACCTGAGGTCATCCCCAGCCTCCTCCCAATCTGCAGAATCCAAGCATCATTTCAGGGTGCTGGTTTCAGCTTTTCCTCCCCGACTTCAAGATAAGCACAAGGGCCACATCCAAGTTACTGGCTGGCTGCCCCCAACCTGCAAGCACACACACAAAATTCCCTTCATTCCTCAGAGAGGGGGAAAATGAGCTGCTCCACTCCTGCCCTGCCCTCGGAGGCTGCTGGGGACTGTGCCGGCATGTGGAGACACGCTCCAGTCCAGAGTTAATCACCCAGACAAGCCGCCCAGGTCTGTGTCACTGCCCATGTTAGAAGGGATGCGCTGCATTAAGACAATCCTGTCAGGTTTCGTGTCCAGCCCATGGGGACAAGTTTCATGTCCACTCTGTGGGGATGAGATGTGGCAGAAGGTCTGCTGGCTTTGGTTTAGGCACCATACTCTGGGAGAGCTTCTGACCGAACAAGACTCGAGGAAGCAATTTCAATCAACAAGCAGAGAAACAAACAAAAGGAAAACAAGAAAGGAAATTGTAGGGAAAGAGACACAAAAAATGGCAGACTATTATGGCTGCAAATTTTCTAAGTGCTCATTGAAGTCAAAGACTTCTTATCCTTAAACATTTCACTTCCCTCACAAGCTTTTTCTCTGAAGACGCCTGAATATTTTACAAATGCCAAAGTTACTTAAAAGCTCAGAAAACAAAAAAGGACAAACAACAAGTTTTATTCAACTGCGAACTGCTGTAAAGGGTATTAAAGGGATTATTTTTTTTTCAGCCTTAAACGATTTGCAAACTCAGCCTGAAAAAAGTATCTCCCTTGGGAACAGCATTCTGAGGCCATACTAACCTCCGCCAGAGGAGATTCATGCACAAATCATTGAGCAAAAAGCCAGCAATGAGTAATCAAAGGCATGCACCAAACTCCAAGAACAATCTGCAGAATCCACAATCTCAAGCGGTAAAGTTTTCCACTGAATAATTTCTTCTGAGAAAAAGGAATTTTTTGAATTCTAGGTCTGGCATTTGTGAATACTTTTTTTTTTTTTTTAAGAAGAAACGACTTACTGGAAACAGAAAGCTGCTCAGAAAGGCACTGGGATTTATTAATACCAGCTCTGCCATTTTACATGAGTATCAGGTAGCTTTTTTCTTGCCTGTCTTCTGTTTGCAAACACAAAGGAAACCAATTCCTTTCCTGTGTGCTTTAAGCTACAGGCTCTTCTCCAGCACATCTGTCAGAAAGCAGTTCAGCGGCTTTCCTCCACATTGTTTCCAATTTATTAATCAACACTTCCAGCTCCCTACTGAGTTACAGCCACATTATGGTCCCCTTGAAGTCCATGGCAGCACTTCCACCAACTTCATTAGGACCAGAAACTCGCTCTTGAAGTCTCTGCCAATTCCTTAAGTGCTTTAACTTCAGCATTGGAGATTTCTGTTTTAATCTTCTTACGCCTGTTCCTGACACATCGTTTTACATGTGTGCATGCACCAACTGCCCTTCTTGAAACTAAAAATGCCCTTAAAGGCAAATGGAAAAGTGTGGGGATTTTTTAAACCTGTGAATGGTGCATTTGCCATGGCTGTTAGAAATGCCATCTTGAGGGGTCTGTTAGACAGCCCCAACTGCAGACTCTGCTCCATATCAGGCAGACAGCTGGGGTTCAACCTGCTGCAGGGGGAATTTTGGCCTCTTCCAGTTCCAGTCTCTGTTTCAAGGCCACCGGTAAGGCCACTGGTCCACGGCTTGTGGGAACAAGTCACAGCCATGGAAACAGTGATATCTGAGCACCACAAATTCCTTCTTGTGGGAATCCCGGAGCTGGGGCCTTCGCAGGTCAGGCCAGTCACTTCCCACTGACCCCTCTCAGCCTGAACCAGTTTACTCCAAGGCCAAAACCCGGCAAGAGAAGACCTTAGAAGCAGAATTCCCATTTGCCTGGCTTTTTCGTTTAGTCACTGGCTGAGTTATGAAATCCGCCTGCAGCGTCACCGTGTCTGTGGGTTTCCCATGGGCTGGAGAGGCTATTACCAAGGAGCAGCTGGAATGTTAATTACCCATTAAGGAACTAAATCTGGGGGATTTCTCAAAGCAAATACACATCATCTCTGGCACTGACCCCGCAGAGGCCTGAGCATCCTTCCCAGCCAGGCTGGAGGACGCAATCCTTGTGGCCCCTGCTGGGTGCCTCCCTTTTCATTCCAGCCAGGGAAGGCTCTCAGCACCGTCCCCAGCAGGACAGCCTGGCTGGAGCTGCCATTCGAGCCTCAGGAACATTTTGCAGGGCAGGCAGCTCCCTTGTGGACACACCAGAACTAGTGCAAGGCATAGTGAAAGGGAAGAATATGTCCCAGGGAGTGGAGAAAGCTTCATCCTGCTCAGAGGCTGGAGGGACTGGGAGCAGTCTGTCTCCCAACAACTTTGAGGTAGCACAGGATTTTGAAAGAGTGGGTTAATTCTTTTAGCAGCTCATATTTTTTTCAGCCTGTTGCCCATAAGTGGAGGTATCCTTGCCTCTGGCTTGCATTTGTTCCAAGGGAATATCCATAGACTTGTACAGTCCTCTTGGAGGATTGTCACAGGCAGCGCTGCATGGGTGGCTCCATGAGGACAAACCCACCCTGCCAGGCTGCCTGTGCACCCCTCACTGCCCCCAGGCTCCTCCTCAGACAAGGCACCCGCAGCACACGTGTCCTGACACAGGCTGACCTCTGCAGCACTCCCTGCTGCTGACTCTTTCCTTCCTCTTTCCTCCAAATCAGGCCACAGCCGCTGTCACTAGAGCTCCCGGCTGGAATTACAGCAGCTCTGCGTGTGTATTTTAAAAGCCTCCCTTCAATATTCAATCAGGAAGATCCCTGATGCAGTGGAAAAACTGTATCAAACACAGGAGCAAGTGAAGGTGTTCCATGGGTCAAGATGGGGGTTACAGTGACATCCCTGAGCACAAAGAGCTTCCCCAGAGAAAACTCCCAGCACGGGTGGGGGCAGTGCAGAGGGAGCCTTAAGGACAAAACCTCTTTTCTCCGGTGACAGCCCAGAGGTTTGCATCCTGGAGTGCTTGCCCAGAGAAAGGAAAAGGTATGGGAAATCTGGATGGGCAATATGGACAAGTGGATGCTACCCTAAAAACACACAGCACCCCACAGCTGCAGAGGTGATGGACATGAGATAGGAGGCAGAAGTTTCTGACAGCACCAAATACTATCAGTCAAGCAGAAATGCTGGACCCTCCCTGCAGATGTTTCCAGGCCTTTGAATGGCACAGCCTCATCAGCAGTGCTGTTATAAGGAGCCTCCCTTGTACAGATGATGCTCCTCCATCAGCCCAGCTCTGAGCACAGTTCTGGGTGCAGATCTGAACTTCTGTCAGGTGTCCCCATATCGGGACCCACGGGTGCTCCTGCTCTGTCCCTCACACCTCAGCTCCATGTGGCTCAGAGCTCTCTGTTTCCCAGACACAGCTCAACACCAGGTGAAGCAGCTGGAAGGAGGGCAGGATCATGCCCAGGAAGCATCTCATCAGCACTATAAACTCAATTTCATTGTGTCTCTGTTCCGAAGGATTTTGGTGTTCCCCATCTAACTCTCCTGAGCACTTCTAAAATCACTTGGAAACAGAAAATATTGCCTTTCTGGACCACTTTTATGTAAAAATTTACAAATTGACATTCTCTTTGTAGAGGTGGAACAAACCTCCCCGATCACAGCTCAGGGAGGTGTTCCTGTGCCATCACTCACAGTTCACAGTTGCTTCTCTGCTTCTCCCATCAGCTGCCAGAGCTCCTGAGAGATTCCAGCGGGACTGAAACCTCTCCCATCAGCTCCTTGACAAAAACATGCCACTTGCACATATCAAACCACCACATACATTGTCTTGTGGGTGGATTCCCAAACACCTCTCGCAATCCTGAGCTCGGGGCAGGGGCAAGCAGCTGCCTGGAGACCCGCAGGGCCCCTCACCGCGCTCAGTCCCGACAGCAGAGCGAGGGGAAAAGGCTACACCCCAACCTGGCTCTAGCTGAGCCGGAACAGAGCCGACTGCAGCAGGGGGAAGCAGGATGCTTGCTGGAATTACACCATTTCCCTACAGTTGTTTTTTAAACCGGTTCGTTTGCAAAGCTCTCCCGGGCCGGCTCCGTCTGAAGCGCGTACACCCACACGCGCCCGCCGCCATCTTGGGGAGGGACCCGGGGGAAGGGCGTCGCCATCTTGGGAAGGTCGGGCCGGCGGGAGAATTGTGTGAGGGGCGAGGCGGCCGCGCTATCCTGGGGAGATCGGCCCGGCTTGGCCTCGGGAGAGACGGGCACGGTTTGGCCCGGCCCGGAGGGATCGGTACACGGCCCTGCGACTGCGGCAGCGGACACGCCGCCTCCCGCTACCCCTTCCGGGTGAGGCGGTGACCCACGCCCCCTGACCCCGCCGCTTCCTTTCCGCGGCCGCCGCCGGAGCAGACGGGCAGGTGAGTCCGGGCCGCGCCGGATCCGCCGCCATCCGCCCGCCCGCGCCTCGCCGCGGCCTCCGCGCCCGCCGTCCGCCCTCGGGGGACCGGGGCTGCGCGGGGCAGCGCGCTCGGCGCGGGGGAGGCGCGCTCGGCGGAGCGGGGCCATGGGCCGCGGGAGAGCCGCGGGCTGGAGTAGCGGAGCGCCCGGCTGGGGTGCTGGGCCCCGGGCCGGCCCTCCCCCGGAGCCGGAGCGGTCGGGGCCGCGATGAAACGCGGCGCGTTGGTCGCCCAGAGCTCGATGCCGGCCGTGCAGCGTGTGCCGTGTGGGCCTCGCTGGCCTGGGGACGGCGCTGTCCGTGGAGCCCGTGCGCCATGGATGTGTCGAGAAAGAGTTGTGGTGCTATCGGAGTGGCTGCGCAGACACTGCTGTTAATTGATGTTACCGTGCTCAGGGCTGTTGGTGGAGAGGGCACCGCCGAGAGTGAACGTGGGTTGTGTTGGGGTTGTTTGCCTCGGTGCAGTGGCCGGCCGGACATCTCCCTAGTGTAGGGCGCCGGCTGTAGCAGGAGTTTGGCAGGAGGGGGCAATAGGGAACCATTTTTCTATGCTTGGGAACGCATGCACAGAATCCCCGGCCATCAAACCGAGCACAGCCCAACTGTCTCTCATTGCTAGGTGTGGGCTTCAGGGGCAGGAGACTTAGCTGGGCTAGTCCCGAGGATGTGGTTGGGAGACCAATAACAGAAGAACCCAAGCAGATACTTGAAAAGTCTGCAGACTCGGGGCTTACTGACTGCTGGGTCTGTAGTAATTGTTTGGTTTGGTGTTTTCTTTCCATAAACCCCCATAAACAAGGGGAAATGCTTAGTATTGCTGGTTATCAAGGAAATTATTTCCCTTGTGTACTGCTGTAGTGGGACCTGGGGACATCAGCTGCCATGAAGTGGAGCAGGATAGAGACTCCACTAAACAGCTGTAGGTGCCAGCATACAGCAATGCTGGGAATCCTGTGGTTTATAAAAAACTTACCTGTGTTTTGCCAGTGGTAACTCATCTTTCTTGCTTCGTAAAAGGTTGAAATAGCAGGAATTTAATAAAATCCTGTAACAATGCTGAGAAACTACCCACACTCATAAATTTCTTTTGTTGTTGTTCAGAAATGGCACCTCGTAAAGGCAAGGAAAAGAAGGAAGAGCAGGTCATCAGCTTGGGACCACAGGTTGCTGAAGGAGAGAATGTGTTTGGTGTCTGCCACATCTTTGCCTCCTTCAATGACACTTTCGTCCATGTGACCGATCTGTCCGGCAAGTAAGTGTGGGGCAGGCATCACCTTGCTACAGTACCCAGCTCATTCAGGTGTGAGAGTAGAAACTGGGTTTGGAAAGAGGTTCCACTAAAATCCTTGAGTTTCTGCTGGGCTTCATGCGTGGTGCATAGACATGAACTGGGTGGCTTGGTGAGCTCTTCTGATCAAGATAGTGTTCAGGGTGCTGTACGGCTTATTGATCTGGTAACATTGGAAACAATGGGTCCTGACTGTACCCAGACTCTGGTGTGGGGGAAGAACAAGGAATGGCTTTCCTCTGAGCATCACCTTTTCCTTCTGTAGGGAAACCATCTGCCGTGTGACCGGTGGGATGAAGGTGAAGGCAGACAGAGATGAGTCCTCTCCCTACGCGGCCATGCTGGCGGCCCAGGACGTTGCCCAGAGGTGCAAGGAGTTGGGCATCACCGCCCTGCACATCAAGCTGCGTGCAACTGGGGGCAACAGGTACAGCAGGAGGGCTGGGACACTGATGGGGACATGGCTGTGAGGGCTGATGGTGAATAGGCGTGGAACATGAGGAGAGTGGTTTGGCATGGAGAGTGTGATTTTCATATTGCTGTTTGTAAACTCAGCTTCTGAGTCATTAAAGGGGTTGTTGGTTCTGACTCTCTTCCCAGGACCAAGACTCCTGGACCTGGTGCCCAGTCAGCCCTGAGAGCTCTGGCCCGCTCTGGAATGAAGATTGGCCGCATTGGTGAGTGAGGAAAAAATGGATTATGTAGGGAAATGAGCTTTGTAGGCATCTTGATCTTAACTTTAGGATCTTCTTCCTGGCTGCTTAGATGGCACCAATGAAAGGATTTCATGTAAACAAATCCTTAAATTGACAAATTGACCAGTAGGTGGTGAGAGCAGTACTCAGAACCCAGGTTTCTGTGTGCAGGGCAAACCCCAGCTTGGAGCAGAATGCTGCTGCTGCCCCTCTGATGTCACATGGCTGTTCAGTCACTTAAAAATACCTTGCTGGTCTCAGTGATTCAGTAATAGTGACGTTCTCCAGCTGTTGTAGGGAGAGTCCTGAACTTTGTGGGGAAGCCACAAGATGCAGTGGCAGTGATTGTGCTGAAAATTCTTCAAGCATCCTGCATTTCTTTTGAAATGCTGTGGCTGCTTGGTTTAAGTGGGATGGGAGATGGGAATTTTTGCTTGCTAAGTGTTAAAGCCCTGGGTACCCAGCCTGTGGCAAGTTCCCAAATACCTTCACTCCATGGGGAGTTCCTTCTGCGTGTCTCCTGTGGTCTCCAAGTGCTGATGTGTTTGGTGATGGCTGTGCCCAGGTGGGGGCACCTCTGGAAGGTAACTGTTGTGGATTTTCTCCCTGCAGAGGATGTCACCCCCATCCCCTCCGACAGCACTCGCAGGAAGGGTGGTCGCCGTGGACGTCGTCTGTAACCAGCGCAGCACCTTCTGTTATTAAAACTTTCTTAAACCTCTCTTCAACTCTGTGTTTTCTTACTGGGGTGTGCTCAGAAGCCAGGGGGTTTCAGTTTAATTCCAGCCACAGATGGCTTGTGCTCTGGAGCGGGGCCTCTGGCGTGGAGGGGAACTAGGCTGGCCAAAGCCATAGAGGCCTTGGGCTTCATGTAGCAAAAGCTGGTTTCAGAATTAGTCATGATCTCTTGCATCTCCTGGAAAAGAAAGGTGGGCTGGGAACAAGCAACTGCTGCTGGGTTTTCTGCAAAATGTTGCTTAATGCATCACTTCCCCTTTCTGTGGAAAAAGTGCTCTCTCTGCCTGGACATCTCTGTTCCTAAGCCAGCATTTCCCTTGGCACAGCCGGAGTGTTTTGCTTGTTATTTTATATGTGGCCATGGAAAAAGTTAGAATAAACTTCCCTTACTGTCTTAAACGTGCACCATTTGCCGTTTGGATCACTGTTTTCCTGTACTTGAAGTGTTCGTTGCTCTGTGTGGAGGTGTTGAAAACATGAAACCAGAAGCAGCTGAGCCAACATGGAGCTGAAGGAGGAGGGGACAGGACACAGGAGAGGAGGGAGTTACGCTGTTACCAGCAGCTCCACTCTGGCTTTTTATACACACTGGGTACAGTGAAAGCTGTTGCTGTTCTCCTTAGCCGCCCAGGTGCAGGGTGGGGTTTTCCTCCTGCCAGCAGCGGGGAGGTTCAAAGAGAGTTCTAAGCAGTGTGGGGGGCAGCAGTGTGGCAGGTCTCTGAGGGCATGGCATGGCATTTTGTGGGGGCAGAGTAAGCAGACAGGGTTTCACGTTTCCTCCTGCTAGTGGGGTTTTTAGTTCGTTGCGACTTGGTTGGTTGGTTTTGGGTTGTTTTGTTAGTAATGGTTTTTATATGATCGAAAACTGCTGTTAGTAAAGGTGTATGTAGCCAAATAAAACTCTCCAAAAAGGATGTGTCTGTCCAGACCCCTTCCTGTGTGGAGTGTTTGAGCTTATCAGTGGTACCAGGGGGCATTGCAGAAGAAGCCTGACTGCGGTGTGAACAGGTGGATGATCTCCTTTCACTGGTGGCCGAGCTTAGGGAGGAAGGTGAAGGACTAAGGAGTATTCGGGAAAGTGAAAGGGACATAGATTGGTGGAGGCCCACCAGGAGTCAGAGGAGTCCCATGCCTCCTACTGTCAGGTAATAGGAGGACACCTGGTGGATGAAGGAGAGTGGAAATGGGTTCCTGCTTGGAAAGGTAATAAAAGTTCCTCGTAATCCCCATCACCTACCCAGGTGCTACTTCAGAATAGGTGTGAGGCCCTGGATCTAGAGGGTCAGCCAGATGACATAGGAGAAAATGTGTCTGGAAAGCTTCCCAATTACACTTCATGTGTCACATGGATCACCACCTCTAACATTGAGAAGAAAAGAAGGGTAGTAGTAGTGGGTGAGGGCCCTGTATGTTGACTGGACCCATGCCACAGGGAGATTTGCTGCCTGGGGTCAGGTTTTTTAGGGAGTATTGAGGGGGTTGATAGGCATGTAGGAAAAAAATTAGAGAGGCTGAAACTCAGAACTTAATTTGGCAACTTTTGTGAAGGACAATAAAAAATGTTTTTATAAATAGATTAACAGCAAAAGGACGGGTAAGACCAACCTTTGTTCTCTATTGGATGTGGGAGAGAACTTAGCAACTGCAGCTGTGGAGAAGGAGGGGGTGCTTAACGCCTTCTTTGCCTGTTTTTTTAGGGGGAAGACAGTTTGTCCTCAAGACAACTGTCCTCTTGGAGTGTCATATAGTGTCAGGAAGCAGAATGGTCCCCCATTATCCAGGAGGAGGAACTGCTGAGCCACTTGGGTATTCATAAATCTGTGGGCCCAGATGGGATCCACCCCAGGGTGATGAGGGAGTTTGCAGATGAGCTTGCAAAGCCTCTCTCCATCATTTACCAACAGTCCTGGCTCTCTGATGAGGTTCCAGATGAAGCTGGCCAGTGTGACACCCATTCACAAAAAGGGTGGGGAGGACGATCCTGGTAACTATAGGCCAGTTAGCCTGACCTCAGTGCCTGGTAAGGTAATGGAACAGTTTATACTGGGTGCCATCACACAGCATCCAGCTGGGGATGAGGCACCAGTGGTGTCCCTCAGGGGTCTGTGCTGGGGCTAGTCCTGTTCAATATTTTTATTGATGACATGGATGAGGGTATTGAGTCCTTCATTAGTAAATTTGCAGATGACACTAAGCTGGGAGCATGTGTCAATCTGTTGGAAGGCAGGAGGGCTCTGCAGAGAGACCTGGAATGGTTGAATGGATGGGCAGAGTCCAGTGGGATGAGGTTTAACATGTCCAAGTGCTGAGCCTGCATTTTGGCCACAACAACCCCCTACAATGTTGTAGGCTGGGGACGATGTGGCTGGACAGTGCCCAGGCAGGAAGGGACCTGGGGTGCTGGTCAGCAGCAGGATGGACATGAGCCAGCAGTGTGCCCTGGTGGCCAAGAAGGCCAATGGCTCCTGGCCTGGATCAGGAACAGTGTGGCCAGCAGGAGGAGGAGGGAGGTCATTCTTCCCCTGTACTCAGCACTGGTGAGGCCACACCTCGAGTGCTGTGTCCAGTTCTGGGCCCTCAGTTTAGGAAGGACGTTGAGACACTTGAGCACATCCAGAGGGGTTTGGAACACAAGCCCTGTGAGGAACGGCCTGGAGGTGACTCAGAGGTGACCCCATCACTCTCTGCAATTCCTGAAAGCTGGTTGTAGTCAGGTGGGGCTTGGTCTCTTTCTCCAGGCAGCACTGACAGAAGCAGAGGACACAGCCTTAAGATGTGCCAGGGGAGATACAGGTTGGATATCAGGAAAACATTTTTCATGGAAAGAGTGATCTAGTACTGGAATTGTCTACCTGGGGAGGTGGTGGAGTCACCATCCCTGGATGTGTTTCAAAAAAGATTGGATACGGCACTTGGTGCCATGGCTTAGTTGAGGTGTTAGGGCATGGGTTGGACTCGACAATCTTAAAGATTTCGTCCAACCCAGTGATTGTGTGATTGTGTATGTTCTGTGTAAGTTACTCTGTCCCAGGGGACATCACCTTGGCTGCTTCATGGGGCACATCTGGGGAGAGCTCTACAGCAAAAATCCAACACAGGACCTTTGCTGTGGCAAAAACTCAGCAGACTCTGCTTGTCTCCCAGTGCAGGGGAAGATGTTTCCACTTCCTTCCTCTGCTGCCCACCCTGGTCCAGGCAGGTTCTGCCCTGCTGGTTTATAGAGCAGATGTAGAAAGGGGAAGGTCTCTGCTCTATAGGAAGGTGGATTTACTCTGTTAACCCTTAATCCTTGGAAGCTGGAGCCATGCAGGTGCACACAGGGCTGGCTGAGCCGAGTCACTGTACACCCAGCGTGTGCCACGTGCTGCCCTGGCAGTGCTGTGCCCTGGGCAAGCTGGTGCCTGGGCTCACGGCACAATTAAAGGTAAAAATTGCTTTGTTTCTCAGCTGACCTGATGTCTTTGAAGCAGCTTCCTGTGTTTATGCATAACCCCAAAGAGGAAATGATAAATGAGGAAAAGAAACCAAAGCCTCAGCTCAGGGCAGCTTCCTGGCCCATGTCCTGGGACTTTTTGGAGGGAAAGGCCCTCCTGTCAGAGGTGCTTGGATCTCCTGGCTCCTGACAGTCCCTGGCCTGACCCAACTGGCTTGTTTAGAACGATTCAGTGAGGAACTGAATCACCTGCACCCCCCTGAAGCTGGGTGATGGCTTCTGGGCTGCATGGGTGGGGACACTGTGCCTGCCCACCCTGTGTCACCCTGGCAGGGTGGAGGGCATGGGGCTGTTCGGGGCTGTGCTCCATCCCCCAGTCAGTGGTCACTGGTGAGGCCTGTGCCTCACCCTTTCCCCTCAAGTTTCCCCAGGGCTGATCTTGTGCTGTTGAGAGTGTCACCTCAGGGTGGGTGGGAAATGTGGTTCTGTTTCCCAAATCTTTGTGGAGGGTCTGGGAGCTGAGAGGTGTGAGACAAGGCCCAGCTGGTGATGAATGGCTTCCTGTGAATGCCTGCTGGGTTACTCTACCTCACTGCCTGAAATAATTGCTCTGCTGGCTTGGTCCTCATCAGAGTCCTGAAATCACTCCTTGCTCCAGATGGCTTTTTTCCCCTCAAAAAAAGACTTGTGAAGTTTTTGATAGGCAGCGCCAAATACAAAGCCTTGGGGTAACAGGGTGGTGACAATTCATTGCCAGCCTCAGGTGATGGGAGAGTGAGGAGGGTCAGACAGGCTGGAAACTGCTCTCTGAAAGCGTCTGTGTCTTCCCTGTAAAATCAGTTCAGAGGCTGAGAACACACTGAGTGTCACAGCCCTGGGCAGAAAGTTGTGTGTGAAGCACTGAAGAGCTGACTGGGAATGTCTGTGTGGAGCAGGGGCTGACTTAGGGCTGGCAGTGCTCCTCCATGGGGCTCGAGGGGCTCAGCCTGCCTGGAAGGGGGCTGTTCCCCACCCCCAGATTATCACCCACGTTTGTGGTTTGCAGAGCCAGCCCAGCTCCATGGAATCGCTGGGGTTTCGTTTGTGAAGTTCCTGTTCAGACTTTCTCTGGTTCCCCTTATGGCTGAGGGCAGTCACAGAATGCACCAGGAGCATGGCCTAGAGGCAGGGATTTTTGGGATCTTCCCAAAATGAGGAGTTGACTGGGGGCTGGAGCTGTGAGGAAAACCTGTGTGTCCCCCAAAAGTCCCAGTGCCCATAAGGGGAGAGACAAAAAAATGTATGGAAGGCTTTTGTGTTCTTTTCTTTCCCCCTAAATATTTTTCTTCCCCTTTTTAAAACTTGTCTTTCTTTCCCTTTTCTCTTCATGTCCTCTCACTTTTTATTTTCTTTTCAAACCCGTCTGATGGTTTCTAAATGCAGCTTTGTTAGAGGTGTGGGGTGAGGCTGACGGACACCCCTGGACTGGTGCTGTGTGAACCCCTGGGTACTCAGGCCCTTCTCAGCAGGGTTTCAGGGTTTGGACCATGCTCCAGGCACCAAAACCCTTCCCTGTGTGGGTCTGCAGTTTCCTGCCTGGAAAGAAGGAGCATTGCCCCACCGTGTTTCCTCCAGGAACAGCATCTGCCAGGAGACCATGCCCAACTCCCTGTAAGTGCTCTGAAATGAGCCCTTTGCCTGCCTTCCCAGGGCTGTCCTGCCAGCTGAGAGGCTCAGGACTCAATCAGGAAAAGAAATGGAGTCGCTGAAACAACATGTCCCTGCTTGCCCAGTGGGTTTGCCAGGTAGGGTTAGGTAGGACTTTTAATTCCACACTTGCAGTTTCACTTTTGGCTAAACTCTGCCCGTGGTCGTGTTGAGTCCTGATGCTGGAGCCAGCGTAGTGCTGGGCTCTGTGTGACCCTCGGCCCAGCATGGGCACTGGGGTGTGTTACCCCTGGGCTGCTCTGGGACATTGTTTAAAACTATCAAAAACCAGCATTATGGGCTGGATGGCTGCTCCTGGCCATGTAGCATTTGTGGGGCTGTGGGGGGGCTCATTTCCCCACTCCCACTGGTGCTTTGGGGTCACTCCCCATAAGGGGCTGCCCCTCCTCTCTTGGCTTTGTGGGTTCAGCCCCAGGAAGCTGCTGGAGGCCAAGGAAAGAGGGGAGTGCCACAAGAATGGAGGGTTTGAAAGCCCTTGATCCTTTAGTCATCACCTCCTCAGCCTCAAGAACCCCCACACAGGGAGAGCCCAAAGTGACCCTCAAGGAGGGCCTTGAGCCCAAGTGCAGCTTTTCCTCAGCACAAGGGAGGCCAGAGAGGAGGGGTTACCCTGGCACTGTGCCCCTGCTCAGCTTTTGGTGTGGGGGGTCTTCCCCATGGCGTCCCACCCCCATGTCCCAGCTCTGCACCCCACTTCTTTCCTCACACTTTTCCTTTCACCTCCCCAATCCCACTGCCACCTCCCTGTTCTCACCACCTGTCCCCCAGGGGTACCGGAGCCTCTGAGCCATGGCACCGGTGTCACCAGGCTGGGCACCGTGGCCTGGCATGGCGTGGGGTGGGCAGTGAAGTCCCCCTGAGCCCCCGTGGAGCTCAGGGCTCTGTCCTGCATCATTTCTGAACTGGGGACCTCTGGAGCAGAGGTCTGCCTGACAACAAGTGATGCAAGTGCCAGCAGCCAATAGGACTTTTTTTTTGGTTCCCCCCCCCGGGTGTCAGGGCAGGGTGGGGACCCGAGGGTATTTCCAGAAGCTTCACTCGGGGTGCTCATTTCCTTCGGGGAGTCCAGCGGAGCCATGGCTGACGAGCAGCGGGACCTCATCTCTGACCGCGGCAGCGGTGTGCTCAGTGTTGGGGACACCCAGAGGTGCTGCTGCTGGGGACACGGGGATGGGGCGCACGGGGAGGGCGAAGTGGGCACGGTGGGTGCGTGGTACAGGGGGGTATTGCGTTGGTTGGGGGGTGGATGGGGGTACAGTCGGGTCGAGGGGGTACAGAGTGACTATGGGACAGAGGATGGGGCACAGGCTGTGGGAATGGGGCACCGTGGAGCTAAGAGGGCCGTGGAACGGGCCAGAACGTGTCTGTAAGGCAAAGCAAGGGCACGGGGTGGCTGTGGGATGGGATAATTGCGTGGCTGTGGGATGGGATAATTGGGTGGCTGTGGGATGGGAGGCATGGGGCAGCTGTGGGACGGGGGAATTGGGTGGGTATGGGTTTGGGAGGGCACGGGGCCGTAGCGGAATTAAAGGGGACACTGCATCTCTGGGCCACCGGGGACACGGCATGGCGCTGGGGCGGCCAGGCTCGCAGGGCGGGGCAGAGAGCCATGGCGTGAAGCTTTGGGGGAAGCAGCTTTGTGGGAAAGAGGCTGTGGGACAGGCAGGCTGGTGACGCGGCCATGGGGCAGGAGCGGACCCTGGACCCGAGTGGCTTTGTGGGGCTGCCCCCCCATGTCCCAGCTCGTCCCTGTGTCCCAACCCCCGCAGGGGGGACACCCCCCAAACTTGCGGCCAATCAGAAGCCGCGGGGCGCTGACGTCAGCAGTCACCAGGCAGACGCCCCGCGCTGCGCGTCCCGCTCGGGACTTGTCCCTGGGCCGGGCAGAGTCCGCTCCTCGCCGGGCGGAGTCCGCTCCTCGCCGGGCAGCGGAGGCAGGGGGTGACCTCTGCGACACCGCTGCACCTCGACAGAGCCTCATTCACCCAGCGGGACAGGATTCGGCACAACATTTTAAAATTAAGTGCAGTCCAACGTCCCATGAGTCCTATCCTCTGCCCCATGGACCAGCGAGATTCCAAGAGGCTTCATCATCCCACAAAAGGCGATGGCCAGATTGATGTTATTCCCAAAAATCCCCTGGCAGCGCCCCCCACCCCAGCCCGTGTCCCCACTTCCCCCCGCCCCCACAGTGGGTTTCGGTTCCCGGTGTGGGGCGGTGACGCTCCTGCTGAGGTTTCACTTCTGCTCTCCGCGATGGGGGAATTTGCATTTGTCTGTCTGCAAACCCCCGGGACAGGAGTGTCTGGGGCCGCGAGGGGGTGACAGCAGGATGTCACCTCCTGCTGTCGGTGTGTGGCTGAGCTCCCTGTCCGTGTCCCGCAGGTCTGCGCTGAGGCGCAAAGCCGCCTTCTCCACACTCTCCATCCTGGTGGCCCTGCTCATCGCCGGCCAGGCTGTCACCATCTACTTCGTGTACCAGCAGAGCGGGCAGATCAGCAAGCTCACCAAGACCTCCCAGAAACTGCAGCTGGACGCTCTGCAGATGAAGATGCCTGCCAGTCAGTAGCCCCATGGGCACCAGAGTGGTGGGAGGTGGAGGGGGAGAAGGGATGAATCCCTCCTGGACCCCCCAACCCGCTTGGTGCCCCTCACAGTTCTCCTTCCTCTGCAGATGCCAAACCAGTGAACAAGATGAAGATGGCCAAGGCAAACACCCCTCTGGTCATGAGGTCCATGAATGTCCTGCATCCTGCACCCTTTGAAGACTTTCCGGTAAGAGATCCACCGCTGCTTGGCACTGCCTGCTGCCCTCAGGCCTCGGTGCTGTGCTCACACTGCCCCTTTCCCTTTTCTCTTGAGGTCAAGGCCCCTGCTAGCAACAAAACTGAGGACCAAGTGAAGCACCTGCTGCTGGTAAAGTCCCCTGCCCCCCACCCCCCACCCCACAGCTGCCTCCTGCACTGGTTTAGGGTCTCTTGGGGTGCTCAGAACTGGTGGGAGCTCCTGACCTCCTGCATTATCTGTCTGGCTGATACCAGCAGAGCTCCAGCCCTCACCCCTCAACCTCATTTTTCTTTCCACTCACTGTGGTGGTTGCTCTGCAGCAAGCAGACCCCAGCAGGATGTTCCCAGAGCTGGAGGACAACCTGATGGACAACCTGAAGCGCCTGAAGAGCACCATGACTTACACGGATTGGCAGGTCAGTGCTTGTCACTGTCATTCAAATCCGGCTTTAGCCAGGCTTGGGCTGCTCCCAGCCCAAAGCAGAAGATGGTGTTCACCACCTTGCCTGTCCAAGCCAGAGCTCAATACATGGCTCCGCTGGGGTGAACTCCCCCTATGCCCATTAACGTGCTGGACCCTCTTATTGCAGTCCTTCGAGTCCTGGATGCACAAGTGGCTGCTGTTTCAGATGGCCAAGAACCCCAAGTCAGAGGACCGCAAGGCAATCCCAGCAGAGAAAGGTACTGGGGATGGGACTGCTGAGCTGGGGAGGGTCACGGAGGTGTTGGCATGGGGCAACTCACAGGGAACCAAGCCCTCCCTCCAGTCACTGACCTATTTGTTCAGTGGGGAGCCTGTTCTGTTGCTGTTAGGATATCACAGGGCATCGCTGCCTGTAGGGCATTTGGGGTGAACAAAGGCTGAAGAGCTGGAGCCCCACCCCAAATCCTCCATCCCTAGTTAGCCTGAGCTTCAGAAAGGTCACCAAGCAGGGGCTTGTTCACCTTTAACTGTTCCTGGATAAACCCCCTGCTGAGGGGAAGGGCCTGATGGAGTGTCCCCTCTGTTTCTATTGCCCTAGTGCAAACTAAGTGCCAAGCAGAGGCCACTTTTGGGAAAGATCAGCTGGGCCGCTTCCGCCCCCAGTGTGATGAGAACGGCGACTACCTGCCCAAGCAGTGCCATTTCTCCACCGGCTTCTGCTGGTGCTGCTACAAAAACGGCACCAAGATTGAGGGCACTGAGACTCGGGGGAAGCTGGACTGCCCCGGTAGGTTGCCAGGGAGGGGATGGAGAGAAAGGAGCAGTGTCCACAGACTGCTTGGGAGCAGGGAGGAGAGCTAGGAGAGGAGGGCATCGAGGCTTCAGGGAGCACCCCCCACCCATCCTGTGCCAGTATGTGGAGGCTTTAAGGGACCCTAACAACAGCCCCCTACAGGCTGCTGGAGCCAACATGTGCAGTCAGGGTTTTCCATGAGCCCTCCTTGCCAGGGGCTCAGCAGTGGGTGCCCTCAGAGGAATGGGGGATAGGTGATGGGGCAGCCCCAGGGTACAGCACCCACACCCTGCTCTCCCGTTGCAGGCACTGCTGCTCCCAGCGCTGTCACTGCCACCACAGACACAGAGGAGATGATCTTCTCCGGGGTGGACATGCTTAAGCTGAATGCAGGCAAAAGTGAGTGACCAAATGTCCAGTCCTGGGGACTGCTGGGGAGGTTGTGAGGGAGAGGGGTTTTGGGAAGTGTTCGAGCAGTTTCACTGAGTACCTCCTCTTGTTCTCCCACAGCAGAGTAGAAGAGGATGCCAGCAATTATTTACAGCATCCCTGCCCCTTCAACTCTTTTATCTTTTCTGCTCTTATATTGCTTTTCCAAGGCGGATAACAGTGGGCATCCCTGGGTACCCTTCCCCTGCAGCAGAGCATCAGGCAGGGCTGAGCTGCCACCACCATCAGAGTCCCCTCAGAAGGTGGATAGAGCAGAATGGAAAATTATTTCAACCACATCAAATCCATAAATCCTGTTCTCTTTGGCTCGACCTCCAACATCACGCAGGCAGCAGTGCAGCTCACCCCTGCTGAAGAACTTAAGCTTCCTCACACTGAATGAACATTAAAAGCAGCAAAATAACCCCCACCAGCTTTTTAACTCACCCCCTGTAGGCTGGAGCCCTGTTAGATTAGTGGAGCAATGGGTTTTTATTGTGGAGTGCTCAGATTTGTACATAGAGATTCGCCTACAGCCTCAGCAGTGGGTAACCATGGGCAGAGGGGCTTCTAATTTTCCTGAATATATCTGATTGTTCCTTTATAAATGATCTCACAAGCTAATAATCTCAAATAAACTTTTGAATAAAAAAGCTTTGTAAGCAATTCCAGCAGGGCTCCGTGTGCTGTTTGCAGCTGTCTGAGGTTATAAATAAATGAAACTTTACATAAAAAAGAGAAAGAAAAATCTCTGCAGGCACTTGGACAGCTGTATCTCCACTCAGGATTGGCTGTGTTCCTTGTCCCATTTCTGGCCCATCCCTTGTTTGATTTCACTTGTACCCTGGGGTCCCCCTGCCCCAGACTGGCAGACACTGGGCTCTGTTCTCCCACTCTCCTCTCCCTCCCAGCCAGCTTGGCCTCCCCTAAAAGCAGCTGAAGTAAAATCTGTTTGTTGTTTTTTATTTTGTATTTCATAAAAAAAACCAAAACAAAAATGGACTCTGCCATGGCTGAGAACAGCTGTTGGACACAACTGTTCAGTGCAACTCCAGGGACATGATAATCACCGCTGTCAGTGTTAGAATAAAAAGGAAACCCGAGAGCTTTCTTTGTAGTAGCAAAAGGACTGACACCACAAGTCACAGGAGGAGGGAAAAGAGGTAAAAGTTTTTCTCAAAAATATAGCTCTGGTAAGAGAAAGGGATGGCTGGGTGTCAATGTGGGGAAAAGCAGTTTATGCTCTGCTCTGGTCAAACTGCCTCCTCCAGTTCCATTCCATCTGGAGGGACTATAAACACATCTTCAGGCCTCAGCAGGGTAGGAGGAGGCAGAAAGTTACACAACTCTGCTCTAAAAGTCACAGTTAAAAGAAATTATAAATTACTATTTTTTAAAAAGTTGGAATTCTCCAGGTGAGCTTCCTTTTCCTCTCTTCTGTTTGATCTTCACCCATAAATCTTTAATCACAGGAATGCGGTACCTTTGGGGAGAGGAGTTAAAAGTTAGGGATGGGGAGGAGAACAGTCTTACAGCTGAGCAGAGCATGGGCAGAGGCATCTGGTCCACTTCTAGGTGGCTACAACATCACCATCCACTCCCCATCACTTTTCCAAGCTCCCTGTGGTCAGCAGGGACAGACAGACACTGCCAGAGGCCGCTCATCTCTGCTGGTGACAGAGGTCAGCAACACTCAGGCTGCACATCCCGTTCTCAGCAGCTAGAGTTGAGGTCAGACACATCCAGAGAAGCCAGCACACAGCTGCACAACATTCCTCACACTGCTTCACTCCCTGGCCCTCTGATCCAAGGCCAGGCTGGCTCAGTGAGCTCTTAGAGAGCACACTGTCTTCCCAAAACTGGCCAGGAGTTGTGAATGTGGCCGAGGTTACGCCGCTCAGAGTACCAGTGGCCCGTCCCCACAGGCCATGTACCTTCTCACAATCCTTCAGGCTCAGCTCCTTTCTTCTTCTAAAAATAGAAAGGGGAAAGAATACATCAGTATCATTTGCACTACAGACATGAAGGACCCAGCAAAGCCACAGAGGTTTCCTGGATGTATCCTGCAGAGGTGGCAGCCACCACAAGGAACATTCTGTAGTCTCCCTCTGTCACTCCTTCAAGCCCTTGGGATGGGATGCAGAAGCCTACCAAGCCCTCAGGAATTCCAGCTTCTGCTGAGAATGAGATGAACAGACAGCTGGAGAGCAGCACCTACTCCTTAGACAGGACTAAGTCCTTTGCCACCAAAAGGGTCCCTGGGTTTGACCATTCAGGAAAAGGAATCTCCTAGGGCAACCAGTACAGGAACAAGCCCTTTGAGTCACTCTAGTCCCAACCAAAGGTCAGGGTGTCTTAAGACTGGCCACAGTGAACTGTAGGCTTCCCTGTACTGCCAGCAAGGCCAGGACATGGCTCTGCTCTTTCTCCAGCCTGGCACTTCTGCTGGGATGAGCACCACAGCCCAGAGTGTGACACATACCTTCTTCTTCTTCTTGTGAGCCTCAGCAGAGCCATCTGCTACAGACACCCCTTCCAAGGATGCCTTTTTGCTCTTCTTTTCTTTTTCAGTCTTCTTTTCTTTTTCAGTCTTCTTTTCTTTTTCAGTCTTCTTTTCTAGGAAGGGGAAAGAAAAGGCAGCTAAGAGAGGGACTCTGGTATTGTCAGCCTCTGAGAGGGAACACAGTCTGGTAGGAGCATCTCCAGGAAGTTTTTGATCATATCCAAACCTGAGCAAGATTTCCAGAGCAGGAACTGGGTGAAGGCAGAGCTCTACCCACAGGCAGCTGCATCCAGGGATGTTTCCCTAATATCCCTGAGCCAGAGCAGCTTGATCCCACCATCTGTGCACACACATGGGTGAAATTACACAGAATTCCCTTCTTTCCACCTTCTGCTGCCCACCTGCTCCAAGGAACTGATTCTGGGCTGGAGCAGATCAGCACCTGTGCCACCTTTGCCACATGCCAGAAACAAGAGCCAGGGGAGCTGCTAACACAGGGTAGACACGAGGTTCAGCTCAGTACAACTGCTCAAGAGGCTCCACTCATCCCTGTTAAACAGCTCACACAGGGGCCAATAGACAAGTCTGTCTCCTCCAGAATTAAGGGCTGCATTTCAGCAGAACAGAAACATCAAATCTGGCCCAGCCAATCCACATCCTCCTGCCCTTTTTCTTTAAAGCCTACCAGATCCAGCACATAACCAGCTCTTATTTGCAAATATAGGCTGCACTGCAAAGAAATAAAATGGCCTTTGGATTAGGGCAGAAAAACAAGCTGTAGAAAGGTCAAAAGTGACAGGACAAGTGGAAATAGCCTCGAGTTTAGGGGAAATGTAGGTTGAATATCAGGAAAAACTTCTTCACTGAAAAGGTTGTCAAACACTGGAACAGGCTGTCCAGGTCACCAGCCCTGCAGGCATTTAAAAGATGTGTAGATATGGTACATGGGGATATGGTTTGGGGATGGGCCTGGGTTAATGGTTGGACTTGATGATCTTGGAGGCCCCTTTTCCAAGCCCCATGACTATGATTCCCTGGGGGAAGCAGCCAAGCAGGAAGCCAGTGGGAAAAGTGGGTGCTATCTGCAAGGCTCTGCACCAGAGGCTGAATGTGCATCAGCTGCAAGAACCTATTGCAAATCAGGCCCTGAGTGTAGGATGCTTACTTTTAGCTGCTTTTTTCTTTTCCTTGCTGCCTGTCACCTTCTCCAGGTCACCATCTGCTTTCTTCTTTTTCTTTTTGGGTACTTCTTCAGTAGTTTGCCCTTTCCGTTTCTTCTCCTTGGGCTGCCCCACAGCCCCATCCTCTCCTGTCAGCTTCCGCTTCTGAGACGTTTTCTGCTTCTTATTCTCTTTGTCTTTGCTCTTGGGTGTTTTCACAGCCCTGTCTGTTGTGGAGGACGGTTTCTTTTTCTCCTTTTCTTTTTTCTCTTTTTTCTCCTTTTTGTCCTTTTTCTTCTTCTTCTTCACTTCCGACCCCTCTGCTGTCTGCACTGCAGGGGTTTTGTCAGAAGTGGTGACCTCAGTTTCACTCCCTGAGCTTGGCTGCTGTGACTCTGGGATGGAGAGCAGGGCATGTGATGATGCTGAGGTCACTTGCACCCCTGTTGCCCCAACATTGTTCTCTTTTGTTGTCAGGGTTTTCTTCAGTGAGGAAGCTTTGAGGCTGGTGTGACCTGGCTCTGTTTTTCCTGCCACCTTCTTTTTGTTGGAGGCCTCTGTAGCTTCCTGCCCTGATGGGGGGTTGTTTTCTGCAGAAACAGACAAAAGAAAGATTACTCAGGGAGCATGCATTACACAGACTAGTCACAGGAGGATGGAAATATGCATTTGAAGAGGAGCATCCAGTTCTTCTCTCAAAAAAAACCAAGCTAACTTTCTGACATCAGTAGCAGAGTCAGAGAAAGATGCCTCAACCTGAAGTGGGTGACAACAGCCACAACAGCTCTGGCTGTTTGACAACATGGGTGAGCATAGACGGAGCAGTCCTTCCCTAGGACACCATCCCCAGGAAGTTGGGGACTTCCCAAGGCAGTGAGGGTCTCCACTGGTGTAATCACCAGTGGCCAAGCCCAGAGCCCCTGGGCCCTCTTGAGCCCCTATACAGAGAGTTCTGACTTCTTCATCATCCCTTTGCACTATTTCATGATGAGCCCAAGGGACCAACAGACCTATCTGAACTTCTAGAGCGGGCCAGAGTTCATCTGAAGGTGCCAGGGTCACACCAGAGCAGAAGCAGCTCCAGCTCCAAGTGTTACAATTTGCCAACAAACCAGGGAAATGGTGGGACATTTTGCTTCTCCACAGATCTCCTCACTTGCTTCTCCTCCTCTGCTCTCCAGAAATGCAGCAGAGCCCACACAGCCCAAGGGGAGGCTTGAATACCAGCACTGTGCAGCAGATGTTCTTCAGGCAGCATTTGAACATTCCACAGAAGCCAGCAATGCAGTGTACACTGGCTCCAGGGAGAGCCCTACCTGCTCATGTTAATTTACTGTGGTTAAATCACATCTTGGAAGAGGCAAAGGCACTGAGCCTTGGAGGCAGCCAGCACAAGCAGGGTGTTGAGAGAGAAGACTGCTATGGCCAGGGAAGCCAGCAGACGGCAGCAGCACTCCATGCTGTGGTTCCATGGTAGAGACACACTGGGAACAGGGCCTGTCCCAGTGACACCCTCCCCAGTGTCACCCTCCTGAGCCAGCATGGCTTCTCTCCTTCCCTCGGGCCAAGCAAATTCCCAACCTTGCCAAAGGAGACCCACCTGTTTTGTGGTTTGCAGCCACCTGGTTGTCATCTGTTTCAGAGTCACTGCTGTCACTGCTTGAGCTGTCAGCTGGGGCTGCTTTCAGGGAGCCCTTGGTGAGGGAGTTTGCAGCACTCCCAGCTGCCTTCCCTTGCCCCACCTCACCTCCAGGCTGGGGAGGAACCGTCTTTGGTGCCTGGGGCGTTACTGGGGTCTTGGAGAGGACTGGGTAGCCTGTGAGGAGGGACTGAAACAGCACAGACACAATGAAGAGTCACAGCAGGGCAGCCTCCCACACACCAGACATGCAGCTCAGTCTCTGCTGCTATTGTCCTTGTACTTCAAGTGAAGGGCCCACCTTTGACCACCTGTGGAGCCAGCTCTGAGAGCCCAGGGCTACCAGGAGAGGGGGCAGCACTGACAGACACCAGCTGAGCTGACAGCTTTGAGGGCTGGCAGCCAGAGGTTCTCCTTTGCTCTCGCCCAGCAAGGCAGGCTGGGGGGAGGCTCTGGGCCATCAGCGTGCGCCCACGCACACTTAATGCACTGCAGATGTGCTGCACGCCCTGCACGTTACTTACAAAGGGAATTTAATGTCTTGGACACGGCTTAAGTTACAAACTAAAGTGGGGGAAAAAAATCCCTGCTGCCATTGGCACTGTGCACCAGTTCTCCTGGTTTAACCCTTGCAAGATACCACATCCTCTTTTCTCTTCTCCCAGGGAAGGCATCATGAACCCTGCCTGCCTGGGGAAGCACTCCAGGTTCAAAATTTTCTCCCTCTGCCTCCACTAAAAGGTCTTGCTCACACCACTGCACTGGGGAACCCCCATTTCTCTGCCAGCAAACCCCACCCAGCACCCCATCTGCTATGGCTGAAAATTGAGTCTCTCAGTCCTGTTTAGGAACCAGCTGCAAGACCTGAGAGGATCCAGCCTGCCTGCCCAAGTACCACACCTGTGATGCTGCATCCTCCTCCTCCTCACTGGACTCCGAGGAAGATCTGTGGGCTGGCTGGGTCCCTCCTGGTTTCTGTGGAGAACCTGCTGGAAAAGAGCAGAGTTCCCCCTGTCAAAGCACTGCTGCCTGGAGCTGAGCTCACCTCCCCAGCACAGGCACTGCCACCCTTCTGCCTCCAAAAAAATAGGAGTGCTCTAGCAGGCTGGAGAGGAGGAATGCCTCTCCAACCACTGCAAACCTGCCATGGGGTAACCAAAGGCTGTCCCCATCCCAGTAGCACCAAGAGCATCTTCTGGAGAGAACTAACCAGGTTTGGAAGGCTGCTTGGGTGCCTCCTCATCACTGTCAGAGGAACTGCTGCTGTCTGAGGTGTTCACTGCATGAGTGGGTGGCACGGCCTGGCTTGGGTGGCTGTCCTGTCCTGGCTGCAGGACTGGTTTCCTTGCCTTGGCAGTGGAATTTCCTGGGGCGGCAGTGCTGGCAGAAGGAGCTTTTCCCACAGGAACCGTTTGCTTTTGGCTAGAAGCAGTGGGGACCTAGGGAGAGGGAGATGAAATAGTTATTCCTCCTTCCAGATCTAACTGCTCACATCCATAAGCAGCAGCCCAGAGTAGATGGGCTTGGACCACCCTTCTTCAGCTGTACCGCTCCAGTTTGTGTCACAGTCAGCCCAAGAACTCTCAGAGGGCCCAGCTCATCCCAAGGTGAAGCGGGCAGCTGAGGCCAAGCAGACAACTCCCATCATAAAAGGAAAGAAGCAGCCAGCCAGCTGGGAGCCAGGAACAGCAGAGTACCAGGGCTACCCTCTGCTCCTCTGCCTCATCTAATGGCTTGATAACTGTGGTTAGGATAGAGCAGCCCCTCTCTCCCAGCTTCATGAATATATATCCCTCAGCTGGGGACATGGCACCAGCCCCAGACCAATCTTCTCCCTCTCCCCAGGAAAGCTCCCCACCTTAGTCTCCTCCATCATTACCTTTCCTTCCAGCATGTTGTGCTCTGAGCTCAAGCTCTCAGACACTCCACTCACTGCAGGGACAGCAGGAGTTTTTTTCCTCTTCCCTGAAGGCAGGCTGGCATTTGCCTTTGCAGCCACCATGCTCGGAACTGCAGTTACTCTGACGTTCTGCTGGGACAGACTCTAATAGAGATGAGAAAGAAAATCAGGGCAGAGCAAACTTGGGGGGAAAAGATACAGAGACATACACCAACTACTAAGCCTTTCCATCATCTTCAGCACAGCACCAAGACTTGTTTTTTACTTCCCTCCTTTGCAGACCAGCTCTGCCTCCCATGAGCCTCTGAGCAGGGCCTCTGGCACAGCCAGGTGCAGAAACGAGGGTCAGCACCCTCAGGAGTGCCAAAAGCATTAGTTCAGTGCCCCAAAGGCACCTACCCTGAGGGCAGCCAGGGGAAATGTGCTGTGCTTGCAGGCTGTGAATCCCTACCCAGTGCAGCACCAGCAAGACTGCAGTTGCAAACCTTTGCAGAGCGGGCACTTGGACTCCTGGATGTCTTTTACACTCTAAAAATCACACACCAAGACTTAATTGGCAACAGAGATAAACAAAGACACCAACCACAGGGAAAATCTGCCTCCAGGTCCACAAGCCAAAAACAGATTGGGGATCAAATTAACAAGAGCAATTTTGTTGCTGCACATTTGAAATCTCCCATCAAACTTAAGAGGGGTTAAAAATAGAAAGGCCAGGGGCATGGAAAGCAGGCGGTGAGGACAGGTCCATGACACAAACACCAGCAGAGGAGGGAGAGAGCCACGAAGGAGCACTCAGCCTCCTGGTTTGTGTTACCAACGAGGCTGTGTGAGCAGCTCTCCCCCTGCAGAACTCTGACAAGCTGAGCCTTTGTGGGCTGACATTTCCCTCACACAACATCTGGCCTTGGGAAAGGAAAAGGCCCCACTCCGTCGCACAGAGCTGCCAGCCCAACGTGAGCTCTTGACTCTCTCACACAAAGCTCAAGTTACAGCAACTGCATTATTTTATACAATCTCAGTAATATAAACATGCTTTACTCAAGGACTGCTCAGGATGGCTGCCTGCCCATCAGCTGGAAGGAGACAGCTTTTCCACTGCCACAGCCTCAGGCCAACATGGGGAAAGGTTTCCTGAGTGCTCATAATGTCCCTCTCCCAGCAAAGGCATGTGTGGGGTAAAAAGTATCCTTGGCTGCCAAGCCCTGGGCTCAGAGCACCAGCCAGGCCACCCCCACGTGGAAAAGTAGTCATGTCCCTCAGTCAGTGGGTTTTTCTACGTGGTTTTAGGGCTCAAATTGCAGGTGCAGGCTCCCCCAAGACAGCTTCACACCGAGGCAGCTCTGGCCCTAGGGAGCTCAGCCACAGCTTTACAGGACTGGTATGGAGACACAAAAAACTCCAGTGGGAGAGTTGGGATCAGCTCCATGAGACTCAGGGGTGCTCTCAGCACAGATAATGGGGTCACCTCCCTTCTCCAAGGCAGGGGCCTGGCTCCTCCAGCTGAAAGGCAGCAGAACCACTATGCTACTCTTCAGGGCAGATCCTGCCATCCTCCCAAGGCTTGTGGAAAAGAAAACCAAATAACTTCAGAGGCATGTGAGGAATTAAGCAATGGGTTGCCTTGGAGCTACATAGATCATGGAAAGATTCTTCCTGTAAGGATTTGGCTGCTTTTCTGGCCTAAATTCCTGGAGTAGAGCAGAGGGGACAGTCCCAGGGAAGGTCTGGGCTTGTGTGTCTACTCATGTTCCTGTCAAAGCACTCACACTCTCCACTGCTCTCACACACTGCAAGATTGCTGTGGCTGAGGTGTGCACCCAGAGCTGGACCCTTGGACATGGCCAAAATAAGCTGATCCAGCCAACAGGAGGCTCCTCTGCACTAATCATCACCTGCACAATCACCATCATCCAACTCCTGACACCTCCTGAGCGTGCAGCACCAAAAGCCTCAACTGCCAGCAGGTCAGCAGCTCCTCACCTGGGAAGGGGGGACTATTTCATCCTCTGAATCTGACTCCTCACTGGAATCATCGCTGCTGTCCACAGCTGGGGGGGCTGTAGCTGGTGCTGAAGGTGGTGCCTTTTTCACGTTTGTTGGCTGGGGCACAGAATTGGTTTTTACTGCAGGAAAAGCATAAGAGATTGTCACTGTGAGAAAGAATTGCTCTCTGTGGTTGTCCAGAGCAGGAGCTGCTCCATGTGCAAGGAAGAGTAAAAAACCCATAAGGATGCAGGTGAGGGATCCTGGCTACTACCAGGCAACTTACCAGCTTGTGGAGGCTGTCTCTGTGCTGCAGGAGACTCCTCCTCACTGTCAGACGAGTCACTGCTCCCACTTTCTGAAACCTGGCTTTTCAAGGTGCTTACCACTGCTTTTTCAGGCTGCACAGCTTTATCAGCCTGGCTCTGGTCAGGAATAGGCCTAGGCTGGTCTGACAACCTCTAACAAAAAAGAAACACAGGCCAGAAATGCACTATTAGTACAGGAGTTGTTTCGGAGTTTAAGTGCAGTTTCAGCTCAGGTTGGGTTTTGTTTTACCCTAGCAGAGATGTTACTAACACTCACTCTGAACTCAGCAACTTCCTTCTGACAGAAAGCCCAAGTATGTCTCACATGAGCATACAGGCTATTAGTGCTTCTAACAACAGTTCAGGCAATCAGTGGGAGGTGGGAAGCCTTCTGCCATCACACTTGCAAGGTTCAGAGACAGCATTAGAGCAGCTACAGCCTAGAGCTGCTAGAGAGCTCAGTGTAGACACAGGGCTGACACAAGGGTTGGGAACACAGGGCAGGCAGAGACAGAGTGTGACTCAACCTGGAAGCTGATTTGTCAAAAGGTCAAAGAGTTTAGAAATCTCCAGACAACAAAACAACTCTGACACTCACTTGGGCTGTGTCTTTCTGCAGCACTTGTCAACACTCAGATGTTCCAGAACAGACCACAAGCCACTTTCCCTGCTGTGTCAGCACTAGGAAGCCACAGTCACCTGTGCCCCAGATACACAACTACCAGGTGAGACTCCCTCCTCCTGGCCCCTCCCCAATGGCTGTAGATCCCTCTCCTGCACACTGAAGGTTAGTGGTAGCAGAGGAGAGAAGTGCCTGTGGAATGATCTGGGAATTTCCTCCCCTGCAGATATTCCCCAGGCTGGCAAAGCTCTGCACTCATTTACTCCACTCATGGCTCATCTCTGGGCTGCTCTGCCAAGGAGTACATTGTGTTTGCCAGGGCAGGCAGGCCCTGTGCACCCTGCATGTGATGCCAGCCTGCTTTGGTGCTCCATGAGAGATTCCTGCCCAGCTGCACCATCCCTGCTATGCTGCTAATGCAGTGATATCCCCACAGCACACAGCAGAGACCAATCCTACTGCGCTTCTGGCACAGCCCTGCCATGGGCTGCCATTGGGGCACTGTTTATCATCTCCAAGCCAAACACTAAACAGACAACAGCATCTGCATGTTTATCCCATTACAGAACAGCTCTCTGAACAAGCCAAGCACATTTTGACTCTGCTTAGAGAAACAGAAACCTCCACAAGTGCTTGGGGAGGGGGACCACAAACCTCACTTCTGTATTTTGTTTTGATACCAGTGAGTCACAGTCTCCAGGAGAGAGGCCAGCTTTGCAATGCTGAAGAGACAAGTACTTGAAGCAGTCAGAAGAATTCACACAGACTGCTCTGAACGTGCTAAATTCCTCTCTGCTGTTCTGAACACTGCTGTGCAAGGGAAGAGCTTACCAAGATCAGAGCCTGCTGCATTTTAAGCTCACTCAGTTTTAAGCCCTTCATAGCAACGGTCTGGCTTCTTCCTCTATGTGGATGCACAGGGCTGCTCGATTTTCCTAACTTAGCAACAGAGCTGCCATGCAGGGGCATCATAACACAGAAAGAACCATAAGGTTTACACAGCCTCAGCTCTTCCTGGGAGACAGCCAAGGTCCATCCATCCATATCAGATGGATGACAGCCTCAGGTGGGATCCAGCCAACAGCATGGCCAAATCACATCCAGGGAGCAGGTAACACAGGCAGAGCTCCTAACAACAGCTTGAGAGTCACAGGTACTGAAGTAACTCAGAGAGGAGGAGAATAACTCAAGAGGAAATAATTTTTCCTGCTCCCTCTCCAGCCCCCAAAGCAGGAGCTGCCTGTGGCTCAGTGAGTGTGATGACTCAGCTCCTGCACAACCCATCTGCCACTCGCTGGGTCCATTTGCATCCTGCAGCTCTGCACGACAAGAGGGGAACAACACTGAGCCACGTGCTGGGAGCACGTTGTAAAATCACACTCCAGCACTGCCCGTGTGCTGTTGGGAGCACCAGCACTGGCACCAGCACCTCAGCTGTGCCATGGCCCAGCCAAGGGGCAACTGCCACCTGCACAGGAGGGGGAACAGGGATCAAGGAGGAAAAGAGACCCTCCAAGGAGATTTGGCCTCTTCTCATACAGCTTGCAGTCCAAGATTAAAAGTTGCTGGCACAACTTCTGCCAGCACAACCCACACGGGTTTTCCTAGGATGCTCAAGGAAGACACGGGTTCCCAACACATGGATGCACGTGTATTTCACACCCACTCCTTGTAAACAAAAGCCAAAGCCTGTCTATAGAGGGCTCAAAAGGCACCTTTGGCTCAAAATACTCAGGAAAAAAGCAGCAGAACAAAATTAGCAGTTACAAAAGAGAAGCAGCTCACAGCATCTTTAAGGTCAGACTGTACCCCATCACCATCCTTTGCCCCCAAAATATGCAAACACCTTGTTAACTTCTTTAACTAAATATTCCTGAGTCTTCAGGGGTAAACATACCAATTAAGCAGTTCCATTTAGGCATGATGTTCATTTTAATTGTGCTAATCCACCCCCACAGGGAAAGATGAAGCAGCTTCCAACGCTCTGTATCTGTTTGGATCTTGCACAGAAGCCAGAGGAAGTTGCAGGATACAGTAAGTCAGTGGTTAGCATATGCCCAAGTAGCAGATGGTGAAGGATGAGCTAAGAAGAGTTTGACTGGGAGGACAGGACTGTGGACACAGCTAAGCCCAGTGGTTTATCTTCAGGCTTCACTTGTGGTCTTTGCCTGCAGGCTACTAACATGGGAAGGAATAGCCTGTATGGCAAAAATAGAGCTCCCCTGATAAGCTCTTCCTTGCTGACTCTGACTGGTGATGGGTAAATGTCAGTTTGCAAGAGGGAAGATGCTGAAGTGGTTAAATCAGCAGGTAAGACTTGCTGTTGAAAGCTTCACAGAATCAACACTGGAGAACACAACCCACTCCAGCACATAAATCCTGCTTAGAGACAAATCCCAACGGTTTTACAGTGGGACCTCATGGCACAGGTATCAAATAGCTGTTCCTGTCACCTAGAGCTGAATCCTCACATATCATCAATCATGCAGGAAGACAGCAGCACAGAACCAACTGTGAGAGAAACATCCCCCTCCACCCACCTTAGCAGACCAAAGCTATGAAGACAAAAATGCAGAGCCTTGCTGGCTCCTGCCTGTCAATAGTCAAAGGACACGTTGACAAAGAGCCTCCTTGCAAGGACACGTGAGGCTCTACCCCCAGCTTCCCTTCCTCCCTTGCAGACAGTAAGGCTGCATCTCCAAGACTGCTTTCAGGGCTCTTTCTGAAGGGCCCTGCAGCTCAGACTTGAGGCAGAAGGTCTCAGTACAACGTGCCTAGGGATGCTCTCAGGAAGGGATTTCCACCCCATGGAGTTTTAGCCACCTGAGTCCAGTGTGAGCTCCCAGCCCTCATTTGATTGAAGAACTCTGACTAAACCCTCAGCTCTAGAGGGGAAGGGCATGAGTAAATAGCTGGTATCAAACTATTTGCCTCCCACCTCCTCCAGTACAACTGTGTGAGAAGAGTGAGACTGTACTTGCTTCCAAAGAGAAAGATCTTCCTCTCTGAGGGACTGAGAAACAAGGTATTCTTGCTGTTTCAAGATCAGTGGCAACATTTAAGGGACAAATGCTTTTCTTGCATGTCCCATCCCTTGGCACTGGGTTGAATGCAGCACCTACCTTCTGGCTTATGGGCACAGGGACATCCTCCTCTTCACTGGCTGATGAGGCAGAGCTCTCCACTACCTTTATACTTTCAGCAGATTTCACAGCAGCAGCAGTCCTTCCCAGTGTGGTTTTAGCCTGCTTTGGCACTGTTGGTTTTGGTGCTGTCTTCCCTTGTGACAGTGGAAGTGTTTTTGCTGGAGCTGCTTTGACAGAGAGTGATGCTGCTGGTGTAGGTTTCACTGGGGATGGGACGACTTTTGGAGGTGGCTTTGTCTGGACAAGATACGAACAGAATGAAATAAGGCAAATGCCACAGCAGCATTAATTCATTTGCTCAGACTGTAACCAAGGGAAGACATTTCAGAGGCCCCTGGGAAAGGCAAACCCTGAAGGAAGATTAGGGACTGGCAGGACACAAGGAATTCTTTCATCTAGCTTTCTTCATCAGCCTGCTGTTACTACCAGTCCCCTCCAGTGAGCTACAAGGCAGCACTTTGCACTCTCCACAGCAGGGAAGCCCAGCTGCACTACAGTTTGACAAATTAGACACTATTTATTGCAATTTATACCTGAGAAGTAAATTCCACCATGATAATTTGACTCTTCGGGTGGGAAAAGAATCACTGGGGGTTTTTTTCTTTTAAAAGTACTGATGGATTTTTCTAAGAAAGGCACAATGGGTTGATTAAAGCTCAGAGCAAAGACATGGAGGTGCCTTACAACACCTCACGCCTCCTTCCTCCCACCCCCAACATGACTTTGCTACACACTACATGCATTTACAAAATTTTCTTTTAATGGCAGCTCCTAGCCCTGAGAGGCATGCAAGGAGAGGGAGGATCTCAGAGACACGCACTTGGGTTACTAATGGATGCTCTTCATCTTCACTGTCCGATGAGCCACTGCTCTCTGAGGTGTCATCAGGCTGTGCAGCCCCAGGAGCTGCTATTGATGCAGGTCTGGCCTGGCTTGCTGCCACTGCTGTTTGCTTCACTGCATTCTTCTTAAGGGACACTGAAGCAGCAGGTGCACTTTTCACAGGTGCTGCGTTAGACCGCACTGTTTTCACAGCTGGCTTGGCCTGGGAAGAGAGGGAACAAAAGGGAACAGGAGAATCAAGTAACACCTCTGAAGAAAATGGCTGAAAGCTCTAACTGCATGGAATCTGTTTTAAAGCAAGCTACCTTGCTAATTTTGACCAGGACAGGCTTTTCAGACCCATAAGCTGTGGAATATCTGAAGCAAGCCACTTTTTCCATGGACTGCCTGACTATATCCATCGAATTGCATACTAATCACCTTCTACAGATCCAAGCATCTCCCTCAGCTTCAGGCACTAGTAGAAACTGGAATAGAATTGTTGATGTCAACAGGGTTTAGTGGGGCTCTGAGCCACACAGCATGTGCTCTGGTCTTGGGTTTGGGGATTTCATGCATCCAAGGTAATGAGTGCTGTCAGAATACAGGACTGCAGCATTTCTTCTCTTCTTCAAAAGAAGGGAAGTGATTTCCTAGAGACAAAGAATCCATGTTGGAGAGGTTACCTGGATGGCTGGAATTGCCAGCTCCTCCTCAGAGGATGTGTCCTCACTTGATTCCTCACTGCTGCTCTCAGCCCCAGCAGCTGGTTCTGAAACACAAGCAAGGAGATGTCACAGCTGCTGCCTGCTCTGAGCCTCCAGAGCGTGATGCTAATGTTGCTTTTGAAGTCAGGGAAGCAAAACAAGCCACAGAGAGGGCTAAGGGGATTTACAGGGAATGGGACCTAGCCTTGCTGAAAATATCAGTGGCCTGCTAGGAACAACTTCTCCAGACAAATGCTGGCCCACAAACACATCTCGTTGACTGCAACAGTTGGGAAATGCTTCCTGGCCACCCTCTGACCCTATGGGATACTGCCCAGCCACACACAGCTCCCTGCAGGGGCACCCATCCTGGCTGGGTTCCCCTGGATAAGAGCCAAGAGGAGGATCATTTCCAGAACTTCAATGATCTGTTTCTCACCCTCCTCCTCCAACACACACAGACACACTTCAAAGCACTTAAAGATTTCCCTGAAGACTTCAAACCCCAAAACGAATCACTTTGCAATTGGGACTAAAGAGAAAACACTGCAGTGCTTTCCATAAAGCTGAAAGTATCAGCATTAGTACTGCACCTCCTCCGGACTAACATACTACACTGTTAGCCCCAGCCCCTGGGTATGTGCTGGGTGCTGCCAGACATCTTAGCACAGGATCTGCTGCTTGAAATGGGAGCAAGCACGCTGCATTCATCCCACGGAGCTCCGGAGCTGGCTGATCTGCAGTGTTCTAGCAGCCTCCCCAAGGAACAAGCATCACTCTGAGCTTTCCAGCAAGGGAGCTGAAAGGAACATGCTGAAGGCACGTCTCAGATCCAGTGTGCAGCAGAGCTGGAGCTCACACACATCTACACCACCCTGCAGGCTACTCACCCGCTTTGGGGGCTGGGGCCTTCACAGCTGGTGTCTCCTCTTCCTCCTCGCTCTCGGATGAGGAGCTGCTGCTGCTGCTGGAACTTTCTGGTGCTTTGGTTGGTACTGGTGCTTTGTTTTGCCCTACTTTGGCCACAGCTGCTGTGGCATGTCCAGGTTTCCCAGGACTGGGCAGTTTCTGGGTGTTGGCTGGGGCTGGAGCTGCAGCTGGGGCATTGGGCTGCTGCTTGTTAGAGAGCACAGTTCTGTCAGCAGCAGAGAGCCCTGCTGCTCTGCCTGCTGGGGCAGTGGGCTTGGGAGGAGAATGCAGGGAGTTGGCAGCTTTGCCACCCACCACAGCTGCTGTCACCTATGGGAAATAAAGGAAATTAGAAGGCTACACACAGATGAGGAGCTAAACTGGAGACAATGTACCCACAAGAGCAATGTGGCAGCAAGGTAAGCCATAGAGCTTCAAGGCAGCATTTGGGGGACAGGCATCTAAGAAAATGCTTATGGCAACGTAAGGAGGGTAATTTCCACCCCAAGACACAATTCTACTCCTCATGCTGAGGAATCTGGGACAGTCCTGGCCTCAGAGTACCACCAGCCTTCAAAGCCAGGAGCATTGACCTACCGTCACTGCACCTTTCCCAGCCAGAGCCTCCTCTTCCGACGACGACTCATCTTCCTCGCTGCTTTCTACATTCACTACCGAGTTTGTGGCCAGAGAAAGGCTGGCAGCTGCACAGGAGAGAGCCACAGAGCAGCTGTGTGAGTGTGCTTCTCACACCAATACAGTCTCTGGTTTGCAGGAGGGCCCCATCTCCACACCTGACCCAAGACCATCACCACTGCTCTCCCTGTGACAGGCAAGTGCTTTGCTCCTCCATCCTATCACTCTCTCACCCACCAAGACAGGGAATCTGTCAAGATCTGCAGCTTTCTACAGGCTGATCTACAGCAGATCAGACTGAGCCAAAATAGATCAGACGTGTTTTTGTTAGACTCTGCAAGCCAACACCTCCCACACCAGCTGCACGAAAGATCTGTCCCCTCCTCAGACTGAGGGCACTGCTTTCCAGACCAACTAACAAGACCCTCCCTGACCCACGAAACAGGCCTGCCTTTGCTGGCCCAACACACACATGGGACCAACTAGAAGGTGCTCCACAGTGGGCAGCAAGAGGCTCCCAAAGTCTCATCTATGCAACACCACCCATCCCTCCCCAATGAATCATAACAGGTTTTTTCTTGCCTCAGCAGACATCTGTGCTCCTCAGAAACTCCACATGAGAAGGGGGTATTAAATTAGTTGTCCTATTTTTCTATTAGCACAAATGAATAGCCACCACTTTTACAAGCATTTTCTCCAGCCAAGCAAGCTGAGCTGCTCCTACACAAGTCTCCAGTCCTACTCTGTCAACTCCAGGGAGATAAAGGCTCCTACCACATGCAGCTTTCGCCTTCTCTTTCTCATCCTCTTCTTTCTCTGAGCTCTCAGAGCTGCTCACGGGATCAGGAACTCTGATCTTTTCTGGGATGGCTGCCTCCTCATCACTCACGTTTCTTCTCTTGGAATTTGAGGGAGTTCTGAGGGAAGACAATGGGTGTCAAAATGGGGAAAAAAATATCTTGAACAAATGAGAAGATAATTATTCCTTCACTCTCAGATCAGGATCCTGCCTAAGAATAGGCAGTGTCATTTCTCTGCAGAGGAATTCCTAAGGGGGTGGGAAATACTTCTTTACCTCCAAGGGACATCTCCAGTCCTCAGTAAACTTCCAAGAGCAACATATTCCTGCCACACTCAGGAGAAATACTGAACCTAAACGATTTTTCTGTGTCCTAGGCAGACTTTCTCTCACTTTAGCAGAGAAATAAAAACATACAGTCAGGCTGGGGCTCAATAGAAGGCATCCTACAGAACAAAGTCTCCAGGAGGCAGCTACAGCCTAAGAGTAAGCACAGCCTCAGGGTGGGGGCAGATATCCCCAAATACCAGGTCCTGGCATTCCAGAGTCAGGAGAAGCCAATCTAAAGGCTACAAAAGCAATTTAGCTTGAGCTCCCAAGTCAAAAAGACAGGAAAGTCAGGTTGCAGAGAGGTTTAAGAAGGGAAGTAGCTGGACCTACAGAAGATGTGTTAGAAAAAGAGGAGGAAGACGCCACACAAGTATTAAACACTTGAGCTGCTCAACTGGGCTAAAACATTAAGCTGGAGAAAGATTTCTCCAGACTCTAAATCCTACCTGCACCAGAACAGATTATGTGGCTAAAGTTACCCATGTTTTCATTTGAGAATTAAAGACAACACATTTGTTTTATTACAAGGATAATACTGGGCACATGCAGTATGATTCACACATGCAGTGCTTCTAAGCCCTGGGACACACAGTTACCAGAAGTGAATGTCCTCACTTCTGGGCCAGTTTACCTCATTTTATTTGTTTATCTGTTTTAAAAACAAGATTACTTTAGCAATTTGATGAGGAGTGTTCTGGCAGTGCAGCTGTAATAGCAAATTTTGTGCAAACAGGCTAAGCCAAAGGCACATTTGCTCTTAGAAAGTCCTGTAACTACTCCAATAATCCTTTTAATAAAGCAACAGGGCAGCCCACACAGGCAGCTCTGATCCAGTGGAAGCTGACAGCACAACACAGACAGATGTGACAATTCATTGTGAGTGACCAGGAGCTCAGGGATACCCTGCAAAGGGAAGAAATGCTTCTGCTAGCAGTGTCCTTGTGGCATGCCAGAACATCTGAGGCTGCAGGGCTCAGGCTGCTCCCAGGGCTGAGCAGTCCAGCTTTCCCCAGCTTCCAGGCACCCTTCCACCCCCTCTCTGCATCCTCCAAGAGTAAATGCAGCTCTGGAGGGAGGTCACTCCTGGAACTGCAAGTCTCAGCTTTAGGCTCACTCTAAGAGAGTTTCTGGAGAACAGCACCAAGGATGGTCTTGGTGAGAAGGGTAAGAGCCACAGGGCACATTAAGGAAGGACATTTTTGGGCCAAAAGCCTATGAAGCAACAGGATGTGAAAAAGACAGCTCACTCACAGGAGCACTCCAGGATAAAGATAATTACTGGCCAACACATCCCTCATTTTGACTCCCAACCAGGCAGAACTCAGAACAGGAATAACAGATGTCTTGGTAGGGCAGGACCAGAACAGAAGGGTGATGCTGAAGAAAAAGGAATTAAACCTGATGCAAATGCCCTGCTGCCCCCCAAGTTTAAAAGCAGCAGTGTCTGGGAGAGTTTGCTGCAGCAGGCAGGATAACCAGCAGGTGGGAAGGTCACCATCAGCACCCATGAGAGGAACAATCTGTTAGAGGGAGGAACTGCAAACCTATTTCTAAGCTGCTACATCTTCATCTAAACCCAGCCTTTCTCCTACTCAGGTATGGAGGACAAGAGCAAGGCATGAGGCATGGAGCAGAAAACACCTTTGAAAAAACAGTTCCCAAGGCTGCTGGCATGGCCATGCTAAGCAGATCTTCACTCCAGTGCTCTCAACTCCACAGACTCTCAGATAACCCAACACTGAGGCTGCCACAGGCCTCTCTGCAGTGCTGCATTCCAACATCCAACCAAATTAAACACAGGATGGGTGCAAATATCACAGATGGGAAGGCTCCCTCCTGCAGGCTAATGATGCAGGAAGGCATTTGGAACATGTAAGAACTTGAAAGGACAGGCTGAAACCAAGAGATTTCCTCTGAGTCAGATCATCTATGCTAAGGTTTAAGTCCCTGTAAGAGCTTTGGCATTTCAGCATCTGCTCAACTTCTCTGTTCTTGGGTCAATAATCCTGCAAAGCACGTGGTTTTAAAAAGAAAGTGAAACAAAACTGGGGAACAGATTTCTTACAGTAAAGCATGACTTTGAGCTCCACAACACTCCAGCAGCAACCAGCACAAACAGCATCAAGTTGTTCAAAACTAAAGTAACAACTTATCTCCAAGCTCAGGAGATTTTAAACCAGCATAATCCTGAACATCTGAAATGAACTGCTGTGAAACCAGAGGTTAGGAGAAAACTCTGCTGAGCACAATTATCATTGGAAATCCTTTGACAACATGGAATTCCAACAAAAAAAATCACACATGCCATGGAGCTAAGACGTCGGCACAGTCTGGAATCTATTTGATATTCATTCCTTGCTTTGACTTACTTTTCCCAGTGAGTAAAGATGTCCTCGAGAGAGGCTGAAAACGAAGGCAGCAATTTCTGTGAAAGCAGAGCGAACACCAGTCAGGCACCAGCCCCGTTTCGGGATGTGACCACCAGATAGAAACAGCCACCCATCCAAGCCTCCCCGGGAAAGCGGGGCCGTGTCTCCCTGCACACACCTCCCGGTGAATCCCTCCCACTCCCCGCCCCGCTGCACCCAGGGCCGCGTGTTCCCCTGGAGACTTCTCCCGGAGCAGCACGTGTTCGGGGAGCACCAGCCCCCCGGTACGGGAGGCTCTACCGGGCAGGCTGCCAGCCTTCTCCCCGGCCGGCTCGGCCCGTGGGCACCGGGAGCACCCGCTGGGTACCGGGACACCACGTGGGTGCAGCACGGACCTGCGGGCCAGCGTGGAGCCACCGCCCCGCGGCGCGCCCGGCACCCACATGGCGCTCCCGGTGATCGCTGAGGACGCAAAGCGGGACCGGGCCCTGCGGCTCCGCCGAGGCCCGCGCTCCGGGACCGCCCACCCCCCTCCGCGTCCCCGCTGCCTCCCCTGCGGCCCGGTCCCGGCCGCCCTTTACCTGCCCGCTCTGCGCCTGCAGCTCCCGGGCGGCCCGCGCGAAGCCACCACGGAGCAGGTGCTGGTGGATGAGGGCGAGCAGCTCCCGCCCGCCGCCGCCGTCGGCGGCCATGGCGCGGCCCGCGTGCCGCGCCGGAGAAACGCCACTTCCGCTTCCGCCGCGCGGCCCCATGGGAAGCGTAGTTCCGGGGGGTGTGGGGGCGGCACGTGAGGGGACTCGGCGGGGAGGGGTTTGTCACCCATGTGGGTCTGTGACACCGCCCCGGGGGGAGAGGCGGAGGGAGAAGGAGGGGATCACCCCATGAGGCTCTCTCACACCCCCTCGGCTGGGGATGGGGGACAAAGAAAAGTGGGGGTCACTTCACGGTGGTGAAGTGACAGGGATGGGTGAGCAGGGAAAGGGTGCGCACCCCATGGCGGCTCCCTCCAGCGCCCTGGCGGGGGATGGAGGAGAAGGGAAAGCAGGGGGATCACCCCGTGGCCGGAGCAGGGCCCCTCACACCCCCTGGGCGAGCAGAGAGCTCAGGGGGAAGGATGAGCTGCTCACCAGCGGGGGTGGCACAGCGGGGGCTGCTGCAGCAACACCATATGTAACTCTATATATTTCAGAACAGTTTTCCATGAGATTCATCCACAGTGCTCCGAAAGCCAAATCCTCAGAGCTGATTTAGTGGGACTTTGAGCTACTTGGAAGTGTCGCTCTGGCGTTTGTGGCTTAAATAAGCAAAGGGCCAGAGGGAAGAAGCTGCTCCTGATGCAGAGCAGCTGTTGGAGAGGGGCCTGTGACAGAGGGGCTGCCCCACTACCACCCCTCACCCCGTGCTGATGCTTTCCAGGAAAAATCTGGCTCCCATCATTTTGGCAGGGGTTTATTTTTGGAAGGTTTAATAATGTCCATGGTGCGCCTGTCGCTCATTCAAAATACAGACCCTTTATTTGTATTCATAGGCAGGATTAAATATAAAACTGGCGTGCCTCCAGCTGGCTCTTGCACCAAACGTCTTTGACACCAGCATCGTCCAAGTCTGTAAAGCCACGGTCCAGGTGGCAGTTTTACAGCTCCTGTAAATGAATTGCAGACCTGGACAGCCCTTTCTGGGACTGACCTCCCCCTGCTCAAGTGGTCACTGCAGCCTGGTGTAAATGTGGCCTCAGCACACACCACGATGGGGTGGCTGGGCTGCAATGGTGTCCCAGCACAACTGGGGCTGCTTTGAGGTGACCTGGGGCACGAAGTCTCAGCTGCTGGCCTGGTTTCTCCTACCTGGAGAGGAAAAATCAGATGAAGCATCCCAGAGAGCAGAGAAGGGTGTCTCCTGGGGAGGCTGTGGATGGGGCTGAGCAGATAGAGGAACCTGAGGATGCTGTTCATGGCCTCAAATTGAGGTTGGGTGCAGACTGAGCCCCTGGTGCCCAAAAAGAGCTCTGTGTGCTGCAGGGATGGGGATGAACAGCTTTGGACGTTCTTCGACATGGTCTGGAATGGCTTTGTTTATTTAAAGAAAAATCTGAACACTAACCCAGCTCCCACCAGCAGCCTGGTGGTTAGAGGAGCTGCTCTCCCAGGCTCAGGGTCCCTCCTGGCCAGCAAAGCTCTCCAAACATCTTGAAACAATTGGTGAAGAGAATTGTAAAAGTGCTGTTTGGAGAGGTTGTGGGGGAAGGATGGATGGGGTATTTAGCACTGGGAGGATGGCAGGTGACCAGATCAGCAAGTCATCAAGGTGCCAGCAGAGAGATAAAGGAGGGGAGCACATCCTGCTAACCTTCAGGAGTGGGACAATGCAAGGAGTCCCTCAGGTCAGATAGGGGCAGGAGAGAGGAGCACAGCCCTGCAGGGAGGGGTTGGAGCTGTTCTGCCAGCCCAGCTTTTCCAGAGCCCTGTGATATCCATGCCAGGGAACAATTCTTTATGGGGTACCTGGGGAAAGCAACCCAGCATTTGGGTGCCAGGAAAAGCAGCAAGCCCCTGCTCTGCTGCATTTTCAGGCCTCCCTCTTCTCCCATGGCTCAGGGCACACATGCACTAGAAAGCATAAACGGTTTGGCTTTGACCAACTTCAATAAAGCATGGAAGACAGGAAGATGGATGGGCACAGATGGGAGGAAACACTTTCAGGAGAGACTGCTTGAGAAAGCCAAACAGAGGGTGTTAAAGCTCCGAGCACCCATGCACAAATGGCTTGAAAAATTGATCCATTTCCCCCCTGTCCCCACCTAGTATCTCTTCATTGGCCTGCCATGGCTCAGGGTCACCTGAGTCCAAAGCTTCATACCCTCAAACCACGAATACGCTCCACAAACCACAGTGTGGGGCCTGGGATTAACACAAGCCACTTGAATGAAGAAATCTGAAAAAAATAATATGTGTGCTGCACCACAATTACAGGTAGAGAAGGTATTTGGGGTGGTTAGTAAACATGTCAAAAAATAAATACAGCTATTCAGTCAGCAAACAGCTGCATGATTATAACCAGGAAAATCTACCCCAGCCCAAAACCAGCTGAGACCCAACAACATGCACTTATTAAGGAGTGATATTTTCTTTTGCGTGCACAGTTTTTGGAAGGAGGTTGAAAATATTTTGCCCACTCTTTATTTTAGGAAGGTGAAATGTCCCTGGTGGATTTCAAAAGCCAACCTCTCGGGTATGTGTTCTCCATGCCAAGACACTGAGTCACGAAGAGATGGGAGGAAGCTGTTGGAAGTGCAGACTGGGATAAAACAGCTGTAATTGAAGAGCCAGCTCAGCTCCCTCTGCTAATAACCACACAGCCCTTCCCTGCCCTCAGGCGTCAAGCTGAGGTCTTTGCTTGCTACCACTTTCACAGGCACCCTGGTTATTGCTTGGGGTCAAACTTGTCCACACCTATTCCGTTCTGAATGACTGCTTGTGTCCCGGCCAAGCCTGGGGTCAGGGACTGTGCCTGCAGGCTGGGGAGCACAGTCCTTTCCCGGTGGGAGCCGACAGCCCCCAGGCACGTCTGCAGGACCCTTAGGCTCGCAGGGACACGCTGCTGCTCTCCAGGCTTCAGGTCACTGTCTGTCCACCCTGGCATTCATGTGTTGTGGCAGTGTAGGACACGTCTCCAGTGTTGCCTTTTGTTTGGTGCACCTGGGGTTGCTGATTGCTGTTGAGAGCTTGCAGATCCATAGGATCCATAGGGATCACAGGGCAGGGTGGTACACAGCATCTGTGGGGTCTAGATGTGGGAAGGTCCCAGGCTGTTTGCCCAAGGAAGTTTCTGCTGCTGGTGGAGCAGGGACAAGAGGAAAGGTGCTCTGGTTGCTCCTCAACAGCAACAGCTCCTTGCCTGACATGTTTCATGGCTGCTGATTTCATCCAGAATGTGAGCTGCAGGCATGATGCTCCTTCTGCCTCAGCTCCAGAGCAGGGTGGGATGGGTGGCCAGGGACAGAACCCTTGTGACCCCTAAGAGATAACTCTGATGTGTCTCATGGGCCAGAGCTGAAGCTGGCTGAAAGTGCAAGTCATGTTTAGAAGGAAAATCTTCATGGCCCAGTTCAGAAGCTGAGTGTCTCAGCTGAGTGACCCACCACTGAATTTTCCTGCTGAGTGCCCTGTCAGAAGAGCCTCAAAGCCCTCTGCCTCCTGGAAAGAACCCTGGGGGCACTACCTGGACTGAGCAGAGAAAGGAATATGGAGGAGGTGGAGATGGGGCAGCACAAGGTGCAAGAGGTCGATGGAGATTAAAGGTGTTAATGGACAGTGAGGACAGAAGGTGGGAGCATGGGCAGAGAGAGGCAAAGGGGGAGCAGAGAAAGGGGTTCTTATTTCCGAGAGAAGATGAGTCAGGGAAGAAAGGTAGAAAGCAAAGGAAAATCTGAGGAGGGATGAGAAGCAGAGGAAATGAGAAATTAGCCTCTGGGGGTTTGCTCAGTGGGGCCCCTGCTTGGGCAGCTCTGGGTGTGGAGGGGGTTGCCAGGTGCTGCTCGGCAGGATTTGAGTCACAGCAGACACCGCGTCTGGGGGATGTCCTGGGCTGCAGCCGGGAAGCGCCAGAGGCAATGTTGTCTATGGCCAGTGCCACTGTCCTCTGCCCAGCCGGTGGGCTCAGGCTTTGCAAGGACAAGGAGCTGCTTTGGGAACAGTCTGACTCAGGAATCCCGTTTTATTCTCCCCCCCTTTGTTTTGCTGTTCTTTCCCCCCTCCTCCTTTTTCTTTGTCTGCTAATGCACAGCAGATGGGAGGAAATGCCATTTTAAATGCCACAGCATCCTGATGAAATGCGATGGGTTATGGCAATCTCGGATGAATCATGACATTGTTTTGTGCTGCTGCTCGGCCTTTCTTGGGCAGCTTTCTCCCTTCAGCTTTGCAAGGACGCTGAGGATTGTCCCAGCATCCCCACCAGCCTGGTGGCAGGTGCCCTCCCCGACCTGGGTGTCCAAGTCACATTCATTAATTTCACCAGCTGCATTTCTGGAGACCAAACCAAGCCCATGACACTTTGCCAGTGGTGAAACCAGCATTTAGTTTTGAAACATCTGCTCCACGTTGCCTTTGGGGACTTCAGGGGTTATAAATGATACTCAGTTCTCATGTTATGTTTGTAGGGTTTTTGCACAAGGTGGAAGAACAAGATCAAGGGAGCCTGATGTGATGAATCACAGCCCTCCCCAGCACCTCCAGCTTAGCCTTGGCCCCTCTGGAAAGCTGTGTCCCCACACCTGCCTCCTGCTTGGCCCCACAGCCAGGATGGACTCACAGAGCCAAACCTGAGGGCTGTGATGTGGCAACTTGCTGTTGAGACTTTGCTTGGGGTGATCAGATAATTTCCCCTAAGCTATGAGGCAGGCATTGAATAATATTGACTCACTCTCTGGCAGCTTGCTGCCAGATGAGAAGGAGCAGCTCAGAAGTGAAAAGAAAAATATTAAAAAATATGTATACACACATCCCAACAGCTCCATCACTGGAACTCAGAGTGACCCAGCCCTTTTATTTTCAAACTAATTAACTGGGGGGGAAAATTCACCTCTAAGCCTGCGGAATATAAAGCAGTCTTTTAAATTTGGTAGCTGAAAGAACAGATTTGCGAACTCCAACGATCAGAAGACGTGACATTAACATTTCGTTGCAATATGCTTAACAACCTCGATTGGAAGTGTCTCTCTGGCTGTGTCTCACTGCCTGTGTGTCTGCTGGCGTGGCAGTTATTCAGCGCTGGCACTGAACATCAAGTAGCATTAAGCCGTTTAATTTCTCATTTTTTTGGGGAGTAGATCCAATATACATCGATGCAGTGAGCAGAAGGGCTGTTATTGTTAATGAGCCCCCAGCCCAGCCCTGCTTTCCCGCAGGCTCTTGCTCTCCTTTGTAAGCCTATCCCTGTTAAAAGGCCTGGCAGCCTCGCCTGCAGCACGGCCAACACCAACAGCCACAACAGCTCTGCTGTGTTGATCCAGGGCTCAGCAGCTCTACCTGGGAGGAGAGGGAAGGGGCTCTGTCTGCCTTCATGAAGCCAGGGATCTGGGGTATTATTTTTCTCCCATCAGGCATCCTTTGCTGCTCCAGCTGGAGTCAAAAGGCGAGCAGCAGGAAAAGGAGGGGGAGGAGGCAGCAGGGGGAGGCAGGGGCTGCTTGTGCTGGGGTCGTGCTGTGGACCTGAGCTGTGGCTTGTGTCCTTCCAGCATCCTGAGCTTCCTCAGCTCCATTCTGACCAGAGCAAAACTCTTGCTCCTGGTTAAGTGCCACAATATGAGACCGAGGAAGGAGGAACAACCCCTTGTTTTTCATCAGTGAGCTGCCCCAGTGCTGTGGCTGTGTCTTACTACTTTACCTCAGGACAGTTGGCTCTTGCTTGTGCTCCCACCAGACCAGCAGCATTTGTCCGTCTCTCTGTCCCACAGTCCCTGACCATAACCACCCCCTGTGGCCAGCTGGTTTGCTCTGAATTCTCGCCTGTGTAGTCTGAGAGGCTGGGAAAAAGAGGAAGGCTTGCTGGGAAGGCTCAGCAGGATGGATCACCCAGGGGAGGATCACTGTGAGGTACATCACTCTCCCTTTGGCACCACCCTGGTGGGGCACAGCCATGTCCCAGCAGTGGGGATGCAGCAATCTGAAAACAGGGTAAAAAAGAGAGAGAAAAAAAAAAAAGCACAAGAATTTAGGCCTCTCTTTCTGAGGATTTCTGCTTTGTACATTAGCGTCCCTTCCTGGTCCCCTTGTGCCTGGATGTGGCTGCTGGGCACGAGAGAGCCCCATTAATGGGCTCTTGATGTGTGTTTATTTCGTTTAGCACATCCTGAGAGCCATGGTGAGAGCCTCAGAGACGTTCATTACGCTGATTGCTTTCCCTGCTTATGAAGATGGAAAAAGCCACAGTGGTTAAGGGAGTGGAGTGGACAGATGCCAGATGCATTAGTGCTCTGGGCAGTCATGGAGGGCTCCTTCCTTTGGAGTTTTGCCTCAGGAGGAGGAGAGTTGAGAAGAACACGGCTTCCCCAGGACTTGCACTCACTGACCAAGTGGCTGTGGGTTGAGGGGGGACCCCACAAGGGACATGACACCCTGTAAGGGTCTGCCTTGCTCTGGCAGGGCTCAGTTTGAAGGCAGGGTGAGCACATCCAGCATGAGCCTTGCCTCATGTCACAGTGCTGCCAGCCCTTCCTGGTGCTTGTGGCATGAGCAGCCAGGGGTGGCAGGGCAATGGTCCTGCTCACAGCAGGAAAGCCCGTGCTCCTGGTACCCAAACCTGTCTGCTCTGGGGCTTCCCAGATGAACTGTGAGGAATTCTGCCTCTGCTGAAGTGGGACACAACCCCACACTGGCTCCAAGCACGTCCTCCAGATTGATGTAACTTTGATTGTACCAGAAAAACTCAAGTTTAAGGCAGGAGCAACATGTACACATGTGCTTGTGAAGAAGTAACATGTGGGGAGACCAGATCTGGACCTGCACTGATAGGGAACAGCCAAGATGGCCTTCTGTAGCAACATTAGTTCCTGTTCTCCCTGCCTTACTGAGGGGGCAGCATGGCCAAAGATGCCCATTTATCTGTGTATGACAACGATACACAGGAATTGCAAACAGATTTTTGTCTTATCTTGCTCGAGGGTTGTTGCAGTACAAGGATTTATTTTGGCTTTTCTGCCAAAAAAATGTATGCAGAGATCCCACCAAAGCACATATATATATGTTTCTCTTGGAAACAGAAGAAAAGCATTATCCGAAAAAGCCCTGCACTGTTATTAATCTCTGGGGCTTTATCCAAGTTTCATTAGGAATCTGGACATACTTGAAATGGCTTTCAGATAAAGCTGAATGAATCTCTCTCTGTCTCAGAGGCTGATGCAGCTTAATTTCCTAGCTGAGATTTGGGTGGGTTGGGAATTGGGAAGGAGATTTTCAGCCACCTAAACCGGGAAGGAGAGAGTGCCTTAAAGCAACCCAGTCTGAATGACTCGCAGGCACTTTCCACGGCTTGCTGGGAGCGTGGGGTGAGCAGGGATGTCTTGGTTGAGGGAAGCTCTTCCTTGAACTTTAAATTGCCTTGGAGACTCCTGACTCATGGGGCAGGAGAGCTGGGAAAGCCGGTCCTCCTGGGATAACCTCCTCCAGTCCCTGGGAGCAAAAGGCCAAAGCAGGGATGCTGCAATACGGAGGATGCCGAAGGCACTTCCCTGCCTTCCCTGGACCAGGGGTCCTGGATGTGGCTACCTCAAAGCCAAGCAAGCCTGCCAGCCCTTGTAAGCCACAAGAGGGTGACAAAGTGCCATCCTGTGCTGTGGTGGCCCTGGACAAACCCAAAGGTGTCCTGGGCTGGCAGAGGACAGCAATCCCCTTTGGAAAGCAACCAGAGACTCTTGGAAAGTCCTTGATGAAGTCCTGGATGGGAGAGAGTGCTGGCTGGAAATGGGATGCTGGCACTGAGGAGCTGGGAACTTTTTATTCCACCTAGCTTTAGTTAGCATCAGTTCTGGCATCAGCAATTTATTTTATTTTATTTTTTTTTTGCCAGAAGGAGGCAGGGGGGAACTCCCCAAAATTGCTATAGCAGACAGGGAGAGAAACCTTGTCCTTGGTCACCCTTGGTGGTCTAATGTGAAACCCATGTTTTATATTGATTTTGGAAAAACAGAGAGCTGCTCTATGTCTGTCTTTCGTGCTCATGGGGAGCTCGTGGCCAACCAAACCTGCACCTCCCAGTGCTCCAGACATTCTAGGGCTTGGGGACATGGATTGGTGGAGGAGCCACCTGAAGTCAGACAAGGTTGGGATGGAGGCAGCTGGAAAGGATGCTCCAGGAGCATCTGTGCCACCTGAAGTGCTACTGAGAAGAAAAGATTCTCCTGTTCCTTTCTTTCTGCCTGGGATGTCCCCAAGGTGCCAGTACGTGATCACCCTGGACATGTCACACCTCACAGGCTTCAGCCTTCTGTGTGTCCACAGCCGTGTACTGCTGGCTGTCTTTTGGCCCTTTTGACTTTTGCAGATCCCAATCCTTGTGGCCTTCCCTGGGGAGAAGCTCTGGTCCCTTCTGCCTCCTCTCTCTCCCTCTGAGACAGCAGCATCACCCGTGGTGAATGGGGTCAGGGACCAGGAGCTTCCTGCAGGATGATCTTTGCAATTCTGCTTCTAGAACAACCCGTGCTTCTGAGCAGCTGCCCGAGGCGTTGTCCAGGATAGAAGATTGAAGTGCTCTGGGAGGTTTCCAAGCCGGAGTCTCATCCTCCCTCGGTCCCGGGAGGCTGGGGCAGCGGGTGTGGGCTCGCCAGGATCTCGGGGCTGGAGTGCCAGCCAGCTCCCTTGCAGCTTCATCTGGGCTGGGAAGGGAAGAGCCCGCAGTGCAGCAGACAGGAGGGTGGCTGTGCCAACCTCTGATCTTATCTGCTGCTGAGAGCGGCTGCTGGGGGCTGGCCCTGCCTCCGGGAGGCTCGGGCTGCCTGCCTGGAGAGCTGGGCAGCGTTTTCCCACGGAGGGTAGATTTGTTTCACCCCTCACGCTGTTACAGGAGTGCACGTATGGATATGGTATATCGGGATTTATATTTGCAAATCCCCTTGTTCCTAACTGTTGTTTATGCTGTTATTGGTAAAAAGACAAAGGGACAAAGGGGTGATTGCCCCCAAAGTGCTTTGGGAGGTGCACAAGTGGCAGGGACATGGGGTGATGTGAAGGAGGGTGTGTGCCCAGGTAACATAGCCTTATTTTTGCAGCTGCAACTTCACTGAGTTTACAGTCCAGGGAGGTTATTCTCTGTTCTCTTTAAATACTAGAAGTAATTAGAAGCTGCTTATGAGTAATTGCTTGGACTAAGCAGTCTGGTTTCATTTAAGTGGTTGGTATGAAATGCCTGATGGTTTAGTAGGGAAAAAAAGCAAGAAAGACTCCTCTTTCAGGCTCCCAGGAGCTGCCATGGGGTTAAAGCCCATCTTTCCTCATCTATCTGGGACTGTGAAGCTCTCCAAGAGGGAAGTGGGAGAAAACATTTTCTCCCTAGAGAAGGGTAGGGAAGGTCGAAGAGGGGCTGCTTATGCCAAAACTAACGTGGTCAGGGTTTTTTGGTGAGGAACAGCTGATCCCACACTTATCTTCAGTTCCATAGCAACATACAGGGACATTTTCTGCCACTCCCCAAGGCAGAACTGTGAAAGCCTAAAGCCAACGTTAACGACCGGCTTGCAACACGCTGAATTTTACCGACCTCAGTGAAAATTGTGACAATAAATCTGCCTCAGGCTCCAGTCGTTAAGTTGTCCTCAATACCACAAAAATCCCTGCAGATTTTGTGTTTACTTTGGCCCTGCAATGCCGTGCTGTGTTACAGTGTTAATGGCAAGAGAGATTTTCGGGGCCTTGGACACGGCAGCGCTGGGAGCGGATGGAGGGAACGGGCTCCGTTTGGTGCGTTCAGCACATTTTATCAGCTTACCTGATCCGTAGGCAGATGAAACACTGCAAGTCAGGCGGGGTGAGAAGAGATTTCCCAACAGGGTAAGCAGGCATTTGGAGGCAGCAGGAGTGTGGGAACAGCGAGGAAGAGGAAGGTTTGGGACCTAGGTCTGGAGAAGGCTCTGTTCCCTTCTCCCGGCACAGAGCTCGGGCTGAGGGGCAGGACCATGATGTGGCATCCCCTTGCATAAGCTCTGTATTTATCTTCCTGATAAATGAGGCACATCCTGATGCATCCCAGAGACCATCCTGGAGATGTGATGCTGAGGAGCTGGACCAGGGCTGACCTGCGCAGCCGTTCCCGTGTTATCCTCGCATCCCTGGGCTCTGGTCACCTAGCAACTGTGCATCAGATCGCACAGCAGCCTTAAATAAATGGTGTTCAGCAGGACTGTGAACCCTGCCGGGCCCCACATCCGCATCCCCACTGCTGCAGCCTTGGCTCTGGCAGCTCTGCAGTTGCCAGCATAGTCTGTCATGTGCTGCCAGGGCAGCTACATAATCCGTGCTCATGCTTTCCCCTTCCCAAATCCCCTACATCATCCCGGATTTAAGCCAGTCCTGTGGCACCTGGTACACTGGGAGCTGCTTTCAGCATATTTGAGAATCAACCTCTCAGGGTGGGATCCCAGTCCTGCCTTGACTTGGATCCTGGGACTGAGCTACATCCCCTGTTTTCATTTAGCTTGATGTTTAGGGGAGCTGAATATGGGTTATACCTTTCCATTTATAGTTTTAGCAAAGCATGATTGGATTTTGTTCCAGTCATTTTTTATCTTGACTAAAATGTCGGTTTTGAAGACCTATTATTAGCAAATTTTTGTATGGCTTCTGGATTACTGCAGATAATCATGAATCACCCTCTGCAGTATTGATATAGGTACTCTAAGCCTCCCAACAACCACCCTGGAAGTTATGCCGGTGATTACAAGCAGAAAACCCTCGATGGTAATGGGTGGGATTGGAATAAGGGGATGGTGCTCCAGATCCAGTGTCTGCAGAGCACATTTCTCCAACATCCTTGTGTGTGGCAGAAGTCCTGGTACAGATACTGTGGTTCAGCTCCAGCTCCCAGTTCCAGCCTGGAACTTTGCTTCCAGCCCCTTCAAACCCCTTCTCTACATTTGTCCTGCTTGGTGCCCACGTTGCCTTACATGGTCTCCCAGTGCTGGGTTTGGTGCTTTCTGTTCAGGAAACTGCATCTCTTTGCTTGATCTGTTGGTTTTACTGCTGCCTGCACTAGAGTGAGCACAGCTCACCCTGACCCATGGCTCCAGGAGGAGGCTGCTCCAGGCCCCTCTGCTTTGGAAAGAAGTTATTTGCACCCATAATAAAATCTTAGAATCATTAAGTTTGGAAAAGCCCTCTAAGATCATCATGTCCAACCATTAACACACAACTGACAGTTTCACTCCTAAGCCATGTCTCTAAGCACCAAATCTACATGTTGTTTCAACACTTCCAGGGATGATGATTCCACCACTTCCCTGGGCAGCCTGTTTCAATGCTTGACTACCCTTTCAGTGAAGAAATTTTTCACAACATCCAATCTAAACCTCCCTTGGCACAATCTCACCCTGCAGAGTTTGTCTGCAAATGCCATGTGCTGCCTCTGAGGAATCACTCCTGGAGTTTTCTGTTGGAGTGAAATACTCTAGTGTTCTCCTCAGTAAATTCAGCAGAGAGAAACTGGGTTTTATTCTCATTATTCTGCTCTGTTTCCCATTCAGGAGGGAGAAATACAAGCTCCAAAGTTTAATCCTAGATTTCTCTGCTGACAGACTCACTGCACAGCCAGGAAGGGAAATTCTGCTTGGCTTTGGGCACAGCTGATACAGCATCGTGGTTGTCCTGGACCTCTCCTCTGCTAGTTTAGGTCCAGAGGGTCTCTCTAGGTTTAAACCAGGACATTCTGGTTTGACTCCTCTTGGGAAGCAATAGCAGCAACAAGGCTCTTGTGTTACAAACCCAGGGTGAAGGGAAATGTGGATGCTCAGTGTTCAAAGCTTAATTTCCTCATATCTTGCTTTCCACCCTGGCAAAATATCTGTGGGCACCCTGGGCCTTCCAAGAAACTTCAAAGGAGGCAGCACACCCTCTTCTGTTAGCGCTGAAGACTGATGAATAATAGAGTGGACCCACCCACTTGTACTTTAATCTGTCATGTTCTATGGAAATTAAGCCTTTCTCTTACAAGAAGGCAATTTGTGCTCCTGGCATCCTGGGCGAGAAGGAGCTCTCATCTCCTGCTGGATTATTGATACCTTTTGTATTAAGCAATGCAGTGTCTAATTGGGCTCTTTGCCTGTTCTGAACCACTCCTCAGCACAGAGACCTTTTGAAAGGCTGGTAGCAGGGGCTTCCAACCCCTGTGCCCAGTGCTTGCTGCTGCCTGCAGGGATGGAGTGGGCAGAGAGGGGTCTGGCCATGCTCCCTGCCCTCTTCCTGCTCCAGCAGTGCAGTTGTGGACAGCCTTGATGCAAAACTCTTTGAAATGCTTGTCCTGAGCTTTCCTCCTCCATCTCCTGCCAGGATGGAAAACAACCCTTGCTGCTGGGGAGCAGCAGCATCTCTGCCACAGTCCCCCAGAGTGCTGAGCAAACACGTCCTGGATAAACAGGCATCCGTTTGCCCCAGGGGGGTACAGGTGCGAGCCCTGCTGGCATGGGCAGGTGTGTTTTCCTTGAGCTGAAGTGGGGTTATAAACAAGCAGGGTGCTGAGGCCATCCTGCCCTGCCCTGCTGTGAGCTCAGAGGTGAGAAAGGGCTCCTTGTCTGGGGCAGGCACCTGAGCCAAGCTGGGGAGCGCTGGCCTTCATCCTCCTTGTCCTCCATGCCTTGGCTCAGGGGAGCGAGCAGAGCTCTGGGTGGGCACCCTGCCCACTGGCCTTTGCATCTCCTGCCAGCCCAAACCCACTGGCTGCCTTTGAAGAGGTTGCACCTGAAAGGGGAGATGGAATTTAAGGGCAGGCAGGAGCCAGGAGGCTGCCCAGCCCTGGGGACAGGATGGCCAGTCTCTTGCTCTGCTGTGGCTTGGGAGGAGAGCCAGGACCCTGCTGGGGTATTAGGAGGACATGGAAGGGCTGGGGCTGCTCCCATGGACCCAGGAGTTTGCTGGGTCTCTGCACACCTGATGGCCATGGCTGTTCCAGGAGGGAAGCCTGTTCAGGGGCTCCACCAAAGGTGCCAGGCTGCAGCCTGGAACAGCTTTGGGATGGAGAGACATTTGCCAGGCGGGTGCTGGGAAGAATTGCTCTTTCTTTCCCAGCCCGGGTGAGGCTGAAAGTGATGCCAGCATCTTGCATACTTTGAGGATTGAGGAGTTTCTGTGTCTCCCATGATAAATCGTGTCAGGAATGAAGGTGGGGGAGTCCAAAATCAATAAGCTGGGGAAGCCAGTGTCAGGGTCACATGGCAGTGCTGCCAGAAACCAGCTATGCTAAAAGCTTAAATCCTTCCTTCCGCTGCCTTGGGACCTTCTTTGCTTCAAAGAGAGCCCTCAGAGGCCAGGGAACTGCTGACTCTTTTTTTATACATTATTTTTTATGCAAGGCTCGGTTTTTCTGGAAGGTGAGTGTGCTGGGGTCAAAGTGAAGTCCACCCCAGGAGCCTGATGGGTGCCCACATGCTCTCTATCTTCTATCAAACACTGCCACAGCTGGGCAGGTTCCTCATCTCCAGCCCGTCCTGCCTGTAGGTGAAGGAACTTGAGTTACTTCCCGTCATTCTCTCTGAAATCTGTGGGGACCCACATCTCCTCCCTGGTTGACAGCAAAGGGAATTGGGCATCCACACTGCCAAGCCACCATGTCAGCCCTGGGACTCTGCCACAAAGATCCAGTGGGGGACACTTCGCTTCAGGGGAGTGCTGGATTTTGGGCTTGAGAAGAGGGAGCAGGACGAGGAGGGAGAGCACCCAGGCAATGTGGAAAGCTTGCCATAAGGCATGGGAAGGCGGGAGCAGTGCCAAACCCATGGGCTCCTCTCCAGCTCTTCAAAGCAAGTCGTTAGAGAGAGGAGAGAAGGCGGCAAGCTGCAGTTTCCCAGAGGGTGGAGAAAGGCAAGGGAAAGAATATTATGTGAAGGAAGGCAAGCTGATGGACTGAAGTCTCCTGAATGAAAGGGAAGGAAGAAAACAAACATGAGCAGGAGTAATTTCACAGGAGGATTTGCACAATCATTGAGATGCATCATCACAGTGACCAAAAACAGAAGAAAAATTCCTTACCCTAAGAGAAACTTTTCTTATTCAGGGCTTTTATTTCCTATTTTGCTGGTGCTGCAGGACCCAGAGAGGAGGAAGGGGAGCAGCAGTGTTTTGATGGGGAACAAACCCTGGCCAAGCCCAGCATGTGTTGTTAGAGGCTATGGTTTACATTAGAAAAGACTCTAATGCTGTGCTATGGCTTCCAAGTGCAGTTTAATGGTGATGATTATTTTCAGCTGCTCGAATGGTGTGAAATACAGGCAGGGAATTGGAAAAAAAAAATTTGGCTTCAAGGAAAAAATCCAGAGCCCCTGTCAGAGGGACAGCTGATGCTCTCCTCTGTGCTCCATAACGTGGCTTTGGCATCCTGTGCCACGGCTGCTGCTGCACTGCTCCCCGTCTTTCAGCAATGATCAGGGTTGCATAACCAGGAACTGATGCAGATTTGCTGTTTTCTCTTCCTCTGGTTTCAGTTCCCAGAGATTGAATTATGGCATGTTCAAAAACCTCCGAGTTCCCCCAAATCAAACCCTATCCCTGTAATCTGGTCGAGGTCTTGCCGCAGTGGTTGTCACTAGAAAATTGGTTTCTGTCCACAGGGTCCATGTGGGCAGAGGCAGAGAGGTGCTGGGCTCTGTGTGGGGAAAAATGAGGTCCTGGAGTGGGCAAAAGTATATGGAGGGCTGGTGGGGAGGAGGCAGGTCCTGGCACTGCCAGCAGAAATGCTGCTTGCCTGAAATGCAGCAGGGAGGGAAGGTGGTCCTTGGGGATATCCCTGGGGGATAGGACAGGGAAGGGAGCAAAGAGTGCTCATGACAGAGAGAAGTCCAGGACAGAACCATTCACCAGGTTGAGGACATGATGTCCAGGACCACCTGGAGGCTCCCAAACTCATCTCCAGCCCCATCCTCTTCTGGGTTTGGGACTGGTGATGCCTCCAGCCTCTTTCTTTCATCACAAATTACCTGGCCAACCCCTCCTGTCAGCCTTTTCCCCCCTTTCTAGACAAAACAACCTTTCCCCATTCCTGGGGCTGCTCCCTTCTTCTCCAGACTTGCCTAGGCTCTTTCATCATGCCAATAAAAGAGTAAATGCATCACACGTTGGCCAGGGAGAGTGGAAACCCTTAAACATCTAAGAGGTGAGAGCGACAAGAGGTGTTTTTTCGAGGCTCCCTGATGCCCTGCTAGGTCAAATGTCTTGCTCTGAAGCAGGAGAGAGGGGACTTATTAAAAACCTTTCATTTTTCTGATTTTTAAGGTCCTGTTTCAGCAGGCCGGAGGCCAAGGCGTGAGTGGGGCTGTCGGAGGGGAAGGGCAGCGAGCTGACAGCGTGCAAACAGATTGTGCAATATTTGCCTTGCACAGAGCTCCCATTGTAAAGCCTGGGAGTTCTGCTTCCAATAAATCCCCTGCCATAATGCCCCATTGATGGCAAGAGAAAGGCAGTATTGAGGGCTGAAACAGCTACAGCCGCGGGAAGGGTTAAAAAAGAAAGAAAAGTGGGGGGAAAATGTTTAAAAAAAAAGAAAGATTTGAGGCTTAGTTTTAAACTTTGCTGTGTGGCCCTCGTGGCAGATCTCAGGCGCAGAGAAGTATGTGGAGCCTGTTTGCATAACCCCATTTGCAGCGAGCACTTTCGGAGCCAAAACGCAAGTGCGGCCGGAGCCGGGGGGCGGTGGGGAGAAAAAAGCAGGAAGGGCTGTGTTTATTTTCATTCTTGCCCCAGGCCACATAAAATTAATAATTTTTTAAAAAAGTAATAATTAAATATTTGGTCAGAGAACCAGCTGTGCAAATGTGAGGAGCTGTGCCAGCTGCAGGGATATGGAGGGACTTGGTCCAGGCGCTGGTCAGGGTTTGATGCCTCACAGGTCGTGTTCCTGGGTGTAAAAGCACCAAAAAGGAGCATTTTGGACTTTGGCTGGTGACCTTACCCTGGCTGCTGAGTGATTCCTCAGCATGGGGAGCTTGGTTCCAGCTGGGAAGGGTCTGCAGGCACCTGGAAGGGCTGGGCTGGATGCTGGTGGGTGATGCTCTGCCCACAGAGCTGCTGCCAGCCCCACATCCAGCACCCAGCTCACCTGATGGGCCTCCCCATCACCCTGAACTGGTAATGCCACTGCAGACCAGGCTGGAAGGGAGATTCAGTGTCTTTTGTCACAGCAGCTGATGTGACAGGGAAGAGCAAGGCTGTCCTTGCCAGGGCAGATGCAGGACCAAAGCAGGCAGGGTCTGCTGGCTGGCTCAGCATTCATGGCTAGGCCAGCTGCCAGGGGAAATCTCCGCATTGTACAACATGCTGGAGCTCTCCAAGGAAGCTTCTGGCCCTTGAGATATCTTTGAGTGAGGCTGGACAAATCACTGCCTTGAATTAAGAACAGTTGAGGGTTGCCTGCAGGCCCTGAGTACTTTTTCCATCCCCAGACCTTGTGATGCATTAATCACTCTCAGAGCAGCTGTGCAGACAGCTTAAATCGTCCTGACCCCAAAACTCCAGACTTGTCATTTCTTCCTCCTCCCCCCTGCTAACCACTCCCTTCTCCTGCCTCCTGTCATGATATCAGTGGGGCTGGTAGGAGGGTCCCATTGCACCCTATTTCCTGGGATCTAGGATGTTTTCACTCTACCTCTTGCTGCTTTTCACCCTTCTATCATTTCTTGGAGGAACACCCAGAAGGTGTCTATGTGCTGCTGAGACCCAGCCAGCTGCCCCTGAACCTTCTGAGCAGGGTCATTGCCAACAAATTCACTATTTATTCACCCCTTTGGCTCTTAGAAAAGCTCCCTCAGCTGAGTTAATTCTGCTGTTTCCTCCCCAAACCCAGGGCCAGCTTGGACCCATCACTGATTTAACTGACTGTCCTGGCTGGCACAGGTCCCCTCCTCATGTCAGCATGTGTCCATGTTCCTGCTGCCATCTCCTTCCCTCCTTTCAACTCTCTGAGCTTTGGCCACTGACCCCAGCTTAAATTCAGGATGACTCTCCCAGCCTGTGCCTCCTCATCCTAAGGGTGTGAGCTGGATGTGTCCCACCACACAGCTGTGGAGCAGCAAACCCACACACCCAGGAGGTGCTTGGCTCTGCTCCTGCTCCTCAGAGGTGGGATCCAGCCCTGTTCCTCATAGGTGGGCTCCAGACTCGCTCCTGTGGCCACATATCCCTTCTGCTGCCCTGTCCTGCACCTCCCTCCTGCTCATCCTCTGGCCCCAAGCAAGACATAGTTTATCAGTGATCTGTGTTGCCTTGAACACAGTTTCTGTGCCATGTCTCAGGCCTGACATCTTCAATTTCCTCTCTCCTCTGTAATACTTACCCAAGTGGACCATTATTTATTCTTTGGAAAGAGGTCTGATTACATCTGCTGGCGATAACTCTGTCTCTGGTTTGGGGTGTGTACAGAGCCATGTGTACAGGAGAACACAGGACCCAGGAGACAGGGATCCCCCTCCTCTATTTCCCTTCAGTCAGGTCCAGGTTTTTCCAAGAGGAGGATATTGTTCAAAATTAAAGGTGTTGGGGAATAAAAGGGAGGCAGCTGGTGGGAAGGAGTGAGGGAAAGGGAGAAGAGAAGTGAGCAAAAGAAATGAGAGATGAGCCTCTGGGGATTAATCAAACCTCACTGAAGGGCTTAGCCCAGCCCTGTTGAGCTGTCGAGTGAGCAGGGGTTCCTGCCAGCAGGGAAAAGCACAGAACACAGTTATCCATCCCTGCCTCCTACTCCTGTCCCTGCATCCCTCCCTGTGCTCCTGCAAGACCCTGAGGCTGAAACTGGTTCTGTACTATCCCTGTCCTTGACCCCATCTTCTCTGCCTGTGTCTAAAATTAGGAGGGAGAAACCCATCCTCCCTTTGCTGTTCCTGGAAGTCTTTGGGAGTGAGGAGCCTCGTGATACCTCCTCCCCACTCCTCCATAGTGTCCAGGGCTCTAGGGAGGGGCGTGGCGTGGGGCAGGGGGGACACTTGGGGACTGGAGGGTCAGTGGAAGGAGCCCAGGGAGGGGACCCAGAGGAGGAGATCTGGGAAGGGGGATGTAGGGGTCCTGGAACCGTCTGTCTCATCTGCTCTTCTGAGCCAGCCCTGAAGGCAGAGCCCTCCCAGACCCGCAGTGAGCCCCCACCACATCCCTGCAGTAAAGGCAGGTGGAGTGGCTGGGCTGGGGCTATTGGATCCCCATCATTTTGGGATTGCAAACAGCCACAGGACTCAGCTCCCAGCTGTGGCAGGGGTGGGTGAATGTTGAGTGGGACTGTGCTACCAAAATCCCCCTTCCTGGGCCATGTCCTTCGCTGGGAAAGTGGGGGGGACATGATACATACCAGGCATGAGGGGTTCCTGATGCCTGATGAATGCTGGCCCTGCAGAAGGAATTGCTCAGGGCCATTGCTCATCTCTGCCAAACCCCCCTGTGAAGCATCAGGGCACCCGCCCCTTGTCCTAGCACCCCAACTCAGATCAGTGCCCCTGCACTGGCAGAAATCTTTACTTCCACTAAACCTTGCCCCTGTCTGGCTGTGACAATGGCCCTTTGCTGCCTCAGTTTCCCCACTTGGAAAATGGGTGCAGCACCATCTACCACTCCATAGCGATTTTAATAACACCGGGAGTGTTAAAAATTTTTTTTTCCAGCTTCTCATTGTTCAGGATTTATTTGGATGGTGATCCTGTCAGTGTGGGCAGCTGGTCCCAGCATTCCTTCCCAGAGATCCAGCCCTTCTTCCTGCCCTGGATGCTGCAGGGGCTTCAGCTGAGCATCCCACCAAGGGTCTTGATCCGTGTGTCACAAGCCTCGGTGCAAGCAGGGAGGGAAGCCTCGGTGGCTCAGGGAATGCCACGCTTAGGACCCTGCATGCTCTGGGGCTTCCCTGCTTTTTTGCTGGAGCTGCTGAGCTGGGAGGGGCCGAGCCGGCAGCTCCCCATAAACCTGGCGGCTCAGACCAACCCCTGGACAGATGTTGGGGCTCTGCCTTGGAGCGGAGGGTGGGAAAAGGAGAGGGCGGCTCTTGCCCGGAGAGTGAGGAGGAGAGCTCGGCACCCCTGGGCTTGAACTTTAGCACCCTCTTCCGCAGGAGTTTGCAGACGAGGATCCTCGTATCCCGAGCAAGCCGTCCGGATAGCCGGGCAGACGCAGCGCTGGGGCCGACGAGAAGCCAGAAACTTTCTCTGACGAGGATTTTGTGGAGCTCTTCACAAAGAAATAACACAGGAAGGCAGGAAGTGTTTCCAACGCTCGGGACGCTGGTGAGCGGCTCCGGGCCGCCCCTGCGAGGAGCCCGTCCTGCCGTGCAGATGTGTGTGATTGGAGCGGCGAGAGGGTTATTTTCCTTTGACTAAAGGCAACCCAGCCCCGGCGGATTAAGCTCTTTGTGCGCACGCGAGTGTGCCTTGATGGAAGCTGCTCCCGCAAAACCAGCTGCGGGGGCTGTGGGGAGCATCCCGTAGGTCAGGGAGCCCTCCCGGAGGAGGGGCAGAGCTCCTGTTTTCGTGGCTCTGAGACCATGCCGGGACAGTAACTCCTTGGCAGGCAGTACCGTGCTTCGGGATGGCCGTCTATGCCCTCACGGGCTTCTCACTCGTCAGCCTGCTCAGCTTTGGCTATTTATCTTGGGACTGGATGAAGCCCAGTTTGGTGGCCGACGTGGCCACGGACCCCATGGAGAAATCACTGCCTCCCACCTTCAGCAGGCCACCCCACATCATCTTCATTCTGACCGATGACCAGGGCTACCACGACATCGGCTATCACGGCTCAGATATCCAGACACCAACGCTGGACAGGCTGGCAGCAGAGGGTGTGAAGCTGGAGAACTACTACATCCAGCCCATCTGCACCCCGTCCCGGAGCCAGCTGATAACTGGCAGGTAAGCCAGAGCCTGCTCACAACCTACTCATGTCCCCCTGTGGTCCCTTCTGTAGGTCTGAGGGGCTTAACCCCAGCTTGGTGCTAGACCAATGTCCTGGCGTATTGGCAGAGGATGGAGATCCTCCAGCGGATCTGGGTTTCACTAGAAAGCTTCCTGGGTGAGTTGATTTCCACACAGGATAAATAATGGCACATGGCAAAAGCACAAATGTGGACGCTGCTGGGTAATGGATGTCACTTTGGGAGAGGGTGGTCTCTAGTCAGGAGGTGCTTGGTGCTGGGCAAGGAGCTGTGTCCCAGGTAGTCTCTGACACATTGGCCTTTGGAGACTTGCTGTGAGGCCCTTGGTCTGTGCTTTCCCTGCACGCATGTTCAGTGCTGCACTGGCCAGCACAGGCTGATGTTGCTCCATTGCCCTTTCCCACAGAAGCACAGTCAGATGTCCCCTTATCCTGGGCCATTCTGCCTGCTAGGATAGGCGGGGCTTTCTCTGGAGCAGTGCTGTGTGGTCAGCACTCACTGTAGGAGGCAGATCCCACCACACCTGAGGAATGGGCCCCAGGAGGGTGCCTATGGATGTGGTCACACTGCCTGGGGTGGTGGAGCCCACGAGGGTCCAAGCAAAGGCCTTCCTTCTCTCCTGATAGTTCTTGAGGGGTCCCAGATGTCACACAAAGTGGTGTGCAAAGCAGGGGAGGACAGGGATGATGGGGACATTCAGGTGAGACTCTATGAACCCACTTGCTTGTGCTGCCCTGCTGTGACACAGCCCAGCCACCTCTCCAGGCTGGCAACAATGGGGACAAATGCTGGTGGCATTTTTGTGAGATGTCTGCTGAGCCTCCCTCTGTGTTCTTTGCATCTGCTTTTGGTACTTGCAGATGGATGAGGAGCTCCCTGTCCCTGGCTGGAGCTTGCTTCATAGGGTTGGGTGACATGGAGATCTGCATTTGTTTTGGGTCTCTAACACATAAAATGCCATCACATCCTCACCCAGCGAGGCTCCTCATCACCACTGCTTTCCTCTGGCTCTTCTTCCTGGCAGGTACCAGATCCATACCGGACTTCAGCACTCCATCATCCGCCCTCGGCAGCCCAACTGCCTGCCCCTCAACCAGGTCACCCTGCCACAGAAGCTGCAGGAAGCCGGCTACTCCACACACATGGTGGGCAAGTGGCACCTTGGCTTCTACAAGAAGGAGTGCCTGCCCACTCGCCGGGGCTTCGACACCTTCCTGGGCTCCCTGACGGGCAACGTGGATTACTACACCTACGACAACTGCGACGGGCCGGGCGTCTGCGGCTACGACCTGCACGAAGGGGAGGACGTGGCTTGGGACCAGAGCGGGAAATATTCCACCTTCCTCTACGCCCAGCGTGTCAGCAAGATCCTGGCATCCCACAGCCCAAAGGAGCCCATCTTCATCTACGTGGCCTTCCAAGCAGTCCACACGCCCCTGCAGTCCCCCAAGGAGTACATCTACCGCTACCGCTCCATGGGCAACGTCGCCCGCCGCAAGTACGCGGCCATGGTGACCTGCATGGACGAGGCGGTGAAGAACATCACCTGGGCCCTCAAGAAGTATGGTTATTATGACAACAGTGTGATCGTGTTCTCCACGGACAACGGTGGGCAGACCTTCTCTGGTGGAAGCAACTGGCCACTGCGGGGTCGCAAAGGGACGTACTGGGAAGGGGGAGTGCGTGGCATTGGTTTTGTCCACAGCCCCCTGATCAAACGCAAGCGTCGGACAAGTTGGGCACTGGTTCACATCACAGACTGGTACCCGACTCTGGTCAGCCTGGCCAGGGGCAACCTGAGCAATGTCCAAGGCTTGGATGGCTACGATGTCTGGCCTGCTATCAGTGAGGGCAAGGAGTCGCCACGCACCGAAATCCTGCACAACATCGACCCCTTGTACAACCACGCCAAGTACGGTTCCTTGGAGGATGGCTTTGGCATCTGGAACACGGCTGTGCAAGCTTCCATCCGGGTTGGGGAGTGGAAGCTCCTCACTGGCGACCCAGGATACAGCGACTGGATACCCCCACAGACCCTGACCAACTTCCCGGGGAGCTGGTGGAACCTGGAGCGTCTCACTGATGGCCTGAGGAAGTCCGTGTGGCTCTTCAACATCACTGCCGACCCCTACGAGCGCTATGACCTCTCAGAGCAGCGCCCAGACGTGGTCAGGACCCTCCTGATGAGGTTGGTGCACTACAACCGGACGGCCATCCCAGTGAGGTACCCTGCAGAGAACCCCCGGGCTCACCCAGACTTCAACGGCGGCGCCTGGGGACCTTGGGCCAGCGAGGATGATGGGGAGGAGTGGGAAGGTGGCCGAGAGCCCCTGAAAGGCAGGAACAAGAAGAAGAAGAAATGCAAGATCTGCAAGCTGCGCTCCTTCTTCCGCAAGCTGAACACCAGGCTCATGTCCAACCGCATCTGACAGGACACTCCCCCAGCATCCACCCATCCTGGCCAGGGTGGAGCTCTGGACTGCAGTGCTGTGGGGTGGGAGCGAGGGAGAAGGACAGGCAGGGAGGTGGCCAGTGCTCTCTTGCTCTCCCTTGCTCCAGGGTTCACTCCAAAACACCTCCTCTCCCTGGCTGGAGTGGTTGCCGCAGGGAGTTGCCCCCAGTGGGTGAGGAAGGGTGATGTGGTCTCTGCTGCGGTGCTTGGTGGTGGTGAATGACTGTGCTGAGCTGGGCTGGCCCTGCACAGCTGCTTCCAAAGAGAGAGACCCTTTCCTCAAGGATTCTGCAACCAATCATAAGCTTTAAGTGTTGGCCATTGCAAGGGCAGGAGGAAGCATGGGGAGCTCTGCCTTCGTGTTAACTCTTGTGATTTCTGTCTATTTACTGCTGGCTCTCAGCCTGCAGCCAAGCACCTGCAACCTTTGCTCTTGCTCTGGGAACTCGAGGGCCTCCCCCAAACCCAAGACCACCTTGCTTCTTTGTGGAGGGATGGATTCCTGACCATGGATGTCAGAGCTGAGATCAGCTTGGCTGGACTAAGTCATGCTGCTACAGTGACCTCGTGTGGGGCTATGGCTTCCCCTGTTCACTGGCCTGGGGGGCTGGGAGCAGCCCTGATGAGGAGCTGTGACCCATGGAGGCACAACTGGATGCTCTCAGAGGACAGGTGGCTCTCTTTGGCCTCACATTTGGGAGGCAGGTTTGCCCCAGGCTCTGGTGGTGGACTCCACATGGGTCAGCCACCCAGCAGAACCTTTCACCCAAAATTTGCCTGGAAACCCCCTCACGTGCAAGGCACCCCTGTTCCTCCCTATGAATCCTACACATCCAACCAGCCAACCATCCCCATCTACCCCTTCCCAGTGCTGGGGATGCCCCTGTCCCTACATCCCATTGCTGAACCTGGGGCAGAGGGAAGATCCCAAGAAGTTCTCTGCAGAAGCTGCTCTGCTGTTTTGTAGCTGCTGGACTCTGAAGCCTGGAGAATGAGGATGGTGGGGACGTCTCTCACCTGCCAGCACCACGCCACATCCCCTGGCCGCAGATGGGCACTGCTCTTCCAACAGCATGTGTGTGGGGAGGAGAACACACCTCCCCACCATCCACTGCTGTGGGGAGGAGAACAGCTCCCCATCATCTGCTGCTGAGGAGAACAGCTCCCCATCATCCACTGCTGGGGAGAACAGCTCCCCACCATCCACTGCTGGGGAGAACAGCTCCCCATCATTCACTGCTGTGGGGAACCAGCCCGTCCGATCGCCAGGGAAGCCAGCAGAGCTCTGGCCCCCGCGCCTCCGGCGGGGTGCAAGCGCGCATATGTGCGCTCGCAGGAGAGCTGGCGAGGACTAAAGGGGGTAAATAGCTTTAAAATCGTTTTGGATGCATGGTGCATTTCCATTTACACAATGTGTTTTACATTTCTCCCCACAGGTTTCTCTTGGTGCAGCGTGTGTAGGCGAAGGCCCTGCTGTGAATTTTGAAAATAGTTATTTTTGTCTCTGGAAAATGAGGCCCGTTAGGACTTGTCAGCTCTTGGATGAGCAGTGTGGGCTTTCTATTTTTTTTCTTTTCCCCCCTCTCTTTCTCCCTTGCAAAATAACATTCATTTAAAATCTGTCATTGAAAGATGTGACAATTGGCAGCATGCACACTGAATACCTTTCAGTGCTCTTTCAAGTCCTGTGTGTGAGAGAGGGATGAGGATGGGAAGAAAATGACATGTTTGTATTTTTTTTTCTTTTACTCTTAGCTGGATTATTTGGGGGTATTGGGATTTTCTATAGAAACAGAGGAAAAAAAACAGCTGACAGCAAGGCAGAAGAGAGGAGGCCTCTTCTTGCAGAGCTGGGAAGGAGTTTGAAAAGCTGGAGTGTGGCGGTGTGTGCGCCAGTCCCCGCTACTCCGTGCACGCCCATCAGTGTGCCATCCCATCCGTGTGCCATCCCACCCTGCTGGCTCCCTGCATCCCTGCAGGCACATCCCAAGGACAGGATTCCGAGGGGATGCAGCTCCTCCATCAGCCCCATCTTCATCCCTGCTCCCTTAGCGTGTTGTTCCAAGAGGACTGGTCCCCATGGCATCACCTGGGTGGAGGTGAGCCTCAAGAGGGTGCTCCACATCCTCAAACTACCTCAAATCAGCCAGCCTGGTCCCTGGGGATGTGCACCTCCAGTGGGGCTGCAGCACCAGCTGCCATTTGGCAAAGCCAACCAGTTGCTGAAAATAAAGCAACACTTTGCTGAAGAAGAGGAGGCTGCTGCAGGCAGAGTCAAAGCTGAGAGCAGGGGGTGATGCTGCAGGGGCTTGGGAACAAATATTGGCTAAGGGAGAGCTGGTGCTGAAGGAAATGGGAGAGCAAGGCTGGACGTGGGGTGGTGACAAGGCTCGGGAAACAGCTTTCATTTCCATATTTATATAAATGCATCCAAGTTTAGTCCTTCTTTTATTTTTTTTTCTTCAAAAATGGAAATTTCCATGAAAACATGTTTGATTTTTCTCCCTTCCATTTTACTAACATCCCCATGAAAATGTTTGTCTGGTCTCACTTCCTCTTTCCAGGTTTGAGTCTGCCGGGCTGATGCTGGGTTTGCAGTCAGCCTGGCCACAGTGATGGATCTGCTGTCATCTGTATTTTAATTAAAAAGAGTTGGATTGTGAATCTTTGCAAGAAGAAACAGCTGAAGGAAAATCTTAGTCCCTGAAAACAAAGAGGAGAAGTAGGCAGGAGCATCTTTGGGTGCTTGGAGAGAGCAAAGCCTGCAGCTCGGGGACAGCAGTTGTCCTTCACCACTAATTCCAGCTGTTCTGTGTCTGAACATTGGGCTGGGAAAGGAGATGCAACTGCTGCCACGTGTTCTGCTCATCACAGAAATGTTCATTAATGGTCTGTGCTGGGAAGAACGCGACTATGTGCCAAAATCCCATGTTTTCAGAGAGCTGAAGTCCCCTGGGAATGTGTGCGCACTCTGGCTGCCAAGGGGTTAATGCAGCTGGAGAGATGCTCAGGCGGTGGAGTTCCCTGCACTCGGGAGATGTTTTCACAGACAGGCTGAGGCTCCCCTCCTTCCTAACCTCCCTTCAAAGCGCCTGGCAAACCCCAGCAGCTCCAAAGCCCAGCAGGAGCTGGGTGTAGGATGGGGCCTGGGAGGGATGGGGCAGGGGGATGCACCCGGGGCCACCGGGGGTGGAGGGGTGGGGGCTGCCTCTCTGTCCGCATGGACTGGCTCTCTCCACCCCGGCTGATTCCATCCTGCTGGCTGGAGCGAGTGGGAAGGGGATGGGCTGGGAATGAATGGAGTTGGGATGGGATAGAGATGGGGAGGAGGATAAGAGGAGGGTGGGGCTGGGCTGGGCTGGGCTGGGCTGGGAAGAGAAGAGGAAGGGAGGGGGATAGGAGGGGGATGGAATAAGGACGGGATGCAGACAGGACTGGGGGTACAGTCAGAGCCTCTCCAGCCCCACAGGCAACTCCCACCCGAGAGAGGGAAGAAGCCCAGTATCAGGACAGGGGATGGGCATCCCAGCAGTGGGAGAGTGGCAGAGCACCCTGAGCACTTCAGAAGGTGTTCTACATCAGGGGCACTTGTGTCCTTTCTCCAGTGCCGGTGATCTGTGGTTTTGCAAGTTCCCCTCCACTCAGATCCAGTGCACGATGTTTCCAGAGAGCCACATGGCACCCACTGAGTGTCCCCAAGTATCACGGACATGTCCACAGGAGCGTCTTTGGCTGCTGTTGGGGAGAGAGCGGCACTGAGGACCCCCTGTCTCAGCCAAAAGCAGCTTCCTGTGGTTGCAGGAGCAAGTACTGGGTCCGTAGGGATAGGGGCAGGGCACGTTTGCAAACACAGCCCTAAATGTAAATCAGCTCTCCTCACCATGGTATTTGTAATCTTACCTAAAAATAAACCAAATTCAGCTTCGCAGGGGACAGCAACCGAGCATCCCCTAGACCCCAGCTTGCATGTGAAACTTTCCCAGTAATTTTGGGATCTCTGCAACACGTAATTGGCAATCTGGCTGGTTTGGTGTGCAAGGCACTGCTGCAAGCCCTGTCCCCTGGGAGCAGGGGCACCTGCTGCAACCCCCCCAGGACATGGGGATCCTTCCTGAGCTGCCCATCCAGTGTGTTTGGGGTTCAGCATCTGACCTCGGGTGCCCACCCTAGGGCAGCCCCGTGCTGGGATGCAGAAATCAACGCTCTGCCGGCAGAGCTGGAGCCGATGTGGAGAGCAGGATCCATTTTTGGACAGGCAGCCCAGTGATGGAGCACTGGGGATGGAGGTCTCCATCAGGTGGCCAGACCAGAGCACGGCAGCAGGAGAGCGGCATGGCTCCCAAAGCCCTGCAGGAGCAAATCTTGGGATGGCTGGGAACAGACACATCCTGAGAATATCCTGAGGCCTCTGGGAGAGGACTGGGACTTCTCCCCTCTACAGGGGAGCCCCCAGCCCAGAGGTGGAAGGTTCCACGTAGAGCTCCTGCCCCCCTCAGATCGTCCCCAGGCACCCAGGATTGGGACCACGCAGCAGTTCCTGCTTGGGAAAACATTATCAGCAAAGCAGAGCATGTTCAGCACGCAGAAGTCTGACACCCCCTTACCCTCAGAAGGAAAAAATGTCGAGGAAAAGGAAAAAAAACCTCCAAACTGAATAGAGAGAAAAGCAGAGAGGGAGAAACTTTTCCTGGAGAGCAATGTCTCTGCCAGGCAGGAGAACCCTGGGGAGGGAGGCAGGGTCTTGGTGGGGAGCTTTGCCATCATCCCCTGCCCGGGTGAGGGGTTTGGGGTGTCGGGGGTGCAGCAGGGACCCCGGGGGGAAGGAGGGGACAGATCCCTCCTCCTGGCTCCGGGAGCATGCAGAGTCACGCGTGTGGGGCTGAGCACGTGTGGCAGTGTGGGGGTGGGCACGGGGAGGGGGCAGGTCACATTGCGGAGCTCACGGGGACACGAACAGCAGCGCAGGTGGGAGGGAGGTAGGAGTGAGGCAGGGGCACAGAGCCGCCCATGGGCATCCACGGGCTCTTGGGAGTGGGGGGCTCTTCCCTCTGGGGTTCCAGGGGGCTGCTGGGGGCTGGCAGCAAAACGCTGCAGGAGGAGAGCACTCCCACAAACATCCGGGTGCACCGGCCCCCACGGCAGCCCCCCACCCCCTGGCACAGCCCTGGGGTGGGGAATAAAACCCCTTTTTTTGTGGGAGCAACATGGGGAGTTGTGCAGATGCCTGGAGGCATTTAAGGGACCATGGTGTCCCCGGGGCACAGAGGGCACATCTGCATTGCCTGCATCCCAGGTGAGGGTGCCTGGTGTGCTCTGCCCACGCCAGGTCATGGACAGGATGGGTTTGGAGGCCCCTGGGGACTGTGGCCCTATCCCTGTGCCCATCCATGGCTGGGAATCAGTCCCTGCTCTGCCACCAGGGTCCCCTGGATGGGACCAGACGGGAGGCTGGGTGCAGGGATGCAAGGTGGGGATGAAGGTGGGTAATGGTGCAATTAATGGAAAAACCATTAGACCTTTCTCCTCCTCCCCCTCCTCTTCCTCACTCCGCCACTTGCTGTCCTCCTCCACTTCCACCTCCTTTCTTCTCTCCCTCTCTGCTCCTCCTCTCTCCCCTCTCAAAGATTTCTCCCTATTTTTGTCTGGTTAGAACCTTTTACTTTTCCTTTTAACCCTTCCATGTCAGCCTGAAAGGGAACTCAATCCATCTCAGCTGCCAAAGGCAATGCCCTCCCCGCCGGCACAGGGAGTCCCTTCTGCTGTGATGAGGGTCCTGCTGCTGCAAAAACATCCAGAAACGGGACAAAAGCTTAGTAGAAAACTCTTCTGGGGGAAGTCAGCAGGTGGAAAGTGCAAGGGGTGGTGTAGACAGAGGGGGTGGTGCTGGATCCCCAGTGAGGGCTGGTGGAGACTCAGAGGGAAACCCCTTCCCTGAGGTTTTGGGCCTCACAACACTTTTATTGCACTTTTGTTCTTTCTTATATTCATTCAGCACAGCAGAGAGGCCACTCAGCAACAAAAAGTCCAAGGACTGGGGGGGCAGACCTTCTTTCTATTCCCACTTTGAAACTCCCCCCTTTCTACCCTGGCTTGGGCACCCCAGGGACACAGCCCCCCAGGACACAGCCCTTTTGCACCCCTCCAGCAGTGCTTCAGGCCAGGCTGCTTCCCCTCTCTGGGGGGAACCCCAGGAGCTGCTCCATGGGAACCCCAGGGCCTCAGGCGGGATGCAGTGGGCAAAGGGGGGAGTGGGGAGCAGCCAGCCCTCTGCAGAGTGATCGGGGCCAGCCCCTCTGGGGACCCTGGCTGAAGGCGGGACGGTGTGGGGACCTGGGGACCTGCCATGGTTTCTCCAGCTCCTCCTGACACACTTCTGCTCCATCTGCTCCCTCCTGCTGCAGCGTGTGCCCATGGCACAGCCCCCAGGGCCCCCAGGAGTGCTGCTGCAGGTACCAGCAGGGCCTGTAATTTTTTTTTGGAGGGGGGATATAAGCAGTTGCTGGGGTGATAGCATCCTCCTGCAACATGGAAACCACAGTTTCCATGGAAACCTTTTTTGCCCCAATTATTTTACCACTTCCACAGCCTTTAATTTGCCTTTAATAGTTGTTTTTTAGCCGTCCCCCCCTCCGCAGCAGGTGGGTGACCCCCGGGCAGCCCCCGGGCCGGGTCCCCAGCAGGGCCCTGGTCCCCACGGAGGGCGGCGGGTTTGGGAAGCAGTTGCCCCGGCAACAGAAACAGGGCGTTTCTGGCAGCGGTGGTCACCATGGGGACGGGGATGCTGACGAAGGCTTGTGAAGCTGAGAAGACAAATTGCCCTCATCATTATCTCTGGGCTTGTCAATCAAATATATTCCCTTATTTACCTCAGCGAGGAGAGAGCCCCGGGAGCACACGGAGAGGGAGGGAGCGAGAGGAGAGCTGCTTGCCCCAAACTCCGCACTGGGAGGGAGCATTTCCAGCCCCTCGGGATGGCCACCATCACCTGCAATCGCTTCACTGAGGAGTACCAGCTCTTTGAGGAACTGGGCAAGTAAGTTGGAGATGGGGCTGGGATGCTCAGAGCAGGGCTGTGCCCTGGCTGGGAGAGAGACTCAGAGGTGCTGGGAACTGCTGGAGATGAGGGAAAGGAGGTGTGCATGGAGAGAATGCAGCGGGAATCGGAGAGGGCACACGAGTGAGGATGGGGGCTTCCAGCCCCAGACCTGCTTCTCTGTCCCTGCCTGAGTTCAGGGGCTGCTGATGGGGGTTTGGCTGGGGGCTTGGGACACCCCAGAGGTCTGGAGTTGCCTGGGAAGGGCTCGGCTGCCCCTCTTAGGGAAAAGGTGCTCCCAAAAAAGAAGGCTGCTAGCTCCCCTGGGAAGTTCTCCAGTCGGGAGGAGGGACAGGACAGCCGAGAAGGAAAGCCAAAGCAGGGAATTTATCTGTGTGGATTCACTAGGGCTTGACTAGACCTGCAAGAGATCCAATCTGCCTGGCAGACCCCAGAGAATCCCGGTGGCTTTTGGAAAGATCCAGGGCATTCCCCACCCCTGTCCCAGTGCGGGTGAGCCATAGCCCTGTCTGACCCTGCTTTCCTGCGAGGAGGGCTCAGCTCCTCTGCTCCAGGTGTCACCGTGTGTGCCTGGATCGGTGCATGTGTGTGTGTGTGTGCAAACTGGGCTGCCTGTGCACAGTGAGGGGATCCTGGGGAGTGCTGAGCACCCCAGGGTGGAGCAGGGGATGCTCCAGGTTCCCCGTGTGGAGGGATGCTCTGCGTCCCGCCCAGCGTGTGGCTGTGAAACGGGAGCAGGAGTGAGCAGGCATGTGCCTCTGTTTTGGTTTCTGTGCCTTTTTTTTGGAGCCGGTGTGTAAATCTGGGCCGTATGGCCGCTGTCCCTTTGGAGCAGCTGGCAGTGTGGTGGCTCAGGGTGCCCGTGCTCCAGAGGGGAAGCTCTGTCCATCCATAGGCACAGGGATGCTCCAACCCCTCAGCCCTGCATCGCCCGGGCACAGAGCAGCCTGTGCCTAAACGTGTGCCCACATGCACGTGGGCGTGTGAAATGGGGGCGAGGGAGAGGAGAGAGGGCAGAGATGGGAAAATGGAGAGGCTGAGGCAGGAGGACTTTGTGCTGGCTGAATGCTGCTCACATTCCCCAGCCAAACTGTGGCACCAGGGTGCTGCTACAAAGTGCAGCTCCGTGGAGGCAAAGGGACCCCCCCTGTACCGGGACACTCACATCCATCCCTGTGGCATCAGGGTGACAGAGAGGGGCTGGTGGACAACAGGAGATTGGGTTGGGGAGGGGGTCCCTGTGGCGGGCACAGCCCCAGCTGGCACTGCAGGCAGGGCCATGGGCTCCTGCCAGGGAGCTGGTGCAAGGTGCGATGTGGGACCCGCTTTTTCCAGACTTTTCTCGGCTTTTCAGGGCTCTGGGGCTTTGTGGTGGCGGCAGGGAGTGGGCAGGTGGGGCAGTGGCTGCTCCGTGCTCCGTGCCTGTGGTGAGGCTGTGGGGCTCTGGCTGGGCAGAGGTGGCTGTGGGATGTGGAGGTGAGTTTGCAGGCCAGGAGTGATGGGGGAGGACCAGGAGGGCTCCTGAAGCTATCTGGGCTGCAACGCTTTGCTGGGTCAGTGCTGAGTGGAGGGCTGAGCACCCAGGCTCAGGGACTGCCTGCATTGCCCAGCACTGTGGTGTAAAACCACCTGGACAGATGCATTTTAGCAGGAATACAGGAGCAAAGCTGGCGCAGCAGCTCGCCAGCCCCTGAGAGCATCGCCCCTGACCACCCCAGTTGTGGGGTGATGCAAGGGCAGCAGCCTCAGCTCGGTGCATCCCACAGCTTTTCCATCCACTCAACAGGGCAGGTACAACAGCAGCACTGAGGTGTTCCCGAGTTAGGGGCTTCACCGGGTTAGCCAGCGTGCTGTGGGGCTGGTTGGGGATTTTCCACTGGGATGGTTTCCAGCACATCCTGGCACATTCAAAAATCAGCGGTTTCCCATGGGGAAATTTCTGCTTCATGGGCTTAGAGGGGGAAATCAGGACGAAGTGCCGCACCTCTGCTCTGCTGCGGCAGCTGCTCACACTGGGAAGTGTCGTTCTTCCTCCGGAGAGATGCTCCCGGTGCCAGCCGGGGTGTCCTGGCAGGGCTGGGCAGAACGGCTCTCCCCGCACCAGACCCTGGCAGGGAGCAGCGTCCTGCAAGGATTCAGAGCAGAGAGGGTCCATGTTGAGTTTGCTGGCCCCAAGGGACTGGGGTGGGCTGTTGTGGGGGACACGGTGCGTCCCCAGCCTGGCTGGCAGGACGGCAGGTCTGGGTGCCAGGCTGCTGCACCCACCCTGCTTCTCTGCCGGCTCCTGGGCTGTCACCCATGCTGACAGCCGGGCAGCTGGGGCTTTGAGATGCCACTTTGGGGGCAGGCAGAGATGGGGAGGCAGATCTGCAGAGTCTGCCCAGCAAGGCAAAAACCCCTGGCACATCCCTGCAGCTCCCAAGCATGGGAGGACATCTGTCCCGAGCGGGGGACACGGAGCTGGGGAAAACCCACTCCTGCACAGCCCCCGCAAAGCTGAGCAAGTGAAGGGCTGCTCCGAGCCCCCACGCTTGCAGGAGGGAATCAGGCGGAGGGCGGGGGGCAGCGGGGGGGACGGGGAGAGGATCCTGCCCACGGCCCCCCGGAGTAGGACAAACATGAAGTGCAGCTCCATCGGCGCCTCCAAATCCGCCCCCGCAGCAGGTTCAGGGAGAGGCTGGAGACAATTACCGTGCCGAGCCGTAGGATCAGCCCCTCCGCTCCCGGAGCTGCAGGAGAGGGGGCTTATTAAAAAGGGGGGGAAAAAATATGGAGGAACAAAAAATCCCCAGCCCACACTCTTCTCTCTAGAAAGGAGATAAAATGCCTCGGAGGAGGTGTTGAAGAGAGGGAGGGCGGCAGCAGCACAGCCGGGCGCTGGCAGGGAAGGTGTGAAAAGGGAGAAGGGGAGCATCCTGGTGGCAAAGCCACTGCTTGAGCTGGTGGGGAAGGCCGTGGGGACAAGGCATGGGGTCATGCCTGGCCTAGGGACCGAGGGACAGATGCTGCAGGGCTGGGGCTCAGCAGTGCCAGGGCTCGGGGCTGCAGAAACGGGGCTTGTGCTGGGCTGTGGGTCCAACATCACCCTGCGCTGGCAGCCAGCCAGGTGACAAGGACACCTCTGTACCCGTGGCCCTGCAGGTGATGTACCCATCCCTGCTCAGACTGGGACAAGCTGTCCCATCCAAGCCAGGCAGAGATGGGGGTCCTCAGCTGCCACCAGGGTTCCCCATCTGAAGACCCAGCACCCCGTGAGTGAAGAGACACACTGCTGCCCATGGCCAGGGGACAGGACTTGATTCCTTCCTTCCAAAGGGGTTTCTTGCAGCTCAGGGGAGCTGAGCTCCCTGCCTGGCAGCCCCAGCACTGCTGGCAGTGCTCCATGAGCCCCTGGTGTGCAAGGGGATGCTGCCTTTGCCATGAAGATGCTGCATTTAGATGGAGCAAAGGAGGGATTTTTTCCCCCTAGTCTGGGAAAATCCTACATGGGACTGAGTAGCAAAGGAGCAGCCTGGCACAGGGAGCAGAGCCTGACTGGGGATCAAATACCCAATGTGAAGGGTTCCCTGGCAATGCAGACCTACTGAAAGATTCAACTGGAACAAGGATGGGGCTGTGGCAAGCATACTGTACCCCTGGGAATCCTGCACCTGCATCCAGAGTTCCATGTTCCACCCACCCTTCAGGCACACAGGGTTTTGCCTATGCTTTACAGACCACAAATAGACATTTGGTTTCTGTTAGGAAGGTCTGGAGGAGCCAAAAGCCAGGAACGCAGCTGGGGCAGTGAAACAGCTGCTTCCCACGGCTCCCCCTTTTTCGTATTCTGTTGAAATAAATAGATGAGCGAGTGGCTGTGGACACCAGGACCAGGAGTGACCATCAGTCCCCAGCCTCCAGTGAATCTGGGACACCTACACCCCTCCAGCCTCATGCTGGGTTCTGCAGTGAAACCCCGAGCTGGGGCAGAGGGACATTCATGCTTGCTGCACTCTCTGCTGCAGACTGTCCTGACACTGCAGAAACACTACATAGAGAAGATGAGTCCCAGGGATCCACAGGAGCCCACAAACCCTGCACAGTGTGGGGCTCCCAGCAGGATGAAGAGAGAGAGACCACAGGACTGCCAATAGCTCCGGTCTGCCTACCTATGGCAAGCTGGATATGAAGCATTTCGCCCACCCTTTCCAGTTAATTCTTCTCCAGGATTCAGGGATATTAACAGCTCAGCTCTTTCAGGAGCCAGGATTAAATGGCAGGATGGGGAAGCTGGGAAGCACCAGGATGTTTTCCCCCAATTCCTGCCTGGCACGTGCCATGAGCGATGCTCTGCACGGCAGCACTGGGCGCGTGGGCTGCCGGCTCTGCTGGGGCTCCATCCCCATCCCTCCACACCCGCTGCTCGCCTGCTCTCCTAAAAATCACATTCAAACCCAAATTGCCCGTCTCCACCCGCCCCCGCCGCTAAAATCAATTATCCGCCGCTCTCGCCAGCCCGCGGCCTTTTATTCCTCGGCAGGGAGCTGGAGTGGGGTGAAGGGGAGTGGAGGAAGGTGGGGCAGGAGGTGGGATTGCTTTTGATAGTTGTTATTTTAGCGATCGGAGAGGTTTGGCAGGAAAGGGAACCTGGCACAAAGGTTGTGCTCAGCAGGGCTGGAGCGTGCATGTGTGTGTGATTGCAGGGCTGCAGCTCCCAGCGTTGCTCTGGCATTGGCAGTGCCACGAGCTGGCAGGACCTGGGGTACGGGGTCCAGGGCAGACAGGAGACTTTGGAGTGTCCCAAGCACTCATGCTCATTTACCTGCCAGACCCAAGGAGAGCTTTGCACGTTGCAAGGTGCAACAGCATCCATCCCTGTCCAGCTGGGCTCCACCCTCGCAGGGTCCCCTGGGCTGTCCCTGCCTGGGTGACAGTTTTGCAGTGGGGATGATCTGGCACTGGTCACAGCTTCCAAGTCCTGCTGTGACTGAAAGCTCTGGAACAGGCAGAGCCATCCAGATTGAAGTGGCTGAGAGCTGCGTGGCAGCCATCACGGTTTCCCTTGGGAACCAGCAAATCAGTAAATCACAGCCCCTTCCCTCCTGGAAACAGGTAGGGCTGGAGGAAGAGGAGGAAAAGTGCACGGATCCGTCCCTAGGTCTGCATGTGCCTCCTCCCATCATTCCTCAGGCGCAGGGGTGCAGGGAAGTCAGCTGAGATCCTTTCGTGTTTTGCCCAAGTCCCTACCCCAGTCAGCACCTATCCCCATTCCCATCCTTGTCCCCATGCCTGTGGTTCCCTCTCACCCCACAGCCAGGTGAGGGCTGAGCTGTGCCCATTCCTACACCAAGCCCTTCACCTCTGGCTCCTTCTGCTCCCAGGGGCGCTTTCTCCATTGTCCGGAGATGCGTGAAGGTGTTGGCAGGACAAGAGTATGCGGCCAAGATCATCAATACCAAGAAGCTCTCTGCTCGAGGTAAGCACTGAGGGTGCTTTGGAGAAAGCAAGAGATGAGCAAGACTTGTGTAGTTGGGAATTTGTCCCCTCTGCATGGTGCTGGGATGATGCTTTGATGTGCAATGAGGTGGGAGGTCTGTGATTGCAATGGGGATCCCCTCATCCCACCCTGTCCCCGCTGTGGTACACACTGAGCTCCTTGATGGATGGGGTGAAAGTCCCAAGGAGGTGTTTTGGTGGCTGCTTGCTACATCCCATCCGATCACAGAAGTGCATCCACAGCCTGGCTCAGAGGAACTCCCAGACCACAGTCTGCCTCAGGAGCCAGAGGACCCCATTTCTGTCCCTGAGACCCCCCACCACCCTGCACGCACATTGCAGCAACGTGATGGTTACAGCCCTGCAACAATCAGTCCACTGCCAGCTTTGGGCTCAGGGTAGCACAGTTATTTTGGGAGCATAACCTTGAGTGGGCCCCCACTGACGCTGCATCCCTCCTCTGGGGTCTGTAAGTTTTCTTACTCATATACCTACATCAGGGAAAGGGGAGCATCCCTTCAGGTGGGGATTTGACTTCATTTCTGCCAGGAAAGGCCCTCACCCTCACTGCCATCTGCTCTGGTGCAGCACATTGGCTGTTTGCTGCTGGAAGAGGTGCTGGCGGCTCTGTCCTGGTGGGTCTGTCCCAGCTGCTCCTCAGAGTGAGACTGAGATGAGCCAGCACAGAAATCATCAAGCAGCCCTTGCCCCAAGCCAGGGACCCCTCTGCCCCCAGGCAGCTGGCAGAGGGGCTGTGATGAGGTGGATTTAAAGGATGAGGCAGCAGATGCTGTGTCCCACTCTGGCTCCTCCCTGGCTGCTGGGAGCGCAGGATGTGTGCTAGGAGGAAGCACCCTGCCAGGAGGGTTTAATTAACCTCCCTCGGTGTCTCTCCCAGTTCCACTGCTGACCTCCAAAGGAAAAACTGAAACGCAGAAAAGAGTGACAAGCTCCTTTCTGACCTGGAATTAAACCAGTATGCCTCCCACAGTGCTGCCAATGTGGCACAGCCCCTCAGGTCCTCCAGCACTGACCCCTGCCCCTCTTCAGGGATGCAGATCATTCCTTCTGAGTCAAAGGCTGGGCTCTGGGCAGGGTGTGCAGTGCTGGGCTCAGCCCTTGGCTCCTGCCCGTGTACCCCAGCTGGCAAACGCCTCCCAGTTTTCAGGGCTGCCTGGAGCAGCAGATTGAGCCGCCCTCCCTTTGCTCCCTCCTGCCTCCGCTCGCCTCCTCCAGCAGTTTGCCCCTCTCTGTTCTCTGCTGGGGTTTGTGCTGTCCCTGCAGTGCCCAGCAGTCCCCTGGAGAAGCTTCACTGGGGTTTTTTTCCCTGCTCTGCCAGCTGGAATCACCAGAGACTTTGGCTCATGGTCTGGAACCCCCCATTTCTGCAGTGCTGGCAGGGAGGATGGCACTTCCCCAGATACAAAGGGCAGGAAGGAGAGAAGTGGGGAGAAGGAGAGAGAAGCTGCAAAACATCCCCAGTCACGTCTGTTTCTTTAGGCATCCTCCTGGCTGCCAACAGAGGGGCCAGGAGGAGAAAAGGAGGAGATTTTGGAGGAAAAATGGGGTTTAGGTGTGTACAGGAGCTGGATTCGTGGGGTAGGAGAGGCTGTAACCCACCTCCCCTGAGAAGTGCTTGCTCCACTGGTCACATTGTCCCTCTGTCCCATCCCTGTTGTGCACCCCACAATGGACCTCAGTTGTGAGAACAGCCTGAACTCCATCCTCTCCTTGTCACCCTGTCCAGCCTGGGAAGGTTGTCACCCATCAGGGGAAACAATGTGGGGAGCTGAATGAGGCCACCAAGGTTATCTCAGCCTTCAGCTCAAACTCCAGCACAGGCTGCAAAAGTCACCCCAAGCCCTAGGGTGCCTCTCAGACAGGATCCTGAGCCCTGGGGAAGGCTGCAGCCCCACAGAGAAGGGGCTGTGCTGCTTTCCCCTCTCAGCAGTTGGAGATATCCAGGTTTGGTTTGATGCAGAGCGAGACTCTGGGGTGTGAACCTGCAAGGTAGCAGTGAAAGCACTGAGAGACAGAAGCCCTAATTATATCCTTGCTTGTCCTGGCTGCTGAGCTCCTGCACAAAATGCCTCCAGTCAGGCACCTCCATGCAGGGTGGCTGGGTCAGGTGTGAGCAAGGAGAGAAGCACAGAGGAAGAAACAAAATGATTTGCAGATTCATTCTGTCCCAGGGCGGAGGATTTTTTGGCTCAGCTCAACTTGCTTTGCCCAGAGCTCTGTTGTCTCACATCCCCAAGCCTGGTGAAAGCTGGGGAGTGGGACCTGTGCTTCCTGTTTGGAGACAGGCACTGGTTCCGAGATAGGGCTCTGCAGTGTAGGAGAGCAAAGCCCCAGTGTGGAATGGCTGATGATGGTGAGGGGGAGTGAAGCCCATAGCCTCATTTCATCCTGACACCTCTCACTGGCTCACTCTGCCTTCAATTGCTCACATTGAACTGTGTGGGGTCGGAAATGTCCTGGCTGATTGCCCGTGCCTGGATGAATAGAGAAAAAGGAACAGTGCTGCAAGCAAGGATAACCCAGACAAGTCCAGGGTATTTGGGAGGCGATCAGAAATTGTTCAGCAAAGAGAAGAGAGAGGGGAGAGCAAGGGATCGTTTCAAAACCAAGATTTCCCATGGCATCGATGCCTGGGGGCTTAGCCAGAGACTGCATCTGAACTTATCCCCAAATCCGTAACTCTTCAGCAAAGCAAAAAACAGCTGCTCTGTCCCCCAGGTTTCCTCTGCCAACACCTCCTCTGAGAGCCGTTGGTTCCCTTCCTCAGATCCTAATCTAGGGCCGTTGCCTCTTTCAGATCACCAGAAGCTGGAACGAGAAGCCCGGATCTGCCGTCTCCTGAAGCACCCCAACATTGGTGAGTGCACCCTGCACCCCCAGTGCTGATGCTCCACACCTGGCTTTGCTGCCCTCCCATGTCCCAGCCAGGGCTGGGGGCTCTCCATCCACAATCCAGCCTGTCTGCAGCAGCACGGACTGTTTGTCCCAGAGGCTGAGAAAGGCTCGGTGTCATTCTACAGAGCCTTCCCTCCTCTTCCTCATAGGGAACACCATCTTCAAATGGGGTCATGGGGAAAAATGTCCCCACTGGGCATCGGGGGATTGAAGTAGGTCCGGACTAACCCACTTGGCCATAGCTCCCTCAGGGAGAAGCGGAGCCCCAGGAGGCTGCAAGAGGCTATTTTTACTGCTCTCCCCCCCTCGGTGCTGTATTCCTCTGCATGCTCCAAAAAGCGGCTGCAGCTCGGAGCAGCAGCAGCAGCAGCGCGGGGCGTGTAGGAGGAGCGATGGCGGGGGGAAGCGAAGACTTTCCCACCGACCGTCCATCTGAAAGTAGCCTCCTTCGGAAAAGCTGTTTCAGGAAAACTCCTGAGCCCCTGCAAAAGACAAAAATAGGCCAGAAGGAGAGAGAGCGAGAGGGGAGGGGAAAAAACTGCAGTAAAAAAAAATCCCAAATTCCATCCTGGAAGTGATGCTGATGCAGGCTCTTGATCACTGTGAATGGTCTGGATGAACCCCCTCTTCCCTCTGCTGCACCCCAGGATGTACCGACCCCAATGAGATCCTGCAGCTTTTGGAAAAGCATTTGGTGGTTTCTGCAGCCCTCTCAACCCACAGTCGGGAGCTGGGAGGGTTCCCCTGTGGCTGAGCTCCTCCCTGGCCCCCTCACTGCTCCGGTGACCTGGATCCATCCTTCCCCAGGAGCTGCTGCAGCAGATCCAGGAAGCTAGATCCAGGGCCACTGGGACGAGCCATGTGGCTCCTGTCCCATAAATATTTCAGCTCCAAAAAAGACTGTCAGCTTCCATCTGTCTCGGGCACACAGCTGCGTGGCAGGTCTCCCCTTCCTTGCCGGGGTGCCAGACCCTGCAGCGTTCCCCAGCCTCTGCTCCAGCAGGACCGGGAGCTGTCCTGCAGGGGTCCCTCCGGAGTGTCCAGCCTCCTCTTTGCACCAAAATACATGCAGAGATTGCCAAAACCTGAAGGAAACACGTTGCAAAGTGTGTGAATAGGAAGAAGTACTAAAGCTGGAGGAACTCACTGCATGAGACCTGCAGGATGGCACCTGCAGGGTCCCCAGGTTCCCAGCTTGGCCACAGCTCTTTCCCACTGCTGTCTTCCACCCTTTCCATCACCTTCCCGTGGGGCTGGCAAGGTCTCCAAGCACCGAAACACCTCACCTGTCCCTATCCTTGTCCCCCATGCCTGCACTACCCCTTGCTGTTTGGCTGTGACCTGACAGGTTCAGAGCTGCAAAGGCTGGAAAGGGTTAAGAGCATGAGATGCTAACAAGCCCAATCTGCTGCTATTTATACCCAGGAGGCTCTTCTCCACCCCCCACCCCACACCCTCTTCTCTTTCACCCCCCTCCACTGCTCCTGCTGCCTGGAAACTTGGGCTTGCAGCTTTTCTTCTGAGCAGCAAAGGCAGCTCGTTACCCACACAGGAGCTGGAGCGAGCAGTGCCACTGCAGAGCAGCCTGGCATGAGGAAGAGGAGGAACTGCTGCTGGATTAGGCAAAACAGCCCTGTCCAGCCCTTCCAGGGGAGAAGCACCTCAGCTGCCAAGGGGCTTTGCTGTCCTTTTGTTCCCTGCAGCGAGGTGGGGTCCCTCCATCTCCCATGAGAATGCCATGCTGCAGTTCCTGCAGGAACCAACCTGTGCTCTGCATGTGCCTGCTGGAGAGCCTCACATGGAAAGCTGTAAATGGGCAGTCAAGGGCAGGCCCAAGACCCCACAGCACTGGGTGATACACCAGGAGAGAGCTGTTTCCATTCAGGGAAGTCTTGCTGTATTGGGAAAACTTTGGCTGCACCCAGACCTAGAGTTTGAACTTCAGCTGCTTGTCCTCTGACTCTCATTCTGAAGCTGTGTCCTGCTCCTGCCTTGGCTCTCAGCTCTGAGCTGGAGTGGTGTGGCCAGCACAGCTCTCTCTGACTATGGCCAGTAACAGACACTTGTAGGATCAGGCTATATTTAGAGCAACTGCTCCCTCTTATTCCTTCTTGGCTCCTGGCAGCCACAGCTTTGGGACTTCCTAAGCAGTATCCAGACCATATGCTTATGGTTACGCTGGCCCTATCTGCATCAAACTCACCTAATCCCCCTGAGAACACTTTGGCTTCTGTGCAATCCCAGCCATGATACCCTCAAATCCCTCCCAGGTGAGATGAAATAGGAGGAAATATGTTGCTTCCAGCAGAGGAAGGCAGAAAAGCTGGGATTGTATGTTGGAGAGAAACAGAGCAGACGCAGATGTCGGAGAGCAGGGGATGTCTGCAAAGGCCAGCAGTGGGGAAGGATTATTGGGGAATAAGATGAGAAAGTTATGTCAATAGTCAAGGCCACAAGAGAGACAGATATAAAAGATGCTGACCAGCCCATCAGACCTTATTTGCTCTGTGCCCTGGCCAGGTGAGGTGACACTGCTGGCAATATGCTATTGGCAACTGCTGGATTTGCCCACAGAGCTTGGAGACAGGAAAAGGACCAGCAAAGTGGTGTTTGCTGGCCTGGCAGATAAGAGTGACACAATGCAGTGTCTGGGCTCGTTATCTCCCTGGCTCACACTGAGTCTGGAGGATGTTTCCATATAGAGCTCAGCTGATTTAGAACCAGTAAAAGGGCCTAGGAGTAAAAATACAAAATTTCTCACCTGAATGTTTCTTTTTTTCTGCCTGTTTCCCAACATTCTCAAATATGTTGAAAGTTGTATCAGGCTGAAACCAGGTGAGAGAAATGAAGCATTAAATATTCATAGCTTCAAGGGAATCAAACAAAATACGAGGTGGGGGATGGAGGATGCTGGACAAGTCTGTTTATCCACCCTACCTGTTTCTGTGCCTGTCCCCTTGCTGTACACCTGCCTGCCAAGTGTGAGCAGGGATCTGAGCCTGAATAACCAGCAGGCAGCTGCAGGCTGTCAGGTTTGTACCTGGTTGTGCCTGGCAAGCTGTGTGCCCAAGGGGAGAGGGTGCCGGGAGGTGGGGAAATTCATCCCATGGAGATTCCCAAGGAAAAAAGGAAGGTCATGAGCAGAAAATAAAAAAGCCCTGTGGGTGCCAGAGTTGTCAGCTTAGCTCCCTGCTGAGCTCTCCCTCTGCTTGGGCACCTCTTCTGACAGCACTGGGGACACCCATGCCTGCAGCCTGCCTAGTGCCCAAGATAGCCCAGCAGCTGCCTGGAACCCAGCTCCAGGGCAGTCCCATGATTTGGATGTGACCTTTGCACGGGCTGGGGGTAAGGCTGGGGCCCCCTGGTGAGCAGGGACCCCCACCCAGCCAGTGGCAAGAGGAATAGCCCTGCTGTGCCCTTCCCCAGCTCCTGCTTGTGCCCAAAGGGGAGCAAAGGCATTCCCAGGGAGTGGGGTGGGAGCCAGGTGTACCCCATAACCCTTCTGTCTCTGCTGCAGTGAGGCTCCACGACAGCATCTCCGAAGAGGGCCACCACTACCTGATATTCGACCTGTGAGTAATGGTTCACTGCATTCCCTAACCCACGGGCAGCTCCCTGCTTCCAGTGTGATGTGATCTCACCCGAGCCCTTCCCACATGCTGGGTTTGAACCAAACTCGGGTCCCCCAAGCTGGGCAGAGGGCAGCTGCCTGTGCTGCACCCCTGGTTCTCCCCCATGCATGGTGCTGTGATATTTTTGAGGGATTTGCCAGGGCTGAGTGTGCTGTCAGCCAGTCCAGCTCCCCCTGTTCTCTCGCAGGGTCACCGGCGGGGAGCTGTTTGAGGACATTGTGGCCAGGGAGTACTACAGCGAAGCAGATGCCAGGTGAGTCAGGTTGTAGAGGGGACAGGAGGTGTCCCCTTCTCCCACAAGCTGCTCCCTCCCAGGGTCCTACATGTCTGGCTTTCTGCAGCACCAGCTCATTCTGTACTGGGAGGTGTTTTACAGCTGCTCTGCAACACATACTCATCGACCAGAACTGTGGTGCAAAAAGAAAAACCCACCCAAAATGCTCTTTCTAAATCACTCAACTCCTGTGCCAAGAAGTGCATGTGCTGCCATAGGACTGGCTTCCACTTTGAATCAAATGGTTCCCAGCCATTGCCCACAGCATCCTCATTCGCCAGGATGTTGGGATAGCCAACATCCGACCTCGCTGTAAATGAACAGCCCCCAGGTTGTGGGGGCTCCCTGGTCCAGGGGCATCAGCACTGCCTGGTCTGGGGGCCCCAGGGCTGCCCAGGCTGGCAGGGAGGAAACCCAACACCAGGCTGGTAGCCAGCCAGGGCCATGACAGCACAGACACCCTGCGGATGTCACTCCTTCCCCTTGGAGCTGCATTCCAGCCGTCTGCTAGGGTTTCTCTAGCATGTGCCACTTGAAAGCACTGAGGAGGAGCAGTCAAGAGGCTGTGCTGCAGCTCTGCACCCTCCCACACTCCCACTGGCACTTTCCAGGTACCTTCTGCAGAGCCATTTCAGCTCTGGCTGAACAGACCTTTGGTCCCTGCAGCTCATCCAGCGGACAGTGTCAGCCTCGTTCTTTTGAGAGGACATGATCTGGCCCTCTCCAATCTCCAGATACCACTGTGCTTCTTGGCTTTGCCCCCAGGCTAAGCATAGCCTGTATGTATGTCCAAGGGGGTGGTAAACTCTACACTACCTCTCTGCACGGAAATATCCTTTACTAGAGGATATTTCTGCCTAGAGGCAGAAAATAATCTCATTTAATGGGCTGCCTGCACTGAATCCACTTACAGCCCATCCACTTATTAGTGTCATACAAATAAAATAAAACGCATGTAAATAAAGACCTTCTGCCTTGCACACAAGCTGTTTTGGAGCAGAAGCGATCAGTGCCTCTTTTTCCCTTCCTGTCTCATGCACACAGCAGAGCTGGGCTGTAATGAACTAGATATAAAGCAAGCAGACACAGCAGAGCCACCTGTGTTAGAGGAGAGCAGGGAAATGGGGCTGGAGCAAAGGTTGCACAGAGCACATCTGCTCTGCCTGGGTTTGGGGACCAAATCTTTGCTGGTATTGTGGTTCCACTGTTGGTGTCCAGCTCCCATCCTCCAGTGCTGTTCCTGTGGGGTCCCTATGGGTCTGCTGTGTCCCCTAAGCTCCTGCTCACCGTTACTTGGTGTCCAATAGCTCTGTTGGGCTCTTACAGGGTTAGAACTGCTCCCCACAGATGTGTGAGTTTTGGTGGAGGGGGATGCTGAGCTGTGCTGCAGGGCTGCTGATGGGAAGCAGTGATGAGGAGAGGGGAAAAGGGGTGAAATGCAGCCGAGTAGAACTGTCTGACAAAACTCTGCCTCACCGGCCACTTGTGTGAGCTTTCTCCTCTCTCCCACAGCCACTGCATCCAGCAGATCCTGGAGGCCGTCCTGCACTGCCACCAGATGGGGGTGGTTCACCGGGATCTGAAGGTAGGAGCTGCAGGGAGAGAGCCTGTGGGAGGACAGGGACCCCATCTGTGATGTAAAGCACTGTGGAACAAAGCCCAGAGTCCTTCAGGGCTGCTGAAACAGCAGGGCTATGGGAAACCCACGGAGCAAAGATCAGCTCCAGAGAGAAATGACACAAGGGAGATGGGGGAGGGAGGTCTTTGCAGTGTGTGATCCCCTAAGGATCCAGGGACATCAGGACAAAGCAGCTAGGGAGCACATCCAGAGCTTCCTCTGTGCTGTGCTGGGAAGTTCCCCCTGCCAATAGCAGAGCCCCTGATGAGTTTTCACTCCTCTCCAACCTCATCTCCTTCTGCAGCCCGAGAACCTGCTGTTGGCATCCAAGCTGAAGGGTGCTGCGGTCAAGCTGGCTGACTTTGGCCTCGCCATCGAGGTGGAGGGGGACCAGCAAGCGTGGTTTGGTGAGTAGGACTGGCCTGAGCTGGGGTCTCCTCCAGCCCTCCTTGGCATGTGAGTTCAGGGGGCTCCAGGACCCTGAGCCCAGGGTTATGGGGGAGTCCCAGCCCAAGAAGCACCGTGGGTGACCAGGCTGATGTGGAGCAAACAGCTCTGCAGGGACTCTGTGAGTCACCGAGGTGTCCTGGTGAGATGGACAAGCCGGCAACAGGGGCAGAGCAGCGGGAGGAAAGGCTCTTCCAAGCGCTGGAAGTGCACAGCAGAGCACTCCAGCCTTAGGCGCCATCTGGGGTTTGGCAGAAAACACAGTTTGCTCTGCCTTCGGGAGTCCCAGAGGTTTCTGGAAGGAGGGATGTGCCAGCACTCGGGGCTCTCGCTGTCCCTGCCGGCCAGCTGTGCGGGACGGGGCTGCCTGAGGGCGGGAGTGACGGGCTGTCTGTCCCAGGTTTCGCCGGCACCCCGGGATACCTGTCCCCCGAGGTGCTCCGGAAGGACCCTTATGGCAAAGCCGTGGATCTGTGGGCTTGCGGTAAGTCGGACCGGGGCTGGGATGCCGGGAGCGGGCTGGGCTGGGCGGGATGCGGCAGGCTGTTCGTCCAGCGTGTCTCAAGCTGCAGTTGCCAGTCACATCTCGGGGAAGTCAGGGTGGAGGATTTGCCCAGGAGGTGGCACATTACCCTGGGCAACACGCTCTCTCCCAGTCCAGTGTCACCCTTCTGTGAAGGATCATCCCCTCCTTGTTATGTACCCGAAGTTCCCAGTCAGGTGGAACACTGCCTGTTTTCCCTGTGCTGCTGGTGGAGTCAGGCAATGCCCCCGTGCAGTTGCAGCCTTGGGGAGCCTTTTCCCATCCACGATGGGGAGGAGGCATCACCCACCCCTGCCAGGGCACCCACTTTGGGCTCTGCCAAGCCTTGAACCTCCCCAGGTGCTGAACTGGACCCACCAACAAGCCTTTTGCTCTTTAAACAGTGAGCAAATCTTCATGTGTCCCTAATTTCTGTTTCTCTGTTTGAGTTTGACCAGACCCCAGGTTGTGTGTATTGCTGCCTCCAGCAATGAATTCTCTCCCACTGATCCTGTCTCCTCTCCTGGGCAGGTGTCATCCTCTACATCCTGCTGGTTGGGTACCCACCCTTTTGGGATGAAGACCAACACCGACTCTACCAGCAGATCAAGGCTGGGGCTTACGATGTGAGTGGGTTTGTCTTGCTGCCCCCTTTCACAGCCTCCTCTCTCTCCTGCTGTCCCTGCCTCACAGCCTGCAGCTCTGGGAGAGCAACCAAGACAAGATAAATCAGAACAGATAGGAACAAGTACTTTCCTCTGTGCTGGTTGCAGAGTGTTGGCCTCATTGCCATGCCCAGGCACACACCTTGGCATATTTCAGGGCCACTTTGTGGGAGGGACAGTCCTTGTCCCAAGACTCATACCTTGCTTTCACTCCTGCTCTTTGGTTTCTTACTAGTTCTTTCCAGTGGCTACCATTTCTCCCACCTGTCCCAAGTTGCAGGAGAAGCAATCCAAGAGCAGAGGGGCTCTCTGCCATCTCTCACCCTTGCCCCTTTGCTTTGGCAGTTCCCCTCCCCTGAATGGGACACAGTCACTCCTGAAGCGAAAGATCTCATCAACAAGATGTTGACCATCAACCCATCCAAGCGCATCACGGCAGCAGAGGCTCTGAAGCACCCCTGGATATCGGTGAGTAGGGGCTGAAGGCAGAGAGATGTGGGGATTCAGGAGTGGTGAACATCTCATTGGGGATCCTTTGCTATCAAACATGCTGCCAGCTCTCTTCTCCATCCTGGGAAGATGGTTTCCTGGCACGGTTCCTCCCAGTGCTCTCACAGCAGCCTTCCCCTGAGGTTTTACAGCAAAAAAAAAAAAAGCCTGTGAATGCAAACAGCATGTTCCTGGGGACCTGGTGATGGGAGGGACACACATGTTCCTTGCCCTGGTGGGGACAGGCTGATTACTCAGTCATGCTGTGCTGGGGATCTTTCTTCAGGGGCAGTGGGAGCAGGCTCGTGTTTTTCCATCCATGCACCCCAGCAGCAATCCCTCCACCCTTGGCTACATCCCCCTGTTTCAGCTGCTGGTTCTCACCCTGAATCAGATCCTAACAGCACCAGGAGTCTGTGGGCTTAACCACACATGTGCAAATCCTGAGCACATTGCTAAACATGGCTGGTCAGTCAAGGGGTTAACTCAGGGGCAGCCAGTTCTCCACACACCCTCACCTCCAGAGCAGATCCTGCTGACTCCAAAGCTTCAATCTCCCACTGCCCATTAAACTTTTATCTGCTGCTGCTGCAGGCAGCTCTGGCCCGTGCCTCGGCCATGGGAGGTCACACACGTGTGTGAGCATGTGAGAGCCAGGCTGGGGAGCCCCTTCCCCCCAGCACTGCTCTGAGCCAGGTCTCTCTCCCCACAGCACCGTGCCACCGTGGCATCATGCATGCACAGACAGGAGACGGTGGACTGCCTGAAGAAGTTCAATGCCCGGAGGAAGCTGAAGGTAACTCTGTCCAAGCTGGCTGCTAAAAGCACGATCAGATCATTGGTGGGCTTGTTCTCTGGGTGGGAATGATAGGGTGGTGTCTATGGGCAGTGGTGTGGGGGTGGTGGGCATTTGGGGACCCCCAATGTGAGGAATGGGAAAGAGACTGAGCAGGGTGACAGCTTCATCTGTCTGGGGTTCCCAACTGCTCAAAGAAAGCTGTGGTGAAGGAAAGCACTCAGTCACACTGGACACTGGGTGAGGATTCTTTCACTGGAGCCAGTGTCAGGATAGCTTCTTTTTGGGGCAGGGCAAGGCCCTTAGAGGCACAGTGAGACCCTTTGCCTGATGGCCCAGAGACTTTGCAGCCAAGAAATAAAGTGATCCACAGACAGACAAAAAAACTCACCCACCCCAGCAGCCCCACAGCCTTTCCTTCTCGGATGCTGACATGTGCCACAGCCTGCACCCCTCTGAAATCACCATCTCCAGCTTGAGCACCTCCCTGAGGCACCCATTTCCCGGGTGCTGCTCAGCCTCAGCTGGCAGCAGGGCACTGGAAATGGGCTCTGGAAATCACAATGCCTCCAGCAGAGCAGGGTGAGTTTGGTCTGAGCCACAGCCAGAGCCATCAGCGCTCCAGGCCTGAGCGCAGCGTGGCACAGAGCAGTACAGCTGCAGGCTACTAACAAGATTATCAAGCAAAGAAGCTGGCTATAAACTATTATTACTTTTCAGCTAGACAAGTAATCAAATTAGTTCAGGCATACGCTTCAAAATAGTAATCCATTACTGTAAGCAATTAGTCCAAAATAATCTCATTATACACTTAGCAACTAGTTAGTAGACTCAGCTGGAAAAGGGGAAGGATTTTTACAAATGTTGTTTTGTAGTGGTGATCTTCCCGTGAGCAGTCCCTGTCCTGCTGCTCTGAGCTGGCACTGCTTTAATCACAATTAAATCTGGTTCCACTCCCAGTGGGTCCCCTTGTTGCCAGCTGCTGGCCCCAGTCAGTGGGGTTATGCTTCATCTAGGACAGGCTAGTATGAGACTGAGAAGTGCCCTGCAGATATTTAATATCCCTTTAATCTCAGAGGGATGACAGTTTTGGAGAATGCAACCCAATGCCATGGTGCTGGGGATATGGAGGCATTGAGAGCTGCTTTTGATGGCAGGAGGAGAATATCAGTCCGTGGGCCAGTTTCCTTCCTTCCAGTGGCTGGGGGACAGGTGCTGAGCAGGGCTTTCCTCCTCCAGGGATGGGGGGAGCAGCAGGGGGCTGGGGTCCAGCACACCCTTTCCTTCTGCCTTGTCTTTCAGGGAGCCATCCTCACCACCATGCTGGCCACCAGGAACTTCTCCGGTAGGTGCTGTCTCTGGGACTAATCTCCTTGTCCTACAGGATACCCAGGGCAAATCTGGAGGGTCCCTGGAGAGCTGGCTTTGCCTCATGTGTCACAGAGAGGCTGAGGATGCAGCCTTGTGCCTCTGCAGGTGTGTGGCTTTGTGTGCTCCTCCAGGAGAAGTCACCTGGCACCTCCAGGCTTGCTGCTGGCTTGGGATACAAAAGAAAAAGTTTGTGGTTGAGGCCTAGTGATCCATAATGCTTTAGAGTTTTGGGGTTTGTGTGCACCCAACCATCTGGCTTGTGCAGGAGTGGAGATGTTTGTGCTGGGGGCAGCCAGAGCTCAAGCAGCTGGTTTTGTCTCTTCCTGGTGATCGCTCAGGGAGAACATCCTCTGCATTGGGAGTAGGGAAAGGGCCCTGGTGCCACTGCAGGCAGATGGCAGCAGGATCTCATAGGTGTCTCCCCAGGCAGGTGGATGCTAATTGTGCAGGATTCCCCACTCTCCTCCTGCCTCCCTACATCCTGAGGGCTGCCAGGGCGACAGGACCGAGCATGGCACTGGGAAGGCCTCAGTGCAGCCAGAATCCCCTCTGCTCCAGTGCCCTCCCTGAGAGCTGTTCCCTCTGGGGACACCTCATTGCAGATGGGATTTCACAGGCGATTCCCCAGGCATGGAACCAAACGGAGCCATGTGACTGCAGAGCTCATCCACCCTCTGTCGCCTCCAGCCCTCCCCAGTGCTGGGGATGGCCCTGCAGCGGTGCTACAGGGTGGGACACACCAGCCAAGCCCTGCGTGCTGCTGAGCCGGCCGGTGGCAGCTGTTTGGGGTTAGTTGGGTGCTTCAGGGTGCTTTGTGAGGCTCCCCGAGTGTCAGGTGCAGCTGGGCAGGGGTGCCAGGGCAGAGGGCTGTGGCCCCGGCTGGTATCTGCATTTGTCGTGGGGGGATCGTGCTGACACATTTAGCCTTTGTGGCGGGCGCTGGAGGAGTCCAGCAGCTGGGGGTATCCGATGTCAGGCCCCACGCCGGGAGAGGCGGACAGGAAGCACCGAAAGGCAGGAGGTTCAAAAGCATCTCTCGTAGTGCTGCACGTCCCACGCGTGGCCCAGGGATTCAGCAATCCCCGGTGCCCGGGAGCAGGACAAGGCTCTGGGTGACCGGCACTGGGCTCCACCGTCCCTCCTGCACTGGGGTGGCTTGTGCAGCCGGGGGGGCTGGGGCAGTGTCGGCAGCGGTGGGTGGGCACAGGGGAAGGCGCCTGCTTTTCATCCTTGTCAAAATGCGGGCTTGCAGCTGTCGGGCCGGCGGGCCGGCAGCACATGATCCCGGCAGCATGGGGCTAAAATTAGAGGGCGGCAGGCGGGCAGCCCATTCCTCCACACTGCACCACGCCGGGTCAGCAGCACCGCCCGGCCAGAGCCCGCCTCTGCTCTCAGCCCTGGCGGCCCCTCCAGTCGCCCCAGGGACCTGCCGTGACGTTAGGACACGGGTCATGCCCCTGGCCAAGAGCCACTGGGGTAGGACGGGACAGTGCTGGCAAGGTCGCCCCTGAGCTCCCACGGGCTGCACCGGTGACTGCTGGAGAGAAGACGAAGCCCAGCAGCTGGGGGTCCTGCCGCCCTGGCACCCGGCACCATGCTGCTGATCCTCGCCCTCCTGGTCTTGGTGCCCTGCCTGGCTCTGCTAATCTCCTTCCTCCTCTCTCCAGGAGGCAAAAGTGGTGGCAACAAGAAGAATGACGGCGTGAAGGTAAGCTCAGCCCCGGTGCGCTGTGTGCTGGGGTCTCTGTACCCTGCCGGCGCTGAGCATTTCCGTGCCCTGCTGGCGGTGGGGTCTCCGTGCTGTGCCCGTGGTCCCCGTGCCACGCCGGCCGTCCCTGCGACACCCTGCACTCTAAAGGGCAGCTGTTGGCTCGGCTGTCCCGGTGTGTCCCCGTGCCACCGGCTGGGCTGCTGCCAGCACGGGCAGTGCACAGGAGGCTTTGCAGCGCAGCGGGCGAGGGGAGAGGGCTGGTGCTGGAGGGGGCACTGCGGGAACTCGCTGCTGTTTCATTGCCGGCAATGTGCGCTTGTCCCTCGCTGCCCCCAGGGAGGGGGTGAAGCAGAGGCTGGGCCAGGACGGGGATCAGGAGGAGGCAGCTTTGCAGCCCAGAACCACGGCTCCAACAGCAGCTATCTAGTGGGATGGGTGGCCTCATCTCCTGCTCACTCAGCATGGGGGCCCTGCTGCAGCTGGCGAGACTGGTCCCAGTTTCTGTCCCATCCTGTCCCTAGTGTGTGCTGCTGGGTGACACATGGGTGCTTTTAACCCCCTTAGCAGTGCTGCTTGTCCCCTGTGCCCAGGGCAGACAGCAAAGAAACGTGGTGATGCTTCGACAGAGTAAATGGCTTGGTGATGCTCTAAAAACAAGCTGGTGCTTGGTGGATCTTGTTTCATGGATTGCAGAGCCTGTAGGTTCATCAGTCCCTCCAAGGTGGGGCCACAGCTCTGCTCCAGGACAAGGTAGCTTCAGGAGGCAGCAAAATTCTGCTGTTTCTGGTGACAATGGAGATGTGATGGCTGGCAATGGTTATTGAACCCTGTCAAACTCCTCCTGCAGGAGGGAATGATCCATGTGAAGTTCTTTCTCCTTTTCTTTCTCTCCTTACCTGTTCCCTTCATGAATACAATGGATCACTCAGCAAGGGAGAGCTGGTGTGGTGACATCTCCATCGTGGTGACATCCTCCATTGTCAGAGCCCAACTGCACTGTGGCTGCTCTCCTTCCTCCACGGGGCCCTTTGTTGGGAGAACCTACAGAACCTTCTCCCTCCCTTTTGCAGGGCCCAACTGTTGGGCTGTGATGAGTGCAGGGTTTTGGAAGAGCAGAGCCCTCAGCCAGCTTCTTCCTTCCTCAGTACAAATAGTTGGTGAAACTGGAGTTGTAGGGATGGCATGTTTCTCTTGCTCTTCCCAGACCCAGCAGCTGGGACAGGAGAAGCCTGTAAGGACTGAGACCATGTACAGCCCTCCAAACCGGGGCTCAGCTCCACAAGAGGCCATCCTGGCCCTGCAGTGTTATTCTGTAGCATGAAGCTGATGGCCTGGATGGCTTTGAGAGGACATTGCTTTGGGCTGTCAGGGTATTATGAGACTCCCAGAGTGAATAGGGCTGGTGCTGGCAGATCCCATGGTAATCACAACACCCTACGTACCAGACACTGCTGGCCTGTCCTCTGCTGCTCTGAGGTTCCAGTTGCTTCTGAGAGTTACCTAAGATATGACACCACAGGTAGAGCTGGTTTGGTACAAGTTGCTGGAGCACAGGTGAGACCAAACAGAAGATGCATTTTTAAGCTATTAAAGGAGAGGTTACTGGATGAAAAGGCTTCATCAGTTCCAGTCCTGAATCTAATTTTCCAGCAGAAAGGGACAGCTTTGAATTTCTGTGTTGTGGTAGACAGCCATTTGTCAGCCCAACTTGCTAATGATGCTCCCTGTTGGACTTCAAAGGAACTTTGAGGGCGGACATTATCCTGGGAAAAGAGGCACTTCCTATTATAGCAAAATAGTTTGTTTGGGGGAACAGCTTTCTGACTCTTCACTGAAACTCAGTGAGGAGAGTCTGGTTTCAGAGTGGGATCAGAGAGGTTGATTTGCATCCCCAGCCCTCGCTGGTGAGAAGGGAGCAGATCATGAAGCTTCATTCCAAGCACAATCTAGTCACCAGCACTCATCTGAAGACTGTGGACAAGCTCTGACAATGAATTACTGCCCCCTTTTCAACAAGTAAATGGGAGACAGCTTGGCTAGATGCCCAGGAAGGTGCGGAAGGAGAAACCAAGGTAGAGACAAGCTCACTCCCAACAGCTTCCTTGCATTATCCACCTTCAGCATAACCATCCCCACCTCTCATTCCCGTGCTCAGTCTGGGGGGACCTGCAGCATAACTCATTCAGGGGGACATGGGGAGGTTGGATGCTGTGAGTGAAGTTCTAATGGCCCACTGGGCAACCAGCAGACGTCAGGACTCTGCTGAGCAGTGTTAACTTCTTTAACTGGCTGGAAAAGCAAGGTAGGAATCTGGAAGCTTGCCTTGAACAGTTGGCACAGTGGGAAGGGAATGGTCCTGCCTGCTCAGAGCAGGGCCACGTGATGTGGGTCACTGTCAGAAGAGTTGTGCTTCCACTTGGAGTAACGTGCTGGACTGGCCATCCCCACAAGAGATCCCAGGCAGCCACCCCTGCCTTTCCTGCCCAAAGCTGTGCTGGTGGGCAGCAGGCAGCTGGAGCTGCCCTCTGGCCTCTGCACAGCTCTCCAACACCAGCACAGTGCCAGCCCACGCTCAGAGGGCTTGAAACCCTTCTGAGGAGGTTCCTCACCTACCAAAAGCATTCTGGGACCAGAAATCCCCCTTGAGCCCTGCTCTGGGATCTGTGGGAGGTCCTCTGGTCCCAGCAGCTATGACACTTTCACTGCCCTGTGTAGTGTCACATCTCGTCCCATTGTAAATTGATGGAATCACTGCCCCGTGTCACATCCTGTCCCGTCCTAAACTGACGAGCTCACTGCCCCGTGTTGCATCCTGTTACTGTATGTCCAGACTCAACGCGGTCACTGCTTTGTGTTGCATTCTGTTGCGTCTGAAATTTCTGCAGTTTGCTGCCCCGTCTCATGTCCTTGGGTAGCAGAAGCTGTCAGTCCTTCCTGCAACAGCCCAGCTCCAGTGGCTCCTTTCTCCATGAGGTTCCTGATAAAATACCACAGCTCACCCTGCCCTTTAGGACATTTTTTTTTGTTGTTGTTGAAGGAAGGGTGAGAGTTGACAGAGGGCCCAGTGCCTAAAGGGGTTACAAGAGTGCTGGAGAGGGACTTTGGACAAGGGCATGGAGTGCTAGAACAAGGGAGAATGGCTTCACACAGATAGAGGGCAGGGTTAGATTGGATATAAGGAAGAAATTATTAATCGTGAGGGTGTTGAGGCACTGGAACAAATTGCTCAGAGAAGCTGTGGGTGCCCCATTGCTGGAAGTGTTCAAGGCCAGGTTAGGTGTGGCTCTGAGCAATCTAGTCTAGGAACTGGATGATCTTTAAGGTCCTTTCCAATCCAAACTATGCTGTGATTCCATGATTCTATGACCTAGCAAGGAAGTGGGGAGCAGCAGTAGTAGAGGGGGAAACTCACTGAGGATGCTGATAGGAGCCAGTTAGGATGTGAAAGGAGCAATGAGGGGAAATTGATATAATTGGGTTTTATGTTGTAGCCCACCCACGCACCCTAATGGGTTGCTCCATGGACTTTTCCAAGAGATTTGCACAGTGTGTGCTGCTTTTCCCTCTGCGGGGCAGGCACAGCTGGTGCCTTGTTATATGTGCTGGTACAGCACTTTGTTATTTGGCACTGCAGATTCTGATTTCTGCACGTTGGTATTCCCTGACTCACACTGGGATTCATTCCCTGGGAGCCAGAGGTGCAGAAGTGTATGAGGTCAGCATGCATGTCCCCCTGTCTCCTAGCTAAATTAAAGATGGAGATGGGGAGTAGAGCACAGTAAGAGAGGAGAGTCCAGAAGTAGTTTGGGATTGCAAGCAGAAGAGTGGATATGGGCTCATCCAACCCAAAAACCTTAAATCTTGGTGGTAGTGGTCAAGGATGGAGAAAAATATGCACATCTTCTCTTTGGAGTCCTGATTTAATGCACTGAAGCTGTGCTCAGGACTGCTTCCCACACTGTGGGCCTGCCTTGAGGCCTAACGCCTTGCTGGCCTTAAACCAGCCAGCTTAGGACTGGTTTAGTTTTAAAGCTAAAGGAGTGTCTCCACACCGGTCAGTGCCATCAGCAGAGGAAGCCAGAGCAGATCCAGGGAGGTCGGTACAGCATTCACATTGGGCACAGGGCAGTGGTGAAGCTGCTTTAGCTTTTCAGTATCTTCTGTTCCTGTGAGCTTCCCAGCCTGGTCACAGGCCACCAGAGTGGTCAATGACTCCTAGGGAATTCCCTTTTGGACTAGCCAGGTCCTTGGGATAAACAACCCCGGAGACTGTGGCAGGTCAGGAGAGAAAAGTGCTGGCAGGAATGTGGGGAGGGAGCTGGCAAGTCACCACCACCACTGCAGCCAGCGGCACATCCCCACAGGAGCAACGAGTCCCTCTGCGCCTTTCGTGCCCAAGAAGGGTGGCTCAGGAGCTGCTGCCTTTCATGTGCTGCTCTCAGCCTTTCTCACTCTGTGTCTCTTCCTGTTCCATCTCTTCTCCTTGTTTTTCCAGAAAAGAAAGTCCAGTTCCAGCGTTCAGTTAATGGTGAGTGTCCTTCGTCTTCCTAAATGCCGATATTGCTGGGCCTCTCCACATGTTCCAGCTTCCCCCGTTTTTGGAAGTGTCCTCGGGGTAGGGAAGAAGGGACAGCGGGGTTGGAGGGAACATCCTCAAAGCCGTATCACCCACAAACCCCATTAACAGGGTTGGTGCAGACACTTGCTGGCCACCAGCTGGTGGGAAGCCAGCCCTGGTTCTTGCTGATGGGTTCTCATGCCGTTTCTCCCAGTTCTCCTGACTCAGGTCTGCAGGCTGCATCGGTCCAAGGAGCCTTGGAGAAACACCTTCCATGCCTCTGCGGGGACTGTATGGTCATGGGACACCTTGCCAACCTACATCGGGGTCTTCTGGGTAATACACAAGCAAGGCTCTGCTGGGAAGAGCTAGCAGAGCCATTGCTCTAGCTCCGCTAGCAGAGTTGCCTTGATGAGGCTCCTGGAGAGAGACAGGGGTCAGTACCCCTCTCCCCCCAAATCTGTGTAGTGCTCAGCTGTTTCTTGAAAGAGCTGTGTCTCAGCCTTCAGTGGTCCATGTGGGTCTTGGAAGCACTGTTTTATCGTACATTTCTCTCCCTACTCTGCGGTCAGTGTGGTCTCTCTCACTCCTGCACAGTCCCCTCTTTCTCATCCCAGCTCCTCCTCGCTGTTAATTTGTACATCTCTCTCTTTATTGTACAGTCAACATGGTGTCTTCCACCCCTGCACAGCCCCTCTCCCTGCCCCTCCGGCAACGCTCCTAGGAACCCACCACATGGCCCCTGGACCTGCCCCCATCTCTGTCCCCACAGGTGTCGGTAGGAAAGGCAGCGCCGTTCCTACAAGACCCTCCACAGCCCACCTCTTGTGCCCTTGGCGACAAGGGGTGGAGGTCAGGGAGGGCTCTGCCAGTGCTGCCCTAGAGCTGTGGTTGAGGACAGGTTGGACCTGCTGGCGTTTTCCTTGGTTTCTGTCTGCTGGCACAGTTGAGCGCTGTGGGGTCAGACTCGGGGGGCTGTCGAACACACGAGCACCATCTGTCCCGGGGAGAAGACTCTTCTCACCACCCCATGTCTCCTTTCTGTTCTTTGCTCAGGAATCATCGGAGAGCACCAACACCACCATTGAGGACGAAGACACCAAAGGTACCAGTGGGGGCAAGTGGGAAGGTGGGAAGGTTGTTTTGGAGGGATGCCCATGGGTCTGGCCACCCCTCATGAGATATTTGCCACAGCAAAACCCACCACCATCGAGCTGCCTCAGGGTGCATCAGAAGTTGCTTTAACTCCTCAGGTGGTTTCACTGCTGGGTTTTTGACATGAGCAGCTGGGACACTGGTGGTGAGGAGCGAGGTGCTCTCATGAACAGGGGTGTTTCCTGAAAGCAGGTGTGGAAATGGCAGAAATCTGCAGGGATAGCAGCCTGGCTGCTCTTTTAAAATAAGTGTCCCTTTGGGAAAAGCCTCCAGGGGAAATCCCTGTCTGTCGCCCGCCTGCCTGCCAGAGGCAGCTTTCTAAGAATAACCCAGGGAATAATTTATCGGTGCTAATTTGTAAAGTCTCTCGATGAAGTGATCTCAGCACAAAGCAAGATGGACTTTGGCCTGACATGAGAGCTAATGGGACAACTTGTCCTTCTGGAGAGGGGCCCCTTGAGCCTGGATGATGAGGCAGGTGGTGCTCAGGAAGTGATGGGATTCCCCTGCATTTCTGAACAGCTCCTAGGAGCACGCTCCCTCCCCTTTCATTAGTCACAAGGCAAAGGAAAAACAAAAGTCGAGCATGATGCCAATTTGCATTTGAAGCAGAGCCTTGTTAATAAATCTCTGGCAGCAGCTGCACAGTTCTGTGCCCTTTGCAGGGTCCCTTCTTGTATCTCCTGGGGTGGCTGCACATGTCACTCATCTGTTCTCCTCCCCTCCTGAAACCCTTTCCTCCCATTTTAAAGGCAGGTGAGAGCATCCTTGGACCAGCTTGCCCTAGCTGGGCTCTGCTGTGAGTTCATGGGGCGGAGGGTCCCAATTTAGCAAGGCTTTACAGCCAAGACCAGCCTGTCCCAATTTCTGGCTGAGGGTACCTTCCTACTTGGTGATTAACCTTTTGGCTCTTTTGGAAATTACTGGCATTTTCAGTTTTGCCCTGACTTTGAAAATCTGGAGATGAAGAGCCCTTCTCCACCTGTCTCTCCCCAGTCACTCTCCTGTTTTTTTCCCTGTACAGTTTCCAAAGTCCCCCCACATCCTGTGGTCTGTTTATGATGAGATAAAAATCTGTCACCAATATCGTAACACCAGTGCTTACTTCTGGTTTGTTATATCCTTTTATTTCCCTTTTCTCTTTAAACCGACAGTACGGAAACAAGAAATCATTAAAGTCACAGAGCAGCTGATTGAAGCAATAAGCAATGGCGACTTCGAGTCCTACACGTGAGTGTGCCCAGTGCGGGTTTGGGCTGGGTGAGGGCTCAGCCTCCCAGACCAGGGTCTCTCACAGTGCTGCCCAGAAGATTGTAGCACTGCTCAGGGCAGGGTGATGCAGTGGGGGAGAGTGGAGACCATCCAAAAGAAGAAGGAGACATCAGTTTCCAAGCCTGATGCTGCTCTTGTGCTCAGCTGACCACAGTTCTGTGTCTCACTGTCACGGATGAGCCCGATTTTTGGTTTGAAGAAAGAGGAATAATTGTAAACATGACTTATGGTGAAAGAAGTGTTTGTATCCGTGAAATCCATTATATCCAGATTGCCACAGGCTGCTCTGAAGAGTAGATGATTTCTGCTTGCTGAGCTGATGCTGTTCAGAGTACACCTATTCTGTGTCCAAGGCTGATTTAATTAGTGATGTCTGAGTGAGTGCAGGTCGTCATCCCTGCCTCAGAGGATTGCAGCAGGGATATTTTCACATAGAGCAGATAATATGAGTTTTTTCCCTGATTACTTCCTTTCTTGTAAAGAAGATGACAATGTTTGAGGAGGGTTAATTGCAGAGGGTGACTGATGGAGAAGGCACCCTGCTTTGGTGAAGTCCTGGCTACAGTCAGTGGAGAGGAGGGGAGGTGGGTTGTGCAAAATGCAGGATTGGGGTTAGATTTTTCAAGGAATGACTCATTGGTGCAGACACTCCTCAGCCTCAGGCTGAAGGGGCCATCCTGAGCAGGAGGCGTTTGGGTTCTTCAGGCTCTCATGCCAGAAGTGGTGAGATAACCTCTCCCTTTTCTCTCCCCTTCCTGGATCCCCAGGAAGATGTGTGACCCTGGAATGACTGCTTTTGAGCCTGAGGCTCTGGGCAACCTTGTGGAAGGCCTGGATTTCCACCGATTCTACTTTGAAAACCGTAAGCAACTCGCTTTCTGAGGGACCCCTCCCACCTCCCATGTGCCTGTCTCAACCTCCATCAGTTTGCTGCAGGGAATAGGGTTAGGGTGGCTGTGGGAGCATTTCTGGCTGATTTGGAATATCCCAGCAGGAGGTGTTAGGTCAACTGGGACCAGGTGTCTGTAGAGGAGTTGTAGCTGTTTTCTAGATGGACCCGTCCTGAATCCACCTGTACAGCATTTACTCAACTCTGTCAAGCCGAGTGCTTAACATAATTGTCTCCCCTTCCCACATTACTGCCTCCCCGAGCAAGAGCCACCCAAACTTCTTCCCCTGCCTGAATCCACTTGTGCTTGTCCCCTCTCCAGTGTGGTCTCGGAACAGCAAGCCCGTGCACACCACGATCCTGAACCCCCACATCCACCTGATGGGAGATGAGTCTGCCTGCATTGCCTACATCCGCATCACGCAGTATGTGGACTCTGGAGGGATCCCCCGCACCGCACAGTCCGAGGAGACCCGCATCTGGCACCGCCGGGATGGCAAATGGCAGATTGTGCACTTCCACAGATCTGGCGCGCCCTCGGTCCTACCGCAGTAAACCCTGTGAGCGTCCAGGGGTGGGGCACAGGGGATGGGGAGGGTTGAGGCTCACAGGATGTGGGATCCTGTCCTGAGGATCTGTAGTGGGGAGATGGCTGATTGCTGTGAGATAGCAATGGGGAGAGGTTGCTGTGCCAAAGGGATGGTCAAAGCAAATTCCGGCTCTTCGGGTTTGTGTTTTGCAGCTGAAGCGTGGCCCTGCCCGTGTTGGGTTTGTCACTGACTGACTACCAAGGGAGACCCCCTCCGACATGTTCACCTACGGGACTTTGGCTGTTGGCTCTGCTGCTTGGTTCCCGCTGGAATAACCCCTCGCTTCTCACCGCACACACACGACAGCCCCGCCAGTGCAGCACAAACATCCCATCCAATCCCACCCTGCCGGGGTCATGGCGCTGGGCCCCCTTCCTCTGCATGAACCAGAAAAACAGAAACCATGAACTTAAACCGAAGCATCTGGCCAGTGTACAGGCCCCCCTCATCAGCTGCATAGCGTCAGTGGGCCTCCTCACTCCCCAGCACATCTCCTGAACTGGGCTCAGACTCATCCTCCACCTCTGTCCCCACCTCTGCTGGAAGCCCTCCAAGGAAGAGGGGACAGTTTTGAGCTGCTCTCTGCTGCATTCTCCCTGCGTGCTGGTGGATTTTGCTTTGCTGCTATCAAGGTCCCCACCTGCTGCCATGGCTCCCGCCTGCTCCCAACCTGAGTTCCTGCTTCCCAGCAGCCTCGTCCAGGGAACTGCAATTCAATCCATTTGCTAATTCCATTTTTCATGCGTACCTGTGCAAGGAGGGCCGTGTTCAGATTGGTGAGTAAAGACTATCTGTTGATTTTCCCTTCCCAGTGCAGGCTGGCTCCTTCCCAGGAGAGCAAGTAGGTTTGCACCCTGGCTCCAGGCAACTGCTGTGCCAAGAAGGATGCTCTCCCTCCTTCCTCCCTTCTCCCTTTGGAGCAGAGACTGTCGATGCTGGGAGAAGAGAGGAGGAGAATGACAACTGCTTCCCAGTGCCACATCAGCACAGACAGAAGCTGGGGCTCTCCCATCCACGTCTGGGCTAGCATCGCCCCTGCACCCTCCTCCTCACGCACCACCCAGCCCGGATCCTTTACCCCAGCACCCACCCCTGCCCCCCACATACAGCACTGGTGTTCCCTTGCTCCCAGCTCCCAGGATGGGATGGGGACAGCCAAGCTGGCTGCTGGCTTGGGGCACAAACCTCCATGGCCCACGTGACTCCTTCCAGCGACAACAAGGAATGCAAGCTTTAGTGACAAACTGCAGAATCTGATTGTGCTTCGACAAAAACAAACAAGCCTTTCGCTGTCTTCTCCTTTGAGCGCATGCCTTTTTATAGGGAAAAGAAACCAACCTACCGTGTTTCGTAACTTGATTTTGAGTATTTGCTGAAATGGATCTTTATGTAATAACTAGAAACATTCAACTGTTTAAGTGGGGAGGGAGGGGGGATTTTCAGGGGTTGCTGTTTTTCATTGCGTTTACATTTGAAGTGGGGTTGTTCTGCCACGATGCTCCTACCAGGGGTCCCACGGCTGCCAGCCCCCTCCTCACACCGTGGTGGCTTGTCCTGTTCTGTCCCACAGCGTTGGGTGGCAAAGGCACCCACCTCCAGGGGCACCCACCTCCAGGGGCACCCACATTGCCGTGGCACCTTCCTGCACCCCATGGGTCTTCCCGCAGGGCAAACCGCAGCAGGGGTTCTGGGAGTGCCACCAGTGTGTGGCTTTCAGGACAGAAGACATGGCCAGGAAGGGGAACGTTGGTCTCACCTCTTTGCCATCAGGTAGAGGTCCGAGGGTGGGTGTTTCTCCGACAATTCTTCCATTTCACATTCTCTTTTTTCTGACTGGAGCATCTTCACTCACTGATGTGAGGCTTCTGCAGCACTGCTGCCCCGGGGTACTTTCTAGCTCCACTCTCTTCATCTGCATGGTGTTTAACTTTCTAGACGGTGTGTGTGTTGAAAAACAAAGAAATGAACAAAAACTGCTTGTTTTGGACCTAAAAAAAAGAAAAAAAAAAAGGAAAAAAAAAGAGGAAATGTTTCCTCCATGTAAATTCTGAGCGTGTATTTTGCCTTTTCTGTGGTTTTGAATGCTTTGCTCTCTGTTGAGGCAGGGATGGCCACCATGCCAAATGCAGCTGCATCCTTGCAGGCTGCAAAAATATTTTCCCACTGGATGGAGGGGAAGAAATTTAAACTGCCGGGGCATGGACAGCCCCTGAGAAGTGTTTTGGTGTGTTCCTCTGTGCCAGCAGTGCAATGGCTGCTGGTGATGTATGTAGGAGATGCCTTGTTGGGGACAAATCACAGAGCTGATCCATGGGTGCCCATGGGGTTCCCTGTGCCTTTGGTGGACCTGTGCACCATAGGCTTGCAAGAGTTCCCCAAAGCAGGGAAATCCATGCAGGGAAAGGATTAGCTTTTAAGGTAGAGTTTGGGTGTTTTTACAGATCTGTTTTTCTTCCTGTAGTCATGTAGTGCTGAAGTTTTTTTTAATTTTTAAAGGAAGGACTCAGCTCTTCCACAGTTCTCTCTCTCCCTCTCCGGAGCTGGCTCTGAAGCCAGCCATGGTCAGTGTCACCCACCTTCTGATGTCCAAGCTCTCTAGGTGTCAAGGGGATTTTTTGGAATTGGTATAAGATGGATGATGATGGAGGACATCATATTAGAGCTCTGCATGGGATGCTGAAGGGCAGATGCCATTTCAGCCTGGTTTGCTCATAGCTGTGGACCTTGGATGGGCTGTGAGGGTGAAGTTGCTCCAGCAGCTGCTACTGGAGAAAGGACTGGGACTGCGGGTCTTGTGGGATTCACTGGGAATAAGAGATGAGGTGTTGGGGTAGATACAATCTCCTTTCACTGAGAACCCACAGTCACTTCCAGGGAGAAGCATCTTGGTTCCCAGGAAGGCTTTGAGGTGTCTTCTTGGAGGGAGTTTCTTCTCCTTGAGGTTTCCCTAAGGTCATCTCCCCAGGAGGCAGCTGGATGTCCTTGCAACACTCCTTTCCAAGGGGAGCAGAGTCTGAAGTTTAAACTCATTCTAGTCTTCCAGTCAAGCTGCATCCTGACCAAGGAAGACCCAACTTCCCAACATGCCCATGCTGGCAGCATTAAGCACCTGCACTTTAGGGGTCTGTCCTGCCTGGTGTCTCTGCCCCACCTTGCCCTGCTTCTCCAGAGCAGGTTCCTGTATCTCCAGAGCATCTCAGCAAGCACTGATGGACCACCACATTTTGTTTTAGTATCCATGGAAAACATCTGTTTCTGTCTTCCTTTGCATTTGCTGATTCCTCCTAAACTTGCAGGAAAGCTATATAAATAAGTTCCCACCATCCTTCTTTGGCTGGAAGAGCCAGGGATGCTGCTCTTACATCTCTACTTCTAAGCTGTTGGCACTGTCCCTGACACATGCAAACGGGTATTACCCCAACAATCCCACCATGGTTCTGGGAATGGCAACGTCCAGGGATGTTCCTAATAACCAACATGGAAAAGGCCACCTTGTTGGGATAGAGTTTACCACCATGGGCCTCCTGTCCCATTGGCCTCAAGGCTATGGCACATTTAATTTCCTGGCATAGACAGAACTCCTCTTCTCTGGTCTCCTGGGTCAAAACAAACTCGTAAGGGATTTGACTCAGACTCCTCTTCCACCTCTCCCAGATCACACAGGGGATGTCTAACTGGAAGCACTTGCTGTAGTGGTGTTGAGCTCCCAGCTCCACAGGTGGGCTTGGGATTTGCCTGTTTTCCCTTCCTGTCTACCAAGGTCCACTGGCAACATCATGATTTCTCACATCTTGCTGATGCATCCCCTCTGGAGGCCAAGGAGGTGACTCCTGGGCCTCTGCTCTTTGCTCGAGGAGCAGGCGCCCTCCTCCTCACTCCAGCCAGGTACAGCTGGGAAAGTTGTCTTTCAAATGCCCCTTCTGCCAGGCACCAAATCCTTGTCTGACCCTAAACCTGTCTCTCCTCCCATGGATGCCCCCATGGATCCCCAGAGCAGGCAGCAGTCATCTACTCCCACTTGGAGCTCCTGGTGGGCTCTGCAGCCCGTGGTGGGACTGCAGTGCCATGTGAGAGAGGGCAGCCACACACCCCCATGGACCAAGAGGTGTCTGCCAGCAGGAGGTCACATAACCTCCTCTGACCACTCCAGGAGACAGACTGACCCTTCTTCCCCACTACAGGACGGGTTGTGGTGTACACCACACTCTTGATGCTGCACAGATCCTCCAGCCAGCAGAGACCTTGCCCTTGCCCATGTCCCAAGGTTCAGGCCCCATCCGTATCAGACAGGGAAATCCAGATGTGAGCAGGCTGTGGGGGACACCAGAGCAGGGGCTGGTGGCCACTCTGCCACCGGATTCATCTGAGTCTCCTTCCCTCCTGCAGGTCATAAACAGGGACTGGGAGAGAGGGAGCAGTGGAGGGGACTGCATCAAATGGCTCCTTCCTTCTTTGGATTGTTGTCCCTTTTTTCTAACTGTTGCACAATTTTAGGGATTTTGTAACATTTTTTGGACAAGCAGGGAAAATATGTTAACAGTGGTTTAAGGAAAAAAAAAGAGATCTATCTCTCTCTCTTATATATTATATATATAAAAATATATATACTTACAGGAAATCTCTATGGAAATATTTATTTAAGATGATTGCAAAAAATATATTATAATTAAGAGTATACTGAGCTTTGTCACGTAACAAAAATTCAAGCCCCGGGGAGGGGTAGCTGCCTGTCCCCTCGTGTCTGTTTGTCTGTACGGTTGCAGCTGAAGCCTTTCTCTTCTCTTTTTGTAAGTGCACTCGAACTGTTGAGCAGTGTGACCGTGTTGGATTCAGTGGGAGCTTGGGGGGGGTGGGGAGAGGGGTGAGGGAGGATTGATTTTGTTTCCTTTTCCTTTGTCTTTTTTGAACCTGCGGCTGTGAACAGAATGATCACTGCTCAGATTGGATTCTCTGTTTGGGGAGAGCAGTGTGTGGGGGGGGGACAGGGAGCTGGGTGGGTGTGGGAGGGAGGGCGAGTGTCAGTTTTATTCTTGGTGTTCAAGTGCAATAAATAGCTACCAACTTCTGAGCATGGAAACGGATGATTCTCCCTCACTGCAGTGACTCAGACTGTCTGCCACCCCCTTGTCCCTCCATCACCGCACTCCTGTCCTCGAAAGCATCAAGGCTGGGACCAAACCTTGGGAAGGGCCCAAAACCATGATGCTGGTATTCTGGACACTGCCCATCCCTGGTCTGCAGCATCTCTGGGGTTTCAGGGAGTTTGATGTCATGTCCAGACCCAGCTCATTGCAATCCAGCCATTTACCCAGGGACAGGGCTCTGGGCACTGCAGGTATTCAAGCTAGATGGGGGGTGGGGGTGCCCACGGGGCAGTTTGGGGAGTTTAGAGGAAGCAGGTGCTACAGGGTGAGGGGCACAGAACCTCCAGCCAAGCCCAGGGAGGGTTTGGGGGGCTCCCAGGGGCATCTGCTGGGCTTTACTCATGCGGGTGGGCTGGAACCTCAGGGGAACTGGAGTCAGGCTGTTGCATTCCCTGTTCCTGCTCCACCCCAGGCCCTGGGTGCCCCTTTGCCCCCCTCTCCCTGCCATCTGCCCCGGCCCCGGCAGGTGTCAGCACTGGAATGTTCCCTCTGCTGCGTCCCCCCCCAGCCTGGGCAGCCACGCGTGGTGCAGGACACGTGTGCTCCGGATGTGCCACTGCCCCACTGCCTTTTGCCCTTGGTGTCCTGCCTCATTGCCAGCTTTGCCTCCCACCCACATCCCTGGCACAGCTCTGGCTCCATCCCTCCCATTGCTCTGCAGCACAGTGCTGGTTGATGACAGCTATTGAAGGAGAGCCCCGAGGATCTCAATGGGGATTTGGGGAATATGGTAGGACCCCATGCAGGTAGAGAAAGCTGAGAAACATGCAGAGATTGGACCATCTTGGTCAGCCCAGAGCAGCTTCAACTCCATGCAGAGGGAAGGCATCAGGTTCTCCTGGTTCTTCTGGTACCTTGTATCCAGCAGCCACACCATGGAACACGGGAGTCACCCCATGCAGACCCCTGTGTGTGCCCCTCCAGGGCCCAGCCCAGCCCAGGCTCCCTGGCCAGCACCCACAGCGATGGCTGGGCAGCACCGTGACCTCCTGAGGCCTCCTGCTCAGCAAATAGTGTCAAGGTTAGAGCGAGGGATTCATTGGGGCCATAAATGTTTATGGCAGGCCCTCCCTGCTCCCCAGCCGCCATGGCCTGAACTTTCCATCAGCCAAGCGTTTATGGCTGGACTCTAATGATTAACCCGGGGCCAGCAGCCCAAGGCGCTTCACGGTTGCGCTGCCGGAGCCCCGCACAGCCGGAGGAGCCGGAGATGGGGGACCCCCATCACCCCCACAGGCTGCAGCCACGGTGGGGTATGGTGAGGAGGATGGGGAAAGCCATCAGTGCTCCTGCAGGAGAAAGGAAGGACACGGCCATCTGGAAATGAGCTCAGCATCCCTGGACAAGAGGAGGTGAGCAGGCAGGAGGACAAGGTGTAAGAGCTGATCCTACACTCTTGGAGAGGCAAAGGCAATAATTAAATCTCCTACGCTGTAGGGAAGGAAGAAGGCTGCAGCCTCCTGACAGAATTCACCCTGGAGCTCAGGCTACAGTGCTGGACCCAGGAGCACATCCAAAATCCAGACATAGACTCAAATTTTTCTCTTTGTCCTACAGTTTTGTCTTTTACCAGGACAAAGATTTGCAGGAAAAAAACAGGAGGAGCTGTGCCCCTCTAGATGGGCATGGGAAGCCCTGGAAGCTCATCTAGATGTGCCTTTCTCCCATGCTGAAGAACCCCCAGTTAACCCAGGCAGGGGCTGTGTCACACAGCACTGTTACTGGTGAGCTGATGGCATGTGGCAGAAGGCACACATGACACTGGCATGATGGGGACTGGCAGCATCAGGTCCAAACAGCCCCATCCAGGAGGTCACCAAGACCCTCAGGCCATCAGTGTTGGCAGGAGGTGGGACAAGGGCTGATGTATCCCAAAACCACCCACAAACACTGACACCCAGCCCTTCTCCTTTCTCTGGGAAAAGCAGCACTCAGGGCTGGGGCCACACCTTGGAACTCCCTTGGCAATAGACACATGTCCTCCTTGCACACTGGGTCCACCTGAAACCTGTCCCTGACCTCCGGCACACACAAGGGACAGGTTACACCATCTCTTCCCTTCCTTCAAGTCACCCCAACCCTGCCAGACACCACAGGGAAGAGCCACCCTGACCCACCAAGGTCCTTGGGGGATCTACAGCCTGGTTTATTTATAAAGCCTTTTCTTTTATTCTACTTGTTTTTAACTACTCATTTATTAGGTCAAATTGCTTTAGGAGGACACTGCTTTGTGCTGGTTTTGCTGGAATACCTCCATGGCAGACGCTGTCCTTGGGGCATGGAGGCTGTTACAGATTCTCTCACATGTGTTTATGGGTTATTGGAGTCAAATACAGTCAAAGAGAGACCAGATCAACACACAAGCGCTCCTTCTCCTCCTCCCCACATCCTGCAGCCTGGACATCCCTCCACCCTGGACATTCCTGAGAGGGGACAGCAGGGCTGGGGCTGTGGGTGGGAGTGGAACAGCCCTGACACTTCAACCAGACACTGTCACACAAACACATCACATAGTTTGTCACACTGAACAGAAACACATCGGGGGGGCAGGGCCAGGGTGGTGATGAGGAACCTGGCAGGGTCAGCAGCTCCTGACTACTCCTTGAAAGACCCCCCAAGCTGTCCTGAAGTGCTGCAGTGCAACCTGTGCAAAATGGGAGGTGAGCTCCCACCCAGCCTATGGGACACTGGGTCCCCTCAGATCATGGACTCCTCATCCTCCTCCTCCTCCATCTCCCGGTCCACCTGGATGGCCGTGTTCTCGTAGCTGGTGATGCCCCCGTATTTCCGCATGTGGACCATCAGGGGTTTGGGGGACTGGCTGCCAGCCAGGCTTGCCACGTACATGCCGGTGCGGTTTTCCTCCAGGGACGGGCCCCAGTCCATGGCTGGCCGGCTGGCTTGCTGGACTCGCTGTGGGGGGACAGGCAGAGGGAGCACAGGCACCCTGCACCCTCCCCTCCCCAGGTAGCACCCCACCCTGCAGCTCTCCCAGTGCCCCAGGGACTGAAAGAACCCCCAGTGAGGATGGGATGGGGTCAAAAGCTTGTCCTGAAACCTTTTGGGAAGGCGGCTCTGTCTGAGTGTCTTGCTGTGGGCTGGGGAGGTGTCATGGGCTGTGGGTGCTCGTGGTGAGGGCTTGCAGGAGCAAGGGGCTATAGTAGGGCTGCAGCCCTGTGCTGTGGGGTTAGAGCCACTCAGGCAAGGGGTTAGCCTAGGCCAAGGTGGCTCCTGGCCATGCCACAGTGCCCCTGGCTGTGCCAAGCAGGGGATTGCTACATGGGGAGGGCATCAAACTCTGCTCCTCTGCTTTTAACAGCCTGGCAAGAGCATGGAGGAGTGACGGGCTGGGAAAGCTGTGAGCAGCCAGCAGCTCTGTAACCTGCTCCTGGGAGAAGCCTTTCAATGCAGGGATCCCATCTGGGCTGCCTGTACAGTCTGGCAGCTGCCTGCCTTGCTGTGTCATTGCTCTTGCCAAGTGGGTGCAAAGTCCCAGGTGCCCATGGCCACCCCACTGGGGACAATGTGCTTCCTCACAGGGCACAGCAGGCTTGTTTTGGAGTGGAAATGCACACTGGGCTGCCCCTTGGGCAGCAGTTTTGCTCAGTACCTGCCTGGCATGGTGGGAAGCAGCACTGCTGGACATGCTTTGGGATGTGCCAACTCTCACCCCTCATGGGTGGCAAGGGGGAATGGGAACACACTTCCAGGAGAGAGGATACAGAAACTTCCAGAGGATACTGACTGGGCAGGGGCTTGTGCCCACTGCTGCGTATTTCTGGGGTGCTCCCCAGCAGTGTCAGGCCCCAGTACCTCCTACCTCCCACAGTGTCCCTTCTTCTTGGAGCACAGCCACCAGCATGCCCATGGGAATCATCAGGCAGGAGAGCACTCCCATGAGGATGCCCAAGACCTCTGCCCAGGTGGGGAAGCGGTAGTTGCCATACTCAGAAGGCTGGTACTTGACAATATTATACACCAGCAGAGCCTGTGGGATGGGAAGAAAGTGAGGTCATCCCAGAGGTCTCATGCTCAAAAAAGACCTGGAGATGATGGGCACCTCCCATCAGAAGGATGGTCTCTGGGGTAGGAGATGCCAGCAGAGTAACTTATCACACTGGGAGGACACCCAGGGATACTGGCATCATCATGGATTTCCAGGACCATCCAGCAGCTCAAGCTGAGCAGTTACCATCATTGTGGCTGGGGACAGGACCATCCAGCAAGCTCTGAAGTAGGGCCCAGGTTTGAATCCCAGCATCATGTGGATGTCTCGGCAGAACCTCTTCATGCCTGCAGGAGGGAGAGGGACTCAGAAGCTTTGATCCCCAAGAGCCTTGTGCCTGTACCAGGCTGCACAAGCAGCAGTTTGTACCCTCTACAGCGATCTCCCCTCTCCCATCTGAGAGGTGCAGGTGTGGGGCTCAGCTGGTGCTGCCTGAAGGACCAGGCTCACCACCACGTGTATCTTTGGAGAGGTGAATCAAGTGATAGCCAAGAAGAAACAAGTGGTGGGAGTGGAGTCTCATGCTCCACTGTGAGGCTGTTGGCTTCCCTACTGCTCCCTCTAAATCTCTCTTTTCATACAGACAGCACATGTTCCCTGTGCCCCTGTGGGGAAGGCGCCCTTACCGTAGACACGTGTCACCACAAGGCAGGTGGTGATCACCACCACCATGAGACCAAAGCCTGCACTGTAGTCATCCAGTAGGACCAGCCAGTACATCCCACCCTGTGGAGACAAAGCACAGAGGTCAGCATCTCCAGGACCATCAACCCAGTAAACCTCCACCCATGTCCTTTGACTTTTGGGGACCCTGGGGAGGACAGCAGTCAGCACTTTGTCACTCCCCTTGGCCCTCACACCTTCTGGAAGGCCAGGCTTGTCACTCTTTCACCTGGCTGTTTGATCACACATCTGAAAACTTGGCTGCTGACCTAAGCTCTCCCTAAAACGAGTCCCTAGCTGGTCCCCACAATGGATCCATCCCTACACTCATACCTCTGTGGTGAGGATGAGCCCCATCAGGAAGAGGGCGATGCAGATGACAGCTGAGAACGAAGCTTTCTTTGGCCGCAGGTAGTAGGGGAATTCATCTGTCACTGCAGTAACAATGGTCTCCATGAATGCAAACTGCAGGCACAGGAGGAGAGGGCCCCTGAGTCCTCAGGCTGCCTGGAGTCCACGGCTGTCTCCGTGGGCTCTGTCCTTACCTGGCTGTCCAGGCCCAAGGTTAACAGCATGAAGAAGAACAGGAATGACCAGAATGGAGAAAGGGGGAGCATTGTCATGGCCTGGGGGTACACCACAAATGCCAGACCAGGACCTAGGGGAGGCAAAGGACAGCCCGGTGAAAAGGTGGGGACAGAGTTGGGCATGGGGGAATGGAGGAGAGCTCAGCAGAGCAGAACTGGGGCAGAGACTTGCCAGGACTCTGGCAAGCTGGGCAGGAAGGGTCCTGTGACAGAGGGTGGAGAAACAGCCTGCTCCTTGCTCATTCCTTCATTAGACATCACTTGTTACTCAGTATTTATACCACAGGAACTCATCTGCTCCCTTCCCTCCCCCTGGCCAGCTGAGCATCCACCTTCATCCCTCATGCTGACACCCTCAGGTGCCTTCCATCCTGGAAGGAATGCTCCTCAGCACACCCAGGCAGAGGGGGAAGGGGAAAACGTCTTTGGTCTCACCTGCTTTTGCCACCTGGTTAACAGGGACCCCAAGCTCCTGGGACATGTATCCCAAAACGGAGAAGATGGCAAATCCTGCCAGGATGCTGGTGATGGCATTGCCCAGGGTCACTATGAAGGTGTCCCTACAGAGAAGGGTGAAGATGCTCTGACACGTTTGCTCCTTCCCACCCCACACCAGGGCACAGCAGCTCTGCCAGCCCCAGGTGCCAAAGTAAGGTGCCACAGTGTCTGTCCTTCAGGGCCTCCCATGGCTTTCCAGGGCCCAAAGGAGCCTGTATTTGATGGATAATATGTGGGGTTCCTCCAAAGCTTTCTGTCCCTTGTGGATGGAGTCAGACCAAACATCCAACACCCATCTCTTTCAGTGAACTACACTGGATGCTGGAAATAGGGCACACATGCACAACTCCAGCCTCAAATATCCTCAGCTTTCAGCACCTACAGCCCAAAGCTTCTGAGCTGGGTGCTCTGCCTTGGTACTTAGGAGAATTTTTTCCCCACAGATCCCTCTGTTCCTCTCAAGCCTACACAAACTGCCAGCTATCCCCTCAGTGCAAGGAGCAGAGCAAGGTGACTGTGCTGCACCACATGGTGCTGAGCCCACCAGCTCAGGTTTTCATGGCTCCCTCCAACCCACAATTTTTACAAGACAGCAGCTGCCTCCTACCTGTAGATATTCTGATGGAAGGTGTTGTACGAGGCGAAGGTGAGGAGGCCCCCAAAGCCCACCCCAAGGGAGTAGAAAATCTGCAGGGCTGCCTCGATCCATACCTAGGGGAAGGAAGCAGTTCTGAAGAGAGCAGGGGTTTGGAAACCTCCACATGAGGAAGATGGCATTAGAAATCTGTTTCCCCAGAGCCCTGTCACATCTTCCCTAGCACTCCAGGCATGCACAGCCTATGGGATATTTGTCTTTCCTTGTCAACACTTACCACTCATAGTGGATCAGCTGGCCAAATGGAAGGGCTAATTGGAATGCTTTGGGGCCAGCCCAGTGTGGCATTAAATGCCCTTGTAAAACTGGTGGTCTCTTGATGACCCCCACTGCTGACCCCACTCCACATGCTGGGATTTGGGTTTGGAACACCAAACAGTCAAACCCACCACGGGCACCCATCAGCCCATCACAGGGGCTGGGATGATCCTGCCCATGGTCCTGGTACTCAGAGGAGTCTTGGCACCATCCCATCCATGCAGAGCCATAAACACATGCATGGGGTCGGACACACGGCAGTAGTGGCCCAGACAAGGTGTGGGACAAAGACTTTTGGTCTTGGAGCACCCAAGAGAGCTTTAGGTTAGGGTATGGTCAGAAAAGACACCTGAGGAAGGGAGCTGCCTCTGTTGCATTCAGGAGGTGACAGGAGAAGGCACATTTTTGTGTCTTGAACAAATTGCACAACATCCTTACTCACCTTGGAAGACAGTAAGTGATCAAACTGGGGTGTGAGGTAAAACTGGATCCCCTTCCAGGCCCCCTCCAGGGTCACGCCACGAATGAGCAGCATCACCAGGATGAGGTACGGGAAGGTGGCAGTGAAGTACACGACCTGTGGGAGAGCAGAGCCAGCTGGGAGAGCTGGGAATGAGAGCAGGGCCAGTGTGCCAGCCCTGCTGGTGTCTGGGTGTGCAAGGCATCCCCAAAGTATCTGATACTCAGCAGATGCTGTTTGTGAGTCTCACTTTCCCAGAGGTGCAGTCACACGCCCTGGTGGGTATTGCTGGAGGTCCCCCCAGAGAGAGCAGACAGCCCTTACCTTGCCAGAGGATTTGACTCCCTTAAGGATGCACAGATAAACAATAGTCCAAGAAAGGAGCAGGCACAGACACAAGTTCCAGCGGATCCTCCCAGGATCCCCAATCCCCGAGCTTCCTTGGATGTGCAGGACATACCGGCTGGGGAAGAAGGAGAGCTGCTAGTGAGCAGCCATGGGCTGCCTTCTTCCAGAGGCCCTCTGACCCTAGAAATGCCTCTGCTGCCAAATAACCTTGTCAACAACCATAGGCACTGGCAGCTCCTTGCCAAGCAAACAGGAACAGTTGGAGTGATTTCTCCACCACGTATTAGAGCCCAGAAGGGATGCCTGGCATCTCAAGAGCAAATTCCCAGCCATTCCAGACGTGGGATGCATTTTAGTCTAGTGTATCTCCAGGCCAACAAAGCAGCACTAGAACATGGACACCTCCCACATTCCAGTGGCTAAACTGAGTTGTCACCCACAGCTGGGCACATGAGCCCATCGCTGCACCCACACCCCCAGCCATGAGTGAGACCTGCAGCATCTGTGCTGTGAGACGTGCAGATCCTTCCCCCTCATCCCATCCCCATCCTCTCCCTGAGCAGACAGCAGCCCAGCTCGGGCTGATCTCGTTACCTCCAGTACTCCTCGCTGGGGCTGACAGTGTTGCTGATGTTGACGGGGAGGGTGTTGTTCCCCGCCTTGATGACATGGTGGTCCAGGCACAGCTCGGTGTTCCACCAGTTGCCACAGTGCTGCCAGGGCAAGTCGCTTGTGAGGGATGCAAAGAGGTAGAAGAGAACGTAAGCAATGATCATATTGTAGTAAATGGCCACCAAGGAGACGATGAGGATCGTGCCCATGCCAACGCCTGAAGGAAGGAGAGGGTAAAGAAGGAGTGAGCTGGAGCAGAGCAAAGCACATCCAAAAGCAGGGTCAGATACTGCACCTCAGCAGCCAAATGATCAACCAAGTCCAAGGTTCACCTGATGGGGGAGCCTCTTATTGCCATTTTAACATCTGGACATGCCTTCTCTGTGTTGATAATCTATTGCCTCATACAAAACAATTTACACCAGCTTAACGTTGAGAATAAAAGTATTTGATTTTAAATTTTTTTTTTTTTAATGCTTTATTCTTGCCTTTGTTTTTAACAGGTATTGCTTAGCTTTCATGTTCTATTTTGTACAATAGATGGTTTAATAATCTTCATGCCATTTCTAGAGCTGGCCAGGTCATCCAGAGCCCTCAAACACTGAACAATCTCATGCATATCCTGCAGCTACTAAAACAGCTACCTCAAAATTCCAACCTGCCACACCTTCCCCCAGGTTCTTTTGGTTCTAACAAGAGCATTGAGGACCATGGGATGCTGCTGCTGGTGCATGTCCTCATCCAAGAGCTCTTGCAGAGGTCCCTCAGAGGCTCTGGACTTCACTCACGCACCTTTAAAGAGAGGGCTTATCTTCCAGACTGCGAGTGGCCCCAAGCTGGAGAACTGGCCAAGTGACAGCTCCATGAAGAAGATGGGGATCCCACAGATGGCCAGCATGATGAAGTAAGGAACCAAGAAAGCTCCTGCAAGAAGCAAAAAAATAAAATTAAAAAAATAATAAAATCCTGAAAGTAATACAGACCAAATGCCTAAAAGCCAACTGTGAAAGGGAATAAAGCTCATTCAATATGTGTGGCTCTGAGGGATCTACATCAAAATCAGGAAGACAGGGAGGAGCAAGAGCTCACTGTTAGTGCAGGAGAAAGGGACAGTGATTCACCTGGTGCTGTGCTTCCTCTCTACTCCCAACCCTCTTTTCTCTTTGCATCTTTCACAAACACCACTAAATTCTCCAGTTACTATTGCTCTGGGAGGAACTGAACCAACATTTTGCACTGTCACCCAGGGCTCTTGCCTTGCAAAAGGTTCACTCCCTCCTTTGATAGCTGGAAAGTGTTTGCTGACCCTTCTGAGTCCTGGAGGACACCAGACCAAGAAGCTACTGGACACCAGGAGAGCTGGTGTTTGGTTCAGCATGGAGACAGGGGTTTGTCCAAGGCCAGGAATACAGAGCTGGGCTTGCAAGTCTCTTCCACACATGGATACAGGCGGTTAAAGCCCTAAACAAGCAGGGGAGGCTTCACCCCACAACAAGCGCTACTTTCCAGCCCCAGGAAGGGGAAAGGATGTTTCTTCAGGGATATTCTACCAGCCCAGGTCAGTGGGTGGAAGGCTGACCACTCCAAAGGATGCCCAAGTACCTCCTCCGTTGGTGTAAGCCCTGTAGGGAAACCTCCAGACGTTTCCAAGGCCCACGCAGTATCCGATGCAGGAGAGCAGGAAATCCAGCCGCCCTGTCCAGTTCCCTCTGTCTTCTGGGCACTCCGAGCCCAGGTCCCCATCCTGGCTGCTGGGGCTTACCAGGAGATCTGGTGTCACTGGCTGAGTGAGGGACTGGGGTATGGGAGAGGGCAGACAGGGATTGAGCAAGGAATAAAAACAGAGAATGAAGAATGGGAGAGAGGGGAGAAGTGCCAAGAACTCATGAGTGAGTTTGTGACCCCAAGCCACAGCATTGACACTTGTCCCTTGGGAACACCCTGTCCCAGCAGCTCTCTGTTCCCCACCTCAGCCAATGCCCTGCTCTGCCACTGAGCAAACAAAAGGGATAAATGTGAGCCCCCGGGGCCAGAGCTCCCCTGGGAAAGGTAGGATTGTCCCAGTTCATTCTGGGAAGGTTCACCAGGACCCAACTCACAACCCCAGCTTCCAAAACATCCTTTCAGAGGGCCACAATAAACTCTCTGGATCTCCTGCAGAATATGGGCATGAGGACAGCAGGAGAACCACTGTGGAGTGCCAGGGAGCGTGACACCCAGCCCCCTGTGTGCTGCCATGCCCAGCACTCGGCTGGCTGCCATTAACTGCTCTGTGCATTTTTCACACTTTTCCAGCTGCCAAAAGCCTGCACTGTGGGAATTTTGTGATACTCCCAGTTGTCCCTGCTGAGAGATGAGAGACCTCCTTTAAGAATTCCTAATGTGCTCTGAATCAATGCAGCACAGGCAGGGCATTAACCCATTCCCTTCCACCCCACTGCCTCAGCTCTGCAAGTGGAAGTGTGAGTCCTGCAATCCATTTGGGTTGGGGTGATGCACCAGGAGGGCACCTCTGTGTTTGTATGGGTGTACATCAGGTTTGCAGTGAGGTGTTCAGCCTGAATTCCCCCAATTTCCTGACCTCAGGAGAGCAGGGAAAGCATCCCCACTGATTGCAGAGCTGAAAGCCTGAGCCAGCAGCTGCCAGATGAGATCCCATCACAGATACACCCACAGCAAAAGCAGGCAGCACAAAGGGGTGGAATGAGGACCCTGTCCCTGTGCCACCACGTGTTGCTGTGTCCTGGCATGGGAGTTCATCATGTTTGTACTGAGGCACAGGAGGATTCTGAGGTCCTTGCTGACAAGGATCAGGCAGGAGGAGCCCATTTGGGAACTTTCTCTTCTTGGGCTCTCTGAAGAAAAGAAGCAGCCATCTCGCTGTCCTTCTTCATAACTGTAGGGGACAAACCCATGGGATGTGGCTGGGGGAGAGGGACCAGGGTTTGGAGTGATCAGCCATAAGGAGCTGTGGGTCTCCTGTACCCCTGTGCTGCGGTGCTCAGAGCCTGCAGCAGACCCCAGTCCCCAGGAGGCTGGAGCTGGCTGGTGATCAGAGCTCAGTGCTGCCCTTTCATGGCCTCAGGGAAGGTGGCAGCCACGTCCTCTCCTCCTCCACTCCAGCTGGACTGGACCAGAGGATGCTCCTGCTGCAGGTTCCCATGGAGACACGGAGCCACATGCTGAAGGAGAGGGCTGCCAGCTCCCACCCTGTGCAGGGTGCACCCCAAACCCCCGCTGCTGGCACTGGAGACATGCTGCTTGCAGCCCAGAGGCACCAAACACACAGGCAAACTGCTCCCCATCCCCACCTGGTGCACAAACACCTCGAGGGACAGGACAAGGGCAAAATCTTCCCAGAGCCAACCTGAAATGTCCAGCTCCAGCAAAGCTGTTACACCAAAATCCGCTGTGAAAAGCCCATCCCTGCTGGATGCCACCATCACAAGGCAAGGGCCAGAAGAAAAACTTGCAAAAACACAGGCTGAAAAGTCAAAATATGACCCAAATGTAATGCTGTTGCTATAAAACCATCACTACCTGACACCCTCCTGCAGCTGCTCAGCACAGCTCTGTGGTTTAGCAACACCTCCAAGCCATGGCCGTGCCTGCTAATTAGCCCAGCACACACAGTGTGTGACCCACAGCTGTCTGTGCTTGCAGGGGATGGGCAGGCTGCTCTGGACTCCTTCCCAAAGATTTCAGCAGCTAAAACCTGTACTCACAAAGATCCCTGCCAGGTAGGGGCCATCACAGATGGGTCTTCCCCCTGCAAAATAATGCTTCTCAGTCCATCACACTGCCTGGGGAGCTCTTGTTTTCCAGGTTTGAATCACAGAAAACAAGTAAGCAGGGATGTTGGGAGATCATTAAATCCTGTTGCCTAATTCCTGCATCTCTGTCTGAAGCCTAAACACCTGCAGGAGGGCACAGGTACAGCTGCAAGATCTCATTACATGCAGGTGCCTGTCCATGAGATGTAGCACAGAAATCAACACAGAAGCAACAACACGAAATGAAAGGAACCAATGGGAGCTTTTCCAAACTGTAAATGGCCTGTTCCCCACCTTAGTCACCATTTCAAGGGCCATGGGATGTAGTTTGTCACTTGTGTCTCAATAATGACTGCCTCCCTTGTTAATATTTTTATCTGGAGCTCTACAGCTCAAATTTAGGACCCCAGATCAGAAAGCAGAGACCACTCAAGTGTCAGATAAACCTGAAGGACAATGACTGTTGTCCCCATTGGGCAAGCTGAGGAGATACAGGTCAGGGATGCTGCTGGAAAACACACACAAAAGTGGCTCCCTGACTGCAATGCTCAAAATTCTCCCAAATCTCAGCCTTTACATAGAAATCACAGAAAAACTGCCCTATTTACCTCACTTGAAATGAATTACAAAGCACAATATTTAAGCTTCCAGCCTATCTTTTTCCCAAATCGCAGAGGGAAGCATACCTCCCTTCTTCTGACTGCAGGAGATCTCACACACCAGCTTGACTCTAGAGCTTTTTTTAAAGGATTAATGCTCTCTTTCAGCCTCTGTCATAACAGAAATTCTCTTTTTCAGCAGCAGCTGAAGTGCTCCAGTGCTACAGTACAGCTCCAGTCCTTTCCACCATCAGCTGCCATCCCTCAAGCTGGGCTCCTGTCTCGCAGTTATAAACAGACGGGGACTAACAGCTCCCTTGGCAACCACAGCCCCTTTGAACACAGCATCACTTTCCATTATTCACCAAAAGATGCTCCCAAAGAAGTCAGCAAAGCAAAGGTCACCAAGAAGAAAAAGCACTTTAGTCTCTGCCAAGATAAGAGCTCAGGTCTGTAAGGAAATGGCTCTGTGGCAATTATTTTCTCTAAACCAATTTACTTAAACCAAAACTCAGCTGTATCTGAGTAGAAAAACTCCAGCCAGATCAAAGGTATGTTTTCATCCTATTTTGTCTCCATTCAAGCTGCATTGTGGGATTATTTTGTCAGTGTTTTGTGCGTGGATCACAGCCTTTGAGCAAGACAAATGCCACCCGGCACCAGATTTCTCCCCTGCGGATCTGAGCACAGTGAGTGTCTAAAGTGTGAGTCACTTCAGATTAGTTTGAATTGCTTGTTAATCTCTGAGAGAAAAAAATCTTAAAAAGGCATAAAAATTAATTCGCATGTAATGTCACTTAGAAAGCAAACTTAGAAAGTAAACAAAGCACTGCTGTGGTGAGGAAGAGCCCCTCAAAGGGCTGAGCTGACCCTGGGTGACCCAGCCTGGGGTCACAGCTGATGCCATGAGAGGGAGCAAGTGTTGGTGGAGCCAGCACAGGGAGGTTGGAGATGACAAACTCATTAGAGAGATGACAAACTCATTAGAGAGATGACAAACTCATTACAGCAGTGTCCAAAGTGTGGGGAGTATGCACGATACAAATGCTTGTGTTCTTTTATCTGAAAACCCTGGGGAAGATTTGAGGCAGTTTGAGGGGGCCAGAGGAGGGCAGTGGCTCGGGTAGGAAGATGCTGCTCAGGTATTGGCAGGGACAGCAGGAACCATGGCTCCCACCACTGGCTCCAGTGGGATTTAGTCCATTTCTACCCAATAAACCCCAAAGAAAATAATCAAATAGATGAAAACAACCACTCAGCTCTTCTGGAAATACCATTATGCAAAAACCAACCTGGAATCCTTACAGTCTGAGAAATGTCTTCTCTGATCAAGAGGTATTTCCATATGTCTAAAACATGTCTGGTATGAAGGTTTAAAACTGCAGCTCACCAATGGGAAGTGGATCTCAATGAGAGGAAGAGGAGGCTGTCAGAGTCCTGAGTGGGTGCTGCAGTGGGGATGGGCACATCTCTTCATCAGCCACCACCAGCCCAATGCCAGCACTGGACACAGTGGTCCCAGGGTGACTGTGAGCACCAGGTCCTTCATCTGGAGCTCAGCAGTAGTATTTTTGGGTAATGAAAGACAGAGGGCTCTGAGCAGCACTGGGACTGGGGAAAACAATGCCAGAGACATTTGCTTTCCATCCCAACTGATCACCATGGGACTAAGTGCATTCCTGAATAAATGCTTAAAAGGGTCACCAGCATCAAGTAACTGAGAAAGGCATTGGAAGGGGCAAAGACCACTTTTAATGGATCTTGCAGTCACAAAGCCATCTGGAAAAGCAATTTGTAGGAAAGAGGAAGAAAGAGAAGAGCCAAATGATGCCTCCAAACAAGAGTAGAGAAATAGGCTGTCAGGGCCTGCTGGTTGTCACCAGGATACTGCTGGGTTTTTTACGTCATTTCCCAATATCCTAGGAATTTCCTGGCAGGGATGAAACTGTCCTGGGTTTTCATTCATCTCAACAGAGTCAACCTGCCCTGTGTTCAATGGGCATGGTTTGGCACAGAGTTTAGCTGAAAAGGCTCCCAGCCCTGGGTCACTGCCCTGGATGCTCCAGGAAGGGCTGATCTATCCAGCAGCACATCCCCTTGATGGAATTGTGGCTGACACCATCTCTGCCACCCTGCTCCAGTGTGTCCCCAGAGAAAGGACTCATTCCTCAATCTGCCACCCTGCTCCACCGTGTTCCCAGAGAAAGGACTCATTCCTCAATCTGCCACCCTGCTCCACCGTGTCCCCAGAGAAAGGACTCATTCCTCAATCTGCCACCCTGCTCCACCGTGTCCCCAGATAAAGACTCAGTCCCCAACGTGGGGGGAAATGGGAACTCAGACTGGAAAGAGCAAAGTGGCAATGGAGGGGAGCCTAGGATGGGAAAGCCTGACAATTGGATTTATAAAGGGTTTCCAGCAGGATGTAAAAAGGGTTTGTAGCTCTGCCAGCTCTGAAACCAGAGTTCAGCGTCTAGCACACCCCACATCACCCACACTCCTATAAATCCTGGATGAGAGGCAATCCAAGCTGCAGGGCACAAAGGCACTGCCAGCCCCCTGCGCTCATCCCCGGGCAGGACCCCGGCCCGGGAAGTCCCCGGAGCAGCGTCCCCGAGCTGCCAGGCTGCGGGGAGCCAGCTCTGCCCCCGGTGCCACCCACGGCTCCCGCCAGACACAACATGAGTCACCCACCGCCGGGGTGTGACAGCCCCTGCTGCCAGGGGAGGGCTGGGGACACGAAATGCCCCATCCCGCTGCCCACCGTCTCGCTTTGGCCCCGCGCAAGAGCACTTCCCTATTATCCCCAATATTTCCTATTCCCTAATATCCCCCTGATCCCTGCCGCTGCCCGCCGAGGCTCCCGAGGACGGGATGCGGGGCGATGTGCACGGCTCCCCCGCTCCCATCCCGGGGTGATCCTCGCTCCCTTTCACAGCCCTGCGGCACCCTCACTCCTGGCTGTCACCTGCCGCGGTACCCTGGTCCCCTGCTCCTGTCCCCGCTGCCGGCTCTCACCTTCCGGAGATGCTGCTGCCGAACCTGCTTCATCCCAGACCCTGTTGCTATGCGCTCCCCCTCCGACACTTTCCGTCTCGCTCTCTCCGGTGCTGGGGAGGGCGAAGGGGGAGCGGGGAGGCGATGGCCGGCACGGAGGGCTGGGCACCCACCTGCTGCCCAGGGAGCTGGGGACGTGAGGAGCCGAAGGAAAGGTTTGCCTTGAGTGGAGGATGGCTGCGTGCGGAGCAGGAAGGGAGGAGGGAGGTCTGTCTGTCAAAAGCACTCCTGCCGGGGAAAGGGGGGCTCCGGGACCTCAGCCCGGGCAGCGAGGGGAACGGCTGCTGTCTCACTCACGCCACAAATGCATCAGGTGTCCCTAGAGAAGGACCTGACTTTGGGGTCACTCTGTCACTGAGCAACCCGTGCAGTGATGGCAGCAGATGCCAGGAGCTCACAGCACCTTCCTGCTCAGCTCTGAGATGATTTTCCTGTGGCAGGACACAGCTGGAGCTCGAGCAGATCAGAAGTGATTGTTCCCCATGCTGCCTGAGCCCAGCCCTCAGTCCAGGGGAGGGGAATGCTCCACAGTCATCAGTCCCTTTGGGTAGGACCAGTACATCCCACCACACTGAGGGCAAGAGCAATCCTTGGGCACTCCCCAGGGTGAGCATCTGAGCCCAGCACATCATGGCACCAATGCTGGAGCACAGGTCACATCTCCAGGGTCCAGATGTCTCTGTTTGAGTCAGCAGTGGGATACCGGAGCCCCAATGTCCAGGGAGATGTCAGCTTTTTTTTTTTTTTTTTTTTTTTTTTTTTTCCAAATTCCCAACGAGGTGCCAGAGCTGGCCTGTGCCTTCTCCTCTCACGGTGGAAATGTCTCCCATGTGTCTGGGAGAATGGACAACCTCACATGCTCCAGGGCCAGTGTGGGACCAGGACAGCTCCAGACTCACAGTGGTACCTCTTTCCCATGTCCAAGTGTCCATCACTTCATCCCTGCATTGTGCCCAGTGCTCTGACACTGAATGTGCCCCTTTTCTCCTTGCAAATGCCCTACAGGCTCCAACCTGAGCCAGACCTCTGCCTAGATGCTTTACTGAGGTTTAAGGTGAGTAGGAAGCACTGGGGATGAGGAGGACAATGACAGGGCTGAAAAAGAGAGAACCCAGCCTGCCTGAGGTAAAAGCAAATCTCCAGGACACCTAATGGCAGTGGTGCTTATACAGCCTCTGAGCACTTCTGAAAATTTTCCCTGAAAGGAAAGGTATCCTCAGCATAAAGACACATTTCTGCAGGAGTCCAGCACGATGAAGTGGCTCAGCCTTTGCACAATGGGTCTTTCACAGCTAATATTTACCTGGATTTCCCAGGAAAAGGAGGAAAGAGCAAAACTACATAACCCAACAAACATCTCTTTTCACACACTCACAGCTTCCTCAAAAATAAAAGTATCTTATCTTTGGGAATTCACTCAGGCTGGTTTTACCCACCTTGGACTTGCCAAGCACTTCTTCCTCTCCCAGATGCTGGCTGGGAATGCTGGTACCACCTTATTACAGCTGTCCCAGCCAATGTCACCAGCATGGACTGATCTCTACACAAACCATTCAGCACTCCTGGGAAGACTTCATGGCTTCATCTTCTTGTGTTCAGGACAGTATTTTTCATTAGAGACACACATGGCTGATGGTGCCCTGAAATGTCTATGTTGATATCACTTCTTCTGGGATGCTCTGTACCTGTAACCCCCTTTTCTGGTTTGCCTGGTGTTGCTCTGGTAGCACCAGCAGCTCCTCATTGCCTGGGATCACCAGGGAGTAGATGTCCCATCCCAGGCACCTGGGATGTTCCAGCTTGGCATTGCAGGGCTGGACCAAGTCTTGCATTGCCCTGGAGCTTCATGGAACAGGACACACCAGAAGGAGCAGTGCAATCTAAGGACCCCAAAATCCCCAGGAGAGGACAGGAGTGTGCACAACTGTCCCTGTGCCCCAATCCCCAAGGGGCTGGCACTAGGTAGCACACACAGGGCTTGCAAGCATTTTCTATCAAGTTTTGTTTTCTCCCACTCCACCTCTGAGCCATCCCCTGGGACACCAAGCAAACCTTTCTCTCCTCATGGGTTGAAGCACAAGACACATCCACCAGCACAACGCAGCGCTGGCAGACACTGGCACTGCCTGCTCTTTGTGACACTGGAGGGCAAGGAGAGGGCAGAACACAGGCTGGGGAAACACCCTCGCCCACCCTGCCTGGGCAGCCCACACACATCCGTGTGGAGCCGCCTGGGAAGAGGTGGGAAGGCGGCTGGCAGCAGGATGGGACCGTGCCCAGATCCGCGCCGCAGACACGAGGAAGGCGGCACGGCAGCGGTGCTCTGGTTAGTCACTGCTGGGAAGTGTGCCATGCTGGAGGCTGCTGGCAGGACATGCTGGGAGTGCTCGGCCACCTGCTGTGCGCGGCCTTATTTTGATGATGGTTTCAAGATTTCTCCAAGGAGGGGTAAAGCTAGGCAGTGGGAGATGATGGAAAGTGCAGAGGAGGAGCAGAGAGAAACTGTGGGATCTTGTAGAGGACATCACCCAGGGTCCCCTGGCTGTGAGGACAGGCTGTCCCCATGTGGGCCAGGTTCCATGTGGGACATGTGACTCGGGAGGCAGCTGCTGCAGGTGCTAGAACCAGGTGTTCATCACCTGCCAGGGTGAAACCGTCAAGGTGACACGTGTCCAGGAGATTTGAACCAAAGGTTCCAAAGCTGGTGGGGACATGGTATCCACCAGCCCCTTTCCTGGCACAGGGAGGGCCCGGCACGGTTCACCCCTCCCTGCCCAAACGGCAGATGCAGGGCGCAGGGGAGGACATGGGAGGGGGAACAGAGCAGATGCATTTCGTCACCCGGTCAAGGGGCGTGTGTGTGTGTAGGGGGAAGGGGTGGCTGGGTGTGTGGGTGCATTTATTGCCTCTTCCCGCCAGCACCGGCTCCCTGTGCACACACGGGTGGCAGGGACCCAAGGGCACAGCCCACGGCTCCCTGGACTTTTACCCTGCTGTGCAAACAGGCAGGCGCCAGATTAGGGTATCAGTTGGAATTTCATCCTGTCAACAGCACCCACAGACTCTCTGGGCGGGCAGTGGAGCATCTTCCCTCTGTCCCAGCTCCTTGTGACCCTGCAGGCCACCCAACACCACGGGTGAATTTGGGAGATGCACATTTCACCCCCACCAGGGCTCTGCTCCCCTCCCCACTGTTGCTTGTGGGCTCCCCCAGTGCAGACAATAATGACACCCAGTGCTGAGCTGCCATCCCCATCCCCTGACAGGGCAGGATCCCTGCTGCTCTCCACATGGCAATGGCAAAATTGGACATTAAAGGCAGCCAAAGCCCAGTGAGGGAGGATGAGTGTGGGGGAGCCAGACCCACCATGGGGACCATTCTGCACACAGAAGCAGCTTCATTTTCCCCAGTCCAGCCCAGCTCTTCAGGCAGGTGGATTCAGATTGATTTAATCTCATTCCCTTTCCTATATGGCACCGGCTCTGTTGCATTTGCATCCCCCTGCCTGTTTCAGTTCCCGATTCCCCACGTTTCCTTGCAGCAGTGAATGAGGTGGCTCCTGTGCCACGGGCAGCCTGGCACCATGCTGCTGAGTGCAGGGTCACCAGGGTGCAGCACTAGGTGCAGCAGTAGGTGCAGCCTCTGTTGCAATTGCAGGAACAAACACTTTGCTCTGTCCCTCTTTCAGCAATGCCACCTCATCCTGTTCCCACTTCTCTGTCTCCTCCACCCATGAGGACTTTATCCTGCTTCAGGTGTCCCTCCACAGCTGCTGCCCTGCCCTGGCACCTCAACACACCCCACACAGCGCCTGGCATTGGGAAGAGTTTTGGGGCTGGAGTAGCTGTTAGGGGCAGGGATTCAAGGGCAGCCCCTTGCTCAGTTTTCTGCTAGACGAGGGGAACACTGATGGGATGGAGAGGGGAGAGTGTCAGGCACCAATGCCAGCTGTCCCAGGCACTATCTCACATCCTCATTCTCTGTTTATTCATCTTGGACAAGGAGGATATTCAGCCCATCGAAGCCATAAAATGAGATTAGAGACCAGGAGGCACCAATGGGAGGCGGCCACATCCGTGGGCAGCTGGCCTTGTTCTTTGGCCTCTGCCAGCCCAACAATGGCCTCACCCTCTCCCCTCTGTCTCCAGCGCTGCGAGTTTGCAGCCATCGTGTCACCCAGCACTGCCATCCCTCTTGGTGCCAAAGGAACGAGACGTGGCGGTGCCATGCCATGAAATGAGCCATGCCACTGCCAGCAGTGCCCCTGTGGGACAGGCACACTGTGTGCTGCAGGGACAAGGCTGCTGCCTCAGGACACCCTTCCCAACCCTGGCTGTGCCCAGGAGCATTGGCACCAGTGTGACCCTGAAGCCAACATCCTCCCCTGCCACAGCACCATGGGCCAGGAACGACAGCAACAAGCCTGTGTCACACAGGATCCCTGCTTGTTTTTATTTTCATTGATGTCTAAAAAATAAAAAGGAAAACCAGTTCTGCCTTATATACACAAAAACTGAGCTGAAGTCCTGAGTCGATGCAAACATTTGTCCTCATCACCGAGCACACCTGGTAACAGTGGCCGTGGGAAGTGTCACTGGCAGGAGGGAGACCCAAAGCCTCAGAGGGCTGGAGCAGAGCAGTGGACACAGTGGGATAACAGGGACCCACTTGCAAAAGCCACAGCACACCTGTGGACTTTGTGTTCTGGGGGCTGGGAGCAGTTGAGGCTGGCAGTGGGCAGCCAGGGATGTGAGGCACAAGCAGTGGGATGTGAGGGTTTCACTGGGTGGTCTTCAGGCAGCAGGGACATGTCTGCTGCTCTATCTTCCCAGAGCTTGGAGAGAAAATGCTGAGAAATGTCACACAAGCCACCAGGCAAGGCTCATGCTCCCTCATCCCTGTCAGAACCGCAGCTGAGGAACGTGTGGTACAGCCCTGAGGAGCCACAGACCCTCCTGAGTCCCAGCTGTGCCCCAGCTGTGCCCCACTGGCCTTTGGGGTTGCTGAAACTGGGCTGTACATTAACCTGGGCCTATGCAATGGTCAAGACTCAGCAGGATAAATGGACTTCTCAGCTGCAGTTCACCAGTAGGAATGGATGGGGTTTAGCTAACTGGCCTAGGGAATGCAGTGGGGGAGAGGGAGTGCAATGCATGGAGGAGCAGGGAGACAGGGAGGACAAAATCTGTACTCCTGTAATCTGTAGTTTTAAAGAAAATAGGAAAAGAAATGCTTCTCTGTCTTTCTGAAAACCATCTCTCCATCACCTAGCACCAGGGCACATGCCAGCCATTTCCTGCATGCCTGAGGACGTCCCTGCCCACCTGGCAACAGCTCCCTTGGACCAGCACCCAAAGCTCTCCCAGTACTGCCCTTCTGGACAGCCTGGGGCTGGTTTTTGGACCCTGTCCTGATGGCAAACCTTCCATTCTCCCTCCCTTCCCCATGGAAGGGCTCAGCAGGGTGGTCTGCCCCAAATGTGCCAGTGCCAGGCTCCCTTCCACCCTCTCCCTGTGCTCCAGGTGGAGGATGGCTGCACTGCCACCTTGCCATGGCACAGCCAGGGGAACCAGGGCTGCCAGAGATGCCTCCACATGGCTCTGTGGCTGCAGGGGCAGGCTGGGGATGCAGGTTTGGGCACTGCCAGGGTCACTGGGGACAAGGGTGGGGATGTTCAGGTACTCTTGTCAAGGATGTGCTCCAGCTTGCCAGCACACCGTGGTTGGGAGAGCTCCCATGTCACATCCTACAGCCAAGGTCCTGCCTGGTTCCCAGAGCCCAACTTGCTCTGCCCTCCTCACTTCCCAGGAGACCAGCTCAGCAGAAATTCATTTTGCCTTGAGTCCAGCCAAGTCTTTTTTCTATTTCAGTCTTGTTCAAACTGCCCAAAAGCACCAGGCAGCTGGATTGCCAAGAACACCAAAGGAAGCACCTGGAGCACCACAGGAAAGCCCTCCTCCACTATCACCCCTTCCTTCTGCTGACATCAGGACCTTGCCATGGGCTACAAAGACCAGAGACCAAACCAGTGCATGGTTCCTATGGGAGAACAGTACCTAACCCATGTTTTTTACACAGGGCAGAGCCCACCAGTCCCGTGGGAAGGCCCCAGTGGCACCTGGCCCAGCCTCGCTGTCTGCCCTATCGGTTCAGCCAGGGACAGTCATGTCTTTGGGAAGGGGCTGTCACCCTTCAGAGCACATGGGCTGGCAAGGCTCTGCTGCATAGTGCTTTTCTCTTGGGGTCTGTAGCTGGTGAAGAGGGTTAAGGCATGAATTCTTCCTTGATCGTCAGTGGAGATGAGGAGACGAGGTTGGGGGCGTTGCTGCTGCAGAGGCCTCCGATGGGTCCCAGGGTGCTGACAGCTGGGGGGGTCGGCGTGGTGGTGCTGGTGGGCTGGCTCTGCTGCTGCAGCTTCTTCTTGTTCACCTTCCTCTCCTTTGCCCTCCGATTCTGAAACCAGATTTTCACCTGCAGAAAGGAAAAGATGGCAATGAAGAGATGAGGATGGATGCAGGCAAGGACAACAACACCTGGTCCCCAGGGGCAGGGAGGGCATCCCAAAGTTTGCAAGGGATGTCTGTGGAGCAAGGTAGGGCCTCCTCTAACTGTGCCTTCACCCTTCCCCATCCCCATCTCCACCCAGGACAGGGTTTTCCAGGACACTGCAGCACTGACCTGCCGCTCAGTCAGCCCCAGGGCTGCAGCCAGCTCAGCCTTGCGGCGGATGGTGATGTAGCGGCTGTAGTGGAACTCCTTCTCCAGCTCCAGGCGCTGGTGGTCCGTGTACACCACCCTGTACTTGTCTTTCGTCCTGGTCTTGCCTGGCAGAGAGAGCAGAGTGGGGGGTGAGCCCATGGGGGAAGAGGAATGGAAGGAACATCCCCAAGGAGACACACAACCACCTGTGGAGAGCTCAGGAGAAACAGGGCAATGCCCTGGGCACCAGCGGGAAAGAGAGTCAGGAGGGCTCCTACTGGCTTTAACATCTTTCCTGTTTTGCACCAGTGTTTCTTCTTGGTGGGAAGTACCTGGGCTTTGGTGGAATTGCTTGGTGGAAAGAGCAGGAGGGATTCAGAGGCTCCCTAGGAAGATGGACCATAAAATCCCCTGTGCCATGACATGTGGTCCCTGAGAGGAGCAGAGCTGCAAGTCCTGTCATGGGCTGCCTGGCAGGTCTAAGGAAAGCCCAGATCTTCTAGGAAGCCCCAAACCAAGGTGCCAACACTTGAACGTGCATTGATCAGAAGAGGGGAAGGACAGAAAATCCTGGAATGGCCACATTTCTCTGCACCCAGAGGGTTACTCTGCTTCTCCCTGTACAGAGCTGAGACAGAGGGCACTGCTTTAGGTGCAGTCTTTAAAGATGCACTGAAAAAAGCCCACACGATGCCTAAGCACTCCTGGGGACTGGCTCCATGGGTCAGGGTGTTTACCAAAGCCAGCCTGAATCTCTCCTTGGTGCCCCCAGACATGGACAGAGCTTGAGGCACCAGGATCCACATAGATGCACATCCCATGGGTCTGCAAACAGCACCTTCTGCTTTCTAGCAGAAAAATGCAGTCAAAAGTAGCCTGGCTACTTCCTAAGTTCCTTTGTTATTCCACAGGCACACAGGGTGAGCTGTGGAACTCTGCCTGGGCTGGGGGGGCAGGTGGCACTCTGAGGGAGGACGCCCATGCCTGGCAGTTTGCTGACAAGTTCCTGGTGTTTTCCTCTGCAGATGAGCCCATAGGCAGGGAATAAACACAGCTGTGAATATTTGCTTCTCCACCCAAAATGACAAAATCCTGCTGCAGGGAGTCGGGAGCGATGATGCCTGGCCATTTGTTTGTATGGCAGACATGTTTGCTTATCATCTCCTGAATTTGTGATGCTGAGAGCAGGGCTGCTGTGGGAAGGAGTGGGAGCAAGCTCAGAACAGTTCCATGGATTTCCCTGGGGCTGCCCTGGGTGTATCAGCACGGACAGGATACTGCACACCACTGCTGCAGATGTGCAGAAAGGGATTTCTAGTGACCCAGCAACCTACATAACAGTGCCTGCAGCCTGGTTCTGCTGGGAAAGGGGGATCTTTTTGTGCCTGCCATCCTGTTCATCTGTTCTCTCTAACGAGTCCTTTGCACATCCACCTATTTGGGCCAAATCAGTTGGACACTGGGCAGTCTCAGCAAGACAATTAAATTCTGACACCATCTGAGTGAAAGCAGGTGGATTCTAGACACTCTAATAAGAGATCAGAGAACATCCACAGAGCAAAACCCCAACCTCCAGGCTGCAAATCTGTTTGTCAACCAACCTCAGTTTTATTTTTGACAATGTTCCTCTCCTGCTCTCCCATTGCAAGGAGATGGAGACATTCCTAAACCACCTCTTATACTGAAACTTAAATGTAAAAGAGTTCAAGACAGGACAACCCATTGCCACAGAGTCCTGCAGGTGAGAGAGGGGCTCCTTTGCAGCATCACATGGGATGGAAGAAAGCAGCTGATTTTCTACTGAATAAGCAGGAGCCACGAGGATCATGGCATTGACCTCTGAGCAAACCAAGTGTGGAAGCACAAGTGGGAGCCAGCAGGAGTTGGGATAGGCATGGAAGGCATCTCAGCCTGCTGGGACTTGATGCTGGCACTCCCAGGCACACAAGCAGCAGTCACTCAATACAAGTTAGCACCCAGTTTTCATGACTGTGCCTCTGTCTGTGTCCTCCTGCCATTGCTGGTGGTGCTGGCATGGGCTCAGCACAGCGTGGGCAGGGTGATGGCTGAGGGTCCCAGCACAGCCCCCAAGAAGCACTGAAGCTCTCCAGTGATCCAGGGAAGAGGAAAGGAGCCCAGCAAGGCTGCAGTATGACCAGAAATAGAACCAGAATTTCAGCACCAGGGCAGGACTTCAGTCACTAACTCATATTTGTGGGATGTGATGAATTCAGTGAATGTTTCAGAGTGGGGAGCCCAGCTCATCCCAGGGTTGGTCAGGAGCAAACACCTAATCCATCCTCACCACCATTAGGTCAAACCTGAGCACACCACACAGGGTGACTGTGGGTTAAAAAAAGGTAAAAAAGGCTAATTTGATTGAGCAAGGTGCTCGTGGAATGTCTGCAGAGACAGGGCTGAAATGCAGAGATTCTGAGTGCAAGGGGTGGATGGTAGCTCTGCCAGGCCCTTGGCTCCTATCTGGCACACATCAGCTATGACAGCTCCAAACAAAACTGCCCATGGGGCACTCTGCTGGGCTGGAGTGATGCTGGGGGCACCCAGCCCATGCAGGATCTGCACCCTGCCCTCCCCCTCCCACAGGGCCCCTGTCCATCCCAAGGGTCACTGCTGCCTCTCACCACCCTGCAGGGGAAGGGCTCACCAGCACCAAAACAACTCCTGCACCCCAGCCCAGGAGGGACCTGTGCTGAATCTGCAAACACAGCAATTCCCAAGAAGTTACAGAATAAACCAGATGCTCTGCTGGAGATTTATGTGAGGTTTAGCAGCTCTGTGAGGAGCTGGGCTCCCTCTGGCTGCTCCAGGCTCAGGGGCTCCTGCAAGATTTTTCTTTCTCATAGATTTCTCTCTGTATTTTGGGTTTTTTAAATTTTTTTTATTTTATTTTTTTATTTGAAAGCAAAAGCCTTTCTAAAGAGCTAATAACTTTAAAATAGTATTACTCGCAATGTTTTTGTTTGAATACCACTGTTTGGACAAAAGGAACACCTGGAAAGTGAAGGATTTGACAGATAGAGTAAAAAAAATGAAGACTAAAGAAATAAGGCAGTTTGTGAATATCACATATGCCATGAATTTCAGTAGGAATTATTATTTCCTGCTGCAGCTGTAAATAGATCCATCACAGCCTGTTCTTTGTTATTCCTTCTTCATCCTTCATCCTGGATGGAGGCTGGGCTTTGCCTCAGGGCTGGCAGAGCCATCACTGGGTGAGCTGGGCACCAGGTTCAATATCAGTATCAGTATCATCACTTGTTGCTCAATATCAGGTAGAAAACACTCAAAACAGGGGGCTGGCGACCAAGGCAGAGATGGAAAGTTATTCACTTCCACTAATTGCTGGTTTCGGATGTTTGCTGAATTCAGGGATGTACTGTGGGTGATTCACAAGCAAAAGAAAAGGATTTGCAAGAAATACTATTGACAATGAATAATTCAACCACCTTGAATATGAATGCTGGGTTACACTTAACTCTCTCCTGGAGACTTTTTATGGCTCTGTGAAAAGAAAGAGGAAATTCGGGACAAGCCAATCCGGCTCCTTATGGGGAGCCCTCATGCCTATGGCCAAACAGGGATGGAACTGCTCCTGCATTTCCAGCCAAGCCTGGCAAAGCTGAAGCAGGCTGTGCCATGGCTGCTGCCCCAGGAGGGAGCGTGGATGGGCTGCAGAGGGGTGCCAGTGATGTCTCTTAGCACAGTTTCAGCCCCTTTCCAACCCTGCTGTGCATTTACGGCCCCTCCTGCTTGTCCCCAAAGGACCAGAGGAACTGCTTGGACAGGCAAATGCAGCCATCCACAGAGCCAGTGGGAATGGTTTCGGCTTTGGGATCAAGGCAGGGCCAATGACAGCGTGGGGAGAGGGTATCGTTACCACTGTTAATGTGTAACCCTAATAGCACTCACCTGAGCCATGATTAGATAAGGGAATAGCTTTAATGTGCTGTGCAAACCCCGAGGGACGCGCTCCCCAGTGTGCACACACACACACACACACACACACACACACACACACACACACACACACACACAGGGGGGATGGAGCCCTGACCCCAGCCTGGATTCACTCCCCACAGCAACCCTGCCCCACAACTGGGATACCAGAGCTCCTGCCCTGGGCAGCCTGGCAGGGTAAGGGAAAATCAAAGTGGAGCCTGTGCCCAGCATCCCAAGCTCTCTCCCCTCATAGCCACACTGGAGGCTGCCAGGAAAGGGATATTTCACCATCCTCTGGCTTTAAGTAAAAAACTGTGCCCCAAAACCCTAACAGTCAGAATTGTGGGACTGGTGCTGAGTAGCTCTAAGAACAGCTGGGAAGGGGCTGGTTCAAACCAGGGAGGAAAGAGACTCTGGGGTAGCAGTGGCACCCTGGGTGGAGGTGGAGCAAAAGCTGGCACGTTTTGAGGGGATCAGCCCAGCTCCAAATGGAGGGATCCTCATCCATGGGACACATCTCTCCAAGCCACAGCAGGAGCAGCACAGCTGCCAGGAGCACAAACTGCAGTGCTTTTCTAAAAGTCTCTATTTCACAGGTCAAAGCAGTTCAAAATTACCACAACCACAAACTCTGGCTCTGTGGGAAGCTCATCAGGGCTCTGGTCAGGGAAGCTGGGGTATGGCAGCCCTGACCCACTGGCTGGAGCCACTGAAATGAAAGCCCAGCTGTTGCACCCCACAGCAGAGGTCCCCAGGGCCTGGCACTCATTGGATGTTGCTTTGCAGAGGAGGTGCTGGCAGTGGGGATGAAGGCATTGCTGCCAGGCTGCCTCAGCAGCTCTCGTGCCTTGCTCTGTGTTGGCTCCTTGTGCTCCCAGAGCCATCCTGCCTGATCCCATCTTCCTGGTTGTGCTCTGGTCCCACACTGGCCCCATCTGTACAGCCTTGTCTGCCCTTCTGTCTGTACTGGGGGCCTGGTCCCACACTATCTGATGGCATCACAATATTATAATGCTAAAAACATCAGGTGTAAGAGTCCTGTCACCACAGAGCACCTGGGAAGTAGCTGGTCCATACTGGAAGTAAAGTGCAGCAACACAGGACACAATGCTGCTCCCTCCATGTGGGTGCTTCCTCTGAGCAGCATCTACTTGCAAAGAGGGTAAAATCCTCCCATCCCAGAGGAATCAGTGCTCTATCAGCATTTCTCTGCAAGGAAAGGACCAAGGAAAACTTCCCTCATTCCCAACAGAGCTTAGGCAATGCAACAGTTGGAGAAACTGAGGCACGCAGTCCCAGGGTCAGAGCCATGAGATTCCCTGGACAGTTTAATCCCCAGTCCTTCTGCAGCTTCATGGGGGAAAATCCCTCTCACAACCCCAGAGAACTGCAGACAGCCAGCAGAGAGACACCCCATGACAGAGACCCCAGGCCCAGAAAAGGGCTGAGGTCGGCTCCTACAGCTCAGGAGCCTCCAGGCTGACTGGAGCCACCCTCATCTGGCAGCCAGATGTGCTCCAGCTGCCTGCGTGCAGAGGGGTCGATGCTCCCTCTGCCGAGCAGCGCTGATGGGAGCTGCAGTGCCCAGAGCTGGTGCTGAGGCTCGGGACAGGCAGCCCATCTCATTTCACCATCCCTAAACCAACCCGAAATGGGAGCCCCACAGTCTGCACTGGGGGTGGCAAGGGCTGAGCCTCTGATGCCCTCCCTGTTCACCCCCTCCCCACACTCATTTTTTCCCCTCCTTTCCCCTCCAGCTCCAGCAGCCACTCCAAAACACCCACGCTCCTCTGTGGCCTGGGGAGAGGGGAATAAACCCGAGCCCCTCACACTCCCTGAGCGCTGGGAACCAGCAGCTCACGGTTTTCACAAGCCTTCCCCTTCCCTTGCCTACTTCAACATCCTCAGCTATTTTTCCTTTGCAGGAAGCAGAGGAGTGATGGATGGGACAACCGACCCGGGGCGAAGGACTGGAGCCATGTGGCTTGTTTCATCACAGCCAGTGAGGAACGACCCCCTCTGTAGGGCAATCCTTCCCCAGAATCCTGCCTGACATCATTCCTCTGCCAGAGTGAATTGCATTCAGACAACGGCTGGGTGTCAAAATCCGGGTGAGAGGAACCACACATCCTTTCTGCACATATTTAATGTCTCAGTGCTGTGGAGGGAGGGAATGCTGGATGAATCCTCACTGCCAAAGCTCCCCCATCTCTACTCTGCGTTGGAAAAATGGGCACTTGAGACATCAGGGTTGAGGCAGGACTCATCCTGGAGTTCGAGGGCCCTGCCAAGAAGCCCAGCAATGTCCCTACACCCAGGCTAGATTCTCCCCATGGCAGTTCACCTTGCACAACCTGAATATTTCTTCCTGGTGCCAAAGGCTTCAGAGCAAACTGCAATTCTCCCATGTGCACCAGGTAGCAATAAAACCTGGTTCAACTTGGTATGGTGAGCACTGGAAACATTTCACTTGCCAAACTGCACTGCTTGACCCAATGGCTTTCTGGTCTCCTGCTCACTGAGGATGAATCTCTGTGTTCCCTAAAAGCTTTGCTCTAAGTGTGAATGTGTGGCTGGGGAATGCATACCAGGGGTTGTGGCCTCAGCAGAGCTCCAGGCAGAGCTCAGCACAGTCAGGCAGGGCAGCCCTGCTGCCAGGAAAGGGCAGAAACACCTGGCTAAAGAGCTGGATTTGGAGAGTGCAGACCAGTGCACAGGAGCACAGGCTGGCCCTGGCTGGGTTTTGCACAGCCAGCACAGTGGGACAGGGACAAGCTGCACCCACATCCACACCCATCAGTGAGGACACCCCTCCTGCAAGCCCCATCCTCCTCCTAGGAGGTGCAAACCCCAAGGGGATGAAGAGCAGATGCCTGGTGTTTGCAGGAGCTGGTGATTCCCCATCCCAACCCCCTGTTCTTGGACATGGACAGCCCAACCAGAGGCCCTTCATCCGCAGGGGCAGCAGCATGAAGCTGGGTGTTGGGGCGTCTTTCCCAACCCCACAGTGATTCAATACTTTATTTTGGCAACTGGCAAATTCCTTCAGTTGTTCCCATGTTTTATGAGTGCTGAGCTGAGCGCCAGCCTGGCTCCTGTGCTGGGTCAAAGAGCGCAGCAGCGCGGGAGGACGGGGAGCGCCGGGGTGACACACGGGCTGCTGCACACGTGGGGCGAACACAGCCCCATTCAAACTTCACCTCACCCCCTGATCCAGCCCTGATCCAGCTCATCCCAGCCTGCCATGGCCCCATGTGGCTCACCTGCAGCAGGAGGAGGAGGAGGACAGCAAGGCAGTGGGGGTCCCATATGGACACCAGGGCTCCTCTCCCCCTTTGCAGCCCTATAGGATTTGGCCCATCCTTGCCATGGGGGAAGAATCCAGCCCCTTATCCAAGCAATCACAAAGCTAACAGGACTGGTGTGGGTGTCCTTGAAAGGTCCCCTGTAGGAAACATCTGTCATTGGCCAGAGGTTTAAAGTGTCCCTCTGCTAATCCCAGGGTATTAGCCAGCCAAGCCCATCACGTAGGTACTGCCAGTGCTCCAGGGAAGCCCTTTTTGTTCAAGGAAAGTCAATTCTAGGAAAGTTTGAGAGGCCTGTACCTTGGCCAGCAGTCTAAGCAGTCAACAAACCCAGCTGGGGCCAGGAGCAGGTTGTGGGTTAATAATTCAAGGGAAGAAGACTGATGGGGCCCCGAGTGTCCCAGTGAAGGAAAGGATCTCATAGGGAATGAGCTTGTCCTAAAGAGAGGCTCCCCATGCAGGGACTGACCAGGGAAATGCACTGTCCCCCAGCCAGCACCATCATCCCAAAACATACCAAGCACGGCATGAATCCCAGCAGTGCAGAGGAAATGTTTCTGTCTCATTATTGGGATTTTTACTCTTTCCCCCAGTGTTCATGGGCCCCACTAGGAAAATAAACAGAGCTGGAAAACTGACCTAGAAAAATAAAACTGAGATGGAAAACTGCACTGCACACCCAGCAAATCACAACATGCTCAGAGCATCACTGCTTGCTCTCCATCACCCCAAAACCTGTGTGGGCACCACAGGCATTGGTACCACACAAAGCCCTGATCACATTTGCCTCTGCAAGGGATGCTCCAATTGCACTTTCACTTGCAATATTTAGCACTGCAGCCCCTGCTCAATTAGTGACCTAAAAGCCAGACCCGAGGCAGTATCTGAGGATTTGCATGACTAACAAGCAGAGGGTGAATTTCAAAGTTCAGCCAGCCCCGCTTCCAGCCACCTTCCTGAGCTTTTTATAAACCCTGGGTGCAATTCGCAGGGAAGTTTGCAAATAATTGTGAATAAGGAGGAAGCATGAGGCTCTGACATGCTGCTAGTGAAAATTTTATGAGCAGAAAAGGAGGTGACATTGGAGAGAGAAATGAGGCCTGGGGGCATCTTCCAGCTTGGTTCCCTGTAACTCCCAATTCCCAGTGATAGGCATTGCAAACTCTTCTGCTGCTGGGTTACCTCAGCTCAGCCAGGAGAAGCACAAATGAATGCAGCAACAGGCACAGAAAATCAACCCTCTGTAATGCCTGACTCGGCAGTGAGTCACTGGGAGATTTCTCATTGATTTTTCTTAAGCTCTGGATCACATTTGCAGAAGTGCCCAACACACTCATATTCCCTGCACAACACTTTATTTTACTACCACACAGCTCTTCCCCAAAAGCTTTCAAACTATGGCCAGGAGCTGTTCGTAAGAGCCAAGACAGAAAGGGAACATTAATTTACAACCCTCTGAAGTATTATGATTTATAGCATTCACAATGAAACTGTTGATATTTATAGCAAAAAACTCCATGTATTAATTTCCTATTCCCACTGCAGTGAGATGAGGAGTTTATCAATCCAGACTGATTGAAGGCTAGTTCATTGATTTCAATAAAATGATTCATCTAAGAACTTCACTCTTATCTCTGTCAAAAATCCATCTCTGCCCTACTGTCTTCCAAGCTTAATGAAGACTTTTATTTAAAGGTTAGCACTGGAAAACACCAACTGCATCCCACATCTCCCAGCTCATGGTCCATGGCCAAATCCTGCAGTGCCTCAGCAGCAGCAGCATTGGGCTTGGACCCAGCAGATGTGAAAGGACAGATCCTTAATATGTGGGTTACTTAGAAAAGGAGCTTACTGGTCATCCATCCTAAGGAAACCACTCCAAGAAAGGGCCTTTCACCCTGCATGGCTGTGGTGGGGCTGGGGCAGCCCCTCTGTGTGTGAGAGGAGCAAGGCTGGTTTATTTGCTCCTTTGTATGTATTTGATCTAAGAGATACAAACTAAGCAACTAATGATATTTTTCCAGAATTCAATCAACTCAATTGTCGTCTAACTCAATCAGAGGCACTTTCAAGCTGCTGTTTTATCTTGGCCCCACTGCTGGGTGTAAACCCATGACCTTGATCCAGAGGAGAGGTGTGCTGATGGCTTTCCTTCCCCATTCATTTTCCCTCCCACCTCCCTTCTCCAAAGAAACCAAGATGTTCAGACCTACAAAAGCTGAGGAAGTGGTGGGGTCCCCGCTGCAGGGGAGGGCTGCACATCACATTTCCCTTTCCACCCTGGGCAGAGGGAAGCCCTCAGCCCTGGCATGCCTGTGGGTCTCCATCACTGCATCTGGAGGGAAGCATTTTTCCTAAATAGTTACATTCAGTGTTTAAAATGGGACAGGAAATACCAGCCTGCCTCTCCCTCCTCTTTCCAGTCTGGGGCTGGGTTTTTTTCCATTTATCGGGATGTTCTGCCTGCTTCACTGCAGACACTGGTCCCCATCCCTGTAGCACGGATTCTGTGAATAGGAGCAGGTATTCTCCACACTGAAAGACTCCAGACACTTCTGCAGAAGACCCTTACGTGGCCCTTGGCCACTCAGAATAGTTCAGAGCCAAAACCAAGCAAAAACTGGAGGCACTTTGCAAACAGGGAGCTCAGGCCCTGATTCCAGGGACATGGGGCAGCAGTAACTCAAAGCAAACCCGCCCCCAAGAGATGCCCACAGCCACTCCTGCAGTGAGTTTGACCCCAGCAGTGCTCTGAGGAGCTCTTGGCCAGCACAGGAGAGAGAGAGGGGTGGCAGGTTCAGGCAAGCCCCATGGCTCCTGCTGGGAAGGGTCCAGGCTGGGAAGATGAAAGGATGAGGGTAGGTCAGGACAAAGGGCCCGCACCTCACCTCACTACCAAAGGAGCCGGCCACCATCTCCATGACAAAGAGAAGTCCTTGTCAATTTGGGCTGGCCCCAAGGGGGATCTGCCCACCGCCTTTGAAGTGGGCAGCAGGGCGGGTGGGGGGCTGGGGTCACCCAGACGCTTCCCCCAGGTCAGGAGTTCAGCGGGGACAGGACCCTGGGGACAGCCCATGACCACTCGGTGCCCAGGCCAGAGGCAATCCCAGGAACCAGGGCACCCTTTCCTGCAGAGCCAGCCGTGCACCTGCAGCAGCCACGGCCACCCTCCACGTGGCACTGTCCCCAAGGCACACACTGTGTCCCTCACACACACACCATGCAGCACACCGTCCTCATCACAGCACCCCATACACACACACTGAGCACATCACCTCCCCAGACACTCCTGGTGGCACTGCCACTGCTCATGGTGCCTGCACACTCACACAGAGCCTGCAGCACCATCCCAAACCCACCTCATGCACATGCACACAGCATGGATGCAGACACAGCTCCTTCCCTGCACACACACACGGCTTTGGGCACCTGGCACACACACACACACACACACACACACACACACACACCATACACACACACATACACACACACACTTCTGAGACCCTCTCATCCAACACTCCCCCAGAGTCCTGGGGATCTCTGGCTCTGTCCATCCTACCCAGTGGCCAGTGGGGACAAGGACCTTCCAGCCACACAAGCCCAGCTGCCAGAGTGGAAGGACAGCAGCCATCCTCAGCCCCTGCCACCCCACAGCTCCCCAGCTCTTTGAGGACTGGGTGCTGTGCCAAGGGCAGGCCGAGCTCGCTGTTCCTGGGCAGTGCCCATGCAGGGAGAGCCACAGAGCAGGATCCAGCCCTGCAGAACTCCAAGCCCAGGGATCCTCCGCTCCAGGGCTTTCCTTACCGTTGTTGCTGGTGCTGGGAATGCTGCGCCTCATCCACTCGTATGGGGTGCGTCTCTGGCCATTAGGGGAGAGCTGCGGGACCGAGCTGCTGATGGGTGGAGGCAGGAGTCCAGAGCCCGGAGGCTGAATGGGGTTAAAATCTGGGGGGCTGAATCCAAACTGCCCCGGGCTGGCGGTGGAAGGCGTCGCAGCGGTCCCGTAGGAATGCCAGTCCTCCTTGGCAGGGGTGTAGGGAGAGCCCCAGGCTGCAGCCGGCTGCCCGTGGTGCAGGTCGTTGTTGATCCCCGGCACATGGTGGTAGCTGGCGAAGTCCGAGTACTGCGGTGGCCCCGGCACGTAGTTCTGGGGGTTGAGGTTGAGGCTGGGGTGCCGGACCGGGCTGGGATACATGTTGGTGTCCTTATCCACAAGATATCCCACGTACATCTTCGCGGGCCGGCCCCGCGCTCATGCTGCGCTCCGAGCCGCGGCTGCGGCCGCTGGGTTCGGCTGGGAGGCGGCCGCCCCTCCTTCGCCACCACTCACCTGGGCGCCTTGGGGAGCTGTCCTGGGGCCAGGCACCTCCCTGCCCACGGGCTTTTATTGGGCCCAACCTCTCGCAGCATTTGCATTGAAAGGCAGGCTTGCATTTCAAAGTGCAGAAACCCCAGCGGGTGAGGGGGACGAGTTCAAACTTCCCACTCTGACTGCCAGGAGGACGAGGTAGGGGGTGACCGAGGGGACCCCCAGCCCCTCTGACACTACCCCACAACTGTGCCCATGCCACCGGCTGTGGTCCCTCTGTAGCAGCTGGCTTTGGGGACATGAGGGAGTCCCATGAGGATGCCCCAAGGGACCCCACCACCATCCGTACCCCAGGGACAGCGTGCCTTGGGATGAACCTCTGTATTAAAAGCATGCAGGGGACAAGCTGGGCTGTGTGTGTCTGTCAGCTGCCCTGTATCCATGCTGGGGGACAACAAACTCTTACTCTGAATGGCATTTTCCTGTGCCCAGCACCAGCATCTGTCTCTTTGGATAAAAGGGGCTGGTGGAGCCTCTGGGTCTGCATTTCCTTCATCCCAGGGCAAACCCATCCCTCCAATTCTGACAGCAAAGCTCAGCCCAGCCTCAGAGAGCAGGACAGATGGGCAGACTCCATGTGCAGGGAGAATGCCCCCAGCATGGGCACTGCTGGGAGAACCTGGGCTCACACATCTCCAAGGGGCTCATGGCTCTGCAGCAAGAGGAGCTTCTCACCTGTTTTGTCTCTCAAGAAAGTAAAGCCATCTCCATATGTTGGTGATAGGGCAAATCAAGCAGAAAGGGGACACTTGTGAAGCACTGTCTGCCTGCAAGGTGCGAGGTGCCGGCCACAAACACCACAGCAGAGATCACCCACCCGTCACCTGTCAGGGCAGACACACCTGCACTCCAGAGGGGGAAAGGGACTGAGTGACACACTGCCCAGAAACCCCACCCCTGGCAGCTGGGAACCTCGGCCCCACTGATGTCCCCCTCCCTGCCAGGGTCACACCCCAGCTGTGCTGGCCGCCACTGCAGCCACTGTTGCCATTTGCAGGCTGGCTTTCTCCCTTAATCAGAAGCAGAGCCCACAAAGGCCCCAGGAGGGTGTTTTGCCACCTCCTCAAGGCCACCTCTGTCCTTTTCTCTGCACCAGTCCCTTCCACTGCTAGAAATGTGAGCAGGGCAAGGATGATCCTCACCGTCTTGGGACCAAAACAACCTGGAATTCAACAATAGGGAGGGAAAAAATAAAAAGAGATTAAGGATGACATTGAGAGTGGACCCTCAGTGGTCTATATCCCAAGAACCTCATCCCATTGGTCTAGCCCCAGTTCTACCTGGAACTGGGTGCACTATGTGCTACATTCACTTCCTGCAAGAAGGTGAGTCCCAGGATGGGATGGAGGGGAGATGGGTAGGAGGTGTGGGATCTGGTTTAGAGGACAGAGAAGGGTAAACCCCCAGCAATGGGAAATCACCCCCAGAGATGGCATCATTTGTGTTCTGCCTGCCGAACCTGGCATGGCTGGAGGCACCAGGAGAGGTGAGCACTTTGCAGCATCCCCTCTGGGCCTCCAGGGTCCCCAACCCCTTGCTCAGACTTGTCCCAGGTTCCTCCCTTGTGGCAAAGGTGGCTGTCATGACCGTCCCACCCAGCGATGATCTCAGCTCACCACTCAGCTCAGATTGCTCGATGTGCCATATAACCCCGTCTATCCTGGATCTTCCCCAAGCTCTCAGTACAGCCATGGCCATGTGTAAAGTACAGAGTCAAGGCCACTCTACTTCTCCTTTTCCTCCCATCAGCAAAGAGGCTCAGGAAGTGGGGGTAAAAAAAAAGAAGAAAAGAAAATTCCCCCTGAGCAGATGGTGAGAGGTACAGAGGAACACAGGTGGCTGATGGGTCCCATCCCAGGGGTGGCTGCATTTTCCAGACTGGGGTTATTCCTCCCTTCCTGCCACTGGCTGTTTCTTACAGGCTGTGCAGGGAGCCCAGGCCCCCTTTACCTTTTCCCAGTCTGCAGAGCCAATGCCAAGGGCTCAGGCAGCTGCTGGGGACTGGGGGCTCAGGGGTCTGGGACAGCAACCCCCATCCTCCCCAGGGGAGCAGGTGACAGGCTTGGCAGGGCACAGCATGGCCAGGTGCCCACTGACAGCTGAGCATGATCTCCTTCAGGGTGGGTGAAGGGGATGGGGGAAGACAACTGAGCCATAAAGATCCACCAACAATAAATCCCCTCTTCTTTTCTTTGACCCGTGGTGCTGTTTATGCTGAGGAGGAGGCAGATGAAGAACCCTTCATGGGCTCCCCAAGGAGTATCTCAGCTGTTCAGGTGGGGCTGAACGGTGCTGATGGGGACCCTTGGTGCCCCAGGATGCCACCTGCACTGGGGTCCCATGGGTGAGCAGATGAGGAACTGACAGAGCCCCTGGGGTTCCCCAGCTGGGTGAGAGCAGGTGGCAGCACCCCCTCCATCCATCCTAGAGACCCCCTGAAACGCACCCAACCTGGGGACCACCCCTAGTCCTTCAGACCTGGTATTTCTGGTGGAAACCAGGCAGATGCAGCGCAGAGGGAGAGCACTCAGGGCTCCCTCGATGCTCCCTGGGGCTCGGTGCTGCTATCCGTGATCGAGTGATGCCATCTCCTGGAAGGAGGAGGGCTGGGAGGTCCCTAGGGCCAGGCTGCACAGTTATCGCAGGTGGAGCAGGGACACCGTCCCATCAGCTCCTGTTCCCATGAAGGAGGCACTCATTATGGGAAACCAAGTCCTGCCTTATGCCCCAACTTGCTCTGAACCCCACCATGGTTTCTGGAGGAGAGGGAGATGCCCACAGAGAATCAAGTAGGTGTCTCCCCTTGCTTCCCTTTCCCCCACAACCTCCTGCCCCACCACCTCCCCACTCCCTCCAGCTCCTATTGCTCCCAAAAGCAAATCTGTGGCTTCAGACCAGCATATTCCAGAGCTGCATGGCCCCACTCACATCCCAGTCCAGCCATTCCCTTTCAGTCATTCCCGTTCAGTCATTCCCTAGCTTCTGAATGCCCCAGGAGTAACCCTTCCTCTCTGGAAATGGAGGCAAGAAAACAACCCCCTGCCTCATCTCCACCAGCCCCACTGCAGATTTCTGTGTGGCCTTTGGCTCTCCCCAGATGCTTGAACCATCCCTGTGCTGTCACTTGTGTCCCCATGCTGAGGAGAGTCTGCAGAGCTGGTCCCTAGAGAGATGGGTGCTGGACTGGGATGGATGTGCCCCCAGTGCTGCCACACAGCTCCCCTCTCCCCATCCAGGGCTCAGTGATCCTCTTTGGGATCCGGATCAGCTTTCTTGGCAAATACAAATGCCACAAATGTTGTGACTATCCTCAAGAGGGCACTGAGGACAGGGACACAAGCTGGGAGACTTCAGCACTTCCCAGCACATGTGGGCCCTGCTCTCAGTGGGTTGGGGATGTGATTCCCACTGCACTGGTGGGGAGCATCCTGATTTCAGTCCTTGGCTGTGTTTCAGGCATGGTGCAAGCAGAGGGTTAACGATTCCCACATTAAGTGGCTGCAGATGTGTGGGAAAGTCTGGGGCGAGCGGCCGGCATCGTTATTAGTATTCACCCAGGAGCCTGTCGCTGCCTCCCGGGGCTCTGCCGAGCACATTTAATACCAAGGTTCGTGGTGAGGGTTAGAAAGAGTGCGTGGGACGGGGCCGGGAAGGCCCCGAGGTGGGGAAAGGCAGCGGGATAACATCGTCTGCTGCCTGCTGCCTCCTCCAATGCCCCAGCCCAGGGGATGTAGAGAATGGACCAGCACCCATAAGGACACAGCACCACACGTGTGTATGGCCCAGTGCTACCTCCTGGCACCACTGGCACCCTGTGGTGTCCATGGCCAGCGTTTCCAGTACTGCAGGAGTGTTCCCAGTGCTGGGGAATGCTGGAGGATCCTCCCCAGGATGCTTCCCTTCATGTTATGCTTGGACATTCACTCACTTTGGAAGAACCCCAGTGCTTTCTGCCTCCCCTTCCTCCCTGGGCACTGTTGTCACCCACCCAGTCAAAGCAGGACCACAGAACACATGGGGTACAGGCTCCTCAGGGTACCAGGGCAGAGCTTTAGAGACGCTGGATGAAGCCTCAGTGCAGCTCCCTGCAGGGCCCAGGAGCTGGATCCAGCCAGGAGCAAGTGCTGGCAGCTGCCACAGCAGATGGGCTGCCCAGATGTGGTGCTGTGCTCCCTGGCACCCTCCCCTCCTCTCTTGTGGTCTGCGGCTTGACACCACTTCAGAGTGATGCTGAAATTCCTGGGCTGACTTGGAGTTGATAGAGGCTCTGAAAACCTGAATCTGGAGCAAATCTGGCCCTCATCAAACCTTCAGAGAAGTGGGGTAGGCCAACATCTGCTGCTTCTTTCATATCTGCATATCACTTGCTGGCACGTGGTACCTGTTGCTGACCCCAGCATGGCTGTTTCCATGTCTTGGGCCACTTGGCTCTGGTCTCTCTCCTTTATGCCAAGCATGGGATGTGGGCTTTTCTCTGTGCTCCCAGCTCTGCCTGGGATGGGGCAGGAGTTTGGAGACCTGTTTGATCCATGTGATGCCAGAGCAGACCAAATACCCTGGAATGTCCTGTCTCAATGCCTGATCTCCCCACCAGAGATGCTGCACTACGTGACCCCAAGCCCCCATTAGCACTTAACGATGCTAATTGAGGCTGCAAGTCTCAGCTGAGAGGGGTCTGGCATCCCACACTGCAGCTGTCCCAGCCCCAGGGGGACCACTGGGTCCTGCAGCACCACGAAGCGCCAGAAATAGAGGTGAGCAATGAAGGGTTGATGAGGGTGAAGTAGCAGAGCTGCTGCCCTCCACCCACACACTTGCACAGATGAGTTCCTCTGGCTTTGGTGCTTCCTCTGCGCTGGCCTTTCCCAGGAGCTGCCGTAACCCCGACGTGCTGTTCCTAAACAAAGTGTGCGGCTGTGGATGCTCCCTGGGGATGTACAGGGTGGGCTGACGTGTGCTTGCCGGGTTGCTTTGGGCTCCCCAGGGCTCTCTCAGCATCCCCAAACAATGAATCCTGGCCTTTGCAGACTGGGATGTTTTGTTTGCCAGATTCTTCCTGGTCCCAGCCTGGAGTGGGTATTGGTGCCATCTGTCTGCAAAGGACAGCTGGGGAAATAAGTCCCACTTCAGGCTCAGGATGCTCTGCCCTCAAACATGGTCTGTGTCAGCTTTTCCACCCCCTGCTCATCCCAGGAAGCCCATCCCAGTGCAAAGGGCCCAGCAGGATTGCACCAGTGGGTTTCTCCCTCTCCCACTCTGTCTGGAGCAGTCATGTCCTTGGAGCAGGGACACTGCCAGGAAATAGCTCTGCTGAGCAATTCCCAGCAGCCCTTAGGTCCCCACACACGGACCCACCAGACACATCTTTGTCCCTTGGGAAGAGCCATGTGCACAGCACGTCCCCTGCGCCGCCTGCCCCCCACACCAGCTGCTCTCACGCTCGCCGGCTCCATTTCTGCACAGCAGCTTGTCCCAGCCCAGGGGGTGACAGGACTCCTGACACAGGGCCACCACCAGGTCTGGAGCTGGGGGAGTCCATCTGAGTGAGGGCTGCATCCCTCCTGAGCTGTCCTGGCACTCCCAGGCGCAGAGCTGGAACACCAGCCCCGTGCCATGAGTGGCACACAGGGACAACCTGGGTGCTGCAGCCTGGCTCTCCTCACCCTCCACAGCTGCACAAATAAACACCTCCCCTCTGCTTCTCCATAGATACTAAGAAAACATGGAGATAATGTGAAATAAGCACCAAATCTCTTGGGCTGGCCCAGCCAGGGAATCATTCCCTGTGGCCATTGTGCAGGCATTTACTAGCTTGGCAGGAGGGGATGAGTCTGCCTTGCAGAAAAGCAAGATTTCAGCAATGTTGTCATTATGGGGAGAGCTTTTTAATTCTTAGAAAGGAAAATTATAGAAAGATGGACAGGTATCTTTTCAGGACAGCCAGTGCAGTTTTGCACTTTTTGTTGTTTGGATCAGAGAGAAACACAGAATGGTTAATGTTAGAAAAGACCGCTAAGATCATTGAGCCCAACCCACCACTGCCATCATCACCACTAAACCATGTCCCCAAGTGCCACATCTAGACATTTTTGAACAGTTCCAGGGATAGTGATTCCACCACTTTCCTTCACAGCCTGTTCCAATGCCTGATCCCCCTTAAGCATCCCCAAGATGAAAATGGTGATGAGAACTGATGGGTCAAAAGGCAGTTTTCACCCAAAGATGACCTGTCCCTTGTTACAGTGCTAAAACAAATTTATAAAAAATCCCATTCTGGACACACAATTATGTTCTGACTACTGAAAGTTTTTCAGAAACTTGATTTGAACTCATTAAGATGCTGGGAGGATTTAAAGCTGGTTCATTACCTGGATTTCATCCTCTCAGGGCAGTAGGGGTGTAGGCTATCTAAGATGATAGCAAGGCTGAGCTGATCACTCCTGCCACCTCTGCAGCTCTGTCGAGGGCAGCCCCAAATCCCCAGCTAAACCCACCCTCTGCTGCAGCATCCCAGCTGCAGAAGACCTTTTACCCCCCTTTCTGAAAAAGAAGAATTGCAAGGGTGTGTTGGTGGCCCCAAGGGGCAGTGGCCAGTCGGGGGCCAGGAGCTGCAGTGCTGGCACAGCAGAGCACAGGGAGGCATCTGGGGGGAATACAGGGAGTCAGCTCAGTACAGGCCTTCTTTAATAAAAACATGAGTCAGCTGCTGGCGTGGGCAGTGGATTTTCTAAACATCCCCTCATATCCTGAGAAAGGGGAAAAAAAAAAAAAAGAAAACGGGAAGGGGGGCTTGAGGGAAAAAAGAGAAAGAAAATAAAAGAAAAAGAAAACAGGGGAAAAGGCCAGAATTGAAAGCAGACACAGGGAGAGAGCAGCTCCTTCCCTCCGGTTTAAGGAGGCGATAGTCGGGCTGGTCCGGCTCCTTTTGTTCCCTGCTAGCCGGGCCATCGCTCGCCCCATCGCAGCCCCTGCAGCCGCTTTGGCTTCTCCTCCTTTTAAATTTTGTTGGTTATTTTTTTTTTCACCCATCACACTCGTCTGCCGGGCGTTAATCGCAAGTTCTGCTCTGCAAAGGGTCCCCACAGAGGGTGGAGGGAGGAAGTCGGAGGAGCTCCGCTCCTCATTGGCGAAGCAGCCTCCCCCCTTCTCCTCCTCCCGAGGTCTCTTTTATTTATACACGCACACACACACGCGTGCACATCCCTCGGCCCCGGGATCTGCTCCACACTCGGGTCCGAGGAGGCTGAACCCCCTCCCAGCTGGGCTGGGGGCTGCACAGGGCACTGCTGAGATGCACTAGAGGAGCAGAGCAGGGGCTTGGCTGCAGCCCAGCCCTGGCACAGCCTTGCCTCTCCTTTTGGTTTTATTTTATTTTTTTTTCCCTCCTCCCCTCCACTTCATTTCTTTCTTTCCCTCTCTTTCGCCTTTAAGTGGAGCAGCCTTGCCAGCTGGGGAAGGCTGGGAGGGCAGGGAGAGCCTCGGCAGGCAGCAGATAGAGTGCGGAGGAGGAGAGGAGGAATTTCGGGGCTCTGCCGGTGGGAGCAGCGGCGCAGGCACTCGGCTGGTGGGACCCTGCCCAAGGTAAGCGCTCCTGTCGCCCACCCGGGGCTGATCGCCCTCCTGCTCAGCTCTGTCTCTCCAGATGGGAAACGTCCAGATGGGATTGGAGCTGGTACAGTCCCTAAGGACCCTGAGCCAGTCCAGTTGCTCTGGAAGGGGTTTTGCTCCCCTCCAAGGGCTTGGCAGCCTGAAATGCCCCACCAAGCTCTGGGGAAATGGTGTTTGGTGGAAGGCAGCTGAATTCTATCATGGGAAAAGCCATGCCATCAGCTCCCACCAAGGTCCTGGACTGGCACTACTGGGAGGAGCCAAGGGGATGCTGTGGCTGTAGGACTGGAAGGGGGGACCCCACTGCAGCAGGAATAGGGCCCAGGTGATCTCTGCTCCTCCCTGGATCAAGGGCCTGCCCTGGATCTGCAGGCTGGTGGCTGTGGCGGGGCTGGAGTAGGCATGGGGAAGAGGCTGCTCGCCATGCCCTGCAATTCATCCTTTAGGTGTGTGTGCCCCACTGCAGAGCAGTGTCACCCCACTGTCAGCCTGTCCAAACACATCCCTGGCCATCCCTGAGTGCAGGCTGCTCCAAGGACCGTGTCACCTCTGTCTGTGGCCATGGCAGGGCTCCTGTGCCTGTGGGCCCTGGAGAGGGACATCTGAGAGCCCTGCCCAGGGTCCATGCCAGGGTGTGGGTGCTGGGGAGGGCAGAGCTTGGTAAAACCCTACTAGGCATGGATGTTGGCAATTACTCTGCTATCCCAAAAGCACAAGAGCTGAGGGCTTCAAACAGGGCAGAGTTGGTCTGGAGAGAAGCTCTGACAGCCCAGGGGTTAGCGTGACCTGTGGGGCTTTGATGTTCACAGTGGGCTCAGAGTATCCAGCTCCTGCACTCACCTGCCAGCTGGGAGTCATTCAAAACAGGATTTGTGGTGGAAAGGGATGTTGTGCTCCTCCATCCTGGCCCCAGAGCAAGTGGGCTTTATGCTAAAGCATGGGGGAAATAGCTTAAAGTAGTTGGTCTGGTGTGCACACCCAGTGTTGGCAGGGGCTTGGCATTCCCAAATCTTTTCAGAGGGTCTCCCATTGATGACAAGGATCAGCAATGTTGAGACCCAGTGCTTCCCAGGGACCACTGAGGTGTGGGTATGTGGGTCATGTCCCCCTCAGCACCCTGCAGGACAAGGTGCCTGTGCCTGCCATGCTCGGGAAAGAAGTGAATTCCATGTGGTCACTGTGAGCTGGTGTCAAGGACACAGCTCTGCCTGGCAGAGGACACAGGCCAGGCTGGCTTGGAGGGGGAGCTGCCAGGCAGCTGCCCTGGGTGGCAGCCCTGGCCAGAGTCTGACATGAGGCTTGGAGTCACTCCTTGACAGGGATGTCACCCAAGCTTGGCTGTGCTCTGGCTGTTGTGGCAGCCACCAACCCTGGGCAATGTCTCTGGGCCCAGGAAACACCCCTGCAGTCGATGCATCAGGAGGGATCAGTGTTTTGGACAGCCACCAAGCACAGCAACCCAACTGCAGCATGCACAGGACTTTTTTCTCTGCCTAAAGCCAGCTGTCCCTTCCTCCAGCTCAAGAGCATGGAGGGTCCTCACAGAAGGAGCAGGTGAGGAGACAGCAGCCACTCAGTTCCCTGTCCCTGGATCACCTCCTGCATCCCTGCACAGGACTGGGAGCGTGGGGTGCCCATGGTCAGTGTGAACACAGGACTGCAGTCAGGGATAAGTTAGCCATGGCTTGTTGTCCACAGTTCTGGGCATGTCTTGGGGTGTGCTGCAGGGCTCTGGCCTGGGCTTGATTCTCTGCAATCCCTTCATGAACCTCCTGGGAGGTGGCTGAGCACACATCCTACACCCTGGGATGGCACCAAGCTGGGTGGGCACCCGGTGTGCATGGGAGTGTGGGAGGATCCCAAGAGCTCCAGCAGAGTCCAGAACCAACCAGAGTGGCTTTAGTGGACACAAACCAGGTTGCAGTACGGTGCCAGGAAACCCAAACTGTTCCTGAGGGATCTGCTGAAAGATGCATGGCCAGAGGCAGCTCAGAGGCAGGGTGGAGGGAATGGGTCCTCCCCAGCAAGCGACACTGAGTGCTTCAGCAGGGATGGACTTGGAGTGGAGAGGCCCAGTGACAGCAGTGAGGATGATGAGAGGTCCAGAAGAAGCTGCAAAGGACTGGGAGAGGGGTTGATGTGGCTCGTTGGTCACTGGGTGTTGTGGGACATGCAGTCTGTGCACAGAAAATGTCACCACAGAGAGAAAAGAGCTTTTAGGGGAAATATCTGTAGGCTTAAAGACAGAAGGCTGAGTTCCTTCGGCCTCACAAGTCTCAAAGCATATGTCAGGGAAGACATGGGCAACAACAGGACAATGACACCACAATCTCTTTCAGCCTCCTTTTTGATGGGTCTGTGACAGGATTTCCAAGGCATTCAGAACAACACTCTCAGGGAGAGGAGAGCACTGGGCCTGTCTGCAGGAATAGAGCAAGACAGGATTGTCTCAGTGAACACCAGAGGAAAGCTAAGATTAAGAAATGCTCTCTAGCTGTGGGAGTGATGCTGTGCAAAAAGAGACCATGTTGGCTGGATGTGGCTTTGGCCAAATGTCCAGCTGCTGCCAGAGGCTCCAGGCAGGGATTTCTCTGCCTGGTCCTCAAGGTTCCTTTGGCCTCGCAGTTTGATGGGACGTGGGATGGGATTGCAATGCTGTCCATAGTGTCAGGCTCCAGCAAAGCATCTTCCTGGGATGGAGTGGCAAAGGGCAGGGAGCAGAGGGGCTGTGTGGTGGCCGAGTCCCGTGGGAGCTCAGCCGCCAGCGCTGGCAACTGGGGCTGCCTTTGACCCAGAGCTGGAGGGAGCTGGGGACCATGTGGGCTTGGGGCTGGCTGGATGTATCCTATCCCTGCAAGGATACGAGCTGAACACTTCGTGGAGTTTGTTTGTTTGTACTTTAACCAAGGGAAAGAAATCCCCTGGAGAGGAGCTGCAGGGGGAGGGTATAGACTGGGTATTGTTTCCTGAGGGGCTGGAGCAGCTCCAGGAGGCTCCTTCCGCTCCGCCAGGCAAATTGGACATAACGAGGCTTGTTTTAGGGGTGGTTGTTCCCCCTCCTCCTCTCCCCATTGCCTAATTAGGGTTCCCAAGCTAAGCTCACCTCTGTCCTGCTCTGCTGCCACTGAGACACCTCCTGGGAGGGCAGCATGTTCCAGCACCGTGGGGAACACAGAGCAGTTGTGACAGGGACACGTGCTGGGGATGCACAGAGGGGTGCATCGTGCTGAGCAAGGGGGTCCCACGGGTCCATGTCCCCAAGTCTGGTAACAGGAGCTGTACAGTGATGCACTGCCCCTCACACCCTGCTTTTCCAGCATCCTCGTGTGCACACCAGGCTGTTGCACACTCTAGTCTGTTTATGTTACCTTCCCTGGCAGCCACCAGCCAGAGGACCATGGTGTGTGGAGCCTGAGCAGGGAGCTCACAAAACTCCCACAGAAGGGCTGGTGCCAGGAGAGCAGTGTGTGGTGTTTGTCCTGCACCCATGGATGGACTCATCCTCTCCAGGCCATGCCTGCAGGGACACCTGCTTATCCATCCAGGAATTCACTAACACCCATCCTACACTTCCTTGGGCTCAGTAAGAGCCAGTGTGTGATGGAGCTGGTGGGAAGCTGTGGGGTGCAGGAGCTGGAGCAGGGAAGGATTGGAGAATGCAGGGATATATCAGGGCACTGCACTGATTGCTAAACTCTGGAATTGTACCAGGAAACAGATGGAGCACTTCTCCCTGCTGTGGAAGGGGACTGGCTGGCAGGTCCCCACGGGCAGCACAGGGTGATGCTCCTGAAGCAGCAGGAGATGGGCAGTCCTGCCCCTCAGCCCCATCCTGCCAGGCCCTCTGCCTTCCCTCTTCCGACCCAGCTACCATGTGAAAGAGTCTGTGACTGAAATCTTAATGCTACCAAGACCCAGCAATTGGCACCAATTAAATTGCTACATTCATGTTTGAATTGCTTTAACTGGCGAGACACACTGTCTTATTTATACAAAAAAATATGTTTGCTTGTGGGATTGTCTGAACCGGTGCCAGCAGAAAATACACCATTTCAAGCCCTGCACTCTGCAAGCTCATTCTCCTCTTCCAAACTGGAAGTCACCTTGGTTTCAGCCTTTGCCAAGCGATGGTGGCAGAACAGAAACACTGCTTTCCTTGGGGCAGGGCACTGCAGGCACCACAGAGGGGTCCCCTCCTCTCTCCCCACAGGCAGCTGCCAAGTTTCCTTCTCCAGCCTGGGAGCTGTTTGGGAGAATATGGTCTGATTCAGGAACAGGACTCAGTGCCCATTTAAAAGCTGCACTCAGGGGGAGGGCAGGGGGTGCTGGCAGCTGCTGGTGCCAAGTCCTTCCTCAGCTTCTCCTCTGGAGGTTCTGTTGGGTTCTGGGGTGAGGGGCTGTTTGCAGAGCATGGGTGCAGAGGGGAGCTGATTTCTGATTTGTGGCTGAGAGGAGAAGTTATAAAGAGCCCTGCAGGCAAGAATGGTTTATGCTGCCTGGGCAGAGCGTGCAGGAGCAGATTGTCCATCTCTGCACTGCTGGTGCCAAGTGCCACCACCCTTGTCTTTGTGCCCCACACATGAACCTTTGCAGAAAGGGGCAGAATCAGCTCGCAGCACCAAGAGCTCCACCAGAAGTTGCATTTTGCTCCCTCTCAGAAATCCAGAAGTAACAGGGCCAAACAAAAAGCCCCTCTGAAAGCAGCCTCTGCCCTTTGCACCCTGCACTGGCTGGCTCCATGCTTTCCCACCCTGGCTGCAGTGCCAGGCTTCTCTCCAGGTCCTGCAGAGCGGCAAAGGGTGCCCTGACCACAGAGATGGTGAGTGCCTAATCCCAGCCACGAGAGCCTAAAACCCCAGAACAAAACAATTAAAGCTTGGGTCCCTTAGAGGCAGCTGAGGGGAGCTGATACATCCACGGAGATTATCTCCTCCTCCGCAGATCGCAGGGAAATGCTCACAGGAGGATCAGGTTGCTCAGCCTTTGCTGGGATGTTGGACTGGCAAAACCACAACTCTCTGCCTGCTCCTGGGGCTTTGCAAAGCCCGTACATCCCACTGGGACTTAGGATGGTTCTTTTTATCATCCTGCCTCCGTTGCTCTCCCCTTGCAGCTTATTAGTGGTTATTAGAGCCAGCTGGGACCTTTGGCTCCAGCCCTGGCCCCACCAGAGCAGCCACCTTGGATCAGTGGCTGTGAGCAGGTGATGAAGGTGCTGACTTGCTGGGGACTGTTCTCCTCCCTGTGCAGAGAGCTTCCCTTGAATCACCATGGGAAGGCAGACATGGCTTTCTGGCAGCCATGGAACAAGAGAGAGGAATGCCCTGTGGATGTCAGGATAAGGGATGAGAAGCCAAGATAGTCCCTGCTCTTGGTTCCATATGCCCTGCTTCCCTCACTGTCTGCTCTGGTGGGGAGAAGCAGCAGGTAAGCAGATGGACTCTGCTCAAGACAGGCAACCCCCATCCAGTCTGACATGCCTGGGAGCTGGGACCCCTAAATATGCCAGTTTGGGGGTGGAGGGATAGGAAAGCTCTGAGTCACTCAGCCAGCCCCAAGGCTTTGAAACCCAGTTGTAGAGGCCAGTGGGATGCAGGGAGATGTGTGGGTCCTGGTTTGGGTTCCTGCAGTCATGTTCATAACTGACATTGCTCACATGCTTGTGAAACAGCGTGGTATGTTCTCCCAAAAATGTCTTTGTTGTCAGGGGTAATGGAGAAATTAAGGGACAGTGATAGATGGCCCTGGCTGGGCTGTGTTGGATATTTTAGAGCATCCTATTGGAAAAGAGCACTGGGAAGAGCTGAAGTGCTCCCAAGGGGCACATTTGTACCTCCCTGAGAGGGAGATTGCACTACAAGGGGTGAGCTCTGAGTCTGCCAGGGCTGCCCCCACACCCAGTGAGAGCATCCCCACACACAGTACCACACTTAGGGCTGTGCTCCAAAACACTGGCCAGCCTCCAGCACCACCCCAGACAGTCCCAGCTCCACCATGGCCCTGGCACACTTTGTGTGCCCCAGGGAGGTCAAGGTGGGCAGGATGTGACCAGCAGGGGAAGCAGCAAGGGACAGCAGGATATTGCCTGGCACGTGGCAGCCATTCCTCCCAACACCCCTCCTCCTTCCCCAGGCCCAGGTGAGCCCTGGTGCTCACCCAGGGTTTTCCCACAGTCCAAGCCAAGCTTGCAGGCTCCGGGGAGCAGCCCACGGGGTCTGGCCTTTCCTCCGAAAGCGGAAGCAGGAGAGCATGCGCAGCTGACAGGGCCATGAATACCATCACTCGGGGCTGGGGGATTATTTATAACACTGGCACCTCTCCAAACAGATGTTTCTTTTTATTCTGAACTTGCACTAAATGGGTCACTCGTTTCCTTTGTCTCCCATGGGCTTAAAACAGAGGGGGGAAAGAGGAGGGGATGTGGGTGAGAGTGCAGGGCTCGCCCTGGTCCCACGTCCCTCTGTGCTGCCTCCTCACAGCGACGTGTTGTGGAGAGCCCCTGGCTGGAGATTTGCTGGATTCTGTGTGTGGAGTCATGCTTTCCCCTTGCTCGGGAGGGAGGATGGCCATGGTCAGACAGGGATGCGTGGGGATCGCCTCCACACCCCATTCCTCACGTGTCTGACCCCAGGGCAGCTGAATCACACTGCTGGGGCTCAATGTGGACTTGTCATCGCCCCTGGCAGTCTCCCTCTCCTGCTTCAGGGCCACAGTCCTCATTTTCAGCTGTCTGTAGGAGGTTGGGTGTGCCACCTGGTGTGCTGACATCCACTGCAGGACCCTCATGACCATACAACCCTTTCTCCAGGTGCCACTGAGGCTGGAGACCAGAATCTGGGGTCCTGGGCAAGGGCTTTGGTCATGTCAGATCTGCTCCCTGATGCAGAGGTCAGTAGGGGAGCCATCCCCTGGGCTCATCCCTCAGCTCATCCCCAGAGGTGGCATCTGCTTTTCCCATCTCCTAGAGAGCTCAGTCCATACCAAGGCTGTGGCTTTAGTCACATCTTCACAGCCAAGCAGCTCTCACAAAACCACACAGAGGGTTTTGGCGTTAACGACACTGCCTGTACTTTCAAAACTTCACCTCTCCCAGACTGGAACACCCCCAGATCCAGCACACTGCCAGCAGGTACCAGGCTCTCAGCATCCCCCGCTCTCACAGTGTCTGGGTAAAGCTTTGGGGCCCCCTCGGCACTGGCAGGTGGCCAGGTGAGGAGGGTTTTGCCCCCAGGTGTTTATCCCGGGGCAGGGATGGTCTGCAGGACACAGGGACTGCCCAGCCCTGCTGCTCCTCAGTCTGGTTTCAGATTTCCTACCTCTGTGTTTTATCAGCAGCCGTTTATGGGCCCTGGGATGACAAGCTCCCCATGCAGTGTGCCCTGCCTAATTCAAGCCTTTTGCTGGGAAAAAGAAAAAGGGCTCTGTGATGATAATCTGGCCTGTGAGTAAACACAGTGTCATGGGAGCCAAGGGACCCCAGAGGAGAGATGTTGCAACTCCGGACAATTCCAGCCAAGGGAAAAAAAACACCAAAAAAAACCCAACCACTCAGTTTTATTTAGATTAAAGGGTGGGAAAGAAGCAGTTTCAGAGGCCAGAGGGAGGGTGGCAGAGGAAAACAGGACAAGCCAAGGAGTTTCACTGCCGGACAAGCAAGGTTTGGGTTTCAGGGGTCACCAGCCTTTGCTCGGGGAGCCTTTTGCCTTCAAAAGCGGGGGATGGTGTCCCCCTCCCCCTGCCAGGAATGCCTTTGCTCCCTGGCTGTGAGCAGTATTGATCATAGGATTCATACAGGGAATTTTTTTGTTGCATATGGGCACCCATGATCTCACTTAATGACTCAGATGCGCTTAGACAAAGAAGAAATAAAGTATATTTGACTTCCCGCTAATTTGCACCAGATGTCCCTTGCCTGTTTGTCAGGGCGGCGGGGCCATCAAGCATTGTGGGAGCGCCTGGAAGCACAGCCCTGCTAGGAAAGGGGCTAGAAATAGAAATCCAGAGGAAGGGAAAGGATTGGCAGCTGTGTGAGAGCTCCTTCGTGGTCAGAGGAGATGCCCTCATGGGCAGGGGCAGCGTCCAGCACCTCTGCTCAACACCACTGGAGCAGCAATGAGTGCAAGGAGAGCATGGCCAGAGAGGAGAATAACGTGGGCAATGGATGGAGGAATTGCCCCATGAAATAAAAACCAGAATTTGCTGAGAGGGGGCTGTGCACCCTGATTTCAAGCACAGACTGACACCAGTCATGTTACTGGTGACTGATGGTCTGTAGGGACCAGAGCTCCTGCCGAGGTGGCTGTCAGGGCAGCTGTGGCTGCTCTCCCACTCCCCAGCATGCTGAGCTGTCCCCTTCCCTGTGCACCAGTTCTCAGCTCTGGGGGTGCTTGTGGGACCCACACTGGTTCTGCAGCAGGGCACTGGTTGTGGAGAGCCAAGAAACACGGTCTAGGCAGGCTGGGAGAAGTGCAGTGACTGGGAGGGTGTCCTTGGTGTTCCTAACCCATCCTCTCCCATGGTTTATGATGTTTACAGGGCTGGAAATGGCCCTGTCCCACATGATGCATGCTTGGGGATGGGCAGTGCCGTGCAGTGTCCGTGCCAGCAGCTGCCATGTGTGATCTGCCGGGATGCTGGGACACATGCAGGGAGCAAGCACAGAGGGAAGGGGGCTCAGAGCAAAGTCAGAGGAAATTCTTGCCTTGTTACCCAAAAATAGTGAAGACTGAACCCACACAGCATATTTTGGGCATTAGTAAAAGCATCTTAGGCTTCCTAGCATTCTTAAGGAAGAGAGAGGTCTGGAATGAGGGAACATTAATGAATCAGTAAGGTTTGGTGATGCTTGAGCCGCTTAGCAAGGCACTCTGAGGTGCAGTGAGCAGTAGAGGTTGCTCTCTAAATTAAGGTGGTGCCATCCCCAGCAGAGGCTGGATTCAGCTCCTTGTGTCCAAACTGCTGGGCGTTGCCCTGCTCCTGCTGCAGAAATTCCTGTCCAAGTTCATCAGCCGCAGAGGCATCAGCCCCCGGCCGCTGCAGCGAGGGAGTGGGAGAGGAGGCGGAGGACAAAGCTCAGCTGTCATCAGATTTGGGATGCAGGAGAAATGGGAGCGGGCTGCTCTGGAAAAGCTGTGGAGTCATGGGATGCGGAATCATGAGACTTGAATGCCGGTCCTGGCGCGGCCGTGGCCCTGGCCGTGCTGTTTGACCTCTGCTCTGGCCCTCCCTGTGTCCTGCCTGTGGGATTACCGGCCACCAGAGCCCTGTGCTCAGGGCTGCAGCTGCTCTGGGGTGTTGGGGTGACCCATTTTGTTCCATTCCCCAGAAACCCCCTGCAAGAGCACAAGGCTAGAGATGCTCAAACAGGATTCCAGCAGTGCCTGACCTCAGCCAGCCCTGGGACACTTTCCTTTGCCAGCTGGGAAAGCCAGCAGCCCCAGGGTTGGCTCAGCTCTCCTCATCTCTGCTGCAAACTCCACTCTCTGCTCTGCCAGGCTGGTGTGATTACAGAGGGGAGATAAGGACAGGCAGTGTCTGTGTCACCAGTCAGGGACATTTGCCTGTGTCTGTGTCTTGTTTGGACTCCAAACCCTCCCAGACACTCTCAGCCCGGCAGTGCCTGGCTCTAGCCTTGCTGGGCGTAGCGTGGGGGCGAGCAGGGATGTGCCAGCTGCCAGGGACCAGCCTCCCCATGGCACTTGGACAGCGTGGTCCCTGGGACCTGAGCCCTGCAGGAGCTGAGCCCCTGGGGAGCACAGCCACCCCATAGGCATGTGGGGCTGAATGTGGTGTGGGGCTGTGTCACCCAGCCAGCCCTGTGAGCCAGCCGACCTCCTGTCTCCTCTCCCAGCCAAATTCCTCCTTTAGAATAATAAACAGTGTGGCTTAAGAGAAAAGCTCCTTTCCCTGCCTGGCTAGGACTGGTTTGCCTTCGCATTGAGGAGCTGGAGAGGGGCAGAGGGAAGGTCTGTACCAGTCCTGGAGGGGAGGAAAGGGTGGTGAGGGGTGGGACGTGGGTATGGAGGGTTGGGACAGCATCTGCAAGGGGGGAGGCTGCCACAGAGCTGCAGGGCTGAGTGAAAGGTGCTGGACATGGCATTGCTGCGGGAGCTCCCTGGCCTCTGCAATTGTGCCTGGATGGGTGAAGGCAAAGAATCCCATGACTTGAAAATACTCAGATCCTGATTGTGGGAAGGATGTAGGGATCTGAGGGGTTTGTGGCACCCTGCTAACCCATAGGGGTGAGAGGAGATCACCCAAGGCAGCTGAGCATCGTGTGAGTGCCTGGTGTTTGTAGGTGTTTGGGTCCCTGGGTGGGATAATGTCTGGGTGCCTGCTTTTGTATCACTGAGTGGGATTGCTCCTCCTCGTCTGGCACTCTCGGTGGCACTCACAGTTCCTGCTAGGAACAAAAGCTGGATTGAGGAGAGAAGCAAGTGCTCTCGAGGCTGGCAGTGAGCTGGGTGCATTTGCATCCCTTGTGCAATGCCTGTGTGCACCCACATGTGCAAGCACACGTGTCCTTGTGACAGGAGGGAAAGGTTTGTCCCTCTGCCTCCTGCAGCACAGGCAAAGCTCAAGCAGCACGCCTCCCACCCGGGCCAGAGCAGACAAACAAGGGAGAGGTCACCAGTCTCTGCGAGACGTTGCCACCCTCCCACTCTGCTTGGGAAGCATCTCCAGGAGAAATGCCTTTGTGCAGCACCAGCAGCTTTATTGAGAGCAGCTCTGAGCGCAGCAGAGGCAGCCGGGGGCGGCAGGCGGGGGCTGTGGGGCTCTCGCTGCTCGCCAGAGCTGCACCCCTGCTAGTCCAGCACCAGCACAGCCGTGCCCAGCTCCCTGCTCCGGCAGGACAGGGGTTTGCACATCAGTGACCCTGCAGGGGGTGGGACAGGGAGCCGAGATCTGGCCTGCAGCAGGACAGTGACAGCCATGGAGCTGGACAGGGGATAAAAGCTGAGTTTGGGAGGATCTCAGCCACTTACAGGCGGTATCTGGGGGCTGGGGTGGTGAATACAACCTGGCTTGTGCATGCAGGCAGGGAGGGGTGAAAGGAGAGGAACTCAGTTGTCCCTACAACCTTGAACATTGAATAATGGATGAATCACACACCTCTGTAAGGGAGAATGGGGAAACGAAGGTAATTGTTCTCATGGCAGTGCCTTGGGGGGCAAAGATTAGATTGTCCATCCTTCTCTCTCCTGCAGCTTGGTGCTCCGAGGGTGGGTGCAGGGAGGTCACATTCATTTACAGCCTGAGTTTCACCTCGCTCCTTTCATCCTACCCACCCCCATCTCTTGCCCTAAGTGCTCTTATCCCCTTTGGCAAACGAAGAGAGAGAAAGAGTTACAGAGATTTTTTCGGGAGGAGAGAGACTGACGCTGCTGAATAAGCTGGAGACCTGGAAGGATTTGTGGTAGATCAGACTTGTGTTGAGCCAAAGCAAGAGAATAATAAAAACATCTGACAAGCGCACGTCATTTAAAAACCATTTCCTCCTTAACATCAAGCAGACCGGGAGGCCGCTCCAGGGCCAAGAGGCAGCAGAGAGCTCAGTGAGAGACGGGGCTTGGGGCTGGGTCAGCAAGCCTAGATTGCCACCAGCCCTCCCTGAGGCTGGCAGGAGTCCCCAGAGCGCTGCCAGCATCACAGGGGCTTCTCCTCGGGGTCTGCCTCGGGATCTCAGTCCCGGCTTGCAGCAAGGCTGAGCTGTGAGGTTCAGCTCCATGCAGGAGCATCCCCAGTTCCCCAGTGAACTCATTTCCCCCAGGCTTTGCCCAGGCACAGAGAAAGCCTTTTTCCTTGCTCTTCCTCTTGTCGGTGTGTTCATTTTGCTTTTTGGAAATACTCATTCCCACCCCTGCAGGCAGCATGGGGAGGGGTACCTGTCACCCCGATACACAAGACACAGAGCCCTGCTCTTAGGGATCTCTGGCCTTGTCTCCTTTGGCTCCTGGTTTGCACCAGCGAGGGCTGAAAAAGCTCCGTGGGAAAGATTTTTTGAGTAATGTTGATTAGAAGGAGTTTAAACTAAAACAACCTCTTAGACATTCTCTTAAATTTATGTATTGAAAAGTTAAAATACAAGAAACTAATTTTTTATGGTGGAGTTTCTTCTGGCTTGTTGTGGTTTAATCCCAGCCAGCAACCAAGTGCCATGACAAGGCTTCTTTTATTTCATTGGAAGGAGCAAACAATGTGGGAGGGTTGGAGGGGCATCTGTTTTCTAGCAAGTTTTATCTCACTGTGACTGAGGGAAGAAAAACTAAGGAAAAAGGCAAGTGGTAAAGCAGAGGGAGGGAGGGAGGAAGGCAGGGCTCTGCCAAGTGGGGAGAGGCATTTCCAGCTGAGATGAGCAAAAGTTGACACAACTGCTGGAGCCTCCAGCAAAATGCCTGTTTACCAGTGGGAGAAGCCTTAGAAACTGCAGATCCAGCATGAGGGGGAAGCAGCACTCCCCCAGGAGGTAAAGGCTGAAAACTGGAGAGATGGAAGGTTTCTGAGGTGGAGAAGTGAGGGCAGGGCTTGGGTGGGGGCTCAGGGAGCCCTGCCCAGGACAGCCTGGGGATCCCTCCTCTGCTGAGGGCTGTGCTCATGTCACTTTGCTCTCGACAGGACTCAGACACCCAGCCCAGAGCCCAGCATGCTGTGCCCCACTCTCAAGACGTGTCTCTGGATCCTCATCCTCCCTGGTGAGTGCTGTGGCTGGGCAGGGGTGTGTGATCCCTGGGGGCTCCCCTCAGGAGGAGGGGGAGGAAAGGGGCAGTGCCATGGGGAAGTGCTGGGGTGCACAGCGTGCTCCAGGCACATCTGTCCCTGCTGATCCATGGGCTGACTCAGCCCTGGGGTGGATGTAAAGTCCCCACCTGCTTCATGGTGATGCACAGCACAGTGGGAGAAGGAGGCTTTTCCATAGGCAGCAGTGCCAGGTGTGCTCAGACCTTCCTTAGCAGTCACCCGAGCCCCCACATCAGCTGGACACCCCTCAGCAGGAGGGATTTGCTCAGATCCCACATATCCAAAACCCCCCACAGCAAGGCACCAGGGCTCCTGGCTGCCCCTGGGCTGTTCACAGCATTGCTGCAAGTCCCTGGAGCTGTCCCCAGCTGTCCTGGCCACCTGTGGGGACACCAGAGAGGAGCATGTCACAGCCCCATTGGGACATCTGGGCAAAGGGTGAGGCAAGGAAGCTGGGAGAGAAATGGGGAGCCATTCAGGAAGACCTTGCCTGCTCTATTGCTTCCAAAGGATTTCCTGCAAGGTTTTGCTTCCATTCATTTTTCACTTTCTTGTAAACTGACGTTGTTTCAGCCTGGTCTGTGTCCTGTCTGACACTGTCTGTGTGGACAGGCCACCAGAAGAGCAGGGAATTGCCTTCTACTCTCCTTGGGGGTTCTCCACCCAATATTGCCACAGACAACATTGAACACTGCTAAATCCTGTGATGTCTGATTTGCTCTCCAGTGAGGGTTGCACCCAATGAAGGGTGACCCACCAAGACCTGGACTGACAGGATATTTTTGAGGAGACCGTGGGTTTGTCAGTGGTGGTTACACTAGGGAAGGCAAACCCAGGAAAGTTATTTTTCAGTGTAAAGGCTGACATTACAAAGCAAACATTGCCATGAGGTGTGCTTCTCTGTGGATTTCAGAGGAATTCAATTTGTTCTCCTCTCTCAGGTCTGCTGGAGGTAACGTTTGGGGACAGCAGGCTGCACATCGAACCCAGGGACACCGAGCTTGTCCTCAGCCTCCACAGCACCTTCTCCCTCCTGTGCTACGGGGACAGAGAGCTGGTGTGGGAACGGGAGGGGCAGCCCCTCGCAGCCTCGCTGGAGCACAGGGATGGTGTTTTTGTCAGCAATCTCACCCTCAGGAACGTGACAGGCCATCACACTGGGGAGTACGCGTGCACCTACAGCCCCGAGCGGGCTCCAGAGCCAGCGGAGAGGAGAGCCCTCTACATCTACGTTCCAGGTAGGGGACACCATGTCCTTGCCTGTGGGTTTCCATGGGGTTTAGCAACCAGGAAAAAGAGGGCTTTGACTCACTGTTCTGTCTCCAAGCACCTGGCCTCCCCAAATCCCTTCTCCAACACAGGAGAGCCCTCATGGTAGATCTCTGCCTGTGGTATCTCTGGTGTGCCAGCTCATGTAGAGTGTGGTGTGCTGGGACAAGTGATGGTGGAGCAGTGGTGCTCAGTGGTGCTGGGTCTCTCTCACCCTCTCAGGAGACATTTGACAAGCACACAACAAGCGGCTCTGCTTTCCCAAGGAAAGTATGGGACGAAGCATCCCACCAGCATGGAGTCAGGGCCCTGTGGTGGAGTATTCCTGGAGAAGCACAAAGCAGCCCTGGTTAAGTTTCCAAGTTTCTCTAACCGTTGTTCCCTCTCTCCCACAGATCCCTCTCTGGTTTTCCTCCCTGTCACCTCTGAAGAGTTCTTCATCTTCATCACGGGCTACACAGAGGCTGTCATCCCATGCCGTGTGACCAACCCACAGATGCAGGTCACCCTCTATGAGAAGAAGGTGGAGAACCCCATCCCAGCTACCTATGATCCACAACAGGGATTTAAAGGCTTCTTTGAGGATAAAACCTATTTCTGCCGGACATTTGTGGATGACCAGGAGGTGGATTCAGACACTTTCTACGTCTACAGGATTCAGGGTGAGCTGACATTCTCTTAACACACCTGTGCACGTGCTGTGGCTGTTTCTTCAGGCCAGTGGCAGGAAACACCAAAGCTCTCCTCGTTTCCTCAGTGATGATCAATTTGGAGGCTGTATTTAGTCCTGTCCCCATCATAGAATGGGCTTTGCCTACAAGTCAGCTCCAACCCTCAGGGAAGACAGTTTCCACTGGACCAGTCCACCTAGGGTAAACGGACTGGGTGCCCACTCATCCCTTCATAATCCATTCCTTTCTTCCACCTTTCCCACAGTGTCATCCGTGAACGTCTCCATCAGCGCGGTGCAGACCATGGTGCGCCAGGGTGAAAACGTCACCGTGATGTGCACCGTGAGCGGCAACGAGCTGGTCAACTTCAACTGGGATTATCCCCGCAAGCAAGTGAGTGCTCCACACCACAGGCTCTGGGCAGCAGCTCCAGCCTACACCCACATGTGCCATGGCAATCACTCATGAGTATCCCGTGGCAGAAGTTGTGGGATGCTGCTGCTGCCGCACAGGGAGGTTTGATGGGGATATGCTTGGACTGAGACTGTCCCAGGGGACTCGGATTGTTGTGTGCTCCCTGCCCTGTGGCAGCCAGACTGGGGTCCTCTACCACTTTCTCCCTCCTCCCTGTAAGCCCAATAGTAGAACATGTTTTTGGCTGCTCAGATCATGTCTCCTGTCCCCATTTTGTAGGCAGGGAAGACTGTGGAGCCAGTGACTGACTTCCTGCCTGGATCCACTCATGAGATCCGCTCCATCCTCATCATCCAGAATGCAGAGCTGGAGGACAGTGGGACCTATGTCTGCAATGTCTCTGAGGGCTACCATGAGAAAACAGACCGGAAAGACATCACTGTCCAAGTGATCGGTGCGTTGCTGCCCACACGCCTAAAGCCAGCAAACTGTGTGGGCGACCAGGCAGGATGTCCCAGAGTGACCCCCTCTCCTGTCTCACAGCCTCCAGCTTTCTCCCCTCCTCACTTCTGCTCTACGTAACCATGACAACAAGCCAAATCTCACCCCATGTCACCCCTGCCCACTTCTTGGCTTCAAAACATCCCAAATTTCCCTTCATGGCTTTTGTGACTCTGTAAGACCCTTGAGGTTATCAGTAAGAGCTCCTCTGCACTGTGCAGTGCCAAATGATGTGAAGACATGTTGTTTCTGTCTGCATCTGACCTTCTTTTATTTAAGGGAAACCACCCCATCTCCATGATCTCTGCAAGATAACAGCCACATGCTTCTGCCCTGTGAGCTCCTCTGCTCCCGTGTGGCTCTGCAGCCACACTCCCCCCAGATTCAAATCTAAGGTCTTGAGGGGTGGATCTGGAGCTGCCCTACCACTTCTGTGTGTTCAGAGAGTTTTGTTCTACGTCCATGTTTATCCAAAGGGCCAGGGAGGGGCTCGTTCCCCTCTCTGACCCCCCTCTTCCTCTTGCCTCAGAGCGTGGCTTTGTGCGCTTCCACACCCACCTGCCCAGCACGATGTACGCTGAGGTCCACAAGAGCCACATTATCCAGGTGGAAGTGGAGGCTTATCCCCAACCCAGCATTGAGTGGCTGAAGAACAACAAGACATTGACCATGAAGAGCAGCAGCATGAGTATCACCAGCAGGAACCTGTCAGAAACCTGGTACGTGCCCACCATTCCTCACCAGAAGTGGTGCAGAGAGGGGGTGATTCACAAAGGAATCTCCAAATTGCTGGCTGGACACAGTCAGTGATTGAATAGTTTTCTGTGAGTGGGTTTTGAGCACTCCTCAGGTGGGTGGGAGCTGGTTGCCTCCAAGCATTATCAGTCCCCAGGTACCTTCCCACAGCCATCACTCTGGCATGTGTCTCCCCCAGGTACCAGACAGCTCTGGTGCTGGTGCGGGTGAAACAGGAAGAAGGAGGATTTTACACCATTCGGGCTTCCAATGAGGATGATGAGCAGGAGCTCTCCTTTCATCTGCAGATAAATGGTGAGGATGGGCAGCACACACATGGCTGAGGAGAGTGGGACCAGCCTTAGGAGGTGGCACCATCCTTGGCTGCACAACCCTCAGAATGAAGCCATTTCTCCTATGGCCTCAGCTCTAGAGTGGTCTTGCTTAAAGAAAGAGTCTTCAAGCAAGAAACACACTTGGGTGAAATATCTCACACTTGACCTCAGAGCAAAGGGGACAAGGAGGCAGCACAGACACCATCAGCTTGGCCCAAGGTAGTAGATGTAGAGATGACTGTACAGCTGTGATGTCCAGGACTTTCCCCCATGCTCACCCTGTCTCCAGTCAAGCTACATGGGAGCAGATCTTCCCCATAACCCTCTCAAACCTTAACCTTGTTGCTGTTCTCTTTCAAAAATAAAACACAATGGATGTGATGAGTCCTACCTCATCCCTAGGCTGTGGTAGGGATACAATAGACTCACATTCCCCAGAGGAATCATGTTCCCCTTCCATCCTGCAGTCAGAAAGGAAGATTAATTTCCATCACTGTCTTTTGGTTTCAGTGCCAGCTAAAGTGGTGGATCTCAAGGAGAACAGCAGTGCCAGCAGTGGGGAGCAGACTGTAACATGCTCTGCTGAAGGCATGCCCCAGCCAGAGATCAGCTGGTCTACTTGCAGCGACATCAAATGGTGAGTGGAGGGAGGGAGGCCGTGAGAACAGCTGGACTTTTATCTATTAGAATAACAGGCTGTTATTTAATTGTATTCTGCTGGCACACACACCTGGCCATCCCATGGAGGTGCGTGGTCCCTGCTGCCTCTCAGGTGCCTTTCTCCCGTCTGCACCAGGTGCAGCACCAAGGGCCAGCCCACCCGGCTGCTGGGGAACGAGTCGGCCGAGATCGGCGTGCAGACCAACGCCTCGTACCACGCCGAGCGGCAGCTCTACCGCGTCAACAGCACCCTGCAGCTGCACAGGGTGCACGAGCCCCTGCTCCTCAGGTGCACCGTGCACAACTTCCTGGGCACCAGCTCCCAGGACATCACTCTGGTCCCACACGGTGAGGGCTGAGACAAGTTTTGAGCCAGTAGTGGGGAGATGGACCTTCCTGTGTCTCCAGCCTGGAAACCTGGGTGCTTCTGCCCCAAATGAAGTTTCCTGTAGGTTGGACAGAAAATATTCTTCTAGTTGGAGTGTGAAGCCCTTAGGCCAATGGCCATGGGTATGCTCTTCCCTCTACTGGCAGGGTCATCTCTCCAGGGAGGCGAGACAAGAATGCCTGAGCAGGTCCCTAGTGTCTTGTTGTTAGCCCACGGGTCACTAGATGGTGCCATGGACTTGAACATCCCAAATATGAGGAAGGATGGTCTAAGCCCAGGCCCAGGGCTGCCAGCTCTCCCCCAAACAGAACAGCCCCTCTAGATCTTTTCGCCCTCCCGTGGCCAAACCTCTCCTGAGGCAGAAGCCAGTCACAACCCATCACCCCATCATCCATCCCTGGGTAGCCAGGGAAATCTGCCCGGGAGGAGACTGTCCCTACCCAGAGAACGGCTCGGGGTCAGTGTCTGGGGGTGGAGTGTGGGGACCTGTCTGCGCTGTTCTCACCTCCTTTCCCTGGGTGCTCAGGCCGTGCAGGAGTGGAGGAGTCTGACTGCTGTCCCTGTTATCTTTGTAGCCTTGCCATTCAAGGTGGTCATCATTTCTGTCATCCTGGCCCTGCTGGTCCTCACTGTGATCTCCCTGATCATCCTGATCGTGCTGTGGCAGAAGGTAAAAGGCTAGAGTGTTCCCAGGCTGGCACTGTGGTTCTCCAGGGTTAAGGTGCTGGGCCTGATGATGTCCCAGCTGCACCAGGATCTATGGGCTCCACCAGTTCCTGTGTGCCCCTGGCATCTCTGGGGTAGGCAGGGAATGAGGCAATGGCTGTAGGGACCAAAGGCTCCCTAACAAAGTCCAGATATATCCCCCATGCCCTCTCTGAGCCCCAGCCTCTCAGATGTCTCTTTTCCCTCTGCTCCCTTTGCAGAAACCTCGTTATGAAATCCGCTGGAAGGTGATTGAGTCCGTCAGCTCTGATGGGCACGAGTACATCTACGTGGATCCCATGCAGCTCCCTTATGACTCCACCTGGGAGGTGCCCAGGGACAAGCTGGTGTTAGGTAATGGCTCTGCAGGTCCCACTGATGGATTCCTGAGGTCCTGGCTGTCCGGGGGTGATAAGTTTTGAGTTGAGAGCTCCAAAAGAGACCAACCCAGAACAGACACAGAGATGCCTGGAGATACAGTGTAGTTCTGGAAAAGGGGGATCATCTAGGACATGGTGGGAGGCCAGCTGCCCCCTTTGGCATTAAGTACTGTGTTATTCCTGGCTATCCCACCTTGTAGCTGACAGTTCTGGAAACCAGCCCCAGCCCCAAACATCATAGCTCATGTCCATGCCCTCCAGAATGACTGCAGCAAGGCTGGTGTGGTTTCAGACAAGCAACTTGTATTTTCCAGGCTCCTCTCCTCACCTCTCCTCTAGAGCATTGCCAACTTTGCCTCCTGGTGTTTCTTTGCAGGACGCACTCTTGGCTCTGGTGCCTTTGGTCGTGTGGTGGAGGCAACAGCCCATGGCCTGAGCCACTCACGGTCCACCATGAAAGTGGCAGTCAAAATGCTCAAGTGTGAGTTCTCCCCTTTTCCCCACCCTAAAGCCACAAGAGCAATCAGTTCACACTGTCCCCTCCCTGCCCTCCTGCTCACGCTGGCTCTCTCCTACAGCCACAGCCCGCAGCAGTGAGAAGCAAGCCCTCATGTCCGAGCTGAAGATCATGAGCCACCTGGGACCTCACCTCAACATTGTCAACTTGCTGGGGGCCTGCACCAAAGGAGGTAGAGGAGCCCTGAGCACCCTGTCTCCTCTCTCTGCTTCCCTGGGCTGTGCTTAGGAGGATAATTGTCCTTAGATAGAATAATTCCTGTTTTCTGGTTCCAAATGATTCAACCTTCTCCTAAGAGAGCCCTGTGGGACTCTGAACACCTTTCTTCCAACCTGATTGAAACTGGGAAGGCACGTGTCTGTTAACCCCCACCTCTCTCCATAAACACAAATTTCAAAAAACACTCAGTATCAGAGAGGTGACTTTTCCCTTTGGCCCTGCCTAGACATCCTGCAGTCTGGTAATATCCTTGTGTGATGAAACTCATGTGCACGGTGGCCAGGGCAGGGCTGACGCGGGTGTTCTGTCCCAACAGGACCCATCTACATCATCACCGAGTACTGCCGCTACGGGGACCTGGTGGATTACCTGCACCGCAACAAGCACACCTTCCTGCAGTCCTGCGGGGACAAGGCACGGCGGGAGGCGGAGCTCTACGGGAACACGCCCAAGGAGGACCTTGTGCACAGGTACAGGGAGACCAGCTCTCTCCTCCTGCCTAGTGCCTGCCCCGTTCTCCAGAGCAGTGAATTAAACGCTGGCCCAGCATGGGATGCAGCTGGCTCCTCTGTGACCTTGTTAGACCAGCCCATATGCCAACCAGTGACCTCCAATCAGCTCCTGACAACAAGGAATTAGCAAACTTTGTGTCCTGGAGTTGAGTTTGCCAGCACACATGCCAGCTGCTCCATGCCATTTGGGAATATTTCCTGTCATCGTTAACTTTATTTGCTTACCCATGGCCACGCACTTAGTACAGAGACACGGGGTTTTTCAGCATGTCTTAACCACTGGAGATTTGAGCTCTGCATTTCCAGGGAAGGTTGAGTTGCTACCAAGCTTTACAGAGAAGTGCTACAAGGAGGGCAATTGCACAAGAGGTGCCATAAGGAAAGTGAAATGGTCCTTTATCTGGTTGCCAGCTGCAAGGGATGCAGGCACAGCAGTGCAGAGAAATGGTCCCCTGGGAAGTTAGAAAGCAGCATTTCCTTCCAACATACCAAAACAATAGTAAAATTGAGCAGTGTTACAGCTCCTCCCTGCCCTTTGTGCCTGAAGGCTGCTGAGACCTTCCTAAGCACTGTGTCATTTGCAGACCACTTCATCCATGATTCAGGGCTTCTTTCCCAGCTGCGTGGGACATTTCAGTGCTGGGGCTGAGGGTTTGGGAATTTCAGACTCCCAAATCATTGTCCCCAACCCTCATGTCTCCTCCTGTCCTCTGGATCTGAACAGCCTCTTGGCTTCCCCCCACAGCCACCTCTCCGTGTCTGTCGAGAGTGATGGGGGCTACATGGACATGAGCAAGGACGACTCCCTGGACTATGTGCCCATGTCTGACATGAAGGGTGAAGTCAAGTACGCTGACATCGAGTCCTCTAACTATGGCACCCCCTATGAGCTGGACAGCTACTCCCCCTCAGGTAACAGCTTGGCCACAGCAGGAGGGAAAGGTGCTTGTACTTTGGGTGCTGGAAGCCTTTGCTTGCAAAGGTCACTTTTGGGACTCATCCAGCAGCAGTGGTAGATGTCCTCACAGTGAGAGCTCCTGGCTCTGTCCCATTGTTGCTGGAGGCAGAGAATTCCCCTTCCACTAGTGGGAGGCTCACCAGTGTGCTGGGTAACACCAACATCCTTCTCTGCTTGCCCTCCAGCTCCTGAAAGGACAGACCGGGTGACACTGATAAATGAGTCTCCACTCCTCAGCTACATGGACTTGGTGGGCTTCAGCTTCCAGGTGGCCAATGGGATGGAGTTCCTGGCTTCCAAAAATGTATGTATGCTGGCTGGTTTGTGGAGTCCCTAGTGCTGGTGGCCAGCAGTGAGGTTTCTGCCATGTCCTGTGGTCAGCTTCCTCCCACTGTCCGTTCGTGCCAAACTCTTTGTGGGATAAGTTGCTGTGCAATTGAAGAGCTGCTGACCACTTCCCTTTGGAAACACAGTCCTGGAGATCAGCATGACTGTATTTGCATGTGACAGCTAACCCTGGCTCACACTGAGCTTCAGATCTCAAATTCCCTCCTGTGCTCCTCCTGAGCCGTGTTCAGCACAGCTGTGGCATTATATCATCCCTATTTACTGGAATGACCAGACAGCATGCAGGGAGCTGAAGCACAAAGCACTCTGCAGCAGAGTAACTATTCTTCCTAGACACCCTTATTGCACTGCATGCTCTGAGCACTCCAGGACTCATCAGAAATGCTTGTTCAGTGGAAATTAAGCCACCATGGAGGACTAGGCTCTGGGATTTCCTAAGGTCTGGCTTAGCCCAGGGCAGGCAGTAATAGAGCTGGATTGTGTGAAGCATCACACAGGGCAGGGCTAACAGAAGGCGTCAATGGCATCAATGCAGAGAGAAATTCCTGGCTCTCTGCCCCTAGCCAGCCAGTCTGATCCTTAAAAGTGCATGGTCAGTGCTCCTGCAGCAAATGTCAGGGAGCAAATGTCAGACAGAAATGTCTGCTCATATGGAAAACATCCAACATGCTAGCAAACTAAGAGACACAAGCCAGGCTGGTGTAACTCTGGTGTCTTCAGGCTGCTGGGTTGGATTGTCCAAGCAGGCATGGAGACACCCCCTCCTTCCAGCCCACCAAGTCCCCTTGCTTGGTCCAGCCCTGGCAATCCCCTCTCTGCTGGGTTGTTCCAGTTCCCCCTGCTGGATCCATGTGGCTGTTGCTGTCACAGAGGAAGCAGTCCAGGCAAACAGCACAACTGGGGTAGCTCTGCTCGTGGCTGAGCCATGATTGTCCCTAGAGGTGAAGGAGACACCTGAAATGACGTGAGGTGGCTTCTGTCCCTGCAGCACCAGGAATGGGCTGGTGCTGGAGCTGGGTGTGTTCTCAGGCTGTGTGTCACTCCTCACAGTGACAGTGCTCTGTGTCCCCCCTACAGTGTGTGCATCGTGACCTGGCTGCCAGGAATGTCCTCATCTGTGAGGGGAAGCTGGTGAAGATCTGTGACTTTGGCCTGGCAAGGGACATCATGAGGGATTCCAACTATATCTCCAAAGGCAGTGTGAGTATCAGGAGCCTTGCAAGCTCCTTCTTCCCTGAGCTCTGGGCCTGGCACCCCCTCTAGTGCCCTGTGAGCCACCTGTCCATCAGTGTGCCCAAGGGTGGTGACAGGGCAGGACTTCCAGGAGATGATGTCAACAGCCAGCCATCCTTCACTTTGTTTGCTCTGCACTCTGTGAAGTAGCAGAATTGCATGCCCACATCTGGCTCTTTACAGGAGAACCTGAGAGTAGCAAAACTCAGGATTGTCCCCTGTACACTGTCCCAGTCATGGCAGCAGTGCTGCATCCTGCCAGCCCTGAGCATGGTCCTGAGCTTCAGGCAGGAGGAGGGCAAGGCTAGGCGGCCTGATAGGGCTGTAGTGACTCACTGACCACTCTGGGAAGAGATTCTCAGGATTCTGCTCCAACCACTAGACCACAAGTTAAGAAGAAGTGTCTTCTTGCAAGCAGCTAGTTTCCAGAGAAGTGTCTCCAATCTTTTGAGGAAGGAGAGGATAAGGCTGTAATCGAGCTTTGTCAGAAACCATTTCCCTGTGATTTCAAAAACAACCTGTTCACTTCAGCCCTCAGGCATTTGTGAATCTTGTTATAAGTACATGACATTGTTAGCTTTTTGCAACTATTAAAATAAATGTTATATGTATAATATTAAAATAGCTTTTTTGTATAAGTTTGTTTGTTTTTTTTAAATAGCAAGTCTCCAATCCCAAGCAAAGCAGGCCATGAGGCTGGGAGAGCTGAGAATAGCGACAGGTGCCTTAAACCCCAATCTTTATCTAATCTACAAACTACTTAACTTCTCTCATGCTTTCTCCCATGTGCTGTCTAACAGGTACTCAGAGCTTGGTCAGGGGGACCCTCCCCCAGAGGGGTTGGGGTTTTCAGTCCAGCCTTGACATAGCTGGTTTCCTGTCCAAAATGGGAAATGAAACTGAGCCCCTTTGCAGTCCTTCCTGGAGATTATTTTGGTATTCATTGTGCAAGCAAATCCCAGGAACAGCACAGGCAGTGCTGCCTACGAGCTGGTCAAGTGAGGCTTTCATTTTTATTATTCTTCATAAGTAAGAGCAGAAAAGAAGCTGGATATATCCTTTGGCTCTTTTCTGGTCATGCCTTAGCCCCCTCCAGCCTGGTCTCATGTTTCCAAAGTCAGATAGGCCTGAACTTTCTTCAGGAGTCTTTGGTCAGGTTGTGCAAGTCAGTGGCCTCCTCTAGAGCGAGGGAACAGAGAACACACACTGTGACATGTGTGCATTCATCATGGCAGGCTGTGATGGAAATGGGTACAGCACATCCATTCTTTCCTCCTGCCTGCTGTGTCTGTTCTGCACCAAGATGCAACTGGTTCCTTTCAGAATGGACTGACAGCAGATGTCAACAGATGTGTTGGACTCACAGGCAGATCTGAAGGGTCATCTTTGCTTGTGAATTGGCTGTCAGGCCAATTCTGTTGAAACAAGTGCTGTGGGTATAGTTGACTCTCTTCTTGTTTCATTTTTGATTCTCTCTTAGACCTTCTTGCCCCTTAAGTGGATGGCTCCGGAGAGCATCTTCAACAACCTTTACACCACCCTGAGTGATGTGTGGTCTTTTGGGATTCTTCTTTGGGAAATATTCACTCTAGGTAAGTGCCCTGGAGGTCATGGGGGTGTCTGTAGTTCTGATAACATGTTAGCAGGATCCCTTAAAAAACAATAAAAGTGCATTTCTAACCCCCAAGTCCCTACTTTATCAGTCAGAGTAGCATTTCATTCCCTGTCTCCTTCTTCCCCATGCTCTCGTTGCATTTGGAAGTGAAATGAAACAGGAAAGGTAAAGAAATAAGCAAACCTTGGTGTGGAATGTGTGTTGGCTAGAGGGTGGCAAACCTGCAGCCTAATTCCTGCTCTCCCTTTCCCCCCAGGAGGGACTCCATACCCTGAGCTGCCTATGAATGAACAGTTCTACAATGCCATCAAACGTGGCTATCGCATGTCCAAACCCACCCATGCCTCTGATGAAATGTGAGTGCTGTCAACATGTATTTGCCCTGGGTGTGCTCTACACATTGCAGAAGCATTTCTACCTGTTTTCCTCACCTGATAACTCAGTAGTCTCCCTCCCCTCTTGGCAGCTACAACATCATGCAGAAGTGCTGGGAGGAGAAGTTTGAGATCAGGCCATCCTTCTCACAGCTGGTGGTGCTTATGGGAAACCTCCTGGTGGATTGCTACAGAAAGGTATGTCCAAGGACCCTGTGCTGGAGGGACAGAATAGGGTCAGAGCCTTGGTGGGGGCCCTCAGTCAGCGTTTGGAGACCAGTGTTTAGTGCTGCAGTGCCAGAGGATTTTGCTGTGACCAAGGCTGCATTGGTTGGAACAGGCAGTGAAGGTGATTTGGGCATCCCAGGAACATTGCTGAGACAACTGCATCACCAGACAGGCAGCTGGTAACTCAGCAGCTGTGGAAATCACAACTTGCAGGAGATCAAAATCCTACCTCCAACTGTTTGGGATTTTGGAGCTGTGAAGTTGTGCCACTGATCTCTCCCTTATGAAAGGTTCATGGCCTTTGTTGGACTAAGGGTAGCTGAACCCAGCTAGAAGATGTCAACCCTGGCAGGCAGAAAAAGAAACACAACACAAATCCATTCTCCCCACTCACAAGACCTTTCCCTTTCTTTGGTAACCTCCCTGTGAGAGCAGAGGTACCAGCAGGTGGATGAAGAGTTCATGAAGAGTGACCACCCCGCTGTTGTCCGCACCAGACCCACGATCCCTGTGCTGAACAACGCCCGCCTTGCTGCCGGCTCCCCCAGCAGCAGCACCCTGTACACAGCCGTGCACCAGAACGGGGGCGAGAACGATTACATCATCCCCCTGCCCGACCCCAAACCTGAGGCAAGCTGTGACCTCCCTCAGGAGGCCTCCATCAGCCGGGCCAGGTAAAAACATTGCTTCTGAGTGTTGTCCTTTCCCCCCGCTGTCCAAATCTGACACAGGGGCCTCAAGAGAAAATGGAGATTGAGACACAGACTAGGGGTGGATATACAGGGAGAGAAGGAAGGCAGTGTCACCCCATCTGAGGTGCTGTGACCTGCATGAGCCCACAGGGATGGAGATGCACCCAAGGAGCTGGGACATAAGCTAAGATAGGGCACAAGGTCACATCCCTGCACATCAGCCAGCATAGATAAGGACAAGCAGCCCCACTCAGAGGGAGGAGAGCAGGCAGGGAACCACATTCTGCAGAAACCAACTAGCCATATGTTGTGTTTGAAGGCTGAATAGACCCTCTGGTGTGGTCTGTTCCTCTGTGGCAAGCTACTCGGATACAGTGGGGCTGCTGGAACTCAACACATCTCAGTTTCTGGGAATCCTCTCCTACCAGGAGACCTGGGACAAGACACTCATTTCTCTCTCCCTCTTGTCTCCCTTCAGCTCCATGCTGAACGAGGCCAACACATCATCTACAATATCCTGTGACAGCCCTCTGGGCCTCCAGCAGGACGAGGAGCAGGAATCCGACCCACAGCCAGGCTGCCAGGAGCCAACCACAGGACACCAAGAGGTGGAGGAGAGTTTCCTGTAGTCAGAGCTGGGCTGACTTTGCATCTCCTTGTGGAGAGGCCAGCTGAGGGGCTGACCCAGATGTCACAGAGAGCTGTGCTTGCGCTTGTACATCAGGACATCCCCTCCTGTCCCATCATTCCTCCTTCCCTCCTGGCTCCCAGTGCTGGGTGGGGAATTAAAGACTTCTCCCCATTGCCATCCCCTTCCCCCTTAAAAAGAGGTGGCTCAGTGCCAGAAGCCCTCTAGATCACTGCCACATCCTCCTCAGTGATCCAACCACTGCAGGAGGGAGACATCTCACAGACCAGCATCTTTTCAAGTGGAAGACGTGGGGTGGATCTCCACGAGACGCCACTTTCTGCATTGCCAGGATGATACTCCAGCCTCTTCCTCCTCCATGGCAAGGAGTTTCGTCTCCTCTGCACCAGCACTTCTCTAATGGTCTCAGCACCAGCCACACCGTGGTTCTGTGAAATGCCACTGGGACAGATAATCCACCTGGAGCCCATTGCTGGGGTGTGGAGAACCTGCAACACCAACCTTCAGCTGCTGGAGGTCAGGAGTACATTGGGTTCTCCTCCAAGCACAGTCAAGTTCTGAAGAGGCCAGCCAGTGTCTGGGAGGTATGGAATCACCATTTTCCTCTCCTGACAGCACTTCTACGGTGGATAGAACACCACAAGCACTACAGGTATTCACAGCTCTTGCATCCACCTGGAGGCTGTCACACCTTTTGTGCCCAGCATGGCTCCAGGAGCCCCAGGGGCGTGGCAGGAGCTCCAAATGCCCTCACAATGACTTGGTTATAGAAGCAATGAGGGCAGTCACTGTTGTTCGTGTTGTCTGTGGACACTAAGCTAATTATTCTCCATTGAAGATTTAAAGGGAACAAATATATTAATCCACTAGCCAGGGCCAGTATAAGGAAGCAATATGGTTATTCATTAATCTACTGCCACTACACCCAGCTCATGTGCTGGGAAATTATATAACCACACCAGCTGCAGAATCCTTGTGCCTTATCTTTGGGAAGCAAAGGCTCACCTTTGATAAACTGTTCACCCAAACACCCTTTCTCAGGATGGGAGGGCTCACTGTTCCCTCCTGAGTCACAGCAAGATTATGGGCAGAAACAAGGATGCCAGAACACCAACCCAGGGATAGCTCCACAGAAAGAGAGGGAGAGAGGCTGGGAAGCTCCTTGGTCACAGCTGAACTGTGTCTCATCCCTGCCACCCTCTGGGGTCAGGCAGAGCCACTTGCAGCCTGCCAGGGCTGTGAAATGTCACAGGGAACCAAGCAGGGCAAGAGGAATCGGGGAGGATTCCTCTCTCTTGGAGAGTGTTTTGAAAACTAAACGGTCCCAGACCTTCCCCCTGCTTCTCACCTCCTTCCCCACTTCTCACAGACGGGCAGGGGCTCCTTGTGCTCTCAGCTGGCACTTGAACGAGCAGGCTCAAAGCAGGAGGAACACCAGGCTTTGGAAATCAGTTGTGAACCCCACCTCTGCAGAGATGAAAGCTGGACTCCCAAAACCACAGGTCTGACACCAGAGAAGACAGCAGGTTTTTCTCTGAGATGAGTTTCACTTCACACAGACCTCTGTTCACTGCATGTCCCCTGCTCCCATTAACTCCTCAGTGTCCCACTCATGCACATCTCTCTGTGCATCCTACAGGAACAGCACAGGAAAGTTTACAAAATCAGAAATGCAGCCAGCATCTTGCTGGGTTTCTGCCACCTCAGAACCACTGAGAATTTAAATTTTTATTTTTTTTTTTATATGGAACTTCTGCCAGAAATCCCCAGCAAAACAGCTTCTGTTTTAAGTTTTCTACCATTCCAGTGCTACCACTTATGCAGCTAAAGGAGGAGTGTGTGTTTTGTGGGCTGATGTCCTTGGTAAAATGTGAACATAAGAAATAGCTCTTTTGTTGGCAGCCAGCAGAGGATATTTTCAGCCTATGTGGTCAGATTCACCACCATCCATAGGAAACATACTGTGAATGACAACTGTTTTTCCATCCTCTGTTCCCCCTGCTTGTAATGAAAGAGTCATCTCCTCTGGCCACAGTTCATTAAATGATCCTCACTGCAGAGAAGCAGTAATTTATGAGATCCTTTGGGTCAGATCACTTGATTTTTTTTAACATGCAAGGTGCTTGGTAGGATCTATGTCACTGCAACTTGAGCCATGGGATGGCACATCAGGTTATCCTAATAGCCCCTGTCTGCACCAGCTCCAGTTTTGATTCATCCTTCTCTATCAGAGGTGACCAGAAGCACCCAGCACTCCAGGTGAGGTCAAACCTAGACCTCACACAGGGCATTAATAGTTCTGGCCTGTGCTGGTCTCCACTTGCCTGGTGTAGCTTTGGGTAGTTCTGGCTTTTTCCCTGGCACAGCCTGCTGAGAGCTTGGAGTCATTCTCTGACCTGTCTGGGCACCTACATCTTTCTACACTTCCAGCATTTCTAACCAAGCTACTCCCCGCTGTTCTAGAAATTGGCTCACCAGCAAATTTTGTTAACAAACTGTTATTTTTGGGCTGGACTGACTAATAAAAATATTAGATACTTCTAGCAACAAGAACAATCTGAAAGAGCTACTTTTACTACCTCCATCCAGCCCAAAGATTTCCCCATCATTTAACAGCTTCTCACTTTCCCTTTGGCCATTTGGTTGTTTCAAAAATGCTATTCTAAACTTCATCTTGTACAGATTTAATTGCTAATGACATTACTAATTTGCCACTATCACATAGTTTCCACAGTCCTGAAAGGGGAGATCTCCCTGCTGGGGGAGCTCAGGTATTTTGTCCTATTAGCTGGGCATTAGCTAATTTGAATGCCTGTTGCATTTTGTCCCATTTGTAGATTTACTGCAATTATTATTTGCATCAAAATCTGTTCTGATGGGTGCTGATGGGATGCTACCCTCACCTCCCTATTCCTTCTTAAAGTAGGTGTGCCAGACTCTCTGCAAAATGGTGCCATTCTGCACTCCAGGGGAATATGACCAAACACTTACCCTTGGCCCCGTGATTTCAAGGGCTGAGTCTTGCACTTTGTGGTATTTTCCTGTCCTTACTCAACCTTTCACAGCACCTTTAGCAAGTTGCAGTGACCAGACCTTCTCAGCCAGGGCCAAGCTGGCAGCTGGACAAAGCCAACATATTTTGTTAAGCATCCCTCAAAGAGAGGGCTTGGCAGAGCTGGGGGTGACAGATCCAGCCCCACTCTCCCTCTCTCTCTCCTGCCAACATTCCAGTCCCTGCATGGCCTGGCAGGTGAGGGCCAGCGGAAATGTTTGGCTGTTCTGTGCCCATCAGTTTTGTGGCCGTAATTTCTCCGTTGAGACTCTGAAGGGAACTGGTCCCACTGGGTTTTCTGTTTTAATAATCAGTATTTTTGTTTGGGTGTGTTTTTGTGCTTAGAGGTGGACCCAAACTGAGCCCCCCATGAAGGAACACATGCCACAGTTTGGGCCCATCTCTAGTGCAATATCTTTTTATTTGTAGATTATATTTTACTCTACAGCTGTTACATTGTTATCAGAACCAGTATATGCATAATCCTACTGCCAGTCACTATTTCATACATGTATCCCATAAACTAATGCAGCACTCTGGTGTCTCTTTCCACATTTAAGGTGTTCCTCAGACTGATGTGTGCACAGGTTTTAATCCTTTTATCCTTCTCAGTTTGAGTGTGTTGTTTTCTTCAGCGCGAGTGTCACGTTCAGTGTTTGTTTGTGTGGTGTTAAATCTAGAGCACAGCGGACTTTACTTGTAACTAAATTGTCTCTGTTCACCTGCCAGGGGGACTGTGAAGGGTCCCACGGGGATGGGGCAGAAGTGCAGATGTGCAGCCAGGGGAAGTCAGCCACGAGTGAGAAACAGCTCTTCTCCTTCTTCCCAGTCAGGGCTCTGGGCTGAGGGAGGGACAGCACCACAAACAAGGGGTACCAAGCACTCAGGGCTTGCCTGTGGGGAAGCCCAGGGTCTGTGCAAAGCTGGCAGGTCTGCAGAAGGGGATTTCACAGAGTGCTAAGGAGACAAACCCCCTGTTCCAACGCACAAGCACAAAGAAGAGCTCTGGTGGGGCTCAGTGCTTAGCTCGGGTTCCAGGAGGATCAGGGAGCCTGGAGGCAGCCAGGTTGTGCTCCCACTTGCAGAACACAAAGGTTTGCCCTGTGGTGGCCCTCAGTAACCTTTTGGCATCCCTTGCCAGGCAGAGAGCAGGCAGGGCAGTGCAGCTCCAGGGACACACAGGTCGTTCCTGCAGCAGATCCCAGCCCTGAGTGGCCAGTGCTGACTGTAGCAGTGCAGACACCGTGTCACCTGCAGGATTGCCCAAAGCAGCCCAGATATTGCTAAGAATAAATGTTCATATTCCAGCACCCAGGCTGCTGGGTTGCCAGCATGGTTCCCAGGTTTCACCTCTGGGAAATGCCCAGGTGGATTCATTTGGCTTTGGCAAAGGCAGGAGAACTGCTCCAGCAGCACTTTGGAGAGATGACTCTTGCCTGGGTGGGAGGAGGCAGGGAAGCCAGCTTGTGCTGGAGGCCTTCAGTGTCCCATCATTCCTCTTCTTTCCTCCTTCATGAACTGATTGCAGCAGAACTGCCCAAAGGGTGCCCTCTCCCCATCCTGCTGTGCTGGCTTGCTGGCATCACACTGTTCCTCTGCAGCCTTTCTGAACAGCAGCAGCACCTATCTCCATGCTCTCTGTCAAAATCAGCATGAGGGCAAAGGAAAAAACAGAGTCCAGACTAAGGTACCAAAGAGTTAACATTTTTCTAGGTTTACAGTTGTATTTGTAGGATTTGTACTATGTCACATTTATAGCCATGAGATATTATTTTTATGCTGTAAACTTTTACAAATATGTTTTTAAAGAAAGAGTTTAAAAATAAAGGTGTTTTTCATTTTGCATAGTCCTATCTCTTCCTTTATTTGCCTGCTTTTGGTTGCTCCCATTCAGATGGGGCTGGGAATAAGCTTAACCCTGTGGTGGGTGAAGGCTAAGCACGTTAATACGCTGTGCATGACCCCAGTGCTTAGTGAAAGCCAAGGGAGCCAGGCAGGGAGAAGCACTGCAAGGAGCAGCTGAGCCAGAGACAGGGTAAGGAAAAGGGGCAGGATCTGCCCCATCTCTCTGGTAACTGTGCAGCTTGTGGCTCATGTGGCAGGTGGGGAGAGGGAAGGATACCAGGAATCGTTCCCATGTCCCCACTGCCTGGGGTTTGGGCATTGGAGCATTGTTGGGTCTGTGCTCAGGTCAGGGTGGGGATGCAGGAGAAATGACAAACTGAATGTGGCTGGGCTGAAGGAGATGGCAGATACCACACCACTGATTTTTCCACATAGTTTGATAGCTCGGGGCAGTGGGAGGGCCTGGATTCAGCAATAGGACGGGGCACCAGCAGGAGCCACACTGCAACACACAGGGCTCCCCATGTCCAGCTCTCCCCCCTTCCCTCTAGGATGAGGAATTTGCTGATATCCTCAAAAGAAGCAACTCCAGAATCCTGGCTCCCCACACCACCACTCCCTCAGATCCTCATGTCACTCCGCTCCTGTCACCTTTCCCCAGTCACCTTTCCAGCCACATGAGAGACAGGTACTTTGTGAGTCTTGCCCAAACTCTTCTCCTCTCTCTAACTCAAATTTAACTGCTCCTCCAAAATCCATCTCAAGCCACAGAACAGAGATGTTTGCATCTGCTCTGAGCCATGTGCTTGGAAAGCCCTGGGTTGCAGCTAGGAGGGTTTTGGTTCAAACACATCAGTGTTGACCCTGTGATCTGGCTGCATGATGCAGCCCCCACTGGCAACAGTTGTGCCTCCCTCAGCTCCTGGAAGCTCCTGTGTACCCAGAGGTCCAAGGCATGGAGTGCAGCAGCAAGCAGGTCCAAGTTCCAGCAAGGCTCCCCTTTCCAGCACAGCCTGTCCTGGGTTCCTGCCTTTACCCATTTTTCCAGAGTGGAGGTTTGCAGTCTCTCTGACCAGCTCAAGCTGATTCTCCCCAGATATGCTCTGAGTCACCTGGCACAGCTCAGGGCATTTTTCTCCAGAAGCTGAATCAGCAGGAAGAAAAAAGAAAATCCCCTTTTGTCCAGAGAGGCTGCATCAAAGGCTCGGGGGGAAGCAGAGGAGGGGAATTGACAGAACTCAGCCCTGAACCCTTCAGGATCCTACAATCCCTACCTAGCAGACCTTTTGTATGTCAGGATGTGCTAGAGAGGGATCATGGGGCTGGAAATGAGCAGGCCAACATGGGGACCCCAGCAGGGCATTTTTCCCACTCCAAGAAAAGTCTCCTCTGCAGTGATGAGACAGACACCCCATGGAAGAACCCAGGGGAGCAGAGAGTGCAGTGACAAACCCTGCAGCTGTGGGGGTACCAACAGGACACAGGTGTTCCACATGTGTCCCAAACTGCTGCAGGGCAGTTCAGGCATGGCACCATGGCCAGCTGTGCCCAGTGCTGGGGTCCCACAGGCTCCCAGCCTGGGAAACAAGCCTTAGCTCCCAGTGCTGCCAGCCAGGGCTCACAGCAGCCTCCATTCCCCTTCCCCAGCCAGCCTGCTGAGCAAGTCTCATCCCAACTTTCACAACCATCAGGGCCTCCACAGATATTTCTGGGCTTCAAGTTGTTCAAAGTAAGGTTGCAGCTTCTCTGAGAGCATCCCTGCCCTGTGCTCAGAGCTGCCTGGGCACGTGAGTTCCAGCAGCACTCCTGTGGCTGAGCTGTTGGCTGCACATAAGATTTGGGGTGCAGCCTGCAGGAGTGAGAGAGGGACCCCAAGCATCCCCAGGTGTGCCCAGCCCAGGCTGTCACCTGGGGATCACTGCCATCAGAGATTCTCTGCAAGGGCCCCCTCACAGAGAAGAAGGAGGGCTGAGAGATTGTTTCCCTTCTCACTATTAAACCTGTCTGGTTTAATACTTATTCACATTGGTGAGTCAGTTCTCTCTCAGCTGGCACTTGTTCCTGGGGAAAAAAAAATACTTAAAAAGAAGAAGGAGGAAACAAACATCCTTTGAAAAGCCCCTTTGGCTCAAAAGGAGGAAAGAATAATCAAGCAGGCATCTCCTGTGGCCCAGCTGCCTGACAGCCCCCCAGCTCTGGGCAGGAGCCCCCCAGAGCACCATGCTGCCTCTAATTCATGTTCTTCCCTGCATCCTGCCAGGAAAAACTGCTGAGGGGAAATGTTCTTTGGCCAAAAGCTGTCTTTCCTTTCCTCTGGACTCCCTCACGCTCTCCAGCAATCCTTCTGGCCAAAACCAAGAGCTCTCCACGTCCCCATGACTCTTAGTCATCTCCAGCACTGTCAGCCGTGCTCTCATCTCTTGGCCAGGACCTTGTCTTGCTGGTACCTCTCTAACTGCCCCCTTTGGAGAAGCCCATTCCCCTCCAGGCTTTCAGGCACTGCAGGTGCAGGTTCAACAACCACCTCTATGCAGGTATTTTGGAACAACCCTTCTCTTTCTGCCCGTGGTTTGCCGTGGTGGTCCTGTCCCCTCCCTGCTGTTGGGCTGCAGCTGGGGCACTTGGCAGAGCCCCCAGCTGGACCTTCCTCCCTTGTGCTTCCTTCCCAACACTGTCAGGTGATGGCTGTCACTTCCCACCCCAGAGCTGCTGTGAGCAGCCCTGAACTTCTGCTACAGTGTGAGGTTATCCAGAGACAGAGCAGAGAGCAAGGGGCCCCCTGTGTCTGACAGGATCTGCTCATCTTGCTGACTTGGGGGTCCCTGGGAGAACTGGTTTGCTTCAAGCCTTCCCTCACACCTGTTTTGGAAGATCCACGGTGCAGTGGAGGGTTAACAAAGTGTCTGATTTACTAATTACTAACACTGCTAATTAGTTAAGTGTTTTTAATTACAGCCTCAAGGTGCCTGCCGGGTTGTCAGCCACAGCACAGCTCCAAGCAGCCTCCCCAGCAGCGAGGCAGGATGGCTGGGTGGGACGGGCTCCAGGGCAGGAAGGGTCTGTGCTTGAGCCCTGCAGCTGCCTGGGGGTGACAGGATCACTCAGCCCCAGGTTTGGAGCTGCTGGGACAGGAAAGAGCAGGGGTCCCCATGTGCCCCCAGCCAGGAGCCAGAAGGGCTCTGCATGCTGGACTCCAACACGCCTCCCTGCCAGGGAGGGTGGTGAAGCTGGCATGGGGCTTGGGGGTGATCCTGTGTGCCCACAGGACCCCTCTCTGCACCAGGGATCACACTTTTAGTTAGCACAAAACAATCTGGCATTTTCACAGGCTTTTTCCTATCTGGGAGCTGCCCTGGGCTGAATTCCTTTGTGGGCCTGTTGTGAGGGAGCCTGCCATGTCCTGTGAGGGTCCTCAGGTCCCAGAGCCACTGAGCCTGAGATGAAACTTGTCCTGCTGGAATAAAATACAATCCACTGCCTGCAAGTGTGGGGACATTTTTTTGTCCCCACTCAAGGTGAAAGTGTATAAATACCCCTGGGGATTGGAGTGGCAGAAGCCAGAGAATGTCAGGATTATCCCAAACCCCAGCATGGTGCAGTGGCCCCTGCCAGTCCTGGGGAATGGCCTGGACTCTTCTCTGAGATCTGAGGGGGACCCCCAACAGCAGGGGCACCCTGCAGCAGGTTGTGCACATGGCCCCACCTCTGCCATGGGGCTTGTCACTGGTGACGTGACAAAGCACAGCCTGGTTTTTCACCCCCGTTTCAAAAACAAACAAAATAGGGAATTTGTTAACTTGTGGTCAGCTCAGAAAGGAGAAGCTCCCGGCAAGGGAGCGCTGGGAACAGTGCCCACGAGACGAGCACCCACTGCTTGGGAGGATCCTTCGGCAGCATTGGCTCCACGCTGGGGACACCACGGTCCCTGGGGACATGGGTCCTGCTCTCCTCCTGCTGCTCACCACAGCTGGCTTCTGGCATGGTGAGTACACTGGCTCCCAAAGCCCCACGTCACTCCAGGGGAGTTTTGGGATGTGGTGAGGGTTCCCTGGTGGGAGTGCTGGAGCTGCACTAACAGGCACACAGCTCCTGGAGGTGGAGGGTGAAGCTGGGCTCCCAGTCATGTGTCCCAAAAGGCTGCTGTGGGCTGGGATGGTCCCTGTTTGTGGAGGCTGCTGCATGAAGTGGATGCTGCTGTGATCAGGTTCAAGGATCTTTGGCATGGGTAGGCAGAATGTCTGTGCTCTGTAGCACTGCAGGGAAGAGACACCAGCGCTGGAATTCAGTGCAGACTTGACTGTAGCAGCTCTCTGAAGGTCACCCAGAGCTGGCTGCAATTAGAGAGGGAGGGCAGTGGTGGAAAGAGGGTGTGTTTCTGGTCTGTATTGGCTCTGGAGCCTGGTGCAGCCCTGCCAGGGTAAGGCCAAGGAGGATGGAGAGGTGCATGTAGCATAGGCAGAGCCTTGGCTGTGGGGAGATAGACAGGGAAACTTCCCACTCTTTGGGTCTGGACAGGGTTTAAGATGAAGGAACGGTTCAGCAGCAACTGTGTCCTGAGGGAAGCTCTTTCCAAAACAACACTTTTGCTCAAATGGGGAAGGAGTTGGAGATGTTTAGTCTGTAGGCGAAGGAGTCGGGAAAATCAACTGCACTGGCACCTTCCAAAGCACCTCATGCCCAGCTGGAGTGTCTGGAGGTTTTTGGTGGTGCTGGCACACACAGCAGGGCTGTAGAGCCAGGATGTGATGGAAACAGAACTCAGCCAGCCAAGAAGGGAAAGGTGAACGTGCCTGTTTTGTGAGGCTGCAGTGATGGCCAAGAGGAGAAAACCCACCAACTTCAAAAGAGAGTCACTAAGCCTGTTTTGAGGTTCACAGCCAAAAGGGTGGAAACCAGCATTACAAATCTTGCATTTTGAAGTGCTGGGAATCTCTCAGGTCCTGTGTGGCATTCACCTTAATAATCCTTTTGAGCATGACTCTGTGGTGTGAAATCCTCCTTGTAAGGGGACAGCCTGTGGGGAAAGCATTTAGCATGTGACAGGTAGGCAGCAAATCCTTCTTGGGCCCTGCAGCACTCATGTTTTCAGCCCAGGGAATTTGCATCTCTCTCACTTGTTTCACATGGAGTGACATTTGCAACATGTTGAGCAGAATTTTTTAGGTCTCCTGTGCTGGGAACTGGCTTGTGAAGGCTGCAGGGTTTTTAATTTCTTGTGTTTTTTTTATGATAATAGGGACTAGGCAGGTCTAATACAGATCTATGAGAGATCAGAACAATAGCTGTCAGGATCTCTCCAAAGGTTCCTTGAGCCACTGTCCAGTGCAGATCATCAGCTGTGACATCTTCATGAGGCACTGTGTGCCATGTCAGGCTGTAGGACACATTTGTGTGAATACCAGCACTGCTGGCCATTTGCAGCACAAAGCTCCACCATGCCAAGGTTCTACAAAGTAATAACTTGCAGCTGGAGTCAGAGCCTGACTTCCTTCTCCTACTTCTTGGATTGCAAGTGCATCTTCTGTGAGCAGCAGGGCTGATGTAATGTGATTGCTGTGATCTGGGCTCTTGCTGAGGAAGGGCAAGGGGCTCAGATCAAGCAGAGGAAATGTTTTAAACCTGATCATCTTGCATCTGTGTTCTTGGCCATCTTGAGATGTATTCCTGGAGGTCTTGTTTTCTTATTGTGGGTAATACAAACCTCTGAGGTAGAAGCCCCAAGCAGATCTGTGATGAGCACACTTTTCTGCATCCCCAGTCCCCCAGGGATAGGTGACTCTGGGGAATGGATCCTCAGAAATCAAACTTTTCCTTGCTATCATTGAGGGTGGGACAAAGGGAGCTCAGGTCTGGTATGGGTCTCTCTCAGGGCCAGACCTTAGCCTAGTTACTCCCCAGGAGCAACTCAAGATGCTGGTAGCTGGTTTCTGTGGTAAGGATCCTGGGCACTTCTGCCATCCCAGCCTTCACTTCTTCCTCACCAAATGCTCAGCAGAGGAAAGCAGTGTTTTGGCTGGCACAGAGAGGCAGGGCAGAGTCTGCAGCTGGAGGGAGAGGTCATGGTTACACAACCCAAGTGTGGTAAAACCTCTGGCCAGCAGTTACTGGCAGCGCTGCGGAAGCTGCAGAGAGACATCCTTGGGCTTCGTGCAAGATTGCACAGTGGTCAGCAGGGAGAGAGCCTGCCCCAGCAGCCCTGCTTCCCCATTCTGGAAAAGGACCCACTGCTCTGACTCACCCCCAGCACACACGAAGGAGAGGGTGCTTGGGTGGCCTCCACCTCGCCTTGTCCTGCATTCAGTGTGTCTTTGTCTTCACTCCACCTGTGTGGTGCTCATTGTTGGTGTGAGTCTCTAGTGGCTGCCTGAAGGTTTTTCCTCACTGTTCAGGAGAGCACCTGCCCAGAGCCTTTTCTGGCCACAGCATCTCAGTAGTACTGTAAGCTGGTGGCAACAAAGGTGCACAGTGAGATCACTCCTGTCCATTTTGTTTTCTTTCCTCGCCCTCCTGCTGTGGTCAAACCAAGGACAAGTGACAACATGATCTTTCTCTGAACTAATTTGAATATAACTCTGAGTCAAAAGAGCTTGGCTCCCCAGGAAATGGTGCCAAAACCCTAGATGTGGATGGATAACCAAAGCAGAGAGTAGGTGAGGGAAAAGGATCCAGTAACAAAGAGTTAAAGCAACAGAAATATCAAGCTCCACTAGAAAGCACAGCTTAGCAAGAAGGGAGGAATATTTTGCCTCAGATATGTGGAAAATGTAGTTTTGTAAATTATTCTGGGATATGTTTTTCTCCCCTCTGGGCTTTTCCTCTTTCCACAGAAAGATAAAAGCATTAAAAAAATAAAAAGAACCAGAGATAAAATGTCAAATATTCCATGCTCTGAAGATCCTTGTCCTCTGCTTCTCCCCACAGGAGCAGTGAGTTTAATCTAGGCCTTGTCTGAGCTTTCCCATGGCAACTGTGTCATTGACACACACCAGCAGCACTCTCCAGAATCTTGAGTCTCATATTCTCAACCCTTTGTTGCATGGAGGGAGTCATCAGCCCCAGATGGCCTAAATGTGCTCTTTGGGCTCTGATGTGTGGACCATGGATGGCACAGCCCTGAGCACAGCTGGTAGCCCAGGACACACAGTTGTACCTTGGGTATCAGTTTCCTCCCCAAAGAGCTGTGATCGGGGGGGATGAGGATGGGAGTGTGCTTCTGCTGGCTGCTACAGAGACTGTGTCCATGGCAGGAGGATCATTCCTGCAGAGCAGTGCATTGATAAATTGCACAGCTCCCTTTATTTAGTATTATTTGACTGAGAGTGTGTGTCCCTTTAAGATGTGAGCTTGGGTTGGTGACTGGGAAGGAAAGCAGAAGTGGGAGAATAGCCCTGGATAGGGGCTGGACGGGGGTGCAGAGCCCCCAAGCACAGATAGCCATTTGCAATGTGTTTCCTGTCCTCCCTGAGGGCCTGGCGTGGGGTGACTGTTCCACTTCTTCCCCAACCCCATGGCATTGATTCATTTTGCACTTCCCCCGACCCTAAATATAGGTGGTGACTCAAAGAACTCGCTGACGGGGCAAAACAGGGGAAAAATATTTCCCTCTGACACTAAGGCTGGAGTGGGACCCTGGTTCCCTTTTATCCAGCCAGCAGAGCAGGCATCTTCAAAGTAGAAATGCACCAGAACTGCAGCTGGCTGTGTCCAGTGTCCACAGGACTGGTGTGTTGTATCCACAACTGCAGCTATGGGCTTTTCCATGCCTCAGTTTCCTCTCCCAAATAGGAATGATAATGCTGTCTCATTTCATAATTTTTTGTTGGTGTCTGTGAGGAGAATGCAATGTGACACACATGAGAAAGTGTCCTTCAAAATCCAGTACCTGGCAATAAAGAGCCAGTCTTCCTAAATGATATGCACTGACCTCCTGCTCTGTAGGAGCCTTCCAGGTCTGTTCTAACTCAGCACCAATGCAACAGAGAGCCCCATGCACCAAACTTGGCTTAAACTCCACCAAATTGTGCTATGGGCTAACCCAGCTCATAGAGCAGCTCCAGCTCTGCCACCAAAGGAAAACTATTGTAAGAAAAGGCAAAAATCAACAGGAACAATTGCCAAGCTGGCATTTGCCCCAGTCAGCTCCAGATGATTGTTCTTCCTGTCTCAGTGCTCTAAATGTTCAAATGGCAGGGAAGAGGGAAGTGTGGAGGGTGGTGGTTCTTCCCTGAAATCCATTCCTTGGAGTATCAGGCCTTACTGGTCAGGTAGGACAGAGAAGGGATGGAGGGATGCAAGCCAAAAAGCCAGTCTGAATCCCAAGCTCAGCCTTTTCCTGGTGCTGAGCTACTCCATTTTCAGCAGCCTGAACTCCAACAGAGAATCTTTAGGGATCATGTTTGCATTCTGGCTCTCTCTTTCCCTTGCAGGCTCAGCATCTCCAGTGATCAGCCCTGACCTCCCTACTCTGCTTGTCAACACGGGCGATCCAATCCTCTTGCACTGCTCAGGAGAGTCTGAAGTTGCATGGAAGAGCCAAAACAGCACATTCAGTAACCACACCACCAGCACACTCAGTATTCCCACGGCCACTTACAGGAATACAGGCACCTACAGCTGTGCTTATGTCAACAGCAGTGACAAGGGCATTGCAAGCATCCACCTGTTTGTGCGAGGTAACCCTGCTTCTCCCTTCCCACCTGCCCTGGGAGAGCAGCCTCCCTCCAGGGAGCCACAGGTCCTTGTGTGTGAGCTCCTGCTAGAGCCACAGCCATGAGAGTCTTAAAGCACAGAGCTGCATCTCATCTACATGTAGATCTCTTCCTCCTTCCGTTGTGGTTTCCCTTCTTGAAAAATCAGGGGTGTAAGTCTGTTCAGCATTGTAATGAGCAGTGAGATTTGCAAATCAGTACCTCAGATAAGGGAGAGAGTCACAGGAATCAAATCCTCACAACATGCCCTGAACCCCAAATATTCTTTTACCCCAGAAGAAGCTATGCTGTAGTAGCTCTACCACACTTGACTTCATGCCTTCCTTGTACCAGAGGTGCTGCCCTGTGCAGGGAAGCTGGAGGTCTCATAAGTAAAACTAGCCCCATGGTGAAAAGTTTAATTAGAGGTATGCATATTTTCAGCCTCTCTTATCCGTGGATATTTGTGAGTGGTTGCTGTGATCCCCTCAAATGCCTTACTGGAGCTGGGGCTGTCATGTGAGTGTTTGGAGGCTGAGTCAGGCAGGCTGAGCAGGGCTGCCCCCGCCTCGAACTCCCGCTGGGCAGCAGGGCTGGACACTTGCCTTGCCTGGAATGTGTTTCTCAGCTTCAGTGCATTTCTGACCCCTCTCACGAGCCGATCCTGTCCCTGCAGATCCCAGTAACGTGTGGTACGTCCCCTATTACCGCGTCGGAGGAATTGAAGGTGGGAATGTTGATTTCCCCTGCCTCATCACGGCCCCCGAGTACGGATCCAGTGTGACTCTGATAAAGGTTGATGGCTCTCCTCTCCCACCTGGGACCAACTACTCCTTCAGTGCTGAGAAAGGAGTAAGGCTGTACAATGTGCAAAGCAAGCATAAAGGTTTTTACCGGTGCCAAGCACAGATAAATGGAAAAATAGAGAATTCATCAAGAATAAGGCTGATTATGGAAGAAGGTAAAGAACTGGGGTTGTTGCTGTCCTAAGGGCCACAAATAGCTAAGTTGGCCAGAGTAGATAGTTAAGGAAAAGCTCCTTGCCAGTGGCAGGCAAGACCTTCTGAACCTGCAGTTTCCAAAGGTTATTTAATGGAGGCCAAATTCCATCAGGCTCTGGCAAATTGGTCGCTTCAGATGGGTTTGCATGGGTTCAGCAGTCTTCAAATCTTTGCAGGCACTGCCACAGACCAGAGAAAAATGTTCACCAACCCCTCCAGTGTTCTGCAAGTCCTCAGGCCCTGATGCTCCATCTAGAACCATGGCAAAAGCTTCTCCTTCCCTTTCAACCCCCAGTCCTGACTGCTGTGTTCTCCCCATCTTTACTGATTCCCACAGATGTGCTCAAAAGGGAGTGGTGGTCACCAGGGAAGGGAAGGGGTAAGGAGGATAAAGAGGGTGGAAAGGAGGAGGTAGGATCATAGAATAGAGTCATAGATTAGTTTGGATGGGAAGAGACCTTGAAAACCATCTAGTTCCAAGCTCTCTGCCACAGGCAGGGATGCTACCCTAGATCAGATTGTTCAGGCCCCACCCAACCTGGCCTTGAACACTTCAGGGTAGGGCATCCACAACCTCTCTGGGCAGCCTGTGCCAGTGCCTCACCACCCAAGGTAGCCAGGTCCTGAGGAGTCTCCAAAGCAATGGAATCACTGGACAAGCTGACACTGGATATTTCCCTGCTTGCCTTTGTGCAGCCCTGAAGAAACCCGTGTCGGTGATGATGGAGCCTGTAGAGCACGTGCGAATCGTGGGTGAGCCTTTCCAAGTCACCTGCACAGTGATTGCTCCTTCCCACAAGTATGACATCAGATGGGTGACAGCAGCCAAGGCAGTAAGTTGGGGTGTGGGGCTTTCCTGGAAACTGGGGGACACAGGGTGGTAAGGACTGCCCAGACCCACAGCAAAGCCTTGCACTACCCAACCAAAGCAGCTATTCAACCTCTAGAAATTTGAATATCCTTTCTTTGGGATGACATAGGATTAAGAAACACCTGCCTATTGTCAGAATCATGCTGCAAGAGAGGAGAGTGTGTTGTTTCAGCTGAGTTTATTGGACAGGAGCCACAGTACCTATCAAAGCAACATTTATGCATCCAGCCCTGCCAGGGGTTATAAAGCAGCAAACTTTTTCAGGACAAAGTTCTCCAGAGAAAAGATACATCTCAAGAAAAGGAATGTATTTCAAAATCTCTGTGATGTTGACTTCTGACTGCTAGATGGTTAGATGAGGTGTGCTAGAAGTCCTTATTAGAACTGGTGCCTTTATTTAGGAGATGAAACAACACACGAGGTATGTTTGGATCACACAGTGTAAGGCCAAGTTGCAGTCAGAAGGCTGACAATAGCTACAGCCTAACTGCTGTGGAATATCTGCCCTGGATCCTTGGGTTTAATGTGTCCCTGAGTCTCCACACAGGTTGCTCTCAGGTGTATTTGCTCTGCCTTTCCAATATGTGTGTTCCCTCTCTGCCTGACAGGTCAATACAACTAAAAAACCTGACTTTAAAAATGGTTACTACTTCATCAGTGCCACCCTGTCCATTGCAGCTGTGACCATGGAGGACAGTGGGAAGTACATTTGTGTAGCTAACAATTCAGTAGGATCCAGGAACGCCTCAACAATGCTTCAGGTAGTAGGTGAGTACTCCCCCAAAAGCCTAGCAGGGCTGAATCATGTGTAGCCTTGAGTATTTGATACTTCTGCCTCCATCCTCTTTCTAGATTTGTTGTTGAAAACATAATTCTCACTTGTGCCTGAGGGTTTACATGAGAGCTTATGGAGCTGCTAGGAAAGGAACTGGTGCTCCCTTTGTATCTTGAGAGGCCAGAGGACATGTTTTGGGTTCTGGATGAAAAATTGCAGCTCTCTTCTCAGTCTCTGTGAATTTATAAACAGCTTTGAAACAGTAAAAAGGGAGTGGGGCGAGGTTGTGCTGGAAGACCAGGAAATGCTGGTTAGAAGGAAGGGTGAGCCACAGGAGCAGAGTGTGGATCTTTGTCTCTTCCAGTCACAGATCCACACAAGGAGATTCAGGTCTATTAAACACTTGTTTGTATCTCAAGATGGAAAATTCATCCTCATGGCTAACAGGCTGGAGTTTGCTTATGATCCAAGGCTGCTGCATAGCACAGCTCAGAAAGAATGCTCAGTCTGAGTTATTTCCTAGTGAGAAGCCAGGATTTTAGCTAAGGGGCCTGCCTTTTATAGACAATTAGGAGATACTGTTTTAACCTCATCACTTCTTAAGATACAGCATGTGCACTAAGATTTTCTAGCTCTCCTCAGGCAGTGTATTCCAAGGTGCCATAACAAAAAAAGTAATTTAAGAGTACTCCTTTGGCAACATACCTGTGTAATGTTTCATTCCCTTCTGCACTCTCCCAGCTGAGGCTGCTCTTTCCAATAATGATCCATTTATGGAGCTGGTGTAAGGTTATTCCAGGTCTCTGGACATGCCTGCTGATGGTCATGCTCTCCTTCACCCTGCAGAGAAAGGTTATGTGCACCTGATCCCAGGGCAAGCCACCAGCCAGGAGGTTGCTCTAGGAGAGAGTGTGAAGCTGCAGGTCCACATTAAGGCTTACCCAAAACTTGTCCAGAGCTTCTGGGAACACACAAATCCCTTGAAGAACTCAAAACCCACCATATTCAAGGGTGAAATGATCTCTGGAAACAACTGGTAGGTGCTCTTTGTCTTCTGCACTGGCTATGGCATGTGTCCAAGAGAGCTTTCCTTGAGACTGGCAAGCCCTATTCTACAGAAATCTCTCTGGTTTTAAAGAGGGGAAACTGTTCTGCTTTCTTCTGTTTTCTCTTTCCAGTATTATTAGCAAACCACAGTATGATCAGATCAAGGAGGACACCACCCTCCCCTAAATTAGCAACCTTCTCTTTAGAAAGCCTCGTGGGAGGCAGTATCACGTTTGTGATCTGCTTGTTCAATTCTGCACTCTCCTTGCCAGAAGAAATTGAAGGAGTAGATGAATAGTACAAAAAGCTGAATTCCCTCACTGGTCCTTGGACCCATCCCCTGCTCTGAGGTTGAAAGAGTGTGCACTGAGAGGCACTGAGAGCCCCATGACAAGAGCAGTCACAAACATTGTTATGTGAATATGATCTGACAGAGGGTACAGGTCTGCTCTTCCAAAACCTACAGCCAACTGAGTCCAAGGGGAGACTGAAAGAAAATCATTCATTTGTTGAGGTTTTGGGAAATTCCCCTTTCATTTTCTTAGAAACAAAAACCAATCAACAAGAGGGACTGTGCCACTTGGCAAGAACTGTGGCTTTAGGGTGAACTCTTTCTTGCACTGGGGGCAGAGGGGAGTGGGGACTAGGGAGCACAACTTCATGGAGAGACCCATTCTGCCAAGGGCAGGAGGACCAGCATCCCCTGACCCTTGAAAGGCAATGATTCAGATGTTAAATTACTTCTGAGCATTCACCCACCTGTAGCCTTTCAGAAGTGCTGCAGTGCATTTGGCAAAAGGTGTTTCCTCTAAGGAAGACCAGCCCCTCCCTGCTTCTCCTGAAGAAGCACCAGCAGGCTCCCTGGTGGGCTGGGATTAGTGCTGGAAGTGTTCACTGCTCCAGGGCACAGGGAGCAGCAGCATCTCACTGAGCAAGGCCTGTGTGCTCCTCACAGTGTTTCTCTCTGTGAGCAGGTACAACACCACACTCTTCCTGAACCGCCTGAAGGAAGGAGAGGGAGGGTTCTACACGTTTTATGCCTTCAACAATGTGACCAATGAATCAGTTACCTTCAATATCTCTCTGAAATGTAAGTACTTGACCATTCATTCACCCTGCTTGCCCCTGGGACTACTTCCCAGTTGGAAAAAAAGTGTTGGTTGGGTACCAGGCTGCTTCCAGCTCAGCACCCACGGGGCACACAGACCCAGCCCAAATCTGCCTGTGTCTAGCACAGGGGTTCCTTCTGGTTTATTGTTACACAAATGGAAGGAAACCAGAGCATGAGGGATGAGCTCTTCCTCTGATCACAGCATTCACTGTTATGTGACTTCCCCAACAGCTTCTCCAAGGGTCTGCAAAATCAAGGTGCCAGCTGATGACTCTGGCATCCTTCAGTGCGTGGCCATCGGGTACCCTGCCCCGCGCATCGAGTGGTACCAGTGCCCCGTCCACTCCGACAGGTGAGAGCTGCCCAGGCCCTGAGCACCCCCAGGCTGTGCCCTGTCCCTGCCATTCCTGGGCAGCACCCCCAGGCTGTGCCCTGTCCCTGCCATGCTGCCATTCCTGGGCAGCACCCCCAGGCTGTGCCCTGCCCCTGCCATTCCTGGGGAGCACCCCCAGGCTGTGCCCTGTCCCTGCCACGCTGCCATTCCTGGGCAGCACCCCCAGGCTGTGCCCTGTCCCTGCCACGCTGCCATTCCTGGGCAGCACCCCCAGGCTGTGCCCCTGCCATGCTGCCATTCCTGGGCAGCACCCCCAGGCTGTGCCCTGCCCCTGCCATTCCTGGGGAGCACCCCCAGGCTGTGCCCTGCCCCTGCCATGCTGCCATTCCTGGGCAGCACCACCTGGGCTCCTGGGCAGCCAACACAGAGCCTGTCCAGGAACAGCTACAGAGATGTTGCTCTGCTGGAAAAAGAGGTTCTTGGGGTCTGCCTGAGAAGAGGGGGCATTTTCTATTTCTAAAGTCCTGAGCTTGAAGAGATTGTCCACCTGTGATTCATGTTGCTCCCATGCTTTTCCAACAACATAAGGATCCCTTGGAGAAGTGCCCTGCTGTATGTTGCTGTAGAGGCACATCTGGCTGGCCCAGTCATCTTTTTAGGACTCCCACAGGTCTGAGGGTCTGAAGAGCATGGGTTTACTGAGCTACAGAGTCATGGGAAGCAACTGCAGCTGCCTGGACAGGGCTGTTCTGTCTCAGGACCAACCCTGCTGAAGGGACTGATGGCAGAACACATGAAATGTTAATTATGTGTGCTGAGCCACATAAAGACAATCATGGCTCTGACTATACAGGGCTGAGGTGTTCAGGGAGAGGTCTTTGGGCATACAGTAACACATCTCACAGAGCTGCTAGCCAAATTCCCTGCATCTCCTCTCTAGTCTGACACCAGCCCTCACTCAGCTGTGAGCTCCTGTGCTGCAGAGCACTCACCGTCTCCTCTTGCCATCCCTACAGGTACAGTGAGGACTACAGATTGCTACGGAATGACTCCAGACCCCAGGTGGTGAATGTGTTGCCCTTCCAAGAGGTGGAGGTGGAGAGCACTATCCTCTTCGAGGAGCTGGGTGACAATTTCACGTTCTGCTGCGTGGCCATTAATGAGGAAGGGAATGCCTCTGACATATTTCACTCACTCATCACCAGTAAGATTCAAACCATCAGCTTGGCAGAGTGGGGGAGAATCTGGGGCTTTGAGATTGCATCCTTTATGTGTATATTCCCACTGTCTTGCAAAAGCTGGAACAGATTCCACAAGCCCTTGATCCTCACAGGTGTGAGGCTTTGGCGTTTGCCACTCCTAAGAGCCATGTGGGAATTTCTGGCTGGGCTATAGCCTGGAGCCAAAGGCTGAGCCACACCATGAGTGTCTCATAACTGCAGGGCTCAGCTCCAGGGCATGGTGCATCCAGCAGTTTCTCAGCCCATGAGAATACAGGGGCTTTTGTTGGGGCTGTTCTTGCTGCACAGATCTTGGTCTCCAGTGAGTCTGACCTGCACCTGGTGCTGTTTGTGTTGAAATAGGGGGGCATGAGGAGAACCATTGCTGCCTAGAGTCTGGCATCAGGACCTTCCCTCAGCTCCCAGCAGCTCCCAAAAGGGTGTACTGAGGGCAGGGCTGGAGTATATGGCACACAGAGGAATCCAAAGTGAATAGCTGGGCAAAATGCTCCCAGAGTTGGGATTGAAATAAGATGTTTACTCATTCTCCTTTTTTTCCCTCTTCCAGGTAGTGTCATGGCCCTTCCAAACAAGCTCTTCAGCCCTGTTCTCTCCACCTGCATAGGTGCATTGGTGCTGCTGCTCCTCCTACTCCTCTTCCTGCTCTACAAGTACAACCAGGTCAGATTCCCTGCTCAGGGCAAGGGCTGCCCGGGCTGCCCAGCCTCAGTGGCCACACAGCCTCTGCACAGCCAGGGCAGGGACCATTCAGCTTGGAGGTACCAGGCAAGCTGCCTCCTTTACCCTCCCTGCCTCCCAGCTTCCCCCTGGATTTTCCTGCTGCAGAGCAAAGCCCATGCACCCAACCTGGTGTGTTATTACCTCCCCTGCCCTGGTCCTTCAGTCTTGTACCCCACAGGTCAGTGTGGTTATTGTTTGGTGCCAGACAAAGGTGCTCACTCTGTGCTGTTGGTTGCAGCTGGTTTTGCTCATGGATTGAATTAAGGGAGGAAAAAAAAGTGGTTTGCAGTTTGCATCTACTTCTTATTCGGCTCACTGCTTTATAAAAAAAACTGTTTTTATGGAGAAACAGGATGATGTTAGAAGAAATTTGTTTCCAGGAAGACTTGGTCACTATTTTTATATAAGAGCTTGCCCCATTTTCTCTGCAATTCATTCCAGCATTTGGATTCCTTCTCTGTTTTTTTCCACAAACTGAACCAATCAGCCACCTCTGCTTCACCAGTGGGTGAAAATCTCCTGGTTTTCATCTCTCCTTTTGGCACCCTTCCTTTGACAGCCTATCAAGGCTGAATATTTTGCAGCAAAGTTCTGGTGCTGGGTGTCAGAAGATCCATCAAAGCCCTTTCTCAGACAAGCACCTACAGCTTAGCAGGCAGAGCTGCCTTTGGACAGTGCTCCAGAGACAGAGAAAGATGGATCAATGTGTAAGCATGGATCTGAAGTAAACAGCTTTTTGGAAGGGCTTGCAAGCCCAAGAGAAGCAGGACATGTCTATAAATAACATGGTTACCTATCTCAGACAAGTACCAGTCTTCTCTGCTCAAGAACTCCAGCACTGCTTCTCTGCCTTGCCTGGTTACTTCTGCCATGACATTCTTGGAAAAGAGAAATGCTTACTTCTCTTTCTCCTTTTTTATTTTACCCGTGTAAGGGAAGTGGGGCTGGGCTAGCTGCACTGTTCTGCTGTGCTCAGCAGCCAGGGGTCCAAGGAAGGCGACACAGTGGGGACATCTCCCTCCAGCACTGTCAGCTGGGCACTGTCAGTCACTGCTCTGCTGGGACATGCTGTATCTCCCAGCTCTGCCATCCCAAATGATGGCAACAGGCTGCTCCCAGGGGCAAGAGAGCCTCCTTCAGTCATAGGGCCTGGGGGTATTTCATAACTGCAAAGAGTCCAGCTGCCCAGAAAAAGCCTCTCAGTCCAGATTCAAAAGATATTTGATGGGCTGAAATCTGCATCTTCCCTCTGCACCTGCAGAGTGAGCTTGAGTGGATGCTGGGGCTGGGGAGCCCTCCCAGCTTGGGAAACACCAGGTAACTGGAGTCTCTGCCTTACAGAAACCCAAGTACCAGGTGCGCTGGAAGATCATTGAGGCCTGTGAAGGCAATAATTACATCTTCATCGATCCCACTCAGCTGCCATACAATGAAAAATGGGAGTTTCCAAGGAACAACCTCCAGTTTGGTAAGAAACCTTCCCTGCTGCTTGCCTGGTGGCATAAAGCTCATCACAGAGCTGAAATGCTTCAAGAGTCAGAGCCAAAGTTCTGGGTGGTATCCAGAGCTGCATCCAGACATTCCAGCGGCATCCTTAACCAGGCCTTGCCCTCTCCACACAGGGGTGGCGAGTGGTGGGGTGTAGCCTGCCTCCCCCCTCCTTTGCTCCAAGGAAGGCTGCAGGGGTCATGTCCCTCCTCTTGCATGTGGGCTCATTCCTAAGAACTTTGGTGTGGCAAAGTTCGGACATGGCCTCTTTCAGACCATCCTTGCTCTCAGTAGAGTTCCCCACAGATGTTTGCCAGCTCCTGACTAAGGGATGTGTCATCTTGTGTGAGCCCAGCAGGAATCCCCATCCACCAGACATCCTCCTCAAGGCATGTGCAGGACAGCTGCTCAATCTTTCTCTCTCTTACAAGTATATTTTTTTTTCTTTCTGCAGGAAAAACTCTTGGAGCAGGAGCCTTTGGAAAAGTGGTGGAAGCCACAGCTTTTGGGCTGGGCAAAGAAGATTCGGTGCTCAAAGTGGCTGTGAAGATGCTAAAGTGTGAGCACAGAGCAACTTGCAAGGGCTGAAACCCTCCAAGCTCCTCTGGGCAGGATGTAGTGTGTGCTCACCACATGTTGGTGCTCACAGGCTGCAACAGCTACTCTTTAAAGTTGTTTCTGTGCCAAGAACCAGATGCTGGAATCACACTGCTGCCTTTTTTGTGGGCAGGGGAGGCCAGAGGCACAGTTAGAGGACACGGTTTTCACTCTGTGTCTCCTCCTTTTGTTCCATAACCCTGTCAACACCTTTTTCTGTCCTGTCCCTTAATGTCCCCCTTGTCCCTCCCTCACTCCCTGACACAGTCCTTCTCTCACCTCACAGCATCAGCAGACACGGATGAGCAGGAGGCTCTCATGTCTGAGCTGAAGATCATGAGTCACTTGGGACACCACGAGAACATTGTTAACCTGCTGGGGGCCTGTACCTGTGGAGGTAGGATCCCCCAGCCCTGCTGCCCTCACAGACCCCTGACAGCACCCCTGCTCTGGGGCACAGCCTGAGCTGTGTGGGCTCTGCTGCCCTCCCAGGGACAGCAATCCTCAGGACAGGTCACTGTAACATCATTCCTTAATGAGCCTTCCTGCTGCTCTCCCAGGCCCAATCCTTGTCATCACTGAGTACTGTCGCTATGGAGATCTGCTGAATTTCCTCAGGAAGAAGTCTGAATCCATAATTATCCAGGATTCTGCCCTGGACACCTCTTTAGACAGTGCTGCTGACTACAAAAACATCGAGCTGGAGAAGAAGTACATCCGCAGGTAGGAGCAGAGCTGGGCTGGCTGCAGGGCTGAGCGAGGCAGGGCCTGGGCACTCACTGGGACAATGTAAGAGCACTGTGCTGGGAGAGATCAGGGTCAAAGGTCTGGGGACTGGCAGGACACCAGGATGTAAGAGCCACTGGGGTTGCATGTGTTTAGACCTGGTTGTAGTTCTGAGATTTTCAAAGACAGCAGACACCGAATATCCCACAATGAATCCGGGTTTCAGCCCTGTCTGTCCGGCCATAATTCAGAAACAAAACTTTTTATCTTCCTGCACTATTGGGCACATGGGTTTGGTAGGATGAAGCTGAGTGCTCCCCATCAGCCAAGAGCTTAAAAAAGGGGAACAGTACTTGGAGCCCCATAACACAGAAGGCCCAGGTCCCCTTTCTGAATCAGCTTCAAGTTTGCTTTTGCCCTTCAGCCCCTGTCTAAGCCACCTTCTGCAGGCAGGCATGTGGTTTCTGCTCTTGGTGGGTATGGAGCCGGGCAGAAGGTACTGCTGGAGGGTTCTAACAGCCTGCCCCCCTCTCTGCTGCTTCTCACTCAGTGACAGTGGCTTTTCAAGCCAGGGTTTGGAAACATATGTTGAAATGAGGCCTGTGTCGTCATCATCATCTTCAGCAGCATCAGATTCTGCGCAAGTCAGGGGTGAGTCAAAGGCCAATTTCTGTGATTTCGTGATTTCTTTCTTTTGGCCATCCTGTCTGGTTTAGCTCTGGGAAACACAGCACGCCACAGTTTGTGTTACTCGCCTGCTTTGCAGCAAATCTACATCTCTGCATTGAATTTCAGGGAGAAGCTCGGAGGAAGATGAAGGCAGGGAGGATCTCCGTCCCCTCAACCTCTCTGACCTGCTGCAGTTCTCCAGCCAGGTGGCCCAGGGCATGGCATTCCTCGCATCAAAGAATGTGAGTGCCAAGAGGACTGCTCCCAGCACACCAAGTGGGAAACACCAGTCCAGCCAAGCAGGAGCCACCCATCCTGGCTGCAGAAGGCTTGGGCTGTCTTTGGATGGGGTAGCCAAGCTCAAGCAAGCTGCTGCTGGCAATGGGCCTCTCTGCTCTGCTGGGCTCAGACAGGCTGGGCCCTGGTGTCTGGTGTTCCCTCCAGAGCCCTGGTGGGCAGTGTTACAGGGGGAACCCAGGGCTGTGCATCATGCTGGTCTCAACATTTTCTCCCCTCCTTTTACATGAGGTCAGGAACTTTGTTGTGAAGCTTTCTCGCTTTGGCAGCGTCCCTGCTACCTCAGGGACAAGGAACTGAAAGTGGCTGTTGAGCTGACTGCCAGAGCTGGCTCAGAGTGTCAGAGTCACCCTGGGACTGTTTCAAAGATGAGGACACGGTGTCAACAGCCCCTGATTCTGAGCCTCCCTCTATGGGGAAGATGACAGCCCCATGAGTAATTAAAAGAACAGAGCATGAAATTGAAAATGAAGTGCTTGAAAGAGAGCTACAAACATGTAATTTGTACATGACATGGTGCCTCAGCCGTTACATGTTTCCCGTGCCCCTAAAAGCATTGTTTTGGTGGCAGGTCTAGGCTATAGGGAATTTTTTGGGACTGCTGGGGGTCAGTGACTGGGTCTCAGTTGTGGTCTCTTCTCCCCAGTGCATCCACCGTGACTTAGCAGCCAGGAATGTGCTCATATCAGATGGACGGGTAGCCAAGATCTGTGACTTTGGCCTGGCCCGGGACATCATGAATGACTCCAATTACGTTGTGAAAGGCAATGTAAGTAATAAAAATGCACACAAGAGAAGGTACAAGGGTAGGAGGGGCTGGAGCATGAAGGACAGACAGGGTGTAGCATAAGTTGCCAGCTTGTCCCAGTCTGCAGGACTCTCTGCTCTTCCAGGCCCGCCTGCCCGTGAAATGGATGGCTCCAGAGAGCATCTTTGACTGCATTTACACAGTGCAGAGTGATGTGTGGTCTTACGGCATCCTGCTCTGGGAGATCTTCTCCCTTGGTAAGAAAGAAGCAGCTTGCAAACCTCTTTTGTTTTCCATGGCTCTCTGCTGCTCTAATGTATCTGCAGAAAAATTTCCAAGAAAGGAGGAAGGCTGACAAAAATCTTGGTTTATCAGGGTTATAAAACACTGTGTTATATTTCTAGAAGGACCATTCAAAACAAAGAATCCCACATCATTTTCTCTAGCTCTGACTTCCCTGGGTAGCACTGGCTCAGACAATACTCCAGGCTCCCTCTTCCCAGCCCTCGAAGGTGGAGTGTTGGACACTCTGGTCTGAGAGCCACCTCTGCTCCTTTTACTGTCACAGGGAAGAGCCCCTATCCTGGCATGGTGGTGAACAGCAAGTTCTACAGCATGGTGAAGCAGGGATACCAGATGGCCAGGCCTGACTTTGCTCCCTTGGAAATGTGAGTGGATGCACTGAGCTTCACACAGCAGTGATGGGGGGGCTGCAGCTGCCTCACGGCAACAGGCAGGGACATGGCATTGTCCATAGGTCTGCCTTGAGGTTAAGGATGGATCCTACCAGGCTGTCCTTGTTCCTGTAGGAAAAGGCCTGGGGCAGACTATCTCCTGTTTAGGGACAGGAGGGGAACACTCACATTCCATGTTTACATTCCTGAACTTGATGGGGTTTTCTTCTTTTTTGTAGTTAGCTTCTTTTGACTCTGATTATATAAGACAAGCCTGAGCAGGCTACAGGAGGGTAATAAGTGTAAGCCTGAAGTCTTAGTGGCATAAAGCTTCTTGTTGATTAGTTTGCTCTATCCACTCCAGTGCTCACCATTCCCTGGAGCACTGCACTCACCATGGCTTTCTGGAAGAACACAAGGGACTGCTCAGTACTGTGTCACTGACATGCAGAGTGCTGCAGGGAAGAGCCTGGGGCTGCAGACCCTCCAGCAGCACCATGCAAGCTCCCTGTCCCTGTCTGCCCTGCAGGTACAGGATCATGCAGGCGTGCTGGAGTCTGGAGCCCACACGGAGACCCACCTTCGACCAGATTGGCTGCTTCATCCAGAAAGAGCTGGAGGTGCATAAAGAACAGGTGAGGACCTCTGGAGAAGAGAAGGGGGAGGATGTCTTTCCCCTTACATGAACACAGCTTCTGGACACATTTTCTGTGCTATTCCTTACCATTAGCTGATGGGAGCAGTGTAGTGTTGGTAGGAAGTTCAGAGAAGCACCCAGCTGAAGAGTTAAATCACTCCCCACCATGGCCAAAGAGGACTGGGCAAGGAAGCACAGCTTCTTGACAGAAACCTCTCTGTGACAGGCAGTCATACACTACCAGCACAGCACCCCCTGCCCCATTCCCCTGGGCTTGCTGTGCATTCTCTCAGGACCAGCTGTCCACAAAAGCACGGGCACATGCCTGCCCTGCCTGTTCGCCATGCCCTGCCAGCACAGCCAAGGGTGGTAATGTGGAGTAAGCTGGTCACCCACACAGGAATAGGTGTCATACACAATCAGTGGGACCAAAACACACTCAGGGTGTTGTGTTTCTCCCTTTTCTTTCAAGGACTACACCAACCTCCCCTCCAGTGCTGAGGAAGACAGTGGCTGTGACACCTCCGGCTGCTGTGAGGAGTCCTGCGAGCAAGAGGAGAGCGGGCAGCCCCTTCTCAAGGGCAACAACTACCAGTTCTGTTAGGTGGGACCTTCACCCTGGGGTTGATCCTTGTCCTGGCTCCACAGAGCTCACTCTAGGACACAGACACCTTCTGCTTTGGCCGTCTCTGTGCTTTCTGAAGTGTGAGTGTTACGGACTCTCTCACCAAAAGGAGAGCAAAGGAGTCACCGTGGGGTCCCTGGAGTCTTATCTCACACATAGCACAGAGCTGTTAGGATGGTAACAGGCTCCATCTCTACAAGGTACACAGAAGTCCCCAGCACCTGCCTCCCCACGCCTCAGAGAAGGCTGTGGGAGTTTGGGTTTTGTAGTTTTTAAAAAAATACTAGTCACAGCCAAGTGACACTTTTTCAAGTGTCACTCACGTTACTGAACCCTTGTGTTTCATAAGCACATCTTGAAATGTCCTGGCACTGGAACTGCTCCACACACTCTCTTGACCATCCTGCTCTCTTCCCTTTGTCAGTCTGACCCTGGACTGCAATGTGTTTAGATACAGGTAAAGCTTCTACATAGCATTAAAAATGCATTAACCCCTATACTTCCTCATGCAATCCACCTCTCTGCAGCTGAAGCTTCTGCAGGGAGTGTTTGGGTGAAGTGAGCCACAGAGCCAACCCCAGGGTTATGTGAACTTGTACCTCACTAACAGGACAGAGGGACTGTTCTTTCTCAGGTAAAACACAGCAGCAAACAGTGCTCTTCCATGAGGGCACTGAACACAACCCAAATCCAGGAAAGAATGGCAGCTTAAAGAGGTCTAGAAATTATCAATATTATACATATCGTACAGAACTTCTGAGTTACTGAGCACGTAGCAATCACTGCCTTTGTCACTATTACAGACTTGTACTAAATTTCCTAAATGTACTTTAAATAGTGCAACTGAGGTGATTTTTTTCATAAGCTAGGGCCTAATGCCCTTCAACCTATTTCTCAGCTAGCTCTTTCTCAGGGTTACTACTGCCCCAGCCACCCAGTCCTGAGTAACTGGAAGTTACAGAAGCAGCTAAAGAACCTTCTTAGCTTCACCTGACTCGATGGGTAAAGGATCTCTATTCCAGGTACAGGCAAACTGCAACTGACAGGGCTCAGGCAAACTACAACTGCACTGCAGGTGGCCTTTGTCACACTCTGGGCTGTTTCTGATTCTATTAAACCTGGTTCTATGCTAACACCAAGTGATTCATTCCTCCTTACTAAATGAAAAGCTAATGTAACTCTATCTGTCAGCATTATAAAAAATAAAATAAGATGTTTAATAAAATGAGTCTCCTCTAGGGCTCTAAGGACTGTTCTCAGAGTATGGGTGATGCACTGGCCTACCCACTCACCCTGTAACTCTGTTCCTCAGCACCAGTTCTCAAAATCACTCGTTCTTGTGTAACACCAAAACTTATTAAAAACAAGGTTTTAAAGCCCTGAAGTAGTCCCTGTGCATGGATATAATGGAGTGTAACTTCAATTGTGATGATGGGCCATCTGACAAGTCACCATGTGGCACATGTCTCTGGGGCAAGTGCAATGCCAAAGGCAGGGCAAATGCAGAAGAGATTCAGTAGTTTGTACCTCTTCTCCTGAAGCCATCCAGGTCTTGTACACAAAAAGAAAAAACCCAAAAAAACCAACCCAAGTCACTTGACCACAGTTTCACCCCCAAAATTGGAGATAATTTATTAAATTTTATCACTGACTGAAAAAAGTCACTAATGTCTTTTATAATAAGTTAATGTTCTTAACAGGAAAAACCCCAAGCCATGATTACTGCATTTGCTCAGACTTAATACATTTACTTTAACAGTATGGTACTCAATAGGTTCCCCTTCACAGAAGGGAGTTTTCAACCACACCGCAAGCCTCAGAATCTTCCCCACTGCTCACTCAGACAAAATAAACTCCCAAGATGGCAACTTAGCAGTCTGGCATCCTGCTTGTCTCCTCTGTGGGTCACAGCAAACACCAAACACCTTCACCACTAGCCCTGGTCAAAGGGAGCTGCAGCAATGACAGTACAGCTTTGCACCCACAGCCCCAGGTGCTCTTCAGGTGTGCTGCAGAGGTCTCATCATGACTTCTCAAGGGGCTGACAAAGCAACCTGGGCAGCAGGAGACTCCTCCAACTCCCAGAGCACTGTGAGAACATGGGCAGGGCAGGTGTGATACCTGACAAAGTGAAGAGATTGCATACGTGGGTGCAGCTCTCCCAGCATTTCCATGAGGGTGGAATACGGAACCCTGCTCGCTCTGGTGACACTGCACTCATTGTTCTTCCTTGATTCCATAGACAGTGTTTTAGTGTCCCTCCCCTCTCCACAGCCACCCTTTGCACAGCACTTAAACCATCCTCCAACCCCTTGGCTGTCCTGGGGCTCAGTTCTTACACACTCCTCTCACTGTACCTTTTGGCTTCTAAGTTATTAGTGCTCATGTGACAGGACAGGACAAACAATTCTAGAAACACCCTGCAGCCAAAGCATCCACAGTCCTGGACCAGTACAGCTTCCAGGGAGGCTCCCCAGATACAGCATGTTAAAGCAGTGCAGCTCCACCTCCTCAAGACTCCTTGCAGCCAATGCCTATGAGAGCTCTGCAAGATTACCAAGCAGGAGTCAGTATCCTAAATTCACCTATTCAGAATGTTTTGGGGGAAATCATTGTAGCCATCTACCTTTTATGCCTGGTCCCACACCCCAAACCCTGCCACCAATAAGCACAAAGAAGTCAGCAAGCAAGATTCAGAATGAAAAAACCTGTGTGTGCTTGATCACACAGCTACCAGCAATTCCTCTGCCCTCTCCAGCTGCAGGGAGGGCAACATCCTACAGCCCTGAACAGCAGGTCCATCACATGCCTTGGAGGCAGTTGTAGCCTGCAAGGGGGTGACAGACACCTGCTCACAATGCTAAGGAAGCACAGAGCTCTTTGGTCAGTAACAGCAGTCAAAGCCACCAGCATCACATCTCCAACCTGTAAAAATAAGCTCTCAAGCCAGACAGCTGCAAAAGCTGGCTCAGCCTGCCCATCCACACAACCAGAGACAGAAACCAACAGGCTATTTTGTTACTCAGCAACCTCCATCCTCCTCCTGCTTCACCTCTACATCCTCTCCCATTTCTGTTTTGATCTGGGCCACCCCGAGCCGGTAGAGTGCGTCACGGATCACCACCTCCCCCGGCTGGCAGCTCTGCACCACCTCCTGGATCTGCCTGTTGACAATTTCCCTGCTGGTGAGGAAGTCCATGAGGCGGTTGTAGAGGTAATAGTGCGTGGGGTTCTCGAAGGTGATGGGCCTTTGGCGCACGTTGCTGGTTTTGCTGTCGTTGATGGCGGCGATGATGGCGCCGTAGGGCTCCAGCTCGCGGCACAGGGAGATGCAGTGGTGCCGAGCCGTGGGGTCCCAGGGGCCGCTCTGCTCCGAGCCTGTGTGGACGATTCGGCGCGCCGGGGACTTGGTGATGGGGTGCTGAAGGGAGTGCTCAGCCACCGTCACGTCTACGCTGTAGTGCTGGTCCAGCAGTTCAGGGCAGGACACGTACTGGGGGAGAGACACACACACACATCACGTACAGCAAGGAACTTCCCCATCTGGCAGGCCAAGCTCCAACCAACACTATGACCCAGGACAGAGGGAGGGCTAAATGATCCAAGCTTCCCTTACATGCCACAAAGATGGTATGCACGCTCCCTCCTCACTTGTATGGCCTCAGATTAACCCAAGGCATGAGGAACCATCTTCCTCTCCCCCACTTCTCAAGGAATAACAATACTTTGAAAGAAGTGAGCTACGTGCTCCAAAGTTCATGACCTGAACTGTCACAGTGCACTGCCAGCACAGCTCTTCCTATTAAGGACAATTAATCAAACAATCCCCAGGCAACACCCAATACATTCTGCTATGTTTAGGAGTGATGCACTGGCAAAGATTAAATTAGGAGATACTTATCAGGTCAAAATCACCCCTGGCATTGTTCAAGACTGGGCTGGATGGGGCTGTGAGCAACCTGGCCTAGTGGAAAGCAACCCTGCTGGTGGCAGGGGGATGAACTGGATGAGCTTTGAGGGCCCTTCCAACCCAAACTATTCTGTGATTCTATAAAATTATCTTGAGCCACAATGCAGGTTACATATGGCAGGGGTAATTTTAATCTCCCTTGCAACTTTTCCATATTGGGCTGGCACAGCACAGAACAAAGACATAACTAACCGTTGGAGGCTCCATAGGGTCAGAGAAGCAGCCCTGGTTCTTCCCCCACATCTGGGAAGTCAGGCCAGGCCAGCAGAGGTCTGCACATAGTGCCACTGAAGAGGCTGTATCAACAACATACACTGGAGGCCAGTGACGTGAGGATACCAACAAGTCCACATGATCCCGAGCATTTTCTCCTCTCACTATGTACTTTGAGCCACACACAACCTAGGAACAAAAAGGATTAACATCAGCAGCACAATAAAACTGAAAACCTACAAAAAACAATCTAGTCTTAAAAAAATTTAGCTTCCTTTAAGATATTCCAGACTATACAGTAACCAGACAGCTACCATCTCTAAAGATGCTCTGTTTCCTCCTCATAAACATTCACCTTGTCTTGGGGAATTTTCCAAGCCCTGAGGAACATGTTTCATTCCTAAGTCTCAGAGAAGCCCATTCCATTACTTCTATTCAGGAAGGAAGTTCCATGCTGTTAAATCAAATTATGAAAGCCAAGGAAGAAAAAAAACCATAGTGGCTCCAGTCTTCCTTACCTGATGTGGACACACTTTGTAGATTTTCCCTCCTGTGTGATGAGCAGAAGGTGGTGTAATGCTCGTCCCATTCTGCACAAACTCATAGAGGGCCAGGAGGGAGTAGCAGAGCTCATCCTAGAAAAGACAGGCCCCAGAGAAAGTGACAAAAAATTAACAGACTCCTGCAGAGAGGGAAAAGACAGCAGGCAAGGTCTCCCAAATCCTAATTTGCACTTCATCCAATAACCTCCTAATCCCACACTCAGGACTGTGAGGATGACAGGCAATTACGCAATGCTGAGCTGGTGACAAGGTAATTACAGGCTTCATTTCTTCTAGCCCACAAAGGTTCAATTTATTTCACCATGTGTAAATTATCCTATAACCTGCTGTCACCCATCCCTGCCCTTAGTGCAGTCAGATGAGAAATTAATTGTCTAGGATGGCAAGAGTGGATGAGGGAAAGTCAGTGAAGAACAGCTCCACTCCTGCAGGCTTGTATGTGGGCAAACAAGCCATTACCTTTGTGTGTGATGCCTCCCAGGGGATGCCACACTGTGTCAGAAAGCTCTGCAGCTCCTCCTCACTGTAAGAGTTTATCAGCTCAGGCCTGAAGACTTCTTCCTGAAGGAGCCTCACCAAGGCACTCCCATTACCTGCAAAGGCAGGAAACAAACCACAGCACTAATTCTCAGGAAGGGAACTTACCAAAATAATTTCTTATGAAGACTACAGAAGCAGACTGCACAACCCACGGCCAGCAAGAGAAAGCTGTGAACAGTCCTACTTGCAAAGCACATCACAGCCCACACTTGTCTTGAGCCCTTCACTGCTGAGGTCACCAGACTGAGCCCAGCATAGCTGCAGACTCCATAAACACTTATCTGTCCTGTCATTTGTAACCTTTAGATGGCTGATGTGAGGATAACCAAGTGAAGAAGAGCAGAGATAAATGTTACTGCAGCCTTTGGACTGAACAGCTCCAGGCTCAGCCTTCACATTTCTCTGGTGCTTTCTCTGGAGCTCCACTTCCACAAAACCCACACAGCTCTTCTGCAGCCCAACTCTGAAGCAGCTGCAGCTCTGTCTGCAAAGCCAACTCACACACTTGTTAAGCTTGCAAAGCCAGTTTTCCTTCGTATACTCAATACCTAAATTCTTAAGGGAACGCCCTGATCTTAGCTCTCAGATCTGAGATTATTCCTCTCAGTTTCTTGCTCCATGCAGTCAATATGCAGTGGGTATTGACAACTCTGATCAGGATCAGCACACCACTCTCCTAGTTTTTTCTCAAGTTCTATAAAATCTTAATCACACTTAATTGAGATTGTAACACTGAGGTACAAAGTGCTACCTGCAACTTCCACACTCCAAGTATCAGCCTAACATGAAACAAATACTGAGACTGACATTCAAGATGTGCATGCAACCCTCTGCCATCAGACTATCCCACCAGGGGTGCAATGCTCTCATGTCTCCATGGCATCAGAGCCCACAGTGCATCTAAACTTCAGAGGAAAAGTCAAGCCTCAAGCAGCAAAGTAGCCTGAGAACAGCTGAAATCACCCCAGTGGTCCTGTCTTTTCTCAGCACACATAACTTTTAAAGTGTAATGCAATCAGCAATGTTTAATGCTAAACATCACCAACGTTTAGACTGAAGTCACCAACACATCAAGCACTCCCTTAATAAGCACAACCTGAGCCATTACCTGGCACTGGCTGTGCATGTAGGTTCTTGTCCTTCTCTGTATTGATCACCACTGCTCCTCTCATCAGTGGAGGGAAGAAAGGAGCAACAATAGAGGCATCAAACTTTGTGATGGGGATGCTAGAAGGAAAAGCCACCTGCTCAATCACCTCTGTCTCCATGGTGGACCAAAAGTCTTCTACATTCACTTCACTTGATGGCAAGTATTCTGGCCAAGTAAACTACAGAGAGAAAGGAACACTGATGAAATACAAATAACCACATTTCATTTGACAGTTTTATGTCAGACTCACAGCATGAGGACTATCTAGGAGAGTGCTCAGCCCAAATAGCACAAGGTTCCTACAACCACTTTGCACAGGGTAAGACTCAAAATTTGACATACTTGACATAAAAGCCAGACATGTTACATTCTCCTACTAGGGCTTTTTTTCCCCCATTAGAAAGACAGCACCTCAGAAACTTCAGGAAAAAAAGAATGTGTTCATGTCAAAGGGAAACCAAATTCAACTTCCATTCAAGGCTCCTACTGCCCAAGGCTGCTGGACAAAAGCTGTGGTCCAGGGATAAAGGATCTTGTTTTCCCCAAACTACACATCAACACCTCTAAGCAACACAGGCTGCTGCTCCAGCCACATCCTCTTGTCAGGCATCAGCAGAAAACCACTCACAAAGGTCTTGTGTATTTATTGTGCACCATGAAGACCAGAGTCAGCAAAAAATCATTATGATCTGCTTTGAACATGAACAGGATGTGAACTGTGGGAAAAACCTACCTCTATATTTTTCAGTGCTAGGACATTTTCTGTATTCCTCTGGGCTATTTCCACCTTGGGGGTTATGCCACAGATTCCACAGATCATATCATTGTAGTCCCGGACTGTCAGGCATTCAAAAGCCCAGTAGCCATTGCACAGCAGTTCCTGGAGCTGACCCTGCTCATCAGGGCTCAGGTGTTTTTCTGAAAAGAGAACAATGCCACTATTACAGTTTTCACACCCTGAATCCAGTGGAGAAGTAGTAGGGCTTTCCTATGGAGGATAAAACCAAACCTACCCTCCAGAGAATTGTTACAAAAACAGCTCATAGAGGTAGTTTGGTTTAGGAAGTGATTTAATAGCAACATACCATACTAAAATAGGCGAGGTTTGCCTTTTTATAACCTAACAACCATCATCAGGTCACAGTTTGGTAAAAAGCAAGAAGGAAAACCCACCAGTTTGCTCCTGAACAGAGTCAAGGATATTGCCAACAGTCACTCTGGGATCCTCTCCAAGTTTAATGTGGTTTCGGATTGCAAACAGGAGATCCAGGCTCACTAACAATTTGTTGCCCACATTGAAAAGGCCTGCAGTTAAAACAAGACAGTTATTGTCTGCAGGATTCCAGATCTTCCTCACAAAGAAATATATTCCTTACTGATAGACAACACACTCACATGAGTACAGTTTAGAGGATAATGGAAACACAAACAGTGCTTCTGCACCTCTGAAATGTACAGTTCCCTGCTGAAAGATCAACTCCTTCCACAGACTTGTCTATTGATTTAAAAAGCTACAGGAACAGCTGCCAATCCATCTCACAAGCCCATGCCATGACACAGCACCCTCCAGAGATGTCTCTGACTATGATCCCTGGGGCTGCCTTGCAGAACTCAACAGTCACACAGAGACCTACCCCAGTGAATCTTCCTCACTAGAACATTCCTGTGTTTTCACTCACAAATACAGATTTACTTGTAGAATAAGCAATTAAAAAATAATTCAAATTTAGTACACTGGGGAAGGGAACAAGCTTTTCCATGCCTGGACAATGCCCTGATACAATCCCAAGGCTTCCAAAGGGTTCAGACTGTAGTCATGCTGTACACACACATCTTTCCTACCTGTGTAAATGTCAGTGAAGCTATGGAGGGCCAGACACTGCAGGTTCAAGCACACTTTGACCTGAGCTGTAACCACCTGTAACTGATTGGCTGTCAGCAGCCAGCACTCCTGAGGACCAGCAAGGGAACTGCAACACACAACAAAAAAAAACACTCTGAGTGAAGCAATGGGTTTTTCAGTCCAGCCCAGCAGTAAGTTTAGACATTCCAGTTGACCTAAGTTCATTATTACAACTCACCACATGATATCACACCAGGAAAAGAAAGGTTACATTTTAAAACAGATTTCCCAGGCAGAGTCAGATCACTGTTTACATTCTCTTAAACACCACTGGAACATCCCTCCAGCTCCATACACTGGGCACTTACAATTGGAGAGGTGGAGAAAACCTATGGCCCCAGCTGCCCTGGGAGAAGTGTCTGTACCACTGCTGTGGTGATCAGTAACACATTCCACCCAACAGCCTCTCCCTGCACAGGGATTCAGAAAGGTCTGCTCCTCTACAGTGTAATTGCAGAGGGGGAAGCTCAGACAGGAGTGTGCCAGTGGCTGAAATACTGCTGTCCACCTGAGAAAACAGGAATCAAGGCCAAAGTCACCTCCTTCCCACTGGCAGGGTTTCAATTAGAGCCTGTGCAGGTACATGAGAGTCCCACACACACAGCACTGCAAAGCAGGCACACACAAGTATTTACAATGCACAAATTGGTAAATCCCATGTTGAGGGCAGGGTGTGAGACTGCTCTGTTCTGAAAAAAATACAGAGCATAAAAAGTATCTCTTTTAGAAAGATCTTAATTGGTCCCAGCCTGACCAAAGCAAATGTCCATTATTTGTATCAAGAATTTTTTTTGTGGAAGAAAGAAACAACATTAACTCCCCAAAATTTTGTCCTATGGAAAATTTTAGATCATGTTTTCAGAAACAGGAGGATTCTGGCAGACTCAAGGAGCAGATATCCTTCAGGCTTTCATACAAATCTAGTTAAAGCAACCTAGCCTATGTACTAAAAGTTTCTGAACATTGGATTCAACTTGGATATTTGGTCCAAAAAAGCATTTGCTCAAGCACACAATAAGAAATGAAGGAATGAAAATATCATAAGCCAAAAGATCCACACAGGAAATATTCAGACCAGGGAGAGAGAAAAAAAAAGGAAATCACACAATGCACATCTGCAAACACACAAGTTTTTCTCTCTCAAAGCATCAGAATTGAAAACAGAGGGGATGACTAATGAAAACACTCTGTGTCAATAAGAAAAAAGTTACATCCAGACTCTGCAGTCACTCTCTGATCCTGCTAAACCCTTTCCACACACATTTAGCCTATTCATGTCACTTTCACCAGCTTCACTACCAGGGGCTAAAGCAAATATTTCAGGCAGACTCAGAACAAAGAAAACATGAGTTTGAAAGAGGCAAAACCCAAAGCAGAATCTTACTTCTGTCCCCCTTTGAACAAGGGGCTGTTACACAGGAGGCACTGCACACAGGGAGACTCGTAGTAGTTGGACCAGGAGGTCTGTTCAATGGTCACTGCCTCCTCAGTCACGTCAGACAGGATGACTGGGGAGCTGTTGAGCTCATGGATGAGGGAGAAGATATCTGCCAGCTCCGACTCGCTCTCGGGGATCTGCATCACCTTGCGCAGCAGCTGCAGCGTGGACTGACGCTGGATTTCCTTCTGGGACGGCGTCAGGGGCTCGCTGGTGTTCAGCACGCCCGACTGACCTGGACTGACTCCCTAGAAAGCAACATATCCAGCTAGGCAAGCATGGGGATGAAATATTAAGCCCAAAGAAGTCACAAAAGGTAGCAGAAACACAGTAACCTTTGCACTCAGTAAACTTGGCTTCTACGCTACTGCTGAATCATTGACTCCACACAGAAGCTACCAAAACCAGTTTATTACAGCCCAGCCCTTCACTCCTGCACTGCCAGACCATCACAGATTGGCCATTAAACTGTTAAGTGCAGGGATTGGGGATCCAGAAGGTGAGGATAACCACCAACAGGTATATAAACACTTCAGTAACCCTCATCACTTGAACCCCCATCACTTGAACCCCCATCACTGTCTTTCTCCACAGGTTATCAGGAACACTCAGGGCAGCCTGCACAGCTCTCCAGAAGCTGGAAGAACCAAGTACAAATAGAGAACTGGGGGCTGTGATACACAGAACACACTAATCAATACCAATTAATCAGCTACAGTCCACCCTTCTCCAATGCACATAGTGTCACAACAGAATGCACAAACACAGGAGAACCAAGCTCCAGGTTGTCCCAGGAGAACAGAGAAGACAAACAGGCTGATTTGTTTAAGCCCTGAAACTCTTCTGTCAACATTTCAACCTGATTTTCTGACTAGTCTAGCAAATGAGACAAATGATCAGCAAAAAGCCCAGAGAAAACAATGAATTGTGTGACAGGAATGTTAAACAGATCTACAATCAGAAAAAAAGAAAATAACAAAATGAGGAAGAGACAAGCCACATGCCTCTCAGAATGCAAGCTGAGCTAAGCACACTGTTGTTCCTTACACAGCTGTTTGTGAGTTTCACACAGGCCATCTCAGTTTGTTTGTGTTTTTAAAGAAAAAACAAAACCACTGAACGAAGCTATGCTCTTCAAAATAAAAAAAGGCATGTGGATGAGTCTACTCACAGACTAAAATCCTGTCTATTTGCTGAGTAGGCATTTCAGCTAAGAGCAAGAAAGCTAATTTTTTCTTTTATTGTTTTAAAAACGTGACAATTCAGTACAAGAAAAGCTAACATTTGAGACTGTAAGGGCAAAGAAAAAACCAAAACAAAAAAACAAACAAACCACCCAGAATTAATTACATCCACACAGAGCAGCAGACAACTGAAAGCATATTTATACATCAGACAAAAAAACCCCTACATCCAGAAATAAATTCAGGTTGGAAGTAAAATTGCTCTACAAACCCTTAAAAATAGGAAGCTCTACTACAAGATGTACTAACTTAACTGACACTAGCCCCAAACTGCTCACAAAGCACAGCATACTTGGGAGTTTCTTGATGAAGTCTGAAGTTCAACAAAGCTGACACAGCAATGCTGTGACTTCAGGGTAGATTTCCCAGCATGTACTGACACAACAGAAGCATTTTTAAGTTGAGGAGACACCCAGTGGTAGCACTGGATGTGCTCAGACTCACACACAGCCTGAAGCACCACTGCTACAGGAGTTAAAAAACATCATCACAGATATTTTAAGTAGGAACCATTCTGCCAGAAAAGTTTATCATAATGGGGGGAAAAAAAAAAAAGCTCAATCCATTTTTCCACAGGGACTTGCAAACTAAACTTCTCTGCCCAGCTCACAACAGACACATGATAAAACAAGCCAGCTTGAACCTTACCAGTGATTTTGCTGTTTTCTCAGTCCTGTCTTTGGCAAGGTTGTATCCACAGCTTGGACAAATGCGTGGTTTGTGCCTGTTTGTATACACATAACTGCAGGAGGGGTTCTTGCATTTCCCTCTGCCACGTGATGTTGCTAATCCCAAATCCTGAATGACACAAGAGAGATGTTTGCTGACCTTGACTTTTAATAGTTGGACTCCATGATCTTAAAGGTCTTTTCCAGCCTGAATGACTCTATGATTCTAAGCCAACAAGATTCTAAAAAAGATTATTACATGTTTTATCTCCACTTTATAACATCTTGTTTAAACATCAATAGCAAGGGCTGTCACTTTGCACAGAATCCTTTAAGTGGCACTTAAACATTCTGGGGCCAGTTCTCCAGACCAGAAGCACATTAAATTCATTCAGAAACCCCTGATCCTCCCTGCTGAACTCAAGGAGGGATGGGGATTATGCATGGGGACAAGTTAAAATCCATCTCTTAACAAGGCCCCAAACATAACTGCAAAACAGAGCACAGTCATCCTGGACTAGGTCTAGAGATTAGTTCATGTTAAAAATGAGATGTATTTGGGCAAGTCAGTAAAACAGAAGTCCCAGAACATTCTCATCCCAGAGAGGACACTCCCTGTGGCAGAAGTCACATGTTTGAAAAATTCTCACCAAAGTTACGGTGCAACTGTATTTGTAGGAAGGGAACATGTCTGGTTTGACCTCCACAATTTTAAACTCAGATGCCCTGCTTGTCACAGAACTGTGGAGCTAGAGAAAGCAGAAAAAACAACACCCATCAGACCTACAACTCAACACATACATGCATCAATAATCAATATCTATTAGCATTCCTGCCCCCAAGAGATTAATTAATGTTCATTCAATATCCATAATACCACATTGCACGTGAAGGCATTACAATTCACAGATTCATTTCAGCACCTTGGCATACTCAGTCATACTTTACAGGTGAAAAGCTCAGTATTCAGTATTGCATGTCAGATTGTCAAAGCACCAGCAGATCCTTAAAACATCCTCTGAAAGTAGCTGGGAGGTTCCCAAAGTAACCAGCAGCAGGACTGTCTGACAGCATCTCTCAGCTCAGTTCCCACATTCAACCACCAAGCAGTGATTCTGCTACCCAGCCATATAATAAAAACAGCCAGTCACAGATCTCATCATCATAAGGCTGCTACATTTTTGTTCTATTTGTCACTCAGGTCATATCACTCACCTGGGTGACAAAACACAACATGAAAAAACCAAACCAAAACCACAAACAAAACCCTCCCCCCAAAAAACCCAGGAAAATAATTTGCATTTGAAGAACAACCTTTCGCTCCTCTGCAGTCGCTGGCTGCACAACTGACTGGCCCAACTGTTTCAGTGTACTGGGCTTCAAGCCTGATGTTCTCACAGGAGAATGCTTGTCTAGGAGGAAAGAGATGCACCAGGTTAAATGTGAGAAAACAGGTTCTGTTTCTTTCTGACACCTTTGGTAAATGCCACTGTAGTCATGTGGTATCTTTCCTCTGAGATGGAAATAACCAAGCAGTTGTTTCATGGTCCATTTACTACACTTGGGCAGAATCAAACTGTTTTTTTCCTAGCATTGGTAACCACCTCCCTTGAAACCCATCTTCTTATTGGCAGACACCACTTCAGCATGGTGAAGAAAGGCAACAGCTCCCAAAAGCACACAGAGAATGCTGCTTTTACCAGTACTTGCAAAGGCCTGCCTGCTGCTCGGCTGCTCTGTGCTGGTTTCTCTCCCCACACTGGTTGGAGCAGGCAGAATGGCTCGCATGGGTCTGGCTGCAGCCAGCAAGGAGGGCTTGGGTCTTGGTTTGCTCTTTACTTCTTGTCCCTTGTGTGTAGCAGCTGTTGCATCAGTTCTGAAAAACAAGAGCTACAAGTGGAAAAATATTCCATTGATTTCCCCTCAGGTTCAGATTTCCTCTTTTCCCTGAAATGTGCTTTGTTAGCACACTAATCACAGTGACTACAATCTGTCACTTAAAAAAAAATTAGTTTTGATGGACAAAGACTCAAAGGAACAATCCTGAACTGGCACAAAACAGATAGCAAACACAGTAAGTCTTACAGGAAGCACTGCCAATAGCCTTCAACTTTCCTTGGACTAGTCCCATGAGCACACAATAGACATCATATGCTCCCATAACACATGGAAAACTGACTCACCCCACCACTGGCTTTTTCACAGAGGCATTTGGACTCAACACCTCAGAAGACGTCGACATCCCCAGCCCTACACTTCCTTTCTCTGCCAGCTCCGAAGAAGTGTCTGCTTGCCGCTGGCTCTCCTGGCCCAGCACCACTCCAACAGCACTCCTCTTGTCTTCAGCAAGCACATTATTTGGGAGAAAGTGGTCATCAGAGATGATCACTTCCTCCCACTCCATCTCAGGCATCTGCCCTCCAGCAGGCACAGCATTCAGCAGCTGGCTGACAGCTTCAGAGCTCTCCAAGGCGGACTTGGAGGAACTCTCACTAATGGCCGCGGGTTCTGTGAGGGCTGACTGCTGACCTCTTTTAGCTGCTGGAGTTTTAAGAGAGGTGCTTGAATTTGGCTCAGATTTGATTTTTGGTTGCTTTTCCTGGAACAAGAAGAGAGTCACATTTCAGAGCTTTCAGCTTTCACAGATAAGCCAGTCCCCTGCACATATGCCACACTTCCCATGGCCTATTTAACGCTGGATCCAAACAGTAAAATCCTAAGTGTTTAAGCAGTGAATTGTATGGGAGTAGACAGACAGCATCTCCTACAACAGCAAAGGCCCTGCTAATATTGGCCTCTTGGCCCTTCATGTATTATTTTTAGACACTGTTTACTTTGAAGAATCAATCTTTCTTAAACTCCCTTAAATATCACCATTAGCATCAACACCACAAAGTCACCCACTCTGTAGCAAGGGCCCATCTCCTACGCTCCTCTTTCACGGCTTCAGCTCTCTAATGCTGTCTGCTCTTTCACATTATTGAGCAATCAAAGGGAGTTACAACAGAATCTGCATCTTTTGGATACATGCTTTCAGAAAAGCAAGCATGATATCCAGCCAGAAAACAGGATTACTTCGGAAGATTATTTTGACTTTAAGAAAAATGTTACTTCCAAGACTACGGGTACAGAAATCATTGTACCAGAGTCAACAGAGGTACAATGAACATGAATTAGAATATGGGAAACTGTATCAGAAATGGAATCCAGCAGATCAGATTAAGTCTGAAAGACAAAAAGGAAAACCCCCTCTAAAACCTTTCTGAACAGCAGCAGACATGCCATGTTCAGGCAGAATCCAGAAATACTTTTTGCTTTCAGCCATCTCTCTACCTCAGCAAGTTTACCAAACGAAAGTGAAGATGTCACCATGACTATTTGTACCCTACCACACAGGAAGCTCAGCCTTCAGCTCAGACACTACAGTTTGCAAGCTGCCCAAGAGTTCTCATCCCTGAATGTTTAATAGATCCAAACACAAAGCAAAGGAGGTTCAGAACAAATCCACACAAAGCCACTGAGTGTCAATGCCAATTTTCACAAGAACATCCTTTAAATTGTGCCTGAGGAGTTGTGCTTCAGACAGAAATGCACATCTGTTCAAAGCTGACTAATTTTCAGGACAGTGCCAAGGTTTAAGGATCAAGTGTGTTTTTCTGTACACAGCTAGCAGAGATGCCAATAATTTAAGCAGAGTAGGCATCATGTGGAGAAAGACTTTGCCACTCAGACAAGCATCACAACTCTACCAACACCTGGAAATTTCCTTCCAGTCAGAACATCATGACCAGACGTGTGGCTATGAGACAACAATACCCAACAGCACTTCAGCTTCCACTAGATCAACTTTATTAACAAGCTCCTAAAGGATCATGGACCTCCTGTAGTTGAGAATTGCTCCTCTTCTCTGCTAAAAAAACAAATGCTGAAAGATCACAAAAAACTAAATTTGTAGAAGAATTTCAAATGCTGGTATTAGTTACCGCAAAATAACTTCCCAAGCTTAGTTGGGGCAGCAGCAGGAAGATCATACAGTGCCTTCCAGTCACAGGAACTGTGCCAGAAGAGTGTGTATCCTCACAAGGAGAGAGTTAGCAAGCACAGCCCCATCTATTCTAACACATACAAGTAGCATTTTTACCCAGGTGTGGTGATTTCAGGTCTCACCTTGACCAAGTGTGCTCTGCAATGGTGACTTGCTCCAGTACATGCACTGGAACACAAGCACAGGGATCGTTTCTGGTGTACCTGACCTCCTGTGCTAGATCTACAGGTCTAGAAGTATCACAGGCATTCACAAAACCAGCACTTTTTGTCTTAAAGTCAGGAAAGGAAAGAACTTTACCTTTGGGACCCATTTTCCTCCCAGGAAGTTTCCACACGTTGGGCATTTTGGTGGCTTATGCCTGGTGACATAAGTGAAGGAACAGCCGGGATTGGTGCAATTTCCATGTCCCCTGCGAGTATAGGTGGTTGTCTGAAACAAGAATCATCAAGAATTTGTCTATGGACCTGAAAACCACAAAGCTGTGCTGATCACTTCCTTGTTCCTCATAAGCATTTTACAAATGTTATTTGGCAAATCACCAGCCTTCCACTATTATTCATTTTATTGAACAAACACCACCCAGCCGGGTCAGGGTGAGACAGCACCATAACTACTGCACATCTAAATGCTCAGCCTCTGGTATTATCAGAATTTAGATCAACCTGCAGAGCAGACATGAACAATGCACACAACCTCCTGGAGAAGCTAATCTTCCAATTACAGTGATTTCACACTTCTTTTTGAACATGAAAAAGAGAGTAAGATGGCATTAAAATGTTTCTAACAGCAATCCACAGTAAGACAAGACATGATTAATACTCGTGACAACACAGCAAAAAGACTTGAAGACAAGCACTCAGGATGCAAAGGCAGTTTTGTCAGCAATTTGTGGTTGTATGGGACAGTCAAGTGTTCCCTGGTCCTTCACTGTAACTTGCTATGAACTACTGGAACACAAGCAGCATCACCAGGCACTATTTATACAAACAACTAAAGTAGAACCTGTCATCTCTGCAAGGACAACTGCACCAACACATTTGAGTTTTTGTCAGCACAGCACTTTCCAACATCCTGTTCCCAACACTCCCAAGGGAGTTGTTGTACTGTAACCCCCTAACTAGGTAGAGATTTTTTCTAGAAATGCAAGGCTGCTGTCAAAGAAATGAGTCAATTTAAACTAGATCCTTCTCAGGAACAAAAACCTGAGGTATTTCCATTCTCCCCGAGACAACTGGAAGTGCATCACACTATGCACCACTATAAATATCTGCAGTGTTCCACCAGTTGGAAGCATAGAGAACCTGGAAAACAGGATTTGATGCTGGCTTATATAACAGAAGGAGCTGCAATACTGACTGTACAGTGAACTCCCAAAATGGCTACAGAAACACAGGCGGCTGAAATGGTTAGATTAGTGAATTCTTCCTCACGCAAAAGACTACATAGTTTTTTATGTGGCTTCTCAAAACCTCAGATCATTGCTCCTCTCCTGCCACACAGCCAAAACTAGAGTTTTGGTGTTCATTTTCCTGTCAAAAGAGGAGATCCTTGCCCTTAAAGGGGTAGACACTGGCTTTTCATGAAGACAAATATGCATCAAAGTAGTGGATGCAGGTGGCTACACAGAAACTGCTGTTGGCCAGATGTGTTGTGTGTGATAGTTCTATCTACTCCATCTGTTTCTAAGAATTCCCTCAGGAGGAAGACAGAAGAAATGGGCCCTATAACACACAGTAGGAAGTCAGAGACACTCTGAGCCTATGCAAGATATAACACAAGGGACAAGAAATACATCAACTAATATGGCAACTCCAAATTGGATTATGTCTAAAAACTGAACCATGAGCAAATCCCTGCCACTCTAACATCTTTAAGACCAATCTATGACAATACATCTAAACCTTAACATACCATACAAGATTCTGAAATTCTTACCAATTTAATTGATGCTGGGTTCTCCACAACAGAATGAGCTGGCAAAGGTAACATGATAAACTGTGTTGCAGGTGTGGACGAGCCACTCTCTTCAGTATCCTAAAATGAAGTCAAAGGGAAAATACATGCAGAAAACAGAAAACATGGTGACACATATCCCTCCCTCTCATGAACATTAATGTGTCTTCAGGACTGATGAGACCAGAATACAGGACAGAGCAGTAACCATTTCAAAAGCAATGGTCTTACCAGAAGTACTCTGGAAATTACCAAACTCCTCACACTTTGAAACTGAAAACAGAGAATCCAACTCATCACAGACTAAGGTTTTCTATGATTGATCCTTAAAACCTCAGCCAAAAATGACTCCCTTCTACCTCTCTGCAACCATGAAAACAGCTATCATGAGCACAGCAGCAGCATTTTTTGTCACCAAAATCTTGCAATGCAACTGCAGAACCCATTTACTGGCAATACTCCATATATTGTTACAACAAATGATTAACAGAACTCGGCCATGCTAAGGCACAATGGCTGAGTCAATCTGCAAGCAGAGGCAACTTAGTCATGGAGTTACTTTCATATGACTGATTGCAAAAGTTTGTTTCTTTCAGCACTGAGCATCAACAAATTGGGCAATCAGACAATCTCCTGCACCCACAGAGGATCTCAAGTAAAATGGAGGAAACAATACTTAGATGTTTCAGGTGAGATCTGGAAGGAGTCTGAGTGTCACTGCGAAAACTTACCCTCCCAGTCACCACGGTGACCACAGACACCCCATTGGGCACCTGGGGACGGGCCACAGTGATGCTCCCGTTGGAGATGTCTGTGGAGCTGCTAACCAGAGTCTCCTCAATGACCACTCGGGCTGTCTGGTACGGCTGTCCTTCTATCTCCAAAGAAGCCTCATCCAAGAGGATATCTCCAGCCACTTTGTCTGTCACAGGCCCAACATAATGAGAGAGAACCTCGGAGGCAACCCCTTCTTCTGCAGCCTCGGGCTGGGCAAAGGCTGCTGTGTCCTCTGCCAGCCCCTCGATGGCAATGCACTGCTCCGAGACGCCGGCCTGGCCTGAGTCCACAGAAACGATGTTCTGCATGGCATCACGGGACACGCTGGTGACATTCCTGGGAGCCACCAAGCCTTCAGATGCTGCTGGGCTCTGTGTCACACACAGCTCCAGAGACTGCCTGCTCCTGTCTTCCTGAAGAGTGGTTTTGGGAATAATTATATAATCGGAGCGAGGAAGAATCTTCCGAAAGCCCGGAATGTCAGGGACTACTACAGTTCGAGTGAGTGCCTTGGAGTTCTGTGGGCAAAAACAGAGGATGGAAAAAATGAACATGAGAAAACAAAGAGATTCAATTATCAACCCTGCTATTTCAGTGCCTAAGGTAAAAACAGTATCCTGAAGCAGTTTGCTGGGAATTTCTCCACGTGAGAGAGCCTGCAGAATCCCTCTCAGTCCCGGTTCATTGCCCACTTTACCAACACTCACTCTGACAAAAGGACACAAAAAATAACTGCTGTGAGCAGGTACCAGACATATCCATCTCAGATTACAGAAAATCCTCCCTCAGCTAAACAGAAGGCAAAGGCAAAAGGTACCGGTCGCAGACTGCTTCTTTAAAGGCTGCCCAGAGCAAGGATACAAACTGGAATCTGCAGTTAAAGGACTCTCCCACACAGTGCTTCCCAACTGTGGGTTACACAGGTAACTGTGGGTTACACAGGTAACTGTGGGTTACATGCAGGTTACTGCCTCTCTCTTCAGCAGCTAAAGAACTTCCACAAAGACAACTTACCGGGTCCAGTCCCTCTTTCTCTAGCTTGGCTTTCTCCAAGTAGTAGCTTTTTTCAGCCACACTGAGCAACCTCCAGCTCTCACTGATCTTTTTGTTGATTTCAGATTGAGGGAGGTGTGGAAGCTCTTGCTGTACTTTCAAGTAAATATCATAATAGTAGAGAAGGTAAGCAGATCTGAAACACAACCAGAAATTTAAACACTACGGTCATTCTACATAAATTCCTCAGGGAAAAAATAAATCTACAAGGTTAAGGTTTGTCTCAAGGTCACGTGACAAGCAAGTTGCACTTAATTTTATTTGTAAATGCATCTTTAACCAAATGAAAATTCCCTTTGAGGAGAGCCTCTGAAGAAAAAAGAGAACTTCTGAGAAGCAGCCTAAGGCAAATTATTCTGTGGTAAACAAACTCTAAACTGAGGAACAGTGGCCCCTGTAAATATCTGAGCAGGCCCAAAGTGTCATGCTGATATTTCATATACAATGTTTTACACTATGAAGTGTTCCAAGTGCACTGCAAAGTCCACTCACGTCAGAAACAAGGAAAACTCCTCCCAAACCTTATAAAGGAACTAAATGAAGGCAGAAAGAACTTACCGAGGCTTCTTGGCTCTTTCTCCGTGATCACCAGTACTTTTATGTTTCTTCTTCTTCTTGGATGGCACCGGTGATGCATAAGTGTAAGTGCTCTCTATCTCCTCCATCACCACAGTTACCTCAGCGCCATCATAGGGAGCCTCCATGGCTAAAACACACATTCTGTGTTATTCTCTTGCCAAGTTATACAACATTCCTCGCAACAAATAGCACTTCTAATACCTTTAGTAAACTGACAATACTGTTGCTATCTAAGTTTGACTATAATTAAATCAAGATAACTATGTGTTCTCTATTTAACCGCTTTCAGAAGGAAACTTCTATACCCTGAGTTCAGAGGAGATACACTGCATCTGCATTTCCAGAGCTGCAATTCCACAGGGAACTCTCAGGCACTTTTGGTGACCCAGAAGGAGCCGTACACTCAGCCAACAGCTGTCTGGCTACAAGGTGTCATATCACAGCCACGCTACAAAAGCAAGGCCAGAGCCTGAACGAGCAGGAGCCTCACGGTCCCCTAAACCGCCGCCAGTTCTCCAGGGCTCCTCGTGTGACAGACGGACGGCTCCAGGCCCCGGGGCGCTGGGAGGACACAGGAGGTAAAGGCAGCACCACCTAGGCCAGGTACAGCCCCGGCATGGCCGCACCTCGGCCCGCGCAGCCGGTGATCCCGGGCGAGCCTCAGGCCGTTACCTCCAGACCCGTCTCCTCCACACCACCCGAGACCAAGCGGAGCGGCGCGGCTCCCTCCGGTCCTGCTAAATATTTCCGCGGACCCCTCCCAGGAGTCCCCACTCACCGGACAGCTCCGCGGCCGCGCGGGCGGACAGGCGGCGAGCAGTGGTCACGTCCCCGCCGGGGCGCGGCGGCGTGGAGGAGGCAGCGTGGGGGCCACGGGCCGGCCGCGCAGGGGGAAGCGTGCGTGCGGGCGGTGCGGAGCGGGCGGGCTGTGCGGGGCGGCTCGCCCCGGCATGCTGGGCCGGCTGCGGGCCGGGCCCGGGCGGAGCGGGGCTGCACCGGAGCCTCCGCGCCGGGGCCTCCGCCGGAAGTGATCGCGGGAACGACGTCCGGGGCACGGCGGGGCGGGACGGCGGCCGGGAGGGGTCAGGGCCTGCGCGTGCGCGGCGGGGACACGGCGCGCGTGGGCCCTGTTCCCGCCATTTCCCGTGAGGGCGGTGGCGCGCGAGGGCGGGGCGCCGCAATTAGTGCTTAATTAGCGCTTAATTAACAAAGAGAGCGGGCTGCGGCAGTGCGTTTTGCAGGAACAGCATCGAGTTCTTTTCTTCATCAGTGTGTGCGCACCGTCTTCACGCGTTTCTGCTTCCTGCGCTCCTCGGAGCAGCGGTCCGAGCCCGGCCCTTGCCGTGGTGGAGCGCAGCGCTGCCGGCTCACAGCGCTGCTCCAGGCTCCGGTGGTGTCATCCAGCAATCACAGAATCATTTAGGTTGGAGTAGAGACTGAGATTATGGGGTCCAGCCTATAAACTAGCACAACTATGTAAAGCAGACCACGCGTGCCATGTCCATCTTTCCTTACACACCTCTGGGAGCAGTAACTGCACCTCCTTGAACAGCCCATTCCAATGTCTAATCACTTTTTTTCGTGTTTAAAAAAAAAAAAAAACTGTTCAATGTGTATTGCTAGGGGAATGGAGTTGGAATATAATAATCATACTGCTAAAGAAGCCACATACTAATGAATACAGGCTAGTACAAGATCTCAGAGCTATTAATAAAATAGTTTTCCAGGGAAATCAAAAGTAGCAAAACCAGTAAGAATACAGCTGAAATCTGACTGGTAAAGCAGAAACAATATACAGTAATTTCACGAGTATAAGGTGCACCCTTTTGACTAAAATTTTGGTCCGAACCCGGAAGTGCAGCTTATACTCCAGTGCGCCTTATACTTATAAATTACTGTACTTAAAAATTAGAAGCTAGAAAAGAGCTAGAATAATTAATTGCTACAGTTGTGAAGAAATTCCTCTTGTTCAACCTAAACCTCCCGGGACAGCTTAAGACTAAGTGCTCTCGTGGTGATGGTTATGTCACTGCAATACATACATGTGTAATTTTTAACATCAATTACAAATGTTAATGAAAACAATTAATTAGGAATGTTACATCATTTCCAACAGTTACCTGGGAACAGAGGCTGACCCCCACCTGGCTTCACCCTCTAAGTGTCAGGGACTTGCAGAGATAAGGTCACCCCCAAGCCTCCTTTTCTCTGGCCTAAACACACCCAGCTCCTTCATTTGCTCCTGGCAGGATTTGTGCTCCAGACCCTTCCTCAGCTCTGTGCTCTTCTCTGGACTCACCTCAGCTGCTCCATGAACTGAGGGGCACAGTCAGTCCATTGCAGCCAGCAGTGGAGTCAGTCTGATAGCTTAGGGTTAAAAACTTTTCTAAAATCATGGGAATTGTATACAATGGATTCAGGGGATAGAAAGAAGGGTTGGGTCTGGTAGGCCTGGGAAAGGGAACCAGGCCCTGAGAATGAATGTTGAGCTTTGTCTTTATTAGATCATGTGAAACTGCACCTGCATAATCATAATGTGATAAATAAAATGATTGTTAAATGTAATAATTGTTTGGTAAACTGAATATATTATTGTTTAATCGTAACAAGAATTATGAGAAAGGATATTTGGGGACCTGATGAAAATTACAAGAATTCATGCTTGGATAAGATCAATGTATACAATAGAATGACATGGGTTTAGTAATTAATATATAGTTACATAATGAAAAGGATATAAAAATATGTCCCTCTCGAATCCATGTTGCAGTCAGATTTGGGTTTGTACCCCTGATTCCCAGAGCTCTTCAATAAAAGTCCCTGCATATGATCATCCTGTGATGATGTGTTTCCACACTATCAAGTCCAGCTTCCCAGTGCCACTGAGGAGGCAGGTGGAGTGACAAGCAGCAATCCAGCTGGAAATCCAGGGAAGCTCAGTGCTGGGTATGAGGGCCAGCACTGTGCCACCACATGAGGGTTGGCAGAGATCTCCCTGTTGGGAAACAGGGAATCACCCCAGGTACTGCAGCCACTCCAGGTATTGTCAGGACTTTTGGATCCCAGTATTTATGTATTATAAATACATACTATGGTATTGGCTTTTTGCAAATATTAGAGTGGATACTCTATGTGTGGTGTTGAAATGGTTTATAAGATAGTTTTCTTTAGGAGTAGCATAGGCTGATAAAGTGTCTTTGCAGTAAGTGAAATACCTGCTTGGTTGGATAACACCCAGTGAAGACACCTGCTACTCATACACCAATTACCAGCACCGACCATCTGTAGAAATTAAAAACCACAGCCCAAATTAAGACTGATAAAAAAGTAAATTAAAACCACAGCCAAGAAACATGCATGCTCTAAAAAGTTTGACTCAAGGAGCAGCCATATAAAACAGTTCCTGGGATATGGAAAACAGTTTATAGAAAAATTTGAAAATGTTTGACAGGTCTATGAATATGCAATGGGCTGATGAATTTAGGGGGTGTCTCCAAAACAGCAGGTGTGCTCTTGGCTGAATGCCAAGCACCCAAGCCTTATAACCTTTTACTTTATTGTTTGTCTCTCATTGTCTGTTATTAAACCCTTTAAAATCTACCAGGAAAGTGAACCTCGTTTTTCACACCAGCATTTCTTTAGCTATTAATTGAACATGTTTTTCAAATTACCCATTTTTTATTTTTTCTGTATTCATGTCTATTTCTGTGATTTTCATCATGACTTCTAACTTTGGATGAATGTGAACCACATCTATCTCGTGCCTCCTCTGATTGTGGAGGAGCAGAAAAAGGGCTCCTCTCGCCAAGCCAATCATTAATGAACCCCACAAAGCTGTGATACAACAGCCAGTATTCAATCTGCAATTGGTTATTTATTCTCCTCAAGTCCTGCAGCCATTTCTGTGCTCTGTTAGTGTTTATTTGTGATATTTGGAGGCAAGCTGTCTGTTCTGCATCAAACACTCCACCCAATCCCTCCACTTTTCCAAAGCTCCATACTTGTATTCGGATCAATACACGACCACTAGAATTTTCTTGGAACGATTACCTAGCCAAATATTTGGAGCAAAACAGCTGGTTGACTTTACAGGACTAATGAACAACTGAAAATAATAATTCAAGAGAAAAACACTGGAAGGAAAACAGCCCTCTTTCTCTCATTGTTCATGGAGGAGATCTGACAATGTGCAGTGCTGTCAGTGGCATTAGAAACTCAAATTCTTTCCTAAATTGGGCATTTTGACTCTTCCGTGGACATTTATGTAGCTCAGGAAAAAAAATTCCATTAACAACATGTAAATTATTTTAACTAGACTGTGATGGCACTTTGAGGAGCAGGGGGAGCAGCTGTGTCCCGGTGTTGTGAGCCTGAGGAGGGTTAAAAGGAGCCCCGCTGTGACAGGAGGAGAAAGGCACTCTCTCCCCAGGACACTTCATGCACCATTACCTCGGGAAATGAAAGGTATTCATGGAGATTACACAGGGATCTCCCTCTTCATTTTCCTGACAAAGTACAAGGGCCTCTTTGAAGGAATTCAAAAGACAGGCAGGCACACAGGACTGCAGCAGGTACTAGCATTTACTTCTGAGGAGCTGACTTCAGAGCCTGCTTAAATAGAGAGAAATGGTAACAGTTTATTCAGCTATTCAGTAGCAGTTCCTCAGCTCCAGCTCCCCCACCTGCGAGCCTTCCCAGGCTCCATCCCTGCTCCGGCTCAGCCACCGCAATGTTGTCGTGTGAGTGCAGAGGTGATTTGACATCATCTCTGTGTATCACCTCAAATAGCCCCAGTGTCCAGGCGGCCTTCATGACCCCATCCCCTGAAACAAAAGCCAGATGGCATTGAGACAGCGGGCAGCAAGGACAAAAGCACTGCCAAGGGCTTTGGGAGAGCGTGTTCCCCATGGAGTTGGAGAGTTTAAACTCCCATGGAACCTGCTGTGGTAAAGGGGGTGTGGTAGGGGATTTGGAGTAGCAAGGTGGGGCTGCTGTCAGCTGTAGGCACCAGGAACAGTTTCCATGAGTCCTTCCAAGCTGCTTTAAACCCCCCTGAGATTTGCTCTGACACTGCACTGGTAACTCTGAAAGTAAAACCCCCCTGAACCTGTCCCTCTGTCTATGCACACATCTGCTACAGCTCCCAAGCCATCGTGCCATCCATGGGCTTTGTGCTGACAGAACAGCACGGTGTGAGAGCACCAGCCAAAGGACTGGAGACACAGGGAGGCATCTGTCTGACTGCTGAAGGGTGAAGGAGCCCCTTTCCCTCACAAGTGCTGCAATAAAGATGTTACTATTTTTAAAATGGCACCAGTGGAAAAGCAACGAAGGGATTTGTTGTATTTCTGATGAATTCTGGTCTGTTTGGGAGCTCTTTGCAAGAACAAACATTAAGGATCACAGAAATGTTAACATTTTCAGTGTTTCTGGTTATATACACAGGTTTTGTGGGGTGGTATAACAATACTAAACTTGGGCTGTTACTGAGCTCACAGAACAAAATCAACAGGAAAAAGGACCAAAAGTGCTACATTTGATTTAGGCAATAAAAGAACTCTTCTTGTGTTATCCAAAACAAAGCATGAATTAAACCAATAGAGTTATTGCACCAATCTCTCATTTAATCTTCTAGGATCATAAAAATTTCAATTTCTCTGTGAGGCTGTTCTAGCCATACACAGCACTTGGGATTCCTGTGTTTATGGAACAGAACCCACCTCTCTTCTTTGAAATTGCTTTGGCTCCTGAGTCACCATCCAACCAATCTTTTCCTCAGCAGGCAAACAAGCACGTATTTTACAGTCAGGGAAATATGTTTCTTTCAAAAAGGTTACAGAAAACATTTTCTAGACATTTATTCTTTTTTTCCTAAGTAATAGAAGAGAAGCAATGATTCATATGACTTCTCTATTTTAGCTGTTTCAAAAAAAAGCTGTTAACAAGGCTTCATATTTTAAAAGGAAATTTGATCTTTACAGTTTTCTATTAAATGAGACATAAAATTATTATATGTTAGGTGTTGAAAATAATGAAAGCTAACACAAGAAGTACAGTTTAAAAGCCTGTCTGCAGAGACTTTGTGAAGAAGAGAAACCTAGTGATACATTTGTGTAAAATAATGAACCGTGCAGAACAGGCCAGGCAAGCGTTCCCATTTCTTCTTTATTGCTGATAAAGGAAAGGGGAGAGCTTTTGAAATTGGAAATTCTAATTTTGTTCAGATTTGGAAAGTGAAATGGAAACATAACCATTCAAAGCTCAGAGGAAGAAATACCTCCAGCTTTATTGCCAGTTGATCACAGAGCAGCATAGGATATCTGCAAGTATCCAAAACCCAATAAAACTTCCCATGGATAATGCACTCATGTAAAAAATTGTGTAAGATAAAAACCATAGGAGCTGAACAACTTCTTGTCTAAAAAATAAATTCATCACTGTCTAAAAGACCAGGAAAAGTTCCCCAAGGCTCTGTGTCACCCTAAGGGTATATTAGGGAGGATTGAATACAGTGCTGGTGGCTATTAAAGACAAAGTCTTGATGAAGTCTGACTCTTCATAGGATCCAGAATATATTTTCTTTAAGTAAACATTTCGGTCCTACCCATTTCTTTCCTCAGGAACATCAGGAATAATGTGTTGTTATCCCTGATTAAGCTGATGCTCTCCCCAGTGAGCCAGAAAAATGGTCTTGCCTCGAGAAACAAATTCTGAATTTTCTCCCACTGTTTCTAAGTTGTGCTCTCTATTTGCTTGAACAAACTCCTGTGGAGCCCTGAGCATGGTCTGTCTGTGGCACACTCACATATTCCTGAAATGAATCAGGATAAATCCCTCCTTCCTTTTATAAGCATGTTGATGCTTTGGATCCATGTTGAGTGGTTTTTGCTGTTCCCAATGCTGTGTGTTTGCTCAGATCCCTTTACAACTTGTGAAGTACAGAAATGTGTTTCACTGAAGGGGAAATTCATTCATTAATAAGGAGCTGCCCTTTATGGAGGCATCACCAGGTGGAATTAGAGTGCTTTGTCACTGTGACAAGCCTGACTTGATCTATGTGGTTTGTGAAGGAAAAGCTGCCCAAAGTTCTGGCACTTGAGGGTGCAGCTCTGATCTGAGACTTTGCCAGCAGCAGCAGTGAAGCCTCCTCAACAACAGTGTATATGTATGTGATGGGAGGCAGGTAAATGCTGCTTCTCACTCCCCACCTGAATGAATAAATAACTCAGGTATAAAGAGATTAAAAAGGATACCTGAAGATGGATATCTCCCAAACCCAGTAGAGGCACTCACTGTTCAGTATCCCTGAAAATTCGGAACAGTCAGGCATGACATTTTCAACCCAAGACCAGTGAACTGGATTGAGATAAACATCTATTTCTGTCACTGTGAAACTGCATCTTCCAGCACAGCTGCCCCACACCTGTCATCAAAACAGCAGGACTGCAGGGTGACCTCACACACCATAACTTAATTTTTTCTCAGGAATGTAGAGCCAGCAAGAAAAGGGAATCTTCAAGTCAAGGTCTTGACCCATGTTCTCTGGCTGACACTATCTGAAGTCTCTGCCCTAGAGTGCAATCAGGAGTCCCACACATCACACACACAGGTACATTACCTGGCACAGGTAGGGATTTGGTCACTGTGTAGCTGCAGCAGCAAGGACCTTTGGGAAAACAGGATGAGGTTCCTCAGGAAAACTGAGCCTCACCATCTCCCAGCAGTGCTGGTCCTCACCCCTCCCTGATTAAAGCTTCCTCAAAAGGCTGACAGAACTTATGGACACACTTTCCACTGCAGCAGCAAAGGGCAGCACAGTGACAGGGGTGAAAGCAAGAGCCAACAGCTTCTCTCCTGGCACAGCACAGCTGGTTGTCACAATAATGGTAGGGCTTCACTGGGTAGGAGACAGCAGAGTCATCCCAAAGCTGATCTCAGAATGCAAAATGAATAGGATCCCAGGACGTGGCATCCATGATAAATTCCACTGATTTCTGGTCCCAGAGCAGTGAGACTGCTTTTTGAATCTTGCCTCCTGCAAGATAATTAAATACATATTTTTTAGAGATAGCCACCAGAAAAAGCCACTCCTTGCACTCACATCTTTCCCTGGAGATGCAATGAGCAACAGGAGAGATGTGAATCACTTAGTGCTATATTGGAAAGAGTTCAATTACAGCTTCAGCTTGCCTGGGATATACAGAACTCCGAACCCCTCCAGGGTCTTGCTCATTCTCCTGCTCTGCCATGTCCATGAAAACAAGGAGGCTCAGGTGTGCTGTCCAGTGTCATGTCTGAGGTATGTCTGGGATACTGACAGTTCCACCAGGGCTGTACCAACAGGGCACAGCTAGGATAGAAATGGTCCAGCTTCTCCTTTAGTGGGAGCTGCTGGCTTACACCACACAACTGCTCTGGGACAAGTACTGGAATGCCACTCCAGCAAAGAGACACTTTGCTTGTAAACAATAACCAGCTCCAACTGTCGAGTATAAAAGGTGCAATCCTGGTCTCAAATATTAATCTGGTTTCAAACAGACCAAACGTGTGGAGGATCAAGTGCCCTGACACAGTGACATTCAGAACAACTGTATCTCCTGGTGTTTTGAGCACCATAATGCCATTACTGAGCACAATGCTGCTAATCTCAGCTCCACTCTTTCTGCTGAAGGGAAAACATCAAAGTTTGACACCTGTGCCTTTTACCTGGTATTTGCCTACTGTCCTTTCCCCTAGTCCATTCTGAGCTGAAATCCTTGCCTTATCGCATTCAGCAGTTGTCTGGTCATTGCAGGAATTAAAAGAAATTGGAGCTGTATCTTGGCTTGCATGGTAGCATTTCTAAATGTCTGCAAGCCTCTGGCAAGCAGTACTTGGTTCCAGGTCTCTTTTCATGTGATACCTTGGAGTGACTTGGCCTATTCATCACTCTGGAGGGTCTCTGAGCAGACCCTCAGTAGCACAGAGAGACACAGGCAAGCTGCTTGCAGCCTTCAGAGATCCATTGTCTTAGAGAGGTTTTGTGGACTGTGAAGTGGGATGACTGCCAGGAATGGAGTCCCATACCCAAGCTTCCTTCCAACAAGCAGTGACTTGTTTATACAGTCCCCTCTGATAATACACTGTTGGAAAGTCCCAGCCAAAATAATTTCCTTGTCACACTGTAGAGGTGCACCTGTTTATTAATGCCCTAAGGCATTTATCTCATATTTATTAGCACAATGACCTGTGAATAGAGGGAATGAGCTCTATATAGCACTGTGGTAAGCATGAAACTCAAGAAGTCCTAGATGTTATAAAAGGGCTATAGACATCCAAGAGAGTTTATCAACCAGCAAATTGAGCTACCCCAATGCTTACAGTACAACAGAGATAAGGATTTTATAATCAAACAGACTGATAACAGCGCACGTCCTCGTAACTCTGGATTGAAAACATCAAATTTGAACAGTGCTACAGTCACTGCAACAACAATGTTATATTAAATTCTGCTTAGGAACCTCATTTGCAACTTGCTTTCACCATAGATCACCAGTTATCTGAATGCAGAACTGAAGAATTTTTGCCACAGGACTGGTTTTTAAGCGGGCACAGGGACAGGTGTGCATACAAGGAAGTTTATTAATTTATTTCTCGTAAGATGGTGCAGGGTACCAGAAATATCAGAATACATGGGAGTGTGACCAGACCTGATGAGAACACTGTAACAAAGGGGAAATATGTGCTGAGAATCAGAAAGCAGCTGCTCATTCATCCATGCAATGGCCCTGTAAGGACCCAAGAGGAATCCATGACTTGAAACAGAACTTGAAGAGACAGAACATTAATGAGTGCACTGGAGGGCACGAAGAGTTTCTGCCTCAGCTCTTCCATTTGACAGGACACTGTGTAGCTGCTGCCATGACCATTAAACCTTGTTAACGAGAAGTCTCAACAAGAGAAAAAAAAAAACTGCTGAAAAATTCCAGTCACTGTCACTACTAAAAACCCTCCCACACCTGGATTCACAAATGACTATTTTTATGAGTCTGGAGTAAATACTTACCCCTGAGAATACAAAAATTTGCTTTTATCTGAGTATTTAGCAGCACTTTCCAAGTAAGATCTGCCTCCTAGATCCCCAGCTGATGGCAACACAATTATTGTAAGATGTGTTCAGTGACAGTGCTTTTTGCTGTAGCAGCACAGATGACAGGATTTACAAGCCTCTGGGTGCTGCACTTGTCCTGTCTCATAGAAGAGGAAAGCAAGGCTCAGCAGTCTGATATCAACTCATCAAGGATTTAATGAAACTGGAAGAGAGAACTAGCTGAAAAGAATTATATTTTCTATCCACAAGGAAATATAATGTAAGTGCTGTTCTTCAAGGGAAGGTGGAAGAAGTAGCAATTAAAGGTTGCCTGAACAGAGGCTACACAGGACAGTGAGAAGGAAGTGACTGCTGCACTCACAACAGGGGTGAGGAGTGCAGAAGGGTGAAGGCAGCACAAGAAATAGTCCTGAGATTGATTCAGAGAAATTTGTGAGGCAGCAGGTTCCTGAGGAAAGGCAGGTTTGGACACAATCACTGTGGCCTCCTGTCACTTGTGTCCCTCTGTCCTAGAGAACCCTGGTCATGCTGTGAACATACCCAGAGCTGCACACGAGGCAACACCCACAAAGGGAAAAGTGAAAATCTCCATGTGACTGGTGCAACTCGCAGGGAAACTTTTGCCTCGTAATTGTTTTCACCTGTGAAAGCTTGAACAATGCTGCTGCTTTCACTGGTGTAGAAACAGCCATGGATGAGTCAGAACATGGAAACAGCTCAGCTGACAGTGAAACAAAGACCCTGGTCTCCTGCCATGGTGTAGAGGCAGTCACTGTGTTTGGAAAAGAGTAGCTCCCACCCAATTGTGCATTCCAGTACACAGAGTAATTGCTCAGAGAACCTAACATTTCCACAGAACCTTGTTACCTCCTTCGGTGCTTTTGTTCCCGCAAAACTTCCTTCCAAAGACACTTTCATCCAAACTGGCACATTCCCTTTTTAAAATTACTTTTAAAAAAAGTGATTTTTCTACACTCTGGCTAAATTCTTTAACTATCTTATTTTTCTTCTGCTTTTCTACCCAGTACACATTGGGAATGACAAATTTGAATACTCTGGACAGGACTTGATGGATTTCTTGAACTACTTGGCACATCTCCACATCTGGCACTGCCAGATGCAGGACAAGAAGTACTTGTGGTTGCAGCTGGAAAGGATCCCAAACCTCCTCTCAGAGCCTGGTGGTTTGTCACACAGCACTTCCATACAGACCCTGCACACCTTGACCTGACTGGGCTGGAAAGCAAAGGCCTTCTCCAGATCACGCTCAAGCGTTGCCTTGCACATCATCCTGTGAGCCTTCCTCTGCTCTTGCTTGAAAGGGTGAAGCACTTGCAGGCCACATATCTCACCATGACCTCATGGGGGTACAGGCAGCACTCTCCCAAGTGCCACATTCCCTCTGTGTATGGACACAGCTGCCACCACAGGACCTACCAGATCTTCCAATCCACTGCAAATTTTTTCCAAGGCTTCACTTCCAGATTGTTGTTTTGGTCACTGCAGCACAGCACAACTCTGAGGGCACTGGACTTCTCTTCACTCGAGCCACATAGATTCTTGTCCCTGAGCATCCTCTTACTCTGCTTGCTCCATGGTGGGGCTGTGCTCAGGGGCTGTGGGGGACTGCCAGGGGCAGCACAGTGGCTGTGGCTCAGCCCAGGGCTGAGAGCTTCATCAGATCACACCTGTACCAAGCACTGCAGGCACACTGTCCCTTCTGATGGTACTTGAAGACCATGGAGGATTTGGTTGTAGGCAAATCATGTGAGAACAGACACTTGTTTGCCTCCCAACACACTCTCTGCACGTAGTATCTGCCTGTCACCTGCTCTGTGCTCATTGTGGCAGCACCCTGCCTGGCCCCCAGACCCTACTTCTGGCTGTTGAGCACAGAGTTCAGAGGATAGTGACAAGAACAACCAGAGGTATAGCAAATGAGCCTTGCAAGGCACAGAAGAAAAATAACTTGATTTAGTCTGGGGTAAGTGGAAGAGATGCATGATAATACCCTTCAAATAGGTAAAAATGCAGTATAGAAGGTAATAAGCTATTATCTGTGTCTTCCAGAAGACAAGAAGCAAGAGGGTGCAGTAAGGGAGATTCATTGGTTACAATTAGGAAGGGCTCACATTAGACTGTGTGGGGAGCAGATGAAATCACCATCACAGGAGCCTTGGAAAAGGTGAGACACCCTGTGATCAGGAATGGTTTAACCAAAGAAGTTCCATCTCCCTCACATTTATTCCCTGTGATCTCAAACTATGCACATGATGAAAGTACTCCAGAACCTGTCCCCACTCTCTAGGGGATGTGTGAGCAGTGCTCTAATGGCTGTGTCTCAGACAGGCTCTTGCCAGGCTGTTCTACCTGCTTGGGTTGCAGTGAGATTAGCTAATGTCCCTTTAATGACATAATCAGGAAAAACAGATGTGTCACAGCAGACCTCTTGTTAGGGGTAAAAATGAGCCAAGACATAGGCTGTCATTTAACAATATGAAAAAGGTACCAGTTCATTCTTTTTTACAGATTAACCATCCTAAATCTGACTACAGCAAGCTCCTGCTGTAGAGTCCAGCTGCAGAGTCTCACTGCTGGCTATTTCCTGCTGGACTGTGAGTGCAAGTATGGGTTTGCAGACTCTGAATGCAGGGTTTTACCTACTTTGACTAGGACTGCAGGTTCCAACAGCAGGCTCTAACTCCATCAAACCCAGACTGACCTCATAGCACACCTTTAGTGCAGCAACTCTCTTCCTTGTTTCATTCTTGGTGTCTCTCTAGATCACTGATGTTTTCTCAAAGCTCCTCTCTCTCCAAGACCATCCCTAACTAGCCAACCCACCCTTTTTATCACACTTATCTTTATTAGTCACTGCAACCCATTAAGGGTAAGGCTGTTCCTCTTCGTTGGTAATTAGCACAGCTGCGACTTACCAGGGACGAGGTCACCTGTAATCTCTTCTTCTACACCTACACAGATACTGCACAGTTAATACCCTACTGGGTATTAACAACCCAACTGTCATTGGTTTTACATGAAGCCAACTGGAATTTCACAGACCAGACTGCAGTGCCAGGCAGACCTTACAAAGACTGCAATAAGACTGCAGCAATCTCGTGTTGCTGTGCTCCTTGAAGCAACAGACTGTTTCAATCACTTCTTGCCATGGTAGTTTTGTTATCTTGCTTTTACTTAATTGGTTACTGCAGGGTTGTCTTGGAGACTTAAGATCTGCTCTTTGAAACCACTGGATTCTTATGTGCAACCTCGGAAAGAGAAATGGGATTTCACACAGCAAAGCTGTCAGCAACAAAACTGGACCAAAAATGCTGAACCACTGCATAAATGCATTATCTGGTGTCCAGCAACACAGCCATCTGCTGAGCTCAACCTTGGAGATTGGCTCCCAGCAACTGAAGCCCTAAATTATTATTTTAATAATCATGTCTGAATTCTTGTCTGATGTCACCTGCCACTGCAGAGGGCAAGTCAAACTTTACCCTGGCCTCATTGCCTGGGCTTGCTATCCCTGTGTGTACACTCACCACCCCTCAGGTTTGATTGACCCCTCCCCAGTTTTCACATGCAGATCTCGTGCTGATTCCTCTTTTGAAGGGTTTTGTTTCTGGTGCTCAAATCTTGGCTGACAGGAGTGCAGCCATGCTGTGTGCTGATTGCAGCTGGCAGGTGGATTAGAGCCCATTCAGATGGCTGTGAAATGCCTCTGCGAGACAGAAATGGCAGAACAATGGATTATTTCACCATGAAGAGCCCAGAAACTGATGCAGACAGTCACGTTGAGGAGACAAGCTGAGGAGCATGAAGACATAAAGCCATTTTTTGCTTCCACAAGCCCCACGAGATCTTTCCAGCTCAAAGTTTTGGAGATCTGCTGCCAGCTCCCTTCCTCCTCACCTAAGCTGGTTGATTTCTCTGAGGTACAGGATGTTCTCGATTTTTTCCAAAATATGTGGGAGCTTGTTGCCAAGTAACAAAATCTCGTCACTCTTTTCCTGAAATGCATAATTCTTGATTTCTCAGTTTCATGGAATGGACAGATGAAGCTGTGATCTATGACACTTGTTCAGTATCAGGATCATTTAGACTCCAGTCTTGCCCCTGGATAAATCTATTGGATACAGAGTTCAGGGTGAGGAAGGGATCTGACTGCCCTTTTGTCTCTCAAAAACAAAACTGAGGATGCATTTCACAATTCACTGAACTGACTCAGTGACCAGTGTAATGAGATTTTATTAAGAATACAGTGACACTGCAGCCAGGGAGAGGCAGCCTGACGTTTTTTCAAGAGGTGTCCTTCCTCCTCACCTACTGCAAAGCACTCATATGGCCAATCCCAAGCAAGGTCAGAACTAAGCTGATAGAGCCCACTCCTTCACAGGAATTAGGAGCAAAATTCAGCTCACTGTAGTATTTGTGGAACTAAAGGAGGTCCACAGAAGGACAAAGATGATGAGGAATGAAGAAACTGTCTTAGGAGATGTGAATTGAACCAGCAGAGAAGAATGCTGAGAAATATGGACAGCACCAAGATTTGTAAAATGAAGAAGGCCCTAGGTAAGCTCTGGTTCAGCTGCTGTTCAGGAGGGCCTGGAACCAGCAGGCATTTGCTGAATCTAACAGGGAGTTGGTGTAACAAATAAAAGGAGGTGCTTTTTTATACTGTGCAAGTGAACTTCTGGAACTGGCTGTCCTGAGAACAGGGCAGAATTGTCAGAGTCAGGCAGCAATCAGACAAAATCACAAGCAAAAAATCTAGACATGGACAGAGCTGGGCAGAGATGTCCACTTTAACAGAGCTGATACAACAATTGGCTGTTGTTAGAGGAATGAGGAGAATGGACCACTAAAGTGGCCAAGCGGGCATGCTTTCCCTAAATAGCATCTTTTATTGCCTCAATCTACAGCCGAGTACTGGACATGATGGATCTAGGTTTGCTGTTATTTCTCACTTGTCTCTAATTTGATACAGGCTCTGTTCTTCCTACTCCATGGACAAGTTAATTCCCCTTTGATCCTGCTCCCAGTAGAGCCAACAATCTACCCCAGGTTACATAAAAAACCATACAACCTCGAGATTTCATCCAAGGGCTCATCTTCTCCTGAGTACCTTGAAATCTTGTTCTCTCCCCAGACTTCCTTCTTCCACCAGCAAGAAGCACCATGTGGCTGAGCTGCTTGTGAATCTTGGAGATGAGCAGTGTCTGAAAGTTTGTGACACATTAGCAGAGGGACACAGTGACAGCTCCATGCCTGTGCACTTCAATAAGCTAGTTATAAACAAGAGGGTTTCTCCTCTAATGTTCCCAGTCCTTGCTACCACACTGGAGAGAACTGGACTAATGAAGATTTCCTCCTGTGAACTCCATGAGGCATTGCACTATTTCTACTGAACTCATTACAGTGAACAGAACATAGACCAGAAAAAGCATCCTTTGCTGGCTATAAATCATGAGTGACACTAAGGTATTGCTATTAGCAGCAGAAAAATGCTTTCCTCCCCCAACCTCATCCAGCCCCGTGTACATACAACACTTTGGCAAAGGGTGATGGGGTGTCTGGATGGAAAATTAAATAGAGGTTGTGTTGTCTGAAGATAAATTGGTATCTCCCTTGGTGTGAGTGACTTTGTCTTTTTCTGATTTGTCTTTTAACTTAAAAAACACTGAGACTAGAGATAAGGATGAGCTTTAAAACCCTAGCCTTTGTCCCCTCCCAGGCTCTCCTGAACAAGTCTTGTCTCTCAAGCGAGCTCAAAATGAAGATAAATGTTTTGGCAGCAATATGGAATATTATTTTTGGCACTCAAAGAATCTCAAGCTAGATAAGGGAAAACTGAAAGGAAGACAAAGCTCTATTTTTTTCAAATGTGAGTGACCAAATTCTGCTTACCCATATGAACCCAGAATCCTTTCTTTTTTTCCAGATTATTGCAGTAATTCCTGATTTTCACCAGAGTAGCTGATTATGGGGCCTTATTTAAAGCCCAGCGCATTCAGAGCCCCTGGTGGAATAACACAAAAACAGAACTGAAAGACAAAGGCAGGCAAAGACAGTGCCAGCTCCCCAGCTCCTGCCCAAAGGCTAATTTGGTTTCAGACCCTGTTAGCTGTAACAATGATAAGATTAACACCTGATATCAAGGGAAAGGCTGAACTGTCTGAGACCTCCTTCAGCAGAACACAACTGCTCCAGCCCCTCTGGCATATTAGCATATGTTAGAGGAATGGCCTCTTTCTTGGACTAGCATGTATTTCCCTGTAGAGCTTTGTACAAAGCTCGGAGCAGTGTTTCTGCTGATACATTTGTGGGTTTGTTGAATAAAACATGTGCCATTTGACATTGTTTGCTTGGGCTTCCATGGAGAATGGGAGAGGGCACCTATTACTGCAGGGCAGAGAGCCATGAGAGGCTGAATCTGGCCTATCAAGGAGCAGAATGAAGCACAGGCAAATGCAGGAGCCTGTCACATTTTGTCACATTTTTGATTCTGAGAGAGCCATGACCAAAGGACCCAGCTCACGCTGCATTGATTGCTGTGCCAGCTGTATATATTGCCTTGAGACAAGGGAAAACAAAAAGCCCAAACCTTTGCTCTCTGTACATGCATTACCTCATTACAGACGTGTATGCTTTGAAAATTAAATGGGAAGGGATTTTCAAAACAAACTAAGGGTTTTTGAGGCAAAAATTTTAGTGCTCAGAAAGGCTCCTGTGTCCAAAGCACAGCTTGTCCTCTGCAAATTTCAATGTGCTTTGTCAAGGCTGGAAGTTTGATAAGAGATTCTGGTTCTCAAGAGCTCTTAGAGCATCCTGTTCCAGAGAACTACAGTTCTTGATGCTGCTGGTTTTAAACTAAGAAGTTGTCACGTCTCAGCTGTTCTTGGATTTGACTGGCATGTGAGGAATGGTTGCATGGAATAACTAGCAGCATTGCCACCTGTTGTGTCTATTCAAAGTTAATAATCTAGGTAATTAAGAACTGTTCAGTGGTACATTTTCATAATACAAGATTTGTATGATGTGACCAGGAGTGTTCTAGCATAAGAAATAGGGCATTTCTAAAGGAATTCAGAATCCTCCTCCTAAAAGCAATGAAATATCCTCAGGTTAGCTCAGAGAAGCAGCATATTGAGAAGGATGTCAGCAAGAATCAGGAAGAGCCTAGAGGAAATTCATTTGGCCACCAGGTACAACACTGTCTTCCAGATAAGCTTTGATGAAACGCTCGTTGATTCTCATTTCTGTCACCGTGTTTCCAGCTCTGTAATGAAATACCTCATCCCTGTCAGCTGTTGTGCCAGTGACAGGAGTTCTGTTTCTGTCCTGCACCAGTAACACCAGGGCCAGCTCTGCAGGGGAACCCAGCTGGCCAGGCAGTCACAGCATGCCTTTGGCAAGGAACAGGGATGGGAAGATGACTCCAAGATTATCTCTAACCACTAAAGGATATGCCCTTGACACCCACAGAGCAGGGTCATCCCCTGTCCTGAGCTCTAAATAGTTCAAAAGCTTAAAAAGCTGCCAGTCTTCGGTTTCATGGAGCTGATCACAGCAGTAAGGCCATCTTTAACAGAGTGTTAATACTTGAGGAACCTTCATCTCCAAGAGATTTCTGTTTCATGGAAACAAATTAATTCTTGTCTTCTGTGCAGTCACAATAGTCAAAACATACTCTTTATCTGCTCTGATCACCCTTGGTTAAACAGCTTTGCTGCCTTGCTCCCCATCTTGTTCTGTTTGTTACTGGACACCAAGGCCCCTTTCCCTCAATAGAGGCATCACAGTTTTCCACAGGAACATGGATACACAACTAAGAGCTGGTTTCCTTGCCAACAGTGGGTGTGGAAGGTTGTAACTTTTTCCAATGGCAAGGGAAAAACAGTGAGCTCACTGGTACAAATCTATCAGTGAAGCTGCACAAGTGTATTAAGCAGAGCAAACAAGAACTGAGCTGTTACCTTTCAAGTAAATAGTTTCTCCTCTTCAGTTTGCTCCAGCATAAAATTCCCTCTGCCCTGTACATGCCACTGCCAGTATTAATTTTTTAAGAACTTGGATCTCTTTATTTATTTATCCATATTTAGTTTAAAAATCTGGGCTCAAAATTAAACAGTCATTCATAATGTCATTATCTGCCTTGCTGTGCAGTTAGATACCGTGTGTGGTGCCACAGGACAAAACCTTTGGCATGGTCTCTAGAAGAGCAATTTAGCTCCTCATCCGTCTTGTCTGGCAGTATGATTGGCTTCCAAGCTTGCACTGCTAAACTTGTTATTTTACTCTGACTTATATTACTGAGTGTTAAATCACTTTCTGAAGTGTTTATTGGTGATAGTTGAATTCTTTCCACCCATTTGAGCTACTTCTGAAACATAAACATTTCCTTGTATCTTGGAGCTTGATGGAAAGGTGGGGAGAGTTCCTCAGGAGGATGGATTGTAGAAATGACCATTAAGTAGGGACAGAATTTACCAGTGCTGTGGAGGAGAATATCCTCCCTCTTCCATCAGGATGAAACAACAAACTGCCACTGCCACTCCACAGCACTCACATGAGGAGGGTTAATTTGTGCCTTGGCTCTCCTGCCATGTCTTGGCCTGTCAGGAAGCAGAGATCTGTTTGTTAGAACACCAATGACTTCCTGACAGGATCTTCATAGATCCTGGCTCTCCCTGGAGAGAAAGCCAGGCTGTGATCTGCAGGGTCAGGTGCTGAGGAGGTTATTAGGCATCAACATGCCTATGCCTCCAAGTGTGAAGTGTGGTCTGCAGCCCCTCCCTGGCACTGATGTCTCTTGGGAAGCAACCAGAAACAGCTTTCTTATACCTATTTAGGAAAATGGAGCAGAGGATCAGAGAGCAGAAATAAACAAAGAGCTTAAAATCTCGTGTGGCAGTTGGAAACTGAGCTGGAGAACAAAGGCCAGAGGCAGGTCAGGCTGGAGAGAAGGCAGAATTTCAAATAAGCCCTTTGGCAATTGATCTCTTGAGGACCCAGATGTGACAGCCCAGCAGCCTATCCAGGCCTGTGCACTCAGTACTGTAGGTTCTCCTACCTCTTGCCCTTGCTTCAGTGAAGACCTGCAAATCAAAGTTTTTCTTTTCATTTTATTTTTAATGAGGAGGTCTGTTGAGTCTCTTTCCTGCATCTGGGAGTTACTTTCCAATCTGATGAACACTGACTTTTAGAGATGACACCAAGATCACAGCAGCAATCAAGGCTCCTTTGATGGCAGAGCTAAAAATACACTCCCCAGCTGACAGAAGCCTTCAGGAGGAGAACACAGAGTTTGGTTTGAAAGAATGCATCTTCCTTAGTCTTCATGTCTTCTGCCACATCTGTGACAACCATGCAAGCAGGTCACATCTGTCTTCTGCAATGAAGCACCCATATACAGACCCATACTACCTTCAGCTTCAGCAAGGGGAAAGCTTTAAACCCTCTACCTTGGAGAATGGTTTCATTGACAGTTTTTTGCCTCTCTGGTCATGTTGGCATATGTCAAGTTATTGCATGGCAGGAGCCACATCTTAGGGTGTTTAGCAGCTTGCCTTTGCCAATCCCTTAGGAAAGGAAAGAGCTGGGGCAGCTGATAACCAGGGCTGAAATTGAACCTATCTGCTTCCCTTCCTGCTCTCCTCCCTGCTAATTCCAGGATGCTGACACACAAGTCCTGGCTAATGAGGCATTCCCAAAGCCCTGCTTCCGCACTTTTAAAGGAGACTGTGGTAAGTAGTGCCACTGCCACCTCCTGGGCTTTCTGAGGACTTGAGCACATCCCGTGGGTTGCAAATGCAGATTTATGCAAATGTTGGGCAAGAGATCACGGATGGCCCAGCTTCAATCTGTGCCAGCCCACTCTCCTCCCCAGGTCGGAGGAGTGATGGCACTAACAAGCAGGTGTTTGCAGAACAGAGTGCAGGTCTCCATCCCTTTGGAGGCATTAGCTAAAATGGATCATTAAGGCTTTTGGGTAGGAGACATACAGATGAACAGTCACACACGGCATCAGCTGCACATTTGTAATGTGTAATGTGTCAGGGGGTAAAAGGTTGAGCAACCCACTTTGGCAAATGGAAATAGCAAGAAGGGTGTATTTTTCTGGCTAAATGAAAGCCTTCTCTGTGTGTTATTTTTTCATGTGTCTCCATGCATAACTTGAACGCAGTGAAAGGAAAAATTAATTTCTTTGCTCAGACAAAAATACACCAGATTTATTGTTTCGAGAGATACAGGGGGTATTTAATATTTCTACATGGCTGCTGTAGCTATAACTGGCAGCACAGTGTTCTGTCAAATAAAGGCATTCACCCAGGAATGTCTCTGGGTGCAGCCAGCCTCAATGCTGGAGGTGGATGTCCCATCCCTAAACCTCTGTGGGCAGTGCTCCATTGCCAGGAGTCTGTTTGATGCTCCCATTTAGGGTGTTGGCCCTGAAGATGTAAGACCTCCCTCTAACTGAGCCTTCTGTGTGGATGCTTTCAGGCTTGTTCTGGCAACGGAAGAACATGAGGAAGCCATTCCTGTAGTTCTTGTTCATCCATCCATAGAGCAGGGGGTTGACAAATGTAGAGCACATGGCCCCCACATGGAATACAGTGTACAGGAGTTTGTACTCGTGGAAGATAAGAACCAGATCCAGATCAATGGCAAGCTGAAATATGTGGAAGGGGAGCCAACAAACTGCAAACACCACAACTACCATCACGAGCATTTTGGTTGTTTTCCTCCTCCGGCACTGATTTTCATTCCTAGAAGTGGGACTGACATGGTTTTTCAGCTTGAACCAGATCCTGGTGTAGGCATAACAAATAATTGCAAGAGGAAGAACATACTGCAGGAGGAGCATGGACAGACTGTAGATGGTGGCATCTCTGTTGTTACCAGAGGGCCATTTTTCTGAGCAAACAGCCATTTTGAGGTTAATGGATGGGATTTCCTCATACCGGTACTCCCTGAAGATGGCCAGAGGTCCTGCCAGGACAGCTGCTGCCAGCCACATGACAGCTATGATGGTGAAGCTGAGCCTCTTGGAAATCCTGCTGTCCAGGTGGAAAACTATACAGCGGTACCTGTCCAGGGCAATCACAGTCAGGGTGAGAGTGGACACATGGACACTCAGAGCTTGAGCATAAGGAACCAGGTGACAAAGGACAGCTCCAAACTTCCACTCGTCCAGCAGGGTGTACACTAGGGTGAAAGGCAGACAGAGTGTGTCCACCATCAGGTCTGCCAGGGCCAGGTTAGCTATGAAGAAGTTGGTGACAGTCCTCATGGTTTTGTACTTCACTATGATGTAGATGACCAGGGAGTTTCCGATGAACCCCAGCAGAATGATGAGGGAGTAGGCAGCAATCAGGATGACCTGGACCCCCAGGATCTTGGTGCTGTCCATCATGACACTGCGGGACCCAGAGAGATCCTGGGTAGGAGTGACAAAGTCCTTGGCATGCCAGCCATGTGGCAGCTCCTCACCTAATGCTGTCTTCTCCACGGTGAATGTGCTGTTGGCTCCCTCCAATGGTCCCATGCCTGGCCTGAGACTTTCCATAAGGAGGAGAAGGAGGTCTGGAACATAGACATAGCAGAAGTGAGAGCATGGGTTAGACTCTCTTTGATGAGATTTACTTGCCTTCAAAAATCCCTAATGCCTTAAGAACTAGGACAGGAGAGAAACAAGGCACTCTCAAAGTCAAGGTGCTGTTCTCCTCCACATTTATTAAACAATTTATTTATTTCTAGATTGTGCACTACATTTTTCTGTTTCTTATTTCTCACCTCTCCAGGTGAAAATATCTGTCCCCCTGCCTCTGCAGAAGCCTCTGCCACTGCTCCTGCTAGTGATGCTACCACCCAGTCCACCCAGTACTGCCTGCTCTCCCTCCCAGTAATGTGGGTAGCACAACCAGTGCCATTTTATGAGCCAGTCTCTATGATCCAGTGTGTCACATAGTCATTCCCTGGCCCTCATTATCAGGCCCTTAAGGTCCTGTGAACCAACCAGACAAACCAGTTTTCTTCTTCCTTCTCCTGCCAGGCTCAAGGTTCTCAGGCATCAGGCAATTGTTGCCTTCCTTGCTGGCTTTGAAGGCCACAGGCACCCAGCCAGGCAGGTGTTGTTTGTGTCCCCATCACAGAAGAGGGAAGTGTGACAGCACACAGAGCACAGTTACAAGTCCTAAGTAATGAACTACTGGACAGTGAGACCCACGGACCCTACAGCCAGGAGACACCTCCACCATCCTGTGCTTTCTCCAAGGACTCAGTGAGTGGCTCATATTCTTTTATAGAATTTCTGAGTCTAGATTATCATTGTTACAATGATACAACAAACCAGGTATTAGGATTCGGCCCAATCTGAAGAGGGTTCAGGTGATAATAAATTGTAAGTTGTATTAAAAATTCTGTATTACTTAGGTGATTAGAAATCATAAATTATTTATAAATTCTGTATTTTGCTATTTGGAGATTGTACTATGTTGATTCTGCTTAAAGAAATCCTGGGCTGTTTCAATCATAAATTCTCCTCTACACTAATCACAATACCCTGATAAAGAAACAAAGCTTTAACTGTCACCATGATTTAGTGCCCTCTTCATTCTGCCAAGGATCCCTAAAAGAACCTCTCAGTGTTGGACACTCAGGCATCTGCTGGCTTAGCAGAGGAGGGAGCTCCTACAGGGACATGCATGTGCAGGGCATAAACCACTAAAGCTGTGAACAAGCCTCCCACAGAGCCACTGCTGAGCATCCAGGCACAGACAGGCTGAGAGCCAGAGCCCCAGAGTCCATCAGCCTCCTGCCATGTGCTGCTCAAAATCCTGTGTGGGATGGCTTTGGGAGCAGGGAGCCCCAGGGCCAGAGCTGATGCAGCCTGGAACCCTGGCTGGCAGTAGGTGCCACTGGAACAGCAGAGTGTTGTCACAGCAGGGTGTTCATTGAATCCAAACAGGGCAGGAGAAAAGCCAGCTCTGGTACTGGCTCCTGCTCAGCCTCTGTGGCTCAGCATTGCTGTGGGCTGTGTGCAGAGAGGTGGACATGGCCTCTCACACATCCCCTCTCCCCAGCACTGTCAGTGGGGCCCCACTCCCTCTGCAGATTTAAAAAGTGAGCAAAAGTCATCACTCTGCCCAAGCAGGGAGGTCAGCAAAGCATTGTGTTTTCTCTGACCTGCAGAGGGGGGAAAATTCCCTCTCACTGAGGGAGGGAGGCAGAGGGCTCGAATGAAGTGGGAATTAGAGGCAGGCTGCTGGATATCTTCTCAGGCTCCTTGAGGAAGAACTGAGTTTGTCCCAGAACAGATGTGAGCAATGCTGACTGGGTGCTGGTGGGCTTCCTGCAAGTCCCATGCAAGCCAAAGGTTTAAGGGCAGTCTGTCCTTGGGAGGGGAGAATGCTTTGCAATTCCATTGCAACCTAAACTAAAATGTCTGCTTGTCCTGTCATCCCTCCCTAGAGCGAGGGTTGTGATTCCCCCTCAGGAGCTGCTCCCGGACTCTGTCTGGCTGACTGCAAAGCCAGGACCCTGCAGAGGCCCAGCAGAAGAGCTGCCTGCAGTAAAACCACCCCTGCTGGCACCTTTCTCTTTCCCCTTCCATCTCCAATTGCTGCCTAACATCTCACTCTGCAGACTGATTTATGCCAGTGGTTCCTGTAAATGATGTTACTGGGCTCAGACACTGTGAAATAGTGGACACCATGTAGCCACTGCTAGGAAGAAGCAGAGGGGAAAATGGGTGGATCTGCTAGGGTCTGGGTTTGTTTAAGGCTCGTCTCAGACCTCCACAACACCCCTGCCCCAGCCTTGGAAAGGCCAAGGGGAAGCTCCAGGAGAGAGGAGCCCGGAGCCATGCCATAGTGTGGGTGCAGTGGAGAGCAGAGCAGGGCAGCAGGCAGGGCCCTGGGAGGGTGGCACAGCCTCTTTGGCAGAGCCTGATGCCCTGGCAGACACCTGTGCTGCAGCTGGCCCTGAGCAAACCCCACTGCCAGGAGAGCAAGGCCAGCCAAGGAAACAGGGAAGTGCTAGGGACACTTCCAGTGACTGTGCTTTCCCTGCTTGCCACCCATCTGGGATTTAAACCTTCTGCATTGTCCAGCATTACTTTATCACTTGTTATCGCCTTTTCTGTGGCTTGCCTGTTCCATTTGTCTTCTGTACCCAAGCCCTGGCACCACACCAGTGGACACTCCCTTCTCTTTTTCTCCATCTCATCCACCAACTGGCTGCCAGTTCCCATGCTCACATCTCAGCCCATTTCCCTTTGCTGGAGACTGGCAGCTACCCACCATCTGAGAGGAGCCAGGAACATCACAGTTCCTAACAAAATGGCCTTAATGGAGTTACTATTTGATTTTGTTTGTTTTGTTTTCTTTGTCTCCAAAGGGGAACTATTGCAAATCAATTAAGACATTTTAATTAAGAGGCAAAATGATTATAATAAATGTCCCCACTCCAGGGGCTGTCTGGAGGTCACTGGGATGCTGCTAGGAGTGGACTGAGGTTCCAGCAAGTAATGGAAGTGCTGGCATATGTGTAGGCTGCTGTCAGGCCCAGTGCCTAACAGGCCTGCCAGACTAGATGAAAAAGTCCTTGGAGTTGAGAGCCAGCTGCTTTTGGGACAAGAAAGCAGCAGGAGAGACCAGAAGGAGGCAGAAGTACTATCCAGGTCCTTTCTTCTGTCCTGAGTTGTCATGAAGAGATGCAGAAACAGGTGCTGCCTGCATCAAGATAACCCTAACCCTCACCCTCTGCTCCAGCTGAGGTTCAGCCTGGGGCAGGGCTGGGACCCAGGGGTGGCTCCCAGTGAGACAGAGCTATCCCTGTGCCAGGCTTCAGTCTTTGGGAAGTGGGGAAGCACAGAGGGGCCCTTCACTCAGCACACTGCTGTCAGTGACTGGGACAGTGACCAAAGTGACAGCCCCAAAATCCTACAGAGCTCTGTATAGACCAGGTGCCCTGGGGCTTGTCCACCTCTGCTTCCTGGGGTGTCCCAGCTCTCTCCACGTCCCTGATGCAGCCCCAGGCATTCAGCCAGCCTGGAAAAGGCACATCCAGACCTGGAAGAGCCATCTGTAAAGCCTGGCAGCGTTCAGAAAGCAGGGCTGGAGAGGTGGGCAGAGGGCTGGAGAAAACAGAGCCTGTTAATTAGAATTTGTCTTTTTGTCCAAGCGGTGAGAGTGGAGTCCATGGAATCACAAGGAAGGAGTGAAGGGACTTGGGCCACTCTCTGCCTTTTGTTTAACAACAAACTCTTTCTACAATGATGCTGGAGTGTGAGAACTGAGGCTGATGGACACTTCTATGGCTTGGCTCACTGATTTATTCCATGCTTATCCTTCCTCCAAAGCAGCTCAACTCTACCAAATCCCTTAATCTCCAGCAGCTCAGTCAGAAGCACTGACTCATCTCATTCCCAGACCCATATCCAGACAGATGTCCATGGCAAGGAGGACTGAGACCATCCTCATGAGAAGCTGGTGGTCATCCTGGGACAAGCCACCTTCATGTTCCCTTCCAACACTCAAGAGGCAGCAGCATTCAGTGTCCCTGCCCCCCACAGCAGAGGTCTTAAGGGAGGACATCACAATAAATGGGGATATGGAGGTTAACCAGCCTGCCAGGACCACACAGCACATCCATGGCTTGGGCAGAGCCCAAGGTTTCTAACTCCAGCCTCCTGTATTCCACCAGAGAGGACTCAGCATCTCAGCATAAAACCTGAACAGAGATCTCAGGAACTGCATGAAAATGCAAAATATGACTGATGGAGGAGAATGAATGGTCTTCTCTGTGCAATGGGTTTCAGGACAAACAGCAGCTCTGGAAGATTTCCTGATGCAAAAGAACAGACAGAAATTATCCCAGCTCCTTCCATCTCCAGTGAAGGGGTGATTGCCTTGCTGTGATACTCCAGCAAAAGGGAAGACCCTCTGACCTGCACACCATCTGCTGCAGCTTTGTAAGTTGTCTATTCAGCTCAGGGCCACTGGTGCAGAAGCCTCATGGCATCAGACACTCATTGCCACCCAAAACTGCTCCTGGGGGGCCCCAGCACAGAACTGGCACTGGGAGACAAAGTGCAAGGATGATACACCAGGAATTTCTTGTGATTCCTCACACTAAATATTTTTGTCCCTGCCTAGGCTGGAGCCATGGAATACTTGAGGGGAACAAGGCAATGAGGATGCCATGATCACCCAGCTCAGGACAGGATGAAAAAGGAGGTGGTGAGAAGAGATCTGCTTGGCAGGGATACATGCCTTGTCATGGGAATTTATCTTACAGAAAGCAAGGGGGAGCAGTGCAGGGCCTCTGCCCTGTGGGATGTGCCATGGCAGCAGAGCAAGGCTGGCTGGGACACAGGGATCCATGGGTGACATGGGATGGAGACACACCAGTTGCTGGTGCTACAGAAGAGACAGCATGGTGGATGGGTCCTGGTTAACCTGGGGATCTATTACCTCCGTAAATTTACAGAGTCTGGGGTAGGGGAGACAGTGGAGCAGAGCAAAATAACAACTCACTGACAGAACAAACAGGGAGAAAATGCAGTGTCCTGCTTCGGGACACACCAGAAACTCAGTAGGTGAAATGCATCTGCAGCAGGACTTTAAGAGGATTTCTCTGTTCAAGGATTAACATGCAATGGGTGTTGAGGGAAAGCAAGCACTGATTTTCCTCCTGTATCCCACATCCCCTTTTGCATCTCCTCTCCAGGACACTGCTCTGTGGCACCGAGCCGAGTGCCAGCAGGGTGTGCAGTTCCAGCACGGAAGAGCTAACAGAGGTTTGTACCAAGCCACGAGGAGGCAGGCTGCAGGAGAGATCAGCATTTCTCAGACAGCCACGCACCTCAGCCCCACACCTGCACTTCTATGTGCCCAGGTTCTGCAGCACCCTGGAGCCAGCTGCTCTCCTGACTGCTCTCACTCAGCATCCTGCTTCCCACACTCCCTGCTTCTGCTCAAAGACCTTTCAAAACTCTCCTGCCAGTATCTCTTGTTTGCTTTCTCTATTCCAGCTCTCAGGGCTGTCAGTCCCCAAATCCAGTTTGCCTTTAAAGATGCTTGGACTTTCTTTGCCTGAACCATGTGGCACCGACAAGACCTGGCCCCATCTCAGCCCTGCTGCTCAGATGAGCCCTACCTGACCCACCTGCAAAGGCCAGAGCATCCTGCTCCTCCAGGAGCCGAGCCACTCACCTCCAGTCACTGTCTCATCGCTGCCCAGGATGGAGCACTTGGTCCTCTCCACTCTCTGGAAGTCAACCTGTGGCAAAGGAGTAGAAAGCACTTTTCTGCAACTGTCCTCGGAGAAGAGAGGAAGTCAGGTGAGGATCTGGGCTGCTGGAGAGTGTTTCATCAGCAGGAGTGGCTTTGGGAGCCCTCCCTGAGCACGGGAGAGCCCCTCTCGCAGGGTGAGTGACAGCCCCGTCTCAGAGCTGGATGCTGCCTTCGCTCCTGAATGAGAGAAAGGCACAGAGCGTGTGTTTAACAAACAGCAATGGAAAGGGGGAGGGAGTCTGCTGCTGCTGTTTATACAGTGTTCAGCCACTGAGGGGCTTCTTGCATCGAGCAGAGAGAAGCTTTTTCACCACATCCAGTTTCCTCTCCAGGGAGAAGTGCTGGGAGCTGGAGCTCTGCAGGCTCCCTGTCCGTACCACAGACCCGGGCAAGTGTTATCTGCCCTCACTCCACAGCTCCCATCTCCTCAAGCTTTAAACTCATTGGGACTGGCATGGTCATGCCCAGAGGGGAATCTTCCCTGCAGCAAGAGGTCTGCAGGTCCTGCAGCTCAGCAGAGCTCCCACAGACCTCCCTCCATCCTCCTCTGTCTCAGAGTTTGCACAGCGCACAGAGCAACCTGCAGCTGTGGGACAGGACTTCAGGGAGTCCTGAGATACAAACAGAAGTAATGCTGAAAAGGTTTAGCCACTTGGAAGTGGCTTGGTCTGCTCCAGAGCCATATTCATTGGGGACATGGAACCAGACTTTCAATTTCAGGATGCTCAGCACTGTCCACACACCTGAACAAGAACGAGGGAGAGACAGAAAAGCAGCATCCTCATATCCAAATCTGAAAATCCAAGCTTGCTGGAGCCCAGGAAAGCACTCTAAACACAGCACAGGGAAGCAGATAAGCACAGATAAGTCCTACCTGTTCAAAGATTTTGCCCTCAAGGAGAAGTTGTGTGCTCTTAGCATAGGATTTCTGACTCAGGCAATATGTGAATTTGCAGCTCATCTGGGCTAGGAGATGCTCCCACAGGCTGAGGGGAAAGGCACCTACAGCTGGAATTCTATCAGAGAAGTCTTGCTCTTCACCCCCACAGTGAACCTTGGTTTCCTTTTCTTTGTGAGAACAGAGACAGGGAGGCTTTTCAAACATCCTTTTGTGCCAAAAAGTCACAATATACCAGGAAAAATAAAACACTCTAATGGCTCAGCAGAAAAAGAGGAATGAGAACATTCCTGAAATCACATGGAAAATGACACTTGAACCCAAGACTTGGACAAGAGTCCTCATAAGTCCCATCCTTCCCCCTCCTCTCTGTGTCTCCCCTTCAGAAAGGAGAGGACTAGGCATGAAATCCTCCAGCTGTGCTAACTGGATTTTGTGGGAGTTTCATGTCTTCGCCCCCTTCATTTTCCCTAAGGCTGTTGATTTAGCTGCTCAGGAAGGCTGGGAGTGGAGGGAAGCAGGACAAGACAAAACTGCTTGGAAAGAGCCATTGCTGTTTCTCTGTGGTCTGCAGAGAGAGACAAAGAGCAGCCAACTCGAAATGAGTGGTGCCTGCTTCCCCCCTGTTCCTAGAGGATGGAACTCCTCCTCTCCAGGGTCTTCAAGTTTACTTTTTTCCTCCTTTCTCTTCTGTATGAGATTTTTCTTGCTTGCTCCCCAGATTCCTTTGCTACCACTCCCAACTCTTCTCTTACCAGGGCTGAAATAAGATGCCTGGGGAGAAGGCAGTGATTGACAGGAGAGAAATTTGTACAGCCTGAAGCTGTGAACCTTCATCAGCACCATGGGGTGAATTCCAGTCATTTTTGGCACGTGGACTTTGCTGGATGATAGCAAATGCAAACTCTTAAATCATGGATTAGTCAGTGCAAGTCCCCAAGATATCCTCTCCCACAGTCTAAGGGGTCCAGTGGAGCACCAAAACCTGCTGTGCTCCAGAACATCACCTCAGCTCTTCAACCAGAGCAGTGCAAGAAGGTGCAGTTGAGCTCTCAGCACACCTGGACTGCCATCCCAAATGGCACCCACCAATCTGGAGTTTGGTCCCTGGTCCCTGGGTGCTCCCCAGCCCTGTCCCTAAGAGTCAGGGACAGAGACACAGACAGGGCTGCCTGCCAGTCTGCCTAATTTCACCCAGCTACAGCAGAATTACAGCCAGCAGTGGCTGCAGCACAGCCTTGGCTTCTCCACAGGGAAGGAACACCTGGGGGCTGCGGTGCCAGACCCCTCACATCCCTGGTGGGCTCAGAGGAGACTCAGCAGCCTGAACACCGAGGTGCAAAACAACCTCCCCACACAGCTGACAGATCCCAAAGCAGCTGAGGGTCTTCCAAGCCCCAACCAGCAACACTCTGAAGGAGGAGGGCTTTTACCTTCCCCTCCATACAAAGATGATCCTTGCACTGTCCTGGGGTGTGGAAGCAGCCCCAGGCAGAGATGCCAGGGCCCACTGCATGCACTGTTGTAACCTCAAGCCCGAGGTATTTTCACACAGATACCCACAAATGCCTGCACAGGTGTCCCAGGAGCCTCGTGTCCTTCCAGACATGATGGAATCATTCAATGAATCTTTGCAGCTCAAAATCCTTTCCCAGTGGTTGGGCTTTCATTAGGCAAAAGTGAGCCTGCTCACCCCTGCTTCTGAGAAATACAACAATGAATTTTGTACTCCAGGGAGCAAAAATTATGTCAAAAGGCTGAGAAATGGGGCAGAGAGAGGAGAGCTGTCTTTTGGCCTGTAATCTTCTCTGCCTCAGTGAGCAAGCAGATCCTCAGTCTCATACCTTGCAGCTGTAAGCCATCTGCTGCAGTTTAACTTCTGTCAGAAAGGAAGGTGGATTATCTGTTCACTCCCTGGGAGAAATTCTAAGAAAACTGTTACCAAGGCTTCCAGATGCTCTGGTTCATCCTGCTTCATCTGGAGCAGCAACAGTGACATGCTTTAAAAGGCAGCTTTTCATTTTTTAAACATCTGTTTAATTCCACCTGCATGTAACCAAAATATTTCCACTGCTCCTTCCTGAGGTGTCATGCCTGTGTTTTCCTGAGCAGCCTTCAAAGTATCAGCAAGTTTTGGTAACACAAAAGCCCCTTTGCCATTTGAACCCCAGAGTTCATGGATGCCGTGGATTTGGGAGTCTGATGCATTTGGGAACTAAATCAGCCACAAAGAGACTCAGGAGTGGGAGGGCGGATCGAAAGCTCTCTGTACCCTCTCTGAATTTTAAAACAGATCCTCATTTCGTAACAGCTTTTTGTCCCCATGTGAACATTCCTGGAATTAATGAAGGAGCAAAGACACCACCAGGGACAAGGTATAGCTAAAATATCTGAGCTATCTGACACTGTCAGTGAGAGTCACTGAAGAAGCAGGAGGAGAGATGAACCATGGGTTGGCCTGGGTCTGCCTCAGCTCTGCTCACCTTCAGGGCAGGCAGAAGTCAGAGATGCCGAGTGTGTCTGCAGGATAAGGGTCAGTGGGTCAGGAAGGAGATGATCATATGGAAAAAGATTAATGGTATTTGTCCTGCTGAACATCACCACACTTCAGCTCCTGCCCCACTATAGCCCCACAGGGCTCTTCTGATTAAGTCAATTAATACCTAAGAGGGCTTACCCCTTCCATCCCCTTCCCAGCCCTGGATCTCACTCTGACACACAAAATCCCCTTGACCATCCTCACATCAGGACAGAAGGACTCCAGGCAGTTTCTCCAGGCAGACATCAGCACTGCTGATGCAGAAGCCCAGAACTGGCCTCTGCATTTAGCTGCCATTTCTGCAAGTCACTGCACTCAAAGCTTTGTTAATTTATTAGAGGATTGCTTGTTGTTTGTGTACTGAGCCAGGTAGAAAACAGCTTCTGCAGAAGAGGATAATTGCAGTCAGATAAGCTCTTTAGAGCCGGGATTGCAAAAATACGATATGATGTAGACGGGCAGTAAAATAAAACAGAAAATATTTTATGCTGGGTAAAATAGAAACATGGAGAAGTTTTTGGGTTGGAACGTGTTTCCCCCATGTATAACAGACTCTTTGTCTGCCTTTGGGCAAATCATTTGATGTTTCTCAGTTCTCTGTACATAAAAAAAAGGTGATAAAAATGCTTCACTCTGGCAAACTCGCCCCTGGAGCAGAGGACCTGGTGCTTGGATGTGCAGCAGTGGCAGCTGCTTTCCCACTTTGCCCTATGGGGTTTCTCTCTAAGCTGCCCATCTCATTTAGGCAGCATGTTCTGTCACCAGGGTCTTGCTCTCACAGACTGGATACTCCTGCTTCACAGTTCCACAAATAAATTTTTGCCCAGGCTGTCACTCCTGAGATGACAAACAGAGCTATAATTGCTGGATTGTGTGATGAGAACAGGCAGAGCTGGATGGGCTGATGGCAGCCCCAGCCTAAACTCTTCCAAAGTGTCAAGACTGAAAGTGATGCAAGTGGCTGGAAAATTCAGAGCATGATTTGTTTTCTATGGGCTCAGTGTTGCTAAAAGGCACCAGGTATCCAGGAGCTGGGATCCAGTCCTCAGCACTACCCTAGCAGCAGCAGGATCATATTTGCTGCTTCACTGCCTTATTCCATATTTCCTGGTCCTGTGGGGACCCAAATCAGCTGTGGGCAGGGAGCAGGTTACCAGCAGTGCTGGGCTGGGCTGGCAGCAGTGTCTACAGGAGGGTTAGATCCACTTCTGATACAAACCCAGGGATTTGGCTGAAAATTCATTTGGCTTCGTGTTCCCCAGAAACATGACTCACAATCCAGTGTCTGACACTGAGAGATAGGTATGACACCGAGTGCCCCACGGGGGAGAGCTGTGTCCCCAGGGCACGAGCAGAGCATGCACGAGCCAAGCAGAGACCGTGCTGGAAAGCACAAAGCCTTATAAAGGCAGGGCTCTGGCTTTGTCCTTCCCTCAGCTCTTCAGGCGATGAAAAGGACGACTCACAGCCCTAATTAACTGGAACATGCTAATACCACTGAGCTTCCCTGGCCAGCAAATTTGGCACAAGGCATATGGGACACTTTCCAAACAACTGCTCAGGGGAGCGTGTGCCTGCAATTTATTATTTGAGGAGCAGTTTCCTCTCTGCCTTCGCTGAAGAGCTCACACCAGACAAGAGGGAGGTGAGTCTGGAGCCTGCAAATCTCCTTTGAAAGCCATTTCGTGCTGAAGAGAGAAGAGACTTATTTCTCCCCAGGCAGTTAAGATATTTAAGGTATCAAGGGAAATATGGCTTTGCACAGCATTACCTCTGGGAGCACTCGGTGCCTTCGAGTGGTGCAGCTTGTAGTGCTCAGCTTCCCGTGGGGAAAACCACACTCCTGCAGAGTGACATTCATTCTGGGCAGAAGATGCACGACCAGAGAGTGTGCAATATTATTTTGCAGCATAAAGCAGAGGAGCACAGCCAGTCCAGGTAGCTGGAGAAAGGGGGAAGGTAGAAGGGCCCCTGGTGCTGTGTCTCCAGGATGTTATTCCTTCTTTTGACAACTGTCCTGGGCAAGGCAGTACTCCAGCTTATTGCCCTGAAAAAATAGTAGGAAGGAGCCTCCTCGTCTCCTATTAGAAATAAATCAGTTTGTGAGCTTTGGATGGGAAGCAAACAGCTGGACTCCAAGAAAGATCAATTAATTCCTGTGGTGAGATGCTCCCTCTCAGTATTTACTGTACTGCCAAAACCAGAGTCAGGAGCTGCAGCCTCCTGAAGGCTCCCCCTGCCCCTGGCCTCACTTGCCCCTGGCTCCTATGGCAGCCCTGGCCCCAGGACTGCTCAGGGCAGCTCTGACACGGGGTTTGAGTGGCAGTGAGCTGCCCAACCAAGCAGTGCCACAACCTCACCAGTACAGACACTGGGAACAGCTCAGGTTTGTGTGATATTCCCAGGACTGCGCTGGTTTGACCTGCCCCTCATCCTTGGCATCACATGGGCTGTGTGGCCAGGACCCTGTGCTCAACAAGGGCACACCTCTCCCTGCTCCCTCCCCACTGCATCCCTTGCAAACATTCGTTGTTATGGTGACAGCTCCAGAAGGAAAATCTTTTTGAGGATCTTTCAGGTTTTTTAACAAAGGACAGCCACTTCTATAATTTTCTTTAAGGGAGATGGTATTTTCGCTCAACAGCGACTGAGTTCCTTTCATTTTGTTTCTGGTGACCACTTTGGTGAGTCTCAGGCTCCAGCTTTGAGTGTGTGGCTGTAAGAAAGTGGAAGGAGGAGAAGTAGAGCCAGGTTCTAAAGAGCTGCTTTTAAATGCTTTTGGGAGCACTGGAGGTACCTCTAGGCTGCTGAGCTGCAGGCAGTGTGGAGTCTCAGTTTCTCCAAAACAAATGTGATTTTGAAGCACATCTGCATCTTTCTCAGATAGTAAGGTGCAAAATAAACAGCAAGGGGGACATTTATGCCCAATAGCCTGTGCTGTGTGTGAAATGCTGCACTGAGAAATAATGTTCTTGTGGAATCTTCTGCAGAAACGTCCCTTGGCTTTTGAAGGCTGTGTGATGGTAAATGAATTCTCTCCATTTCCACTGAATGGGCTGAAGACTTTCATATGTGACATCAGGGAGAGAACTGGGCTCTGTAGATGTCTCTAATGCAAGTAATGAATATAGCAAACAGCCTCAGCCCAGCCAGGAAAGAGCAGTATGGGTGTGTGATGTGACCACAGGCATGGATTTCATGGCTCCTGTGTCTGAGCCTGGAATGTGGATGCTAATGGACAAGATTCCAGCATCCTGAGCAGCCAAGCCTGCCCAGCCCAATTCTGTAAGATGAGGTCATGAAGACCCCTCCTATAGAGAGCTGAGGTCAGAAACCTAAGGAAACAATAAAAATCAAAACCTGCTAATGTTTCAGGGTCTGAAGGGGCAGCTTAGCACATCTGTGAATGCTCAGCTCCCTGAACCAGAGATCCAAGTGAAGAAGAAGAGCATTCCAGGCATCCTGCACGCAGTGACCAGCACTGAGCAGGCTGACACACAACCCATCACAGGGAAGGCTGAGAGGACAAAGCTGCTCTGTCCAAGCCCATGCTGTGTGTGAAGTATCAGAGAAGTTTCATGCACAGCTCAGGGTAAACAGGCAAACAAGTGGCAGCCAGAAATGTTAATATTTGCAGAAATCTCCTGGTTTTGGCGCCTGGGTGTGGGGAGCTGAAGGATGCTGGTGGAATGCAAACACAAAGGATTCTTGGCTGCCCAGAGGGGTGGCATGGGGAATCTCACAGGGCAGGACAGACTGCCTGACAGGACTGCTCGTGATGGTTCCTACAGGGAGTCCTGGGGAGGGAGACAGGGCTGAGTTCAGTAGCACATTAAACTGCTTCCCTAGAACTGAGTTATTTGAGCATCCTTGGGGGAAAAAAACCAAAAACCAAAACAAAACAAAAACAAAACAAAAACCAAAACAAAACCAAAAACCACAAAAACCAAAAAACAAAACAAAAAAAACCAAAACAGAAACATGGTTAGGCCATGTTCATCCTCCTTTGCCTGTTTCAGATCTTGTTTCCCTCCCTCCATGTAGAAGGAGATGGATTTGTCCATGCTGATCCCTAACCCTTCTCCTGGATACATGAGGGGAAAAATTACATAAACCTTCAGTCCCCTGCCCTCACTTCATCTGGGTCCTTTCATGGCATGTTTAGGATGGTTTGAACCTGCTCTACAGGGTTTTTACCTGGACCATGGCTGCCAGTTCATAGTCAGACAACTTCAGAGGCTCCAAAGCCTTGAAGGCTCTGGGTTTAACAAAAGCAATATCATTTGGGACTGGGAAGAAAATACTGGCAAATAATGGCCACCTCTATTCTCCTTCCTCCTGCAGCTATTTATCCAAAGATACCATATCTTGGAGCATTGCTTCATTTCCTGCTTGCCTTTCGAACAGAGGCCTCTAAATCATGTCCCTGCAGCTGAGGTCACGGAGGGAAGTGTAATATCCATTAGCAGTGATGCTGCTATTACCTTGATTTACCTCATCCCTTCTTCTTTCACTCTTTCTGTTTACACTTTCCACTTCTTCCCCCTCCTGGACTCAGCGCAGGAAAGAGCTGGAAGGAGCCTGCAGAAGCCAAGCTTCCTGGGATGCAGATTGCTTTTGGGGACATGGGGACCTGGGCCAGCAGCACCCCACTTGTTCCTGACCAGAGATGCCCAGGGCAGTGGGAAGGGCTGGCTTCAAGCCACCCCTCCTCACCCTGATAGAGTCCTTCACCTACAGCTTGTCCAGGTCAGCACAAGGAAAAGATCAACCCAAATTTACCCCTCTGCCTCTCCTGTCCCACACCTGGGCATGCTCAGGGAGAGCCACAGGATCCTCCAAGACAGACTGCAGGAGAGCAGGATCCAGAGGAACCAAAGACCTCAGACTGTATTTGCACTCAAACCAAAGTGAAACAGGGAAATCAAAGTGCAAAACTTCTTGTCCCCTGGGGAATTTCCCTGCCTGCATCTGGAGAGCTGACACAAGGGGCTGACACTGGGATCAGCAGTTGCTTCCCCTTCCCCTGGTGTTTCACTGACACCCCAGGGAAGTTCCCCAGCAGCTGGACCCACTGCACTTCCCACTTATCCCCCTCCTCCTGCAAGGCCAAACAGTTCCTCTGACACCCATCTCCAAGAATACGTGTTTATTGCATGGAACAGAGAACAGTGAAGTGTTTTGGACCCAATCCATGTGCTTTGAGCCAAACCCTTCCAATCCATGTCATCCTTCACCTCCCCAGTGCATAATCAAACTCTCCAAACACAGCGTTCTCAGGTCCCAGCCCAGAGCCTGGAGCCTCCCAAGAGGGATATGCTAAAAAAAGAAAGAAAAACATTACATTGCCAACTGAAGTGAGTGCTGAAAGGAAGGAGATGCCAGGAGCAGTTTAACAGGAATCTGAGACCAGGGGACGCTTGGGTGTGTGTTTTCAATCCCCAGAAGGGAGATGTGTTCATTGGGAAATGACTGCCACTCATTGCTAGTTTTAGATCTTGTAGCTGATGTCCCAGAAAGTGAAATGGCCGTGACAGGGACATCCCCATCTGTATTAGAACTTTCTTCTTGGATTGATGGATTAGTGCAGTGCATGGTAAAATGGTGCCACTCCTCCTTTGGCTCCAAAATCTGCAGCTCAAACCTGCAAAGATGGAAATAAGCAATTTTACATGAGCAAGAGATTCTGCTGGCAACAAGGGGAGTTATTTGAGGAAACCTGTACATCAGTGGGTCCAGAACTCCGTTGGGTGCTGAAGGATGTCCTGAAGCACCTGAACCCAAGCTGGCAGCTCCACACCCTGGTGCAGAGCATCTCTTCCATGAGAGCAGCATCCCATAGCCCCGTGCCAGCCCTGGGCAGGGTATGTGCTGGCACTGTCCAGCCTGGTACCACACCAGGGGGATGCTCCTGCTGTTCACTCTGCACAGGGGACCAGGACCAGGCTCCAGCTGGGGCTAAAAGGGAAGCTGATGGGGATGTTCGACATCAACTGAGCTGTCCTAAATTCTGCAGTTTCGGGGTGAAGCTTCAGTTACCAGAGACAGCCTCTCCAAACAATGGGCCTACAGGTGCCCCAGGGAGGCTGTCACCTCCTGGGCTCCATGATGGGGAGAGATGAGCTCTGACCACAGCACAGATCCTGATCCACAGGGACACCTCCCAGCACTGTTGGCTTGGGCTGCTGGGGGAACATAACCTTTCGTGGCACATTCCAGATCTCTGCTAAAAAGCAATTATTGATGCTTTTACCTCTCTGCAGAGCCTCACAAGTAAGGAGGATCACAGTGCTGCAACAAGTGAGGGAGCAGCATCCTGGTTCACCCTAGGCTGTGTGTCCTGTGCTGGAGTCTTGTCTGTGTGTCTGTGCATAGTTTATAACGTCTCCTAGGAAGGCTGGACATAGATGACAAAGCCATTTCCCTCTCAAAAGGATGCATCCAAGCAGTTGATTCAGCTCCCATTCAAAATCCACGAGTTCAAAGGCAGCTGTTTCTCAGGATAGCTGGCACGTGGCAGGAGGATGGGAGGTGACAGCAGCTGCTGTCCTGCTGCGATGGGCTGGCACTGGCACTGCTCCCATCCAGCCTGGCATGTTCAGAGGGCAAGGGCCAGCCTGGTGGAAGCACAAAGATCTAAATGTGGGAACTGTTTTGCTGCATGAAGTCAGAGCTGAGAGGAGATCATTCAGGCATCCCTGGATCCTTATGTCATCCCTAGGTCCCAGTGTCATCATCCTAGTGATATTCCCAAGGGCACTCTTCCATGTTATGGATAAAAGGGCAGCAATGGGAGCAGGTTCAGCCTGTTGGAAACAATCCCTGCCCAGTAAGTTCTTGTCCCACAGTGCCCAGTGAGCAGTGGGGACTGAGCATCCCTGTCCCAGAGCCACCATGGGTACTGGAGCAGGAGGGTGCAGCCAACACCCACCTTGCTCAGAGAGCTGGAGCAGTCCTGAGCCCCCACAATAACTGTGGGAGCTTCCAGCCCATTTGGCCGTGGTCTGACCTTGTTGGTGTGCATGGATGTCACTTGTTTGGCCAGCCAGGGGCCAAGGGGTGCACCTTGCTTGCCTATGGCCAACATCCCCCAGGACTGACTGCTCCTCATGCATGCAGGGATGTTCCAAGTGCAAGCATCAGCGTGGGGCTGTGGCTGAGCATGGGAGCCTGAGGGGTGGCTGGGGACAAGGCAAAGACCAAGGCCTGCAGGCAGGGCTGCTGTGGCCACGTGCCAGTGAGCAAGCATGCACAGTGTGAGAGAAAGCCTGGGAAAATCCCTCAGCCAAGCAAATGAAAACGGGCAGAAATACTTTCTGCACTAATTGCACAGCTGTAATGAGAAAACAGCACCAGGACAAGGAGGGCAGTAGCTGGACAGTGCCTGGCACATTGCCCTTTTGGTGGCATGCTCTGGTTCTAATGGTGGTGAGGAAGGAGACGGGAGGTCTGTGCAGCTATTATGAGTCCCTGTGTCCCCTCTCAGGTTTATTTGCTTTTACTTCCAGTATTGAAAGTTCTTGTGATTTTTCTCACATGTCCACCAGCGTCTGCCACTTCCCACAACATCACCAGACCCATTATCAGGTGACCACATAAGGATGAAAACCCTTTTATTTCTCTCTTTCACTAACAAGCCCGCAGCCCTCGTGATTTCTGAGGTAACCCAAAGCTGTGACCTCAAGGCGTTGGCCCGAGCTGTGTTCCGAGGGTACCGCGAGCAGCGGAGAGAGGAGGAGGCATTGGCCTGGAGCTCATTTCTGTGCTCTTTACTGAATGCAGCAGTGGGGCAGGAGCTGTGCAGCGCAGGGCGGTGCAGGGGCAGTAAAGGGACAGTGCAGGGACAGTCCAGTGCATTCCAGTCCAGTGCACTCCAGTCCAGCCCAGTGCAGTCACTCCAGTCCAGTGCACTCCAGTCCAGCCCAGTGCAGTTACTCCAGTCCAGTGCAGTCACTCCAGTCCAGTGCACTCCAATACCCCCGGCCTCGCACGCGCCTTCCCGCGGACGGCGCGTGAAACCCCGCAGCCGGCCCGGCGCGCTCGCACGTGACTGCGTCACGTGTCGGGATCTAGCTCCGCCCCCTCCGCGGATTCCACCCAATGAGCTGGCGGGCTCGGGGCGCGTCAGCGCCGTGATTGGTCAGGGCGGCCGTCACTCTGCGGAAGGGGCGGGGCGGTGGTCCCGAGTTGGGAGGCTCGGCGGTGGGAGAGTGACGGGACGGTGCTGGATAGGACTGGACTGGGTTAAGCCGGACCTAAACTAAGCGGTTCCAGCACGGTGGGGTCCCTGGGGTGGCGTGGGGCCAGGGCCGCGCGTAGGGGAGCGGGCGGTGCGCACGGCGGGACTGGAGCCGAAGGGGCCCGGCCCGGGAGCTGCTCGGGCTGTGGGTGGGTGCTGGCAGCCCTCGGGCCGGGTAACCCCGCGCTGGGGCCCTGTGCGGACACAAGGCCGGGCCGTGTCAGACGCACTGAGCGGTTTTGCTGAAGTGACGGGAAATTAAAAGTTGTTCCCATGCAAAAGGAGTGACCCTCGGCCTGGGCTGCTCTGTAATTTGGGGTTTTCCAGCGCTGCGCACACCCCGTGTAGCAGCCGGGCAGGCCCGAGCTCTGGTACCCAAACCCTGCCGGAGCGCGGGAGCGGCGCGGGTTCGGCCCGGTGCACACGGACGGGGCGGTGTGCGTGGTGCTGGCAGGAAGCTCGGGGTGCGAGCTGTGTGCCAGCAGGGATGGCCGGCGGGAGCCGGGACCGCAGCCTGCGGGAGGAGCTGACCTGTGCCATCTGCTGCGAGCTGTTCAGCGAGCCCGTCATGCTGGACTGCATGCACCACTTCTGCAAGGGCTGCATCCTGGCGTACTGGGACAGCTGTGCCCGCGTCCCCTCCTGCCCGCAGTGCCGCCGCACGTTCCCCAGCCGCGCTTTCCGCACGCACTACCTACTCTCGGGGCTGGTGGAGAAGGTGCGGCGCTGCGGCTCCGAGGAGCACCAGCAGAAGATGCAGGTGAGTGGCTTCTGCCAGGCTGGGGAGAAGGAGAACGGGACAGGTGCCACATGAGCCCTGTGCCACTGCTTCTCCTCCCACAGGCAGTTCCCCCTCTCTGAAGCCTTGTCTGACCCAAGTGCAGTGACATTTGTGTCTCTTCCTGATTAGTCCCTCTCCCTATTTCCTTACAACTGTCTGTCTTCTGAACACTTCTCTTTTGCATTTGTTTCCCTGACTGCTGTGTGATTCCTACCACAGCTGTGTAGTTTCTCATTTAAGGATATGGTCCCTAAGTGAGAGGGGGTGAGGGCTGCTCTGCTTGAGGAGACAGTCCCTTCACAACATGCAACATTTAAAGCTTGTGCAAACAGATATCCCAGGCTGGAGCTCCCAGTGTTAAAAATAAATTGGATTAATTACATGCCCAGATACTTAATTCTCAAGGCTGTGCATCAGGTGCTTGCTTCTCCTTATACTCTTTATATGAGGTCCTGTTGCAGTATCCTTCTGATGCTGACCGTAGGAATTGGGGCTGTTCCTGAATCACAGTAGAGTGGTGAATTGGCCTCCTTAGCTTCTTTCCCTTGCTCCTGCAGAAGCGCCTGGAAGATGCTTTGCAAGCTCGTCAGAAGGAGATGGAGAACTTGCTGCAGAGGAAGCGTGTGGTGCAGGAGGACATCTGCAGCCTGACGGTAACACCCGCTGGGAGCTGCTCTCCAGGCAGCTTCTGGGGCAGTGTTCACAGAGGATGTGTATCACTTCAGCTGAGGTTTAATTCAGCTTCCTGTTAAAATGTAGATAAGTGAGAGTGGGGATCTACACCAGCTCCCTTGCATGTATGCCCAAGCTCATCACTGATGGATATTCGGCAGAGGTTTTGGGAAGAGCATTAGCACTCACTAATGCAGTGTTTACAAAGTGCATTGGTGTAGCAGAGCTGAGACATGGTGAGTAGTGAGAGCTGTGGGCAGCCTGCTCTGGCCCTGCAGTGCTGCCTCTTTGGGAGAGCATTAACTCTTGGCAGCTCTAAAATCCTCTCATGTCAGAAGGGATGGAAGCAAAGCTGAAGGAACTGGGTCAGTGGCAGGGTTGGCACAGTGAGAGTGGAGGCCTTGTCACAGGGGCAGTGTTGGGATTCACTGCAAAACTCTGAGGTGAATGAGGAGCCTGAGTGCTCTCCATGGGCTTGAGAGGGACCAGGGTCCCTGTGGGTACAGATCTGTGAAGTGAGAACAGCCACAGGCTGACTGTGCTGCTTTCTTGGGTGGCATAAAAGTGTTAAAAACAAGGAAGGGGAGTTAAGATGGAAGTAGTTCAGAGATGAGATAAAACTGAGAGGGGAAAAAACCCTGTCTTCTGACTGGAGCCTCTGATTCCCCAGCCTGCACCATTTCAAACCTCTGTCCTCTTGCCAGATGTGGAATAGACCTCTGAGATTAATGAAGAAGTGTTAGCAAATAAGCACGTGTCTTCCTGTTGCTGTGCAAGAGCCAAGAGGTGTCTCAAGAGTAAAGAAGCAAATCACTGATCTGAACAGGGAGGCCCTGCACCTCCTCTGTGGTTCTGGTGTGTCAGCACAAACACCTGCTAGAGCAAGAGGAGGCTGGTGAAGCTTCAGATCTCTGAGGAAGATGGGTTTCCTGTGGGGAGAAAGGGATGTGCACTTCAGGAAGCACTCCTCAAGAAAGCAGTGAGGGCTAAGGTTGCACTTGGAGATTAAAAGCTGAAAGATTTAAGGAAAATGAAAAGTCATTGGCTGTCTCTTGTAAACAGGCAGGAAGGCAGTGAGAGCAGAACAAGGTTGGCTGGCAAGTAAACAACTGCAAAAAAGTGACCTCTGTATAGAGCTGAATGGGATTTTATCAGCCTTAATGACAGAGATTAGTTTGTGCAGCTTGCCCATCAGGCAGCTCTGCTCAGGGTCTGGAATGATGTGAAATAAATGCAAACTAACCTGAACAGCTGAGTCTGCAGCTCCACAAAATTTAAAGAGCTCCAGTCTTGCCCACAGGCAAATTTGTGGTGCTGTGGGAGAGGGCTGTGGCTGCTTATGGGGATTTCTAGTTACAGTGCCCAGGCCTTTGGTGAGCTGGTTTTTTGGGTTTGTTGGTTTTTCTTCCTTTGGCTCTGCAGCCTTGAAGGTTGTCCTTGTGTCCTGCACTCCATCCAAAAAGTCATTCCTATGTCAGATTTCTAGAGTTCTGTAAGCAGAGTAACAGGCACAGCTATCATGTGCACCTACTTGTGTGTTTTAGCTGTGGGACTCACCTCTGCCTCTTCCCTCTGCTCAGAAAGTGGCTGGGGAGCTGAACTTCAAGATTCGTGCTGAGTTTGCTCGCCTTCATCAGATCCTGGAGGAAGAGGAGAGATCTGTGCTGGCAGAGCTGGGTCAGAAGGAGGAGCAGTCACTGGCCCAGCTGCACAGGCACGTTGGCCAGCTGGAGGAGGGGATGGCAGTGCTGCAGAGGGACATCGAGCACGTCAAGCAGACCCTGAGCAAGATGGAAGATGTGTCACTGCTGGAGGTGAGATGCTTTACTGGCTCTGGCAGGAGGCTGAGGGATGTTTCAGGGTCTTAAATTGGGATGGGAGAATCTTAAATGATAGCACTGGGCTGTACCCCAGCCTATTTCTCGCTGCCATCCCTCTGAATTGTCTGCCCATTCCCTTGGAGTCTGGAGACCTTAGCCACAAGGGATACAGTGACATCAAATGTGGTAGGTCTTGGGAGCCTTCCTCATTCTCCATCCAGGTGCTCAGACAGTTTTCCCCAGGATTTGGGTCCTGGTAGCTTGGTTTTCTCTCTCCTGTGCAGCAGGAGGTGGGACAAGGAATTTATTTGTGCAGCTGCATGAATTAGTGACTGCTAATTCTCTCTGCTTCTCACTGCAGGTGGAGAGCCTGGATATCAGGTACGTGTCTGGCATGAAAGAAGCTGATTCCCTTTTCAGGAGCTTATCTTAGTCCCTGGCTGGGACCACATGGGAGAGGCACTTTATCTCAAGTTTTAAAAGCATCACAAATTGCTCAGGAAGTCCCTGGTGCTGTGCAGGTTGGAGGCTGCTCCCCAGCATACACTGGATGCTCTTCCCAGGGAGCATCCTACGTGTTGATGTGGCTGGAAGAGTGGGTGGAGGAGACAGTGGTTTGGAATGGGTGCAAAAGCCATGTGTGTTGCAAGAGAGAGCAGATTTTGGGTGCTTCATCCTCTCCCTGCTCTTCCTTAGCTTCATACTACTCATGAGGCTGCAAAAGTGACCCTGAGATGCTGGTTTGTCTGAGGCTGGGAGTAGCTGAGGGCCAGAGCTGCCATAGGGGAGTGTGTCCCTGTCCCCTCCCTCCCTGGGATGGAACCTGATTCCACAGGCCTGGCCTGTTCAGCATGCAGGAATCCTGTTGGGTGTGCTGGGTGTGGGTCTGACAGGAGTCACTGCTCCACGAGCAGTGCTGCTGCCTCTGTCTTGGACACCTCTGCCCTGAGCCGCTCACTGCACTGGGAGCAGAACAGGCAGAGATATTTGTGTCCTGTCTTTACCAAATCTGTCCCATGCAGCACTGTCCTGCAGCCCTGCCCGTGCTTTTCCTGTGTGTATTGGCAGTGGCTCAGCAGAGGGATTGACCCTGCCTGCCTCTCTCTGCCCCAGGCCCTCGGTGCATGTTGAGACCCAGCCTGCCCTGGACCTGCAGCACTACAGGGACAGCCACAGTGGTCCCTTGCAGTACATCTTCTGGAGGCACATGCTGCGCTCCATCTGCCCTGGTGAGCACACTGCTATGAGACATGGGTGTGGTGGGCCAGGGACACTGCAGAATGGTAAAATGTCATGCTTGATGTCTCTGCAGCTCCTGCTCCACTCACATTTGACCCTGAGTCAGCCCACCCCAACCTGTTCTTCTCCAGGGACCTGACAGCAGTGACAGAGAGGAATCGAGCCCAGCCTGTCCCCATCAGCCCCCGGCGCTTCCGTCAGTGCGTCAACGTGCTGGGCTCGCAGGCCTTCGACAGCGGCCGCCACTACTGGGAGGTCTGGGTGGGCAGCAAAACCAAGTGGGACCTGGGGGTGGCTGCTGACACTGTGGACCGGGCAGCCAAGGTCAAGCTGTGCCCAGAGAATGGCTACTGGACCCTTCGCCTGAGGAACAGGACGGAGTACTGGGCCACTGCCACGCCCTGGGTGCGCCTGACTCCCCGCCAGCCCCCACGGAAAGTGGGCGTCTTCTTGGACTGCCAGGAGGGCACTGTCTCCTTCTTTGATGCTGGGGACATGTCCCACCTCTTCACCTTCCACCAGGTCTCTGCCAAGAGATACTGCCCCTTCTTCAGCACCTGCTTCAGTGATGGGAGGGACAACGTGGAGCCCATGCGCCTCTGTCACCTGGCCCTGTGAGGGACAGGGGTGCCTTGGGGACACCAGCCTGGCTCCTGCCTGGGGCTGCACTGGACACACAGGCCCGATGGGTGTTGGAGGAGCTGTTTTGGTTTCAGTTTTGGGAGGGAAGGGATGAGTCTCTTCCCAGGTCCTGTCTGCCCTCCCTTCCCTGTGCCATGGCTGTGGTTGCCACGAGGCATTCACAGGGATTCCTGGCACCCCTACAACAGCCTCCCATTCCTGAGCACAGCACAGTTCAGTAACAGCAGCCACGGGGCTGCAGGGGAGGTGGCTGTGGATTGCTGGCACCTCCTGCCTCTCTGTGCTCCCACCCATTTGCCCCGTGGAGGAGGGCAGCACCACTGGGTGCCTCTCAATTCCACATCCCGACCGTGGGCATCCTCTGCTGGAAGAGCTTCCCGGGCAGGGCTCCGGGCCGGCAGCAGAGGGAGCCCGGTGCACAGCCCAGGGACTGCAGCGCGGCTCCCTCGCCCCCGTCACTATTAAAGCTCCTTAGAAAGCCACTGGTGCGTGCTGGGGCTTGTGTGCTGGGGGAAACTGCTGCTCTGGGGTGTGGCACAGCCGGGGGGCATCGAGCAGCCCCCCAGAACCCTGCTCCAGCCCTGGCTCTTCTGTGCCTGCAGCACAGGAGGCTTGGAAGAGCCACTGCTCCCACGTAATTCCTTGGAGCACTCCCTGCCCTTCTTGCAGTGGCTTTTCATCATTTGCTGTTTGAGAACAAGGGAGGGAGGTCCTCTGAGCCTAGTCCTGATTGTGGGCTACAATGTTTTTAAGATTTGGCCATCTCTGGCCTGGCTGGGTCTTAAGGATTTGGACATGTGAAAAATGTCAAGTCCCAGTTTCCAAATTGAACAAGAATATGGCTCTGTTCCTGTCAGCCCCCTGTAGCCCTGCTGGCAGAGCTGCACCTGCAGGAGGGCAGGCAGGGCTCCCTGGGGGTGGCAAGTTGAGGGGGTTTGGCTGCTGTGGTTTGTGCCCAGGAGGTGCTGGCAGCATCTCTGCCTCATGAGTCAGCCAAGGTGCTGGGATGGGTCCAGGCCTGGCTGGTGGAAGCGGTGGGTGGGAGGGATGATGGTGGTGCCTGGGGTGGATGGAAATGTCATGTTTTTCCCACCCAAATCCATTCCAGGCTCAGAGGCCAGAGCTCCCCAATGCTGTGTAGTCCCCAGTGCTGGCTGGAGTCAGACTCTTCTGGCAGAGGCTCAGCTGTCTGTGGTGTGGGAAGGTGTGAGGCTTTCCAGCTGCCACAGCTGGGCACAGGGACTCTTGCCAGAGTAAGGCCTTTACTGGCCATCTGCCTGCCCAGGGGGAGTGGCACAGGAGCCCTGTTCCCCCTGGTGCCACAAGGGATGTTTCCTTTCTGCACACCACTGCTGCAGTGTGCCTGGGCTGGGGTGCCTGATGCCTGTGCCAGGGCGGGAGAAGTCGGAGGCAGGATGTCCCGTGCAGGGTTCAGGCAGATGTGTCCTGTGCAGGAGCACTGAGCACAGCCCAGGGCTGCTCCCAGTGATGGAAGTAATGGAAGCCTCTGCTCTGTGCAGCCTTGCTCAGGGGTCCAGTGTGAAGGGGGTGCTGGGGGTTTGTGCTCCCTCCTGGCCCCTGGTAGCCTTTAGCCAGTGTGTGCTGAGCCCTTCTCCTGCTGGGCTGTGTGTGGTGGCCGTGGCTGCTCCCAGGCAGAGCCACGTTTTGGGTGTGATGTCCTTGCTTGGCCCTGCTGGCAGGGCAGGGCTGGGGAGGCAGAGCAGCTCCTCCATGCAGGGAAAGTGGTGCTCTAGACTGCCGTGTGTGCAGCATTAGCCCAGTGAGGAAATGCAGTCTGCCACTAAATGCTGCCTGAAAAACACATTTTCCTGACAAAACAGAGCACTGTGGAGTAGGAACCATAGGTGTGACTGCAGTGACTACCTGAGCTTGGCCTGGGTTCAGGCAGGAGGGAATAGGGATGGGAGAGTGGGCACCATGGGGTTAAAGTACCCCTCACCCCAGCACCCAGACTCTGCACCTGCCAGGGCTGGCTCTTGCCATCTCCCAGGGCCAGGCTGTACTTTCCTTGCAGATTACCTCATTGCTTTGTCCCTGGGTATTCCCAGAGCTACCCCAGTGTTCCTTTCCCAAAGTTATGCCAGGGCTGGGCAGTGTCCAGCAGCTCCTGCCTTGGCAGCCTTCTCTGACCTGTGTGTCTTTATCCAGCACTTTGGGGAAGCCTTTGCTTCCTCGGGTCTCCCCACGTGCTAGAATAGGGACAAGATTTTAAAATAAGGTCCTTTTGTTTCCCAGGGCTGCAACAATGGAAAGGTCCCATCGGTCCCACAGTGGCCCTACGTCTGTGATGGAAAATTCCCCGCCGTGGCGGGGGAGCCCTCCCCGGTGTCCTGCCATTATTGCCATTAGATGGCAGCATGGACGGGCTGGTCCCGCACCGTGCCGCGCTCGGACTGCGGTGGAGGATGCCAAAATCCCCTCACTTTTTGGGTGCCAGAAGATGCCTCCCCTCAACCCCGGGTCAGACCCTCTGCTCCTCTCGGACTCAGCTTCTCCAGGCACACTCTGACTGTGCACTTCGGCCAGCAGCTCCGTGGTGCCATGTCGTTCAATCCCCAGTCACTGTCCCCCGCTCAGCCCCTCACCGCTCGCCTCCCAAGGGCTCTGACCCCCTCGCTGTCCCCAGCGTGGGGGCACTGCGTGGCTGCCCCGTCTCATCACAGCCGCTGTCTCTGGGGAGGGCTCTGACCCCGCAACCTCAGCTCTTCACTCCTTAGTGCTGGGCAGCGCCACCCCTCTGTGGCACTTCTGCTCTCCCTTATCAGGGCAAGTTTTGTAAAGTCTCTTCTCAAACCTGAGGGGCTTGGACACCCACCTGTGATGAAGGGGCATGGCCGCTTTCTGCTCTGCTGACATCCAGGAGGGAGGTGATCCAAGCTGAGTGTGAAGAGTGATGGAGTTGTCACTCTCTGGGTTTAAAACTCGGTAATCAGGATTGGGGGAGTCAGGTAAAATAAATTCTGTGAGTTGGAGTCCCTCTAAGGGCTCCAGGAGAGCGACAGGGTGATTTCTTCTGCGGGTTTCACAGCGTGAGCAGTTGAGTGCACCAGAAGTTTTCCTGCCTTTTTGAAGCCGTGAGCGCATGGCTTTCATTCAGGCTCCTTCTTCACTGCCTACAAGTGAGCGTAATTAATAATCCTGAGCGCGGGGCCGTGTTAATTTATCTGTTCAGCGCCCGCTGGGTGCACAGGCAGCTGGCCAGGGCTGTGCCACCGCGCTCCCAAAGCTCTGCCGTCGCCTCCGTCTGCGGCGCGTTCGCAGCCAGCTCGCTCCGAGCCAGAGCCGCTGTCGCTGGCAGTGCCAGCGCTGTGGGGGCAGCGCCGCTCGTCTGCCAGAGCCACGGGAACCTGCAGGGAACCGTGCGGGTGCCACAGCGAGCGGTGCCGAGGGACACCGCGGCTGTTCCGCGCTGCTGGCGCTGGGCACTGTGAGTGCGGGGCCCTGCTGCACCCCACGAATAAGGGTGCAAGTGCGAGCGCAGCCGAGTGCGTGTGTCTGTGTGTGACCCAGGGAGTGCGGCTGAGGGAGGCTCAAGGGGTGTGTGCAGGGCTGGGTGTGCGCACAGGTGTGAGGTGTGGAACTTAGGGGGTGCACGGGTATGAAGGGGTGTGTGCCGGCAGGTGAGAGATGTGTTCCACCATGTGTGTGCTGTGTTGAGAGCGTGTTTGTGTGCATTCCCTCTGCTCCGAGAGGCCGGGTTGTGCACCCAGGCATAGACAAGAAGCAGGCGATGTGCGGGCATTCTTACACAAGTGCGGGGAGACACATGGGGTGCACGCAGGTGTGAAAATACACGCAGGTGTCGGGGTGCTCGTGTGCCCATGGGTCAGGGATGATGCAGACTCGCTCACACGGGTGGGGAACACACTTGCTCCCCAGATGCAGGGGATGCAGACCCGCACACACAGGTGGAGACGCCCAGGTGCGAAGGGATGTGCGGATTCCCCGTCAGCGCCCGGAGCTGCAGGTGCGCTCCCCCCACCCCCTCTGCCTCCCCGCCGCCCCTCCCCGTCCCGCCCCGCCCGCCCGGCGCCCCGAGGCTCGGCGGAGGGCGGCGGGCGGCCCGGGCGGGCGGAGGAAAAGGAAGCGGCCCCGGTGCTCCCCGCCCGCCGCTGCCGCGCGTCGCCGCAGCTGGGGCGCGGCGGGAGCAGAGCTCGGGCGCGGGGCGCTCGCACCGCTCCGCATCGCACGGACCTGCCGGCAGCCCCGGAGATGAGGAGAGTTTGCACGCTGCCCCTCTGGCTCTGGCTCGGCATTGTCTCGGAGGCAGGTGAGCTGCCGGGGCTGCGGGCTGCCCTGCCCGCTCTGATGCCCGCTCCGCACCTGCGGGCGCGCTGGGGACGGGATTGCTCCGGTGGGACGGGACTCGGCGCCTCCGCCCGCGTGTCCCCCACACCCCGCAGAGACCCGCACTGCCCGCCGCGGTGTCCCTCACCCAGGACGGGGATGTGCCGAGCCCTGGCGCTGCCCGTCCCGGGCTCCCCCATCCCGGCGGGGACCGGCACTCCCGGTCTATGCCACCCCAATCCCCGACGGGGACGGGTGCAGTCCGCCCTGGGGTGCCCCGTCTCCAGCCGGCGCTGCCCGACCCATCCCCAGCCAGGACGCGCCGCGGTGCCCGCCCGGGTGTCCCCGACGGCGGTGCCAGCGTGCCCGCAGCGACAGGACGGGACGGGAGGACCCTGCTGCCGTCCCTGCGGGCTCCGGGGCCGCGGGGAGCCCACGCCGTGCTCGAGCCGCGGATGTCTCGCTGCGAACGGGGAGAAACCCCACGGGACCCTCGCGGGAGGGATGTCGCAGCGCGGGGACGCGCCCGGCTGGAGGCCAGTCCCGGCTCTGTGTATTTATTTTTTCACGCACAGAGTCATTAATCTGTGTGTGCCAGGGAGGAAGGCGAGGGAAGGCGGGGGTCTGTGCAAGGCTGTCCAGCCTGCCTGTCCCAGCTCTGGTCCGCCTCGGAAGTCACCCGAGGCGGATCCCAGCGAAATGCTTTCCCTTCCCCTAGCACTTCTGGGGCAAAAGGCTGTTGGGTAGAGAGTGCAGAACCACGGCAGAGATGGGGCTGCAATGCCGTTCTAGCAAACAGAGCCCGTGAGACAGGCCAGAGCTGGGTGGGCACCGCCAGGGTAGTGGGGACAGGACACCCCACCAGACACCCCCAGAGGAGCTCTTTCTTGCACGAGTAAAGCATTTACTCCAGATCAGAGCAAGACTGAAAAAAAAGTTAGTAATGGAGAAAGCTTGCAATGTGGGGAGATTAATTTTGGGAGCCTAAATAGAATTTTCTGTAGCATCAGCTCAGCGACTTGCTATCACCAGTGGCATTTGCTGCTATCATTGAAATGAGCTCACAGGAGACCAGCAGGTGTGGCATGAACAGCATCACCAGCAGTGCCACTGTCAACCTGCCCTGTCCAAAAAGCTGCTGATGGCTCTGGAGTCGTGGGGCCAAAGGACACAATGGGTGGTGGAGCTCAGGGGATGCTCAAGGAGGCTGGGCAGAAAGGAACCTGCTGCTGCTGGCATTGCAGTGGGAAGAACTGTTCGGAGGTCTCTTATTGTTTAGCAATTTGTAAAGCACGGTGTAGCTGCTGCCGAGTTCTTTCATCTCCTGGAGGTGCAGGAGCAGTGCCTGGCAGGCTCTGGGCAGTGCAGCTGTGTGGCCTCGTCGGCACAGGGCTGAGCAGAGCTTTGAAGCTCTCCGTGCTGCCTGATTAGAGCAGCGATGAAGGGTGATGTGGAGCTCAACTGGGGGATGGTACCATGGGGATTTGCTTCCCCTCCTTCCATTCTGTCAATGAGGACAATTTGTCAGTGCCTAAAGGACCCACAAATTTCTCATTAACCATAATCCTAATGGGGTGCAAATATTTGCTCCCTTTGGATGCAGGGATGTGTGTGTGTGAGACTGTTCTACCTGTGAAGGATGAAATAATCATCTCATGATTTTCATGAAAGCTCTGTTCTGTCACCACGGTGCCTGTTTAAATGGGCCAGCGTTAGAGGATGCTGTGTGTAAGAGCACAAAACTCTTACACATTCTAGCTCCATGGAGCTCCCAGGATGGAGCGGAGCTGGGGGAGTGCCCTGAGCAGGCAGTGGGATGGGGGGAACAGGCAGAGCTCCAGCCCCAGCATTCTAGATCATCTCGGCCTCTCAGGGTAACCCTTCGTGAATGGTGATGAGACCATGTGCTCCCTGAGCCACCATGCTCTGGACACAGAGCATACCGAGCCCCCCACAGCCATCAGTCCCGCTGGGGACACTGGCTCGCCGCTTCCAAGGGCGTGTGCCCATTGCGGGAGGGAAAGGCCCGTGCTTGTGTAGGACCCGAGCCCATTGCGTTGGCCGCTGCCTGCTCCCCTCTCCAATCACACGGAATTCCCGGCCGGGTGCTCGGACAGCCCGCGCTGACCGTGCCAGCAGCAACAGTTGCCTGTGCAGCTGGGATTTGAAGCAGTTGCTTTATTGCGAGTAATAAACATGGGCCGTTTCAGCAACACCCTTTCATTCAACAGCCCTGACTGCCCAGCAACCCCGCCGGGCTCAGCCCGCAGCGGTGAGCCGGGGCTCCCAGGGGAGCAGGGATGCAGCCCGTGGTCCCCGGGGACTGCCAGGGAGGGGACAGGGCAGGGACAGCCGGGGCTCCGAGGGGAGCAGGGATGCAGCCCGTGGTCCCCGGGGACTGCCGGGGAGGGGACAGGGCAGGGACAGCCGGGGCTCCGAGGGGAGCAGGGATGCAGCCCGTGGTCCCCGGGGACTGCCAGGGAGGGGACAGGGCAGGGACAGCCGGGGCTCCGAGGGCAACCCTGTGCAGGGATGCAGCCCGTGGTCCTCGGGGACTGCTGGGGAGGGGACAGGGCAGGGACAGCCGGGGCTCCGAGGGGAACCCTGTGCAGGGATGCAGCCCGTGGTCCCCGGGGACTGCTGGGGAGGGGACACGGCAGGGACAGCCACGGCTCCTGCGCCCTGCTGTCTGCTTAAGGATGATTTCAGAGGAGTGAGCTGCAAATACCGCCCTGGGATTTGGTTTGGGCACGCGAGCCCGCGGCTCGCTGCCTGCACAAACACCCACCAGGGCGTCACTGAGCTCCAACTGACGTCTGGTCAGAGGGACACTCCCCCAGCAGCACAATGTCCCCAGCCAGTGCAGGCAGGGTGGACGGGGCTTCCTCCAGTGTATGCCGTTCCACTCCGCTGCCTCTGTCCCGTGGGCTCGCTCCATGCAGGATCTCTGTCCCCAGGGTTTCTCTTGGCCCCGCGCTGTTGCGGTGTTTTCCGGGGCAGGCGTGGGAAGGGCAGGTGCTCCCAGCCAGCCAGGAGGGAACAGGCTGTTCCCGGCATCCCGAGGCAGTTCCTGGAGAAAGAAGGGGAGAGCGGGATCCCACGGGAACGGCAGCAGGAGGGAGGGGACAGTGGCCAGGGAGCAGTTTCTCCAAAGCCATAGGGGACACCCACCATGCTCTGGAGGTTGCCTTGCAGAACAGGAGGGGGTTCTCGGTGGGTCCCCAGGTCTGACCAGGGGAGCAAGGTGAGCCCTGGGGTTAGCACCTATCTCACCCACCTTCTCCTTTAGCCAGTCCAGCACAGCAGAGGTGACTGCATTCAGCCTGCTGGACTGGAACAACCCCAAAACAAGGGACACAAGGCAGGAGACTCCTCACTCCCAGTTTGGGGGAGCTGTGCATTCAAACCAGGTGGGGTGGAGGGAAGCTGCAATAAGCTGGGGGTGATGGGGAGGTCCTGCAGGTGCAGGGAGAAACAGAAAGCCCTGTGATGGCCAGACCCTGCAGGCTCCACTGCCCATGGAAGGTGGGGAGCCGGCAGGGCTGGTGGTTTCCATGTGAGGAATGACTAAAGCCACAGGGCACTTCCGCTGGGAAAGACAGTCTGGGGCATTGTGGCTGAGGGCTGCAAAATCATGGCCCGCCTGGAGAAGGCAGTTCCTGGTGGAATCCCGTGTTGGGAGCATGGTGGGAGTCTGGTGTTTGTTGCACACTGCTGGGCAGCAGTGGAGCTCACCTTCACAGGGCCTTGTGGGTGTGAGAAGTTTGCCTGGGCCCACGGGCAGCTGTGCATGGAAAAATACATGGGTTTGCAAGGAGAAAATCCATGGCTGGTTAGTTCAAGCTGGAAGCCCCCCTTTCCCACCTTGGACTGTGAGCCAGACGTGCCCAGTGCCGTGTTTTGCGCTGACCTGCCCCAGCTTCCCCTACAGCAAATCCGGGCGAGGGGCAGCAGCCAGGTACGAGTCCCACTCCTGCTGTGTTGTGGGGGGATCATGACCTCCTGGTGCATGCCATGGTTTTCCGGGGAGACCAGAGCTGAGCCTTGCCCTGGGCCAGAGCTTTTGTCCTTCATTAGGAAAAGAAATACTGCTGCAGCTGCACTGGCATCTAGTGACTGGTTAAATGAATTCCAGGGGTTTTATTGCCTCTAGCTATCCCAGACCTTTGTTTCTCGTTTCACGTTGTTAAAAGAGGGGGTTAGCCAGGTCCCAGGGGGGCTTTTTCTCTTTGGTCAGAATAGTTCTGATGTTTTCAGCGCAGTATTATTGCCCATCTGCGGTGCCTCATTGTTAAGGCAGAATAGTGGAAGCGGAGGTGGCCTGTGGTCAAGTCGGCGAGGAGGCACAAGCCCTGAGCCCAGTGTGGCCGTTCCTTTTGTCAAGAAAATCACTCCATCTCTAGGTGCAAGTTCAGCAGAAGGAGAGTGAAAAACCTGGCCCTGCAGCAGCCGGTGCTGAAACTCCCACTAAGTTTTATAAGCTGAGGATATTAAGTGGGGAGTCTTGGAGTCTCTCCTGGAGTCCTTTCCCTGCTGAGGTAGCAGAAACAGGTTTCAGCCAGTGACTTGTATTTCACCTTACAACTTCTCCCACGAGTGAATTGTTTTTCTTGCTGTGTTTTTGCCCCCTCCTTCCAGGGCAAGGATCCCTCGCGCAGCCTTTGCGGCCAAACCTGGAGGTGCTGTGGGACGGACGTCATGTGCTAATGAGGGAGGATCGGTTTAGGGGGTCAGGGAAAGACTCTCACTGGGCAAACAGGGAGGACAGATTTAAGTGCTGTGGTCTCCTGCATCAGAGCACATAATAACCAGGCAGCTGCTGCTCGCCTGCTCGGGTTCTATGCAGTGAAAGGCAGCAAGGACCCCAGGGCTGCTCACAAGGACCACAAGAAAGGGGCAAGTGGATTGCAGACTGTCCTGGTCCCTGTTACTGATGGGAAGAGCCCTGGAGCGAGCAGAGAGAAAAAGGAGATTAAATCTTACCTGTCTGCAGCAGCCAGCCCAAGGCTGCTTACAGCTCCTGGCAGAGCCTGGAAAACTCAAGTTGTGTTTCAGAGGAATTGGTGAACGAATAAGCTTGACTCTGCTTATTGCGTGCAAAGAGGAAAGGGATGGAGCAGCTCACTGATGTTTTTGGGATCTGTTGTCTCCGTGTGAGGTGTAGCTCCCCACCCAGGTGCAGGTGTGGAGGGGTTAAGCCTTCTCCTGGCTGTAGCTCCAGTTGGCTGGGCAAATGCCAGCCAGTGCACCGAGTCTGCCTGCCTTGGTCTGCGGTGCCAGCAACAGTGACACAGCGCCCAAATTCCACCCCACCACAGCCACACTGCCCTGCCCGGTCAGACCACCTGCTCAGGAGGCTCCAGGGGCCAGGGTATCCCCCAGGGAAGGGTTAAGCAAAGAGGAGCAGTGCCAGTGCCAGGCTGGGTGTCCAGGTTCTCTCTTGGCGGAGGTCAGTGGTGGTTCATGGGAAAGAAAAAATTGGCAGCTGGGCCGGATGTCCCTGCATTTCCCCTCTTCCTGCAGCCGCCTGAACGATGTTCCTTATTTAGCTTTCCTGACGGACAGGAGGAATCTGATGGCGGAAACTGTCACTGCCTGATAACAGTTCAGGGACCCCTTTATGATGGGCGGCACGGCAGGGAACAGGGCAGCGCTGCCCGGGCTGGGAGGGGACAGCCAGGGCTGCCCTTTGCTCCGGGTTCTTGGGGACGGCCAGGCAGGGCGGGAAGGGCACTCACAGCTTTTCCCTTTATGCTGCTCTGTGAAAACCCCCTCACTCCTACTTGAAAGACTCTCAAGGCCAAGGAGTGATGGTGTGTATCCATACATCTGTAATATTGGCTTTTTTCCTTCTTTTTGGTGAGGCATCTGAGCTGGTGGAAAGGGCCATGGATGGGCAGAGGGGAGGCATGGAGTAAAGCCTGCCAAGGTCTGAGACCAGATGAGGCTTTGTACTCACTGGCAATGAGGATGTGAAGAGCAGCCAGGGCTGGGATATTCCAGCAGGAGCTGGGAGTGCTGACCAGTGCCACAAGTTGAGCACACTCATCAGTACTTGGAGAAGATCCCACACAAGTGTGTGCTGCATAAGCAGATGAGCACAGCAAAGGAGATATTCTTCCATGTTTTGTCCCCAGCTTTTTCTCCATGGAAGATGGCATCTTCCTAGTGTCTGAGTCATTCTCTCATATGTGCCCATGGTGACCAGCCTCAAAACCACAAAAAGTCCTTAAACACTGCTTGGATGTCAATGTATGCATTGATTTTTGCCTTGCATCTGTGGAGGCCACCAGGCTGCTGCCATACCAGTCACAGCATTGTTTCCATGGCAATTAATGTACTTTAAAAGGGCAGAATGTACAGCAAGACTGTATTTACTCAAGAGCAAGCCCCAAGCAAAGCAGCCCTTGCCACTGGCCAGGGCATTGTATTCCCAGACTGTGGAATGCCCAGGTTGGCATTGCTGCTTTTTGCATTGGGATGCAGGACATGGTGAGCTGGTTCAGCCAGGCTGGATGGCACAGGGCTCCCACAGACCTGTGCAAAGGCTGTGCCACAGCCTTGCACCTTGAGACCACCATTCCTCTGCTGCTCAGAGTTCTGTGTTCTCTAGGGTGGTTAGAGCTGCATGCTCCAAAGTGTGCCTCTGTTTCAGTCTTAGCTGAGGAATGTTAAAAATCTCACTACAAGATGCAAAACCTCAGCAGGAGCTCACAGGGGTTGTGTCAGTTCTCTCTGAGCCATCCACTGATCAGGTCACTGACATGAGCATCCATGAGTTGCAAGACTGAGGTTTAGGCCATCAAACTGGGGTGGTAGCTCAGGACCAAATGCTTCTCACTTCAGCTGAGTTCAAATCCCTTTTGTGTTTGCTTTCTGCCACCAAGCAGCACAAGGCAGGGAGACTGGTGCAAAGGGAATTTCTGTATCTGTCCCTGTGTGTTCTGTACTGCTCTGGCTGTGCCACAGGTGTCCCCAAGGCTGGTGGACATGGGAAGGAAGCAGGAGCTCCTGCTCCAAACCCCAGTGTCAGATGGTCATGCTGAGGATGAGGTGCCCCTGGGGAATGACAGGGATTTGCATCCTCCTGGCTATTTTGAGGCAGAAAAAGCAGCAAAACTCATTTTGCAAGTTATTTGTTTAAAGTCGTATGTGTTTCTTATGGTGTCACTTTCTAGCATGTGTCATTGCAGTGAGTTAACTTCCTGCTGTACTTTCCTGGGCAGGAGTCATCTCGCCCATTCCCTCACATAAAAGTTTGGTGCAGAGCCCAAGGCATTTGCTCTACACTCAGCAGGGGGGAGAAAGGCTTTTTTGGAGATGCTCCAACCTGTCCTCAAGGAGGCGTTGAGGGAACTGGGGAGGTGATGGCTGAGCCAGCTCCCAGCCTGCACGGTGTCTGCATGCATCCATGTTCCCAAGACTGGCTCTGTCCCACAGCCAGGTCGTATTTAACCCCACAATTTCCCCTCTTCCTCACTGGCCACCCCAGCTCCCTCTACCTCAGCAGCTCACAGCTGCGTGAGGGGACTGGCATGGTCTGGCTGAGGGTAAAATGAAAGAGCAACATCAAAACAACTGAGGGCCCCAGCCTCAGGAGACAAGGCCAGGAGGAGGCTGGGAGGCAGTGGGATCATGTGGAGTGAGCAGTAGACAAAGGAAGGAAGTTTTTATTACTGGGCCAAATCCTGGACTCCTTCAGTTGTATTTAGGCCAATGTCTCAGTGACTTCAGTGGAGCTTGGTCTGAGTAAAGAGAGAAGGAAGAGCTTCAGAATCTGACCCCTGAGTAATTGTGTCACATGGGAAGTTTATTAAGAATTCGCAAGCTCACAGTGGCTTTGCTGAGCAGATGGTGGTACCCAGCGAGCAGCACCCCTGGCAGCCAGGCTTCCCCCTGGGTCCCTGTCCCCTTCCTCCCTGGGTCCTTCCCCATCCTGCAGTGGGTTCTCCATTCCAGCAGCTGGCAGGGGCTTGGCAGACCTTGCAGGGCACAGCGAGGTGCCCCGAGCTGCGCAGTGGCTCCAGAGGTTTATAAAGGTCTGTCTGCACCTTCACAAGACTCATGAGACCCATGGAGGGTTTCGGGGTCCTCCATCATGCTTCTGAGTTACAGAGGCACTTGAGCTTTCCATGTAGCAGGGAAATCTGTAACAAAGGTTTTACTGGTTTTATTTATTCCACAGAAAACCACAGGGCTGTGTATCAGAGCCTGGAAATTTCTCCTTTAATTTCCCAAACTGATTGGGGGCACCCTGTATGTTTGCATAGACATTTGTGTGCTGACAGTGAGGTTTGGCTCTGGACTTAACTTTCCATGTGTAATTTGTTTTCCCCATTTCTGAAGTACTGATGCCCACTGAGATGGATGTTAGATGTAGTGACCTAAAAAATAAATACTGACATAAGTGTGGGTCAAGCCAATAGTTTCCATGAATGACAGCAAATCTTGATATTTACTGAGGCAGGAAGGTTGGGCACCAATGGTGGTTTATACTCAGATTTGGAAGCTGCCAGCTCAGAGGGATGGCAGTGAACAAAATCACACCCAGCAGAGGTGACGGCATCCAGCACCCACGGAAATCCATCACTCACACCCTGCCTCGTCCCAGCCCCAGCAGAGTCCCCAGAGGGGCATAACTGGGTCTGAGTGGCCATCAGTCCCTTCCCCACATGCAGCCCCTGGCCTTGGGGAGCACAGGGCAGAGGTTTAGCAGCATGTCCCAGAGTGTGGCAGCCAGCTGCTCCCATGGGGGATGCACACATCCACACCAAGGACATCACTCACTGCCGAGCAAGCAGTGCATGGTCCTTGTGCTGGCATGAAGCATGGGGGAAGAAACTGCCTTTCCTCCAAAAGGAGTTACCTGGTAATGCCCTGTAAAGCAATTTAGTTAACAGAGTGTGCATCAGGGCCTGGTGCCTCCTCACGGGGTTTGTTGGCTGGTGCCAAACTATCAGACCTGGCAGGTCCTGGGCTGTGTGCTGGCTCTGGCAGTACTGCTGATGCTGGGATGGGATCAGGGCATATCCTGGTCTTTTATCTCCTCTCTGTGCTGTGACATTTCAGTGTGCAAGGGAAGGGCAGTTGCAGTATATCCCGTAGTGCCCTGTTCTGGGCAGGCAGGCTCAGACCCAGGATGTGTCCCCTTGGGTGACAGTGTTGAAGTGGGATTTTCCTCACCACGTTTGCTTACTCCTGTGCTACAAGGACTGAGAGAGTCACCACTGTTAGTGATGCACTGGGCATAGCATGGTGTCCACAGCTTAAAAATGATGGAGTATGATGTTCCTCGAAGCCCCTGTACTGTAGGGAAGCAGGAACCTTTCCAGTGATGTTGGTCACACCAGGATTGTGTCTAACCCAAGATGCAATCCCTGCTGCCAAGGTGCCTGCTTGCCCAATGTTGTCCCTCTACAACGTTCAGCATTTCACAGTATTTATGGCTGCTCCTCACCCTTAGCTGCTTAGACAAATAAAGCTTGGTGCAGCCTGAGGCAGTTAATCCCCGGCTCTCCAGCCTCCCAGCAATAACAAGGAGTGGGTGGCATTTGAAAGAATGCACTGGGGGAGAGGGGGAGTGCTGGGATCTAATTTTTATACGGAGGGGGAAATCCAAGCCTGCCTTCATTGAAGATAAGCGACGTGGCTGGGCTGAGCTCTGGCTCAGAGGTTTTAGTGGTGATAGAAGGCAGGAGACTCCGCACAGTGCTGGCCCCACGGTAACCTTTGCCAAAAGAAAAACACTTCTTAATACAATAGTGATTTAAAAGAAAAAAAAAAAAAAGAAAAATAAACAGGACCCCACATGAACTTAGGAAACCTGTTCTGGCATTAAGAGAGATGTGTATGATGAAATGAAACTGAGTGGCACTTGAAAGGACTCTGGCCTCCAACCCACATTTCTGGGAGTGGGGAAGGGCCAGTGTCTCTCCTGGCCCCTTTGGTCCAGTATGGTGCCAAAACACCCCTACTCCCAAACAGCTTCTCCTGTGTTTGTGAACCAAGCCAAGGTGTCTTTCCTTCATCCACACCTTGAATTCCCAGGGGGCTGGAGAGGCCATCACCATCCTTGCCTCATGGCTCCGAGCATCAAGTACCTCATGGTGACCAAACAGGGAGAGGTGAGGAAGTGGCGTGTTGTTTCTTTAGCAGCATTTCCCTGTTGGTACTTGTGCTCCTTGGCTGGAAGTCATTAGCATGTGTAAATGCTTCCTTCCCATCGCGTCCGCTTGCGTGCTCTTCCCACTGCGCTGCGTGGCAAGGGAAGCACCTTGGAGCAGGAAAACAACAGACACAACTGCGCACTAACAGCGAGTAACTGCGTGTTTATGGAACCTGGTCACCCTCTTGTAAGCTATTTTTAAAAAGCAGAAGAAGGAGGTTTAGTTTATTGGCTTTCAAACAGTGCCAGAGTCCTACACTGCCATTTAGGCTGGGCGTTTCATTGTAGGAATTGTGCTGTGATATACAAAGTGTGACATTTCCAACTCAGCCTTTCTTGGAAGGGAATTAAATTAGTTTCATAGCTGCACAAAGGGTGTTATGTGGATATGGAGAGAGAAATCTGTGCAGATGTTAAACAGCCAACTAATCTCAAGTGACGCGAATGCCCCAATACACTTTGGCTCTCAGAGATGATGATTATCATCTCCTGCTGCAGCGGGTCCTGCCTTGTGGTCACAGTCTGTGCCAAGAGAAACTGAGAGCGTTTGCATCTGTAACTTGCCATCAATGCCCTGGACAGCCCCACAGGGCCAGACTTCCTCCCACTGCCCCAAGTCTCTGCATCTTTAAGTCTCTTTGCCCAGCAGAGAGCAGATGGGATCAGTGACCCAGGGCTGAGGTGCAGACCAGCAAAGCCCAGCAAGGGGGGAGAGCTTTGCTGTGCTCTCCCTTTGCTGAGCCCATCCCTTCTGGGGATTCTGCAGAGAACAGAGTTAAGATTTCAATAACCACATCAGGGAAGGCTCTGGGTTTGGGCAGCTCTGGCTGCTTTCAGGAATGGCAGAACGCCAAGCTGAGCTGTGCAGTGGAGGGCTGGAATTTCTTATCTCCTATGTGCTGTAGGTGCATTTACCCCAGGGATCCCACCTCCCGTCCTGCTCGCACTGAGGGCTCTTAGATCTGCAGCGAGTGCTCAGAACTCCTCTGTCAGCCCTCACTGGTTGTGTCTGACCTCGTACCTGAGCCTTCCTTCCTCTGCCGCTACCTCTGATGACTAATTCTCCTTTGAAGAGTGTGTGCCTGTGATCTTCCTGGCTCCCCTCGTGCCCACCCCACCCGGGGTCATGCTGATGCTCGTGTGTGCACGTGCAGGTGAGCATGGAGCGGCTGCGCAGGGAGGAGGGCTCCTGCTCCCCAGGCAGCAGCTCTCTCTGTGCCCCTGATCACTCTTCCTTTTGCTTTATTATTATTATTTTTAGATTGTACTCAGTGCTTGAAGCCCCCTCTGATAATCAGGAAGTTTAAATTCCTCTTGCATTTCTCTTGTGCTTCCTACTCTCTGCACCCATCCTCATCTAATGTAGCTTTTTCATGTTGCATTGGCTCTGGGCTAAATTAATTTTCTTTGTTCCCTGTGTACCTATAATTAGAAGGAGTAAGGATTCCTCATTTCTTGCAGCAGTATATGTTTTTCCAAGCCAGAACAGCCCAGTTTCTGCTGCCCTACCCTCTGTGGCTCAGGCAGAGATGGAGGTACATGGAAGCTGTATGATGGCCTTCCAGTGAGCCTAGAACAGATGGGGAATTGAATGCAGGTTTTCCAAGGTCAAGATAATAATCTGATTGCAAAACTATTTTTTCCCCACTTACCCTGTTTATCAATCAGCTTCTCTTGCACCCTGCAGCTGGAGATCAACTTGAGGGTGGGTTGTGCTGCAGAGAACAGGCGCTGCCAGCTCCAGGGCAGCTGTTTGGTTTGAGGGCTCTGAGTTGATTTCAGTTCACAGCTAAGTAGCAAACATCTGGATGCAGACTCCAGGGACATGAAGATGGAGGAGCAGGTCTTTTCCACTTGGTCCATTGTCTCCCTGCACAGCTACAGGGCTCGCTGACTCCTGAAAAAGCCCAGCACAGTCAGTCTGGCACAGAAAGCTGGACTGAAGGCAGTCAGGGCTTTGTTCACAGGGGAGAAACCTGCCCCAAGTGGCTTTCAGGGGGTTTTCAGTGTCCTGCTCAGTCTTTCCATAAGCCAACAGTCTTGGGAAGAGTTAAACTTCAAAGGCCAGCAATTAAGCCCACACACATCAAGGAAAAAGAAAACCTGTAACTTGTTTTTTCTTTCCAAATGCTACTGCCCTTTTCTCTACGTGCTCAGAGCTGACCCTCAGGCCCTGTCTGAATTCCAGGTCAGCTGCCTCTGCCTCCACATCTCCCAGTGAGAGTTGGATGCTGAGGCCTCACATGGCTTGAACTCCATCTTCCCCCAACAGCACACCTGCAGTTTGCTTCGGCAGGAGTTCACCTGAGCCTCTGGAAATGGCTCATGATGGAGCTGTAGTTGATGATGTTGAATCTGAGGGTCTCTCTCCTCTGTTTCTCAGGCTTTTCCCTTCCTCTGTGTTCATGCAGCAAAGTCCAGGTGCTGTGGGTGGAAGCCTCTGCCCAGGTGCTGAAACTGGTCTTGGCTTTGCCTGGACTGCCAACAGCCTCAGCACGGGCAGCTGGAGCTCTGGGAAAGGGGGTGATACCCTGGCATGGACAGGAAGATCCTGGATGTACCTACTCTGTTATGGCAATTGGGTGGTTTAGAGACTCCTGGTCCTGGATATCTCACCTGGATCATGGTGTGTAAGAGCTGGTGGTGATTTGTCTTCTGGGAGCTTCTCTCTCTTTGGGAATCTATCTGTGGGTATCCCACAGTGGAAAAATCCACAATGTAGCTGAGTTGCTTGAACGGATATTTGGGCACCTGCCTCATAACTCCATCAGGTACAATGTAAGAAGCAGTGGACTGTAATTTCATTCCATCATTTCCCTTTAATCACTGATGGGCTGCCATTTCTTCTCAGTGGCCTAAGATGTGTCCTTAGGGTTCTATGGGTTTGTACCCACTGCTGCCAGAGGTACCTCAGCCCAGCAAAGCCCCTGGGGTTACACCTGGATTGTCACAGGGTAGAATTAGCCTCTGAATCCTGCAATGGTCAGGCAACTCCTGAGCAATCCCAAACAGATGGACTGGAGGGAGCAGCAGTTCTGTCCCAAGACACTTGCCCAGAGATTCCAAGTCCCACAGGGAGGTGTCCCAAGCCCATCCTGGCCATACATTTGTGCTGGCAACACCTTATGCCAAGTAGTGGTTTTGAACCAACACTGGTTTCACACAAGCTGTGGCCCATGCTTTGCATCCCTTCAAGTCAGAGATGTAATGAATAGTGTTAATTGCTGATATCAGTCCCCTAAAACCATCCGACCCCTCTGCTCCTTCTACGCCAGGTTGATCACACCCCGCTGGGGCAGAGAATGTGAGCAGGCCAAGATGTTGAAAGAAGTAAATTAAAACAGGAAGAGAAGCAACCTGACAGTCCTTAAGATGTAGGAGGATAATTTTAATTGAGTTTTGCAAGGGTTTAGCCATGCAGTTAATAGGGGCCACGGGAAGAGGGCTGGTTATGTATGCTAAGCAGGACAGCTCGCCCAGGACTCCTGCAGGATGGGAGCTGCCACAGGCATTTGGGTAGGTCTGAGGATTTCTGCCCCTTGGGGAGTGGATCCTGTGGACAGAACAGGTCCTGTTCCTGCCTGAAGGTGCTGGGCCCCCCTCCCCTCCCTGCGCATCCCGCTGAGCCGGAGCTGCCCTCTGAAATGTCAGCGAGAGGAAGCAATCCTTGGCTTGTTAGTTTCTACAAGGAAATAAAACACACAGATGGCTCGAGCATCCTCTATCTCAAAGGCAGGAAAAGGATTCTCCGGGCAGGAGCAGGCAGCCAACAAACGCGGAGCGATGCGGGGAACGGGGAGCGAACAAAGCCGGTCCGGGCAGCCCCGGCCCGAGCAGAGCCGAGGGAAAGCAGCGCTCTGATGTGCCGGAGCATCCCTGGCGCTCCCCTGGGGCCCGGCCAGGCTGCTGACAGCACAGATCCTGGAGGAGGTCTGCAGGGTGGCCCCGGCTGACCCGCTGCCCCCGGCCGGACATGTGGCTACCTGACACGGGCTAACTTTGGCTCGGGACGGAGCCGCTCGGGGAGGATGGAGCAGCAGCGAGCGCGGGGGGGCACGGGCAGGGAGAGGAAAGACGGCAGGAGACAGAAATGCAAACATGGCCTGACAGCCGTGGGGCAGGGGGAGGGGAGGAGGAAAAAGCAGGGTAAACCTGGCAGGATGGAGCAGGAAACCGGGCTGGAGCGAGCAGGGCGATGGTGAGATACTGCTTCCTGCCCAGGGAGAGCGGCAGACAGATAAACACTCCGGCAGGCGCTCGCTGACCCCTCTTTGGGATGCTGTGGGATGACGTGGTGGCACAGCACAGTCCAAAACCAGGTGAGAGCGTGGTCAGGCTTTGGGTGTAGCTCTGCTTTGCTGCCCAGGGCAGCTGGCTCGGAAATAGCCCGATATAAATCCCTGCCTGAAGGCACCAGGGATACACGGGTAACTTTGCTCCTCAGGACAGCCCATCTCTTTTGAAAGTGGCTTCTGCTTTTGTGCTGCTCTGTTTCTCTTCCCTGATGGATGCCCAGCTTGGAAGACGAAATGCTGAAGGATCCCAGAGAGCTTGTGCCCTTTTTTGACTCATTACCCAACAGTGCAGGAGGTTATGAGATACCAGAAAAGAACCAGTTAATTAAAGTTTATCAGCCATGAGAGGCTAAAGAGACTGATGGGGTTCATGCACTGAGGCCAAGCAGCTTTTTGGATTGAGACCTGTTTGACCAGAGCACCAGCACTGGATGTGCAGCTGTGGAGTGCCAGGGGCTGGGGAAGCAGGGTGGAATGCCCAGCCTCAGGGCACTGCTGCTCTGGCTGTGGCTTCTGCTTGTGGTGTGACCTTGCTGCTGTTGTGTCATGTGCTGCTTCTGTCTCTGCCCACCCCATCCCACTCCCCACTTGGCTGCCAGGGAGGGGGATGCTTTGGCTGGGGTCTCCCCTGGTTGCAGGTGCTGAGCTGGAGGAGAGCCCTGTTCCTTCAGTCCCCAAATGCTGTGTCTGTTTGGACACATGTCCTTCCTCCTCGCCTGGCATTGCTGCAGACCCAGGATACTTGGGATATCTCCGAGTCTGGTGCCAAGGGAAAGCATTTCCACCAGCTCTGGTGGTGCTCTGGTGGCCCTTTCCTCAACCCTCCTGTTGGTTCCTGCTCGGGGGCTCCCACCTCCACACACCAACTTGCCCATAGGAGTTTTGGGGCAAAGATAATGTCTCACACTGCTGGTGGAGGACGAGAAGTATCAGACACCCAATAATGATGACCACCTCTGTGTTTGTATTGACTGAGTTTCTATAACTATTTTTCCTTTCTGTCCCATGAGAAAGGACACATGTCCTAACGGAAGTAATGGAGCATCTGATTCTTTGGGAAAATCCTCACAAACGGTGAGGATACAAACCCACCCCACTTTGATTTGGTGTTTTTTCAGGGCTTTGAGATCCATGGACAAAAACTTGTAGACCAGAGGAGCAATGCCTTGCCATTGGCACTGCCCACCATGAGAAGGGGAAAGGAGCTGCCCAAGGCCTGAGTGAGCCCCTGGTGTGTGGGTTCAGTTGTGCAGCTGGGACTGTGATGCTGCTCTAGCACAACAGCAGGATCAGAGGGGCTGGTCCTGCTCTGAGAAGCACAGCCCTCCTGTTCAACCCTTCTGCAGCAAGTCTGAACTGAGTACGGGACAGGGAACATCTTCCACAAACCCATAAAAGAAGGGGTCTGCTCTGTTTGTCCTTGTGCACATGCATAGCTTGGGGGTGATTTTCAGTTTTCTATCATTACCTTTTTTTTTCATTTGTTCATTGCTCTCTCATTAGCCTGTTTCCATCTCTGTTTTCCTCCCAGCTTCACTGTGGGCCTGGGTGGCTGCACCCTCCCCTTGCAGGGAGGTGGCTGGGCAGAATCTGCTCTGTTTTGGTGTCAGTTCCCACCATGGTTTGGAGCTCACTCTGCCTGCTGTGAGGCTGGAGAGGACACCTGGTGTTTCATCCCTAACATCGGCTGCAGCCTGGCGTTTATTTCTCAGCCTCGTGTGATATCACATCTCTCTGCAAAACAAGCCTTCCTCCCTGCTGGAGAGCACTGGGAGGAGGAAGAGGAGGAGCTGACAGCCCTACTTCAAATTTCCCCTGCTGCTCTGCCAGCTGCCTGCTCCTTGTGTGACGTGGCACTCATGCTTTGCAGCTCCAACCCACAGTTGGATGCTTGCCCCGTGCATGAGAACGAGTCACTCTATGGGGGAACTTCAGCCCTGTAGGTAGCAATTTGGCCTGGCTCTGCCTCTGGCACAGGGACTTCCCAAATGTCTGTGGGCAACCACAGGTCCTCCAGCACGAGGGCAGATGGGGAATTGTAACTGGAGCGGGGGGCAGAAATGGCACCTGAGGTGCTGGAGTTAGTTCCTGTGGGGCACATGCAGTTTTCCCAGAAAATTCTGCCAATTAAGACAAGTCCAGCCTGGAAAGCAGGAGAAGTCTGCAGAAAGAGCAGAGCAAAGCTTCTCCTCCTCTGCCCCAGTGCTAGCTACTGCTGCTCTTCTGAATAGTCCCTCTTGGCCAGAGAAGTACCAGAATTTTACTGATGGCTGCTCAGGAGCAGAGCTCTGCTCACATAGTGACTGGTGCAAACAAAATTTTCCTTTTTAGAAAGTGTCCAAATCTTGAGTTCCTGCATTGCTTTGTTGCACAAATGCTCAGAGACTGGGAATTTTTGTCTAAAAACAGCGAAGTAGCGGTGGGGCTGTAGCAGGGTCAGGGGAGCTTTGCTGGGGGAAAGGACACTCTTTTTTCCTTTCCAGCCTAACTTTTGCCCCAGTACAGCACTGGGGTGGGCAGGCTGGGCTGGGTATGCAAGGTGCAGGGAGACAGCTGGACCAGCTTTGTTTTGTGCATGGTGTCTTGTAGCCCTTGTGACAGGAGGCCGAGGTGTGGTGGCAGGAGCAGGAGCTGGGCTGGTTAGCTGGGGACATGTGATGGCAGTGACCAGAGTGATCCAGCCCAGCGCCGGGGAAGGAAGTCAGCGAGAAGGACAGAGTGTGAACAAAATCCCTCTCCGGAAAGGCGCCCCGTTAATCAGTCAGCGGGGCCAGCTCAGCACAGAGGGAGGGAAGGGGAAGCAGAGAGGGGCTGAGGTGGTGTGTGGGGCTTGGGGAGGATCCGGTGCAGGGCTTCCTGTGAGTGGGAGCAGACGGAGAGCAGGAGCTGTGCTGTGCCATGCTGTGCCACGCCATGCTGTAACGTACCATGCTGTACCATACCATGCTGTACCATACCATGCTGTGCCATGCCATGCTGTACCGTGCCATGCTGTACCATACCATGCTGTACCATACCATGCTGTACCATGCCATGCTGTGCCATGCCATGCTATGCCATGCTGTGCCATGCCATGCTGTGCCATGCCATGCTGTGCCATGCCATGCTGCACCATGCCATGCTGTACCATGCCATGCTGTACCATACCATGCTGTGCCACGCCATGCTGTGCCATGCTGTGCTGTACCATGCCATGCTGTGCCATGCCGTGCTGTACCATGCCATGCTGTACCATGCCATGCTGTACCATGCCATGCTGTGCCATGCCATGCTGCACCATGCCATGCTGTGCCATGCCATGCTGTGCCATGCCATGCTGTGCCATACCATGCTGTACCATGCCATGCTGTACCATGCCGTGCCATGCCATGCCATGCTGTGCCGTGCCATGCTGCACCATGCCATGCTGTACCATGCCATGCTGTGCCATGCCATGCTGTGCCATACCATGCTGTACCATGCCATGCTGTGCCATGCCATGCTGTCCCATGCCATGCTGTACCATACCCTGTCCCACCCACAGCCTTTGCTCTGTTCCCAAAGCCACAGCACATGTTGCAGTGCTGGCTCTGGCACTGATGCTCCTCTGTAGGGATTTAGCATCTGCAGCCATCACAAGGCAAAACCAGGCCCTGTGTGGGGCTTTCCCACATGCCCAAGGGTGGAGAGGTGAGGCCTGGGGTGGATAGCAATTTCCAGGGTGAACATGACTTTCCCAAGAGGCAGGGAGAGCCCTGGATGCAGGATGCAGCTGAGAGCAGCAGTGGTGTCAGGGTGCAGAAGGAGGTAAAGGGGCCTGAAAATGAAGCAGCAGCCAGTGATAAGGCCCTCAGTGCAGCCTGGCCCCTTTCAGAGCCACGTGCTGCAAGATCAAGGCAAGGAGAACTGCTGGGAAATGTGCTTCTCTGGAAAAAGACAAGGTGTGACTGGCTGTGGGATCCTGCTTCCTCTCACCGCATCCCATCAATCCCCCTCTGTTTATTTTAATATCCTGCTGCCAACTTACTTGAAAAAAGCTGCAACCATCTTGAAAAAACAAAGCTAGAGCTGCTGCATGCCTTTTTAATTACATTAATGCTCTCCCTGTGCAAGGGCACAATTGGGTGTGCGGGAGAAAGAGGGAGCTGCTTGGAGGGCTGAGGAGATAAAGCATCAGAGGGGTTGGAGGTGGGGAAGGAGGGACTCAGAGGAGAGGAGACACTCCATGCTCTGGAGACATCTCCCTCGCACCCTGGGATTTGCCAGAGACACAAACCATCTGTGTGTCGGTTAGCAGAGATTTAATGGCCAAACCCAGCACCAAGTTCAGTGCTGGGGAGAGCAAAACGCAGGAGAGAGCCATGGCAGGGCACATGCTCCCTCGGGGAGGGAAAGGGCAAGGCCAGCCATGGGGGGGATCCATCTAACAAGCACAGAGTGACAGAGAATTTTTGCAGGGAAAGCTGATGGCTTTGGAGATGATTTTGCAGGCTGGGAATGGGTTTGTGCATCCCTTTGCCTGTCCTGGATCCCATAGGTGGCTCTGGGCATCGGCATCCCAAGATGCCAGGCTTAGTGTGGGGCATCAGTGTGAGCCAGGGCAGGGAGTCCCCTCAGTTCCCAGGAATCTGGGGCCAGTGAAGAGGCTGGATGGCCACAAGAGCTGGCCCAGCAGTGCTGCCAGCAGCAGGACTGTCCCCAGCCCTGCACCACGGTGCTTTCGGAGTGAGCAGTGGTTCCTTTTCCTGTTGTACTCACCGAGGGCCATGGACAGGATGCATCTGCAGGAATCCCACAGCCCTAACCTGCACAGATCGTACTTTTCCTTTTTTCCCCTCCACCCCCTGGTGTTGTTTGCTAACAGGTCACCAGGCAGCACATGAAGGGAGGCAGGGGGTTATTTCTGCTGCTGTCCTGCTCCCCCCAGCCCTAGTGGTGGGCACAGCATTAGCCAAGAGACTTCTGCCACCTTGGCACTTACACAGTGGTTCAAGCAGAGGGCCTATGCCAGTTTTCAGACCTAATTCAGTGCCTGTTGCAGCCATGAGCTCAGTGCCTGAGCTGGCCATGCCGGAGTTTTGGGGATTACCTTTCTGCTCGCTGCCCCAGAGCACAGACAGGATGAGAGGGTTTGCTGTCCCCAGCCAGCCCATGCAAGCCATTATCTTCTGCATTTTGGGCTGAGCCCTGTGGGGGTGGCAGGCACCCCCAGCTGCTCCCTGGGACGATGGACAGGGAAGCTGTGGCCATCTGGAGAGCAGTGTTTGCACTGGGATAAGTGTGTCCGGCATTAATAGGAAACGCAGCTTAGCAGACAGATTCCTTCCCCCGCCTCCTTTTTTTAATAAACCTTGTTACATTTTGAAGGGATTTTACAAAAAATGCGGCCATTTATTTTCACAGCCCCAGGGCACATTTTTTCTGTGTGACATCTGACGTCCCCTCCGTCAGGGAAGGGGGGCACAAGGCAGAGTGTCCTCCATGGTGGCGAGCACCACTCAGCCTCAGGGACCACAGTGACACCGAGCAGTGTGTGGAGTGACAAGTGATGGCTGCTGCTGCTGTTGTTGTGCAGGGAGAGGTGTCTGTGGCAGAGGGACACGCACACAGGAGGTGGGACAGGCACACAGGAGGTGGGCCAGGACTGCCCCTGGCTGCCAGTCCTGCATGTGGACAAGAGGGGAGGTGGGAGATGGCTGCTGTCACCCTGCTGTTGCCATGGGGGCAGCCATGGGGACACCACCTCAGAGCGCAGGCGGGAAGGAAGTGGAGAACAATTGGGGAGAACAAGGCCTGGCAGTGCTGGCGGTGCCGCTCCGCACGTCCCTCGCCGCCGGGTGCCCCCAGCAGCCTCCCCCATGGGCCTGTGGCTTCTCCACCAGCCTGGACCCCCGTGCCACCCCTGTGTCTGCTGGTGGCCATTTGTTGTCTCCTGGGTCAGGGTTCCCCATAGGGAAACATCCCTAGAATCACTGGATGATTAAAGTTGGAAAAGACTTCTAAGATCACCAAGTCCAGCCCTTAACACCACTGTGCTCACCACTAGATCATGTCCCCAGGTGCCACATCCTCATGTCTTTTGAACACTTTCAAGGATGGTGGCTCACCACTACCCTGGGAAGCCTGTTCCAATGCCTGACCACCTTTCCAGTGTAGAAATTTTTCCTGATATCCAGTGTTAACCTCCCCTGGTGCAACCTAAGACCATTTTCTCTCACCCTGAGGCTCTCAACCTGTAGTCCTCAGGTCACAGTTTTGGAGGAAAGGTGCTGCTTGTGAAGCACATGGAAACACCACATCCTTGAGACCTCTCCAACCCTGCCAGATCTCTCTGATACCTGCATTTGAATGCTACAAGGGAAGGAAACAGATATATACAGAACACAGTTGCAAAATACCTCATGTTTTTTGTAGAAAGTCAAGCTAGCAGCATATTTTTGCATTCTTTTCTTCCTTAGCATTTAGCACCTACCTGAGTCACAGCCTCACATTCCACAACATTTTTCCCCCTCTCTATTTCTGGTTAGTTTGCTTGTTTTTGCAGTCAACAAGTCTTCTGAATTATCTCACATCTCCAGAAGCTGGAGTTTTAAGATAAAGATCATGAAGTAATGACAGTAGGCAACAGTGTGCTGAGAAAAACAACAGCAGTCTCTGAGGGTAACCGGTACTTCGAGATGTTTTGTCCGTGAGGAGCTCACTGAGGGTGCGTGTCTGGCATGCCAGAGATGCAAACACACAAAAAGTGGGACTCTCCCTGAAAAAAGCTGGAAGAAGAGCATGATAATGTTTAACTGCCTGTCCCTGGGCCTGGATAATTTCACTCCTGGAATGCCTATCCAGTGGTACAGGGAAGGGGGCTGCTGCAATCCACAAAGGTTGGTCCTAGTCAGGTGGTTACACCTGAGAGTGCACCACAGAAGGGCATTCCATGAATGCCTCTTGGCTCTGGAGAGCATCTCAGTACAAACACATTTGTGGTGTTTGGGCATCCCTGATTTGTCCCCCTGATTACAGAAAACTACACGTGTATGGAAAAATCTCCTGCCAGACGCCTTCCCATTAGCAGAGGGGATCATTTCAGAGCCCTAGTCCAAGCAAGCCCAATATCATTCACCTGGTGAGGAGTGGCAACAGCTGAATTCCCCAATTTCTGGTCTTCCATTCATTTTCCAGCCCTCATCCATGCTAGGTTGTCTATCAGAGCCCAGGGGCTGTCTGGCCCTGGCCCAAGAGCTGAAGAGCTGCTCACTGGAGCCAGGAGGGCTTCAGGCAAACCTCTTGTGTCCCACTGAGCCAGCATTAACTACCTTGTAGGAGCAGACCCCAAGGAGATTTCTCTTCAGGAGCCTTTGCCCCTCTCTGGGCTCGTGGCACCAGGATAGCTGCTGCCCACAGTGCTGGGCCCAGGCTTGTGGATCTCTGCATCATCTTCATCATCCTCTCTCTCCTTTCTCTCCACAGATCTGGTGAGCAGCTATTCTATGACCCCTCCTACTCTGAGCATCACCGAGGAGGAGCACGTCATCAACGCCAAGGACACGCTGACCATCACCTGCAGGTAGGCACCAGCAAGAGTGGCTCTGTCCAGACTGCTCTTACCTGGTGAGTGTTGGAGGACCAGGCAAGGAGAGCCCACCAGGGACACCTTGGCTGCAGGACTCCTGCAAATTATGTCTGACTGCAAATCTTCTACATCCCCCAAGTGTGAATTCTTCTAATTAATTGAAAAAGAAGCAAAAGGTGTCTCAGAGGATTCAGTGATAACCTCTGCTGTAGTCTTTCAGAGTAGAAAGACAAAGAAACATTTTGTGTGATTTGATAGCTTTGTTGTAAGCTCTTCAGGGAAACTGGTCTTCCTGACTCTCCTTGTCTTTCTCTGGTGTTACCTATTCTCACCTCATTGGGAGATTGAAGTTCTGGTTTCTAAATCCAGTGGGACATTTGGGGGACATTGAGAAATATCCATGGAGAAGTCAAGACTGGACTTAGTGGTGGTTGTGAGAGGCCTCCAGCTTTTCTAGGAAGATGGGATTTAATGCTCTCCCTTTATATAAGTGGGTAAAAAGAAGCCCCAGCCAGGCCAGGTGAATAACTGTGAGAGGAGCTGGAGAATCTCTGTCTGCTTTGGACACTGTGGTGTGTCTGAATTGATTTATCTATGCTGGGACACTTGGCTGTGCATGTTTTCTGCCTCCTGTTTCAGAAAGCAGAAAGAAAAAAAAAATGCATAAACAAGTGGGAGAATTGCCCAAGGTCAATTTTCCTGGAGTTTCCCTTCAGCAGCTGAAAACAGATCCATGCTTGGGATCTGAATGCTGGGTCCTATGGGGATCTAAATTCAGCGTGGGCCTCAAATGGGTGTTTCTCAGTGTTATATATAACCACAGAGCAATTACTGCAAACACTTGGCTGGCATTGTGTTCATGTCTTGTCACAAACATATTTAACTTTTCCTGGAACAGATGGCATTGCTTTTCCTTTGTGAATCAGTTCATAACCAAGGGAGAAGGACAGAGGAAAGGTTGTTGATATTAATTTCTGAACTGATTTCACTCAGTCTGGGAAGCTGAGTGGTTGTGGGCTCGTTTTCATCTGGTGACTTGAAGAGCCATCATGTGCTGAGATGTAGGAAATGTGTGAGTTGGAGGTCTGTCCATGACTGTCCCTGGGGAGCTGTGGTCAGTCAGAGAGCCATTTTGGGAGTATAGAGGAAGAGAAGGGAGTTTGGGGATTCCAGTGCTCTGCCTGGTACTTTTCTCCACAGAGGGATGTAGGAACTGGCACTCTCTATTAAAACCTTGGAAGAAGTGATTCAGTGGGGATATCCTGAATGAATTTAGAATCAGGGCAGACCCTTTCTCAACAGGGGCCCAGAAAGGAACCCAGACAGTGCTTTCAAAACTACAGATTGAGCCAAGGTTAAAGGACATACTGAAGTTAGAGGTGTGGTAAAAGAAAGTGTCTTCTGCAGCTGCAAACAGCACTAAAACCCACGTACCCTCTGCCCATATTGCTCTTTGGCTGCTCCTTGCCTCTGCATGCTGCTGTCCCAGATGTGCTCCTTGGGGCTGTGCAGTGTCCTTCACACCATCTGCAGATAGATAAGTCTCAGTATCTCCTGCATGGCTCAGAGCGTTTCCCTTTTCCTTCTGAGCTCTCAGTCCTGTGTTTGTCTGTCTTGAGGAGAGGGCTTTGACTGTGGGACACTTCCTTCATTTGAATGAAGAGTAAATCTTTCCTGGTCCCTGGATCTCTAATTACACCCAGCTGCTTCTCCAACCTCTTCTCTGGACCATGGCCCGCCCTGGGAAGACCTGGCTTGTGTTAATGGGAGCTGAAGGGAAAAACATGCAGACCACCAAGAGAACAGGCAAAGGAGAGGGTGGTGGGGCAGGGTAGGGCAGAAACAAATACAAAATCAAATCCAGGATCCAGGGATTTCCTGCTGAGCATCGTGTTGGAGGTGACTTCAGTTTGACCCTGGTCTTCCCTTGAGAGCAATGTCCTCTGGCTGCTCTTTGAGCTGCCCTGGAGCCAGGAGTACGGGCTTGCTTGAAGCAGCGCTTCAGCAGAAAGATGAGCTCAAAACCCCCGTGTGAGACTCTCTGGAGACCTTTCAAGCTTCACCCACCGAGCGTGAGAGTCCTGCAGCCAACTGTGCTCTCAGGCTCCCTCTCAGCAGCCTGGATCTCAGACACCCACAGCTCTGCAGCTCTGCTCCTGCTCCACAGCCCTCCAAGCCTCACAGTGAGCAGAGTCTGTGCCAGGCTATGGGATAAGCAATTCCTCTGGAGCTGGACATGCTTAACAGATACCCAAAGGCACAACTCACACACTAGGAGCCACCAGATGCTGGGGCTCTGCTTTCGCAAAAGCCATCCCATGCAGTCCTGTTCCCTTGTCACCCAGCACAAGGCACCCTTGAGAGGCCCAGACAGAGCAGGGCACCAGTGCAGGAACATTCCCCAAAACAGAGATTGTGCCAGGGCTGGCTGAGAGCCCCAGGGATGTTTTCATCCAGGCATGTGGCAGAACAGGGGGAAGGGGCTGATGCCCAAATGGACAGTGCAGCTTTTATGAACTCCTATTCCTAGAAGGAAGGAAAGAATATTGTGAATCTCTGCATTCATGCCCTCAGCAGCCTGCGTGGGGGGAAAGCAGAGAGCTGTTCCAGCTCATGAGCATTGGAGCAAATCCCACAGGAGCCAGCTGCACAACAGCAGAAACCCCCAGAAGGATCAACCTCGTCCTGGCTGTGGCATCCCATCCCATCCCATCCCATCCCATCCCATCCCATCCCATCCCATCCCATCCCATCCCATCCCATCTTACAGGCTCTGGGCACACAGGTGGGGAGCAAACCAAGAAAAAGAAGGGCAAGGATATCCTTTGCTGCCCAGTGACCTGCTACCAGATCTGACTTGCAGATGCACAAACCTGTCTGTGGCAGAGAGGAACTATTTGACCCTGGAGCCCTCTTGGTCCCCCTGGGGGAAATGAGCACTGTGGCAGGGCTGAAGGAGCCTGAGGATAATGTGAAGTCCCACAACCACTGCTGTGGAGCAGTGTCCAGGAACACACAACACCTGCTGCTCTCTCCTACACTTGTGTGGCTGCTGTGAACATCCTCCACGGGCTGAGGGGAATCTGGTTTATCCCAGCTAAGCCACAAAGCCACAACCAGCTTTGCCCATCATGCCACGCATGGGAGTTTCAAAAAGGATTGAAGAAGAGGGGTGCCAATTGCATAATCTCCCTTGAAGAGCATCTATCCTGAAAAGATTGAGGAAAACAGCTGTGGAGAACACTACAGTGCGTTTTTTCCAGCTGGCATCAGCAGGCTCCATCGCCAAGAGGCACATTATCACTGAGCTGAAAGAAAACAACTTGGGAATAAATCTTGGAAGGTGACATATAGGAGTGAGGGAGGTATCTAAAACTGCTGCTTGGACCCTTCCCCAAATGCAGCGGGTAGATTCAGAAATAAATCCACGTGAGCCTGGCCTGCCCTCATTCCTGCCTTCTTCTGGTCTTCTTAACACACCAGTGGCACTAACCTGGACTCACAGTAATGCTCACCCCTTCTGTGTCCCCAGCAAGCCTGTGGACATATGAAAGGAAATGAAAGCACATCTGAAAGGAATGCCTGGGCTGAGCTGCCCAGGGGCTGGTTGGCACGTCTGTGTGCACTGGCCCATCCATGTTTAAATAAATACATGTCACTCAGCTACTGCAGGCCTTGATGGTTAATGAAACAAGGGGATCTGATAATGTGTGAAAATCCCAGTAGGTAAACAAACAGAAAGAGGAAACGCTAGAGACTTTTACAATTACCCTCCTCCAAGTGGAGTGCCAAAAATTCCTGGTCTGAAGCTCTCAGCTCCGGGCTGAAAGCGGGCACAGCCCCATGGTCTGTGCCAGTGCAGTGGGGCTGTGGACACAGCAGCAGCAGCTATGGCAGAGGCCACCAGGTGCTCCTGCTGATCAGTTTTTGTGTTATTTTCCATGTGCATGAATAGGATGGAAAAACCTCAAAATTCAGTTCTTATTTTTATTGAAGTGTTCATGAGGCTCTGCTACTTGGGAGAAGCTTGCCTGTGCTTCATGAGCACAAGCTGCCAGAGCTCTACTTACAGTCCTGCCTCAGGCACTGATGGAATTTTTAGTGAAAGCAGAAGTTTGAGCTGGGTAAGAGGGGCTGTGTGGCTGTCCCCGAGGGCTCGTCACTGCCTCCAGAGCCCTCGTGCTTGGCGACACGGGAAGAGTGCAGCACACTCTCTCCAAACTCATCTGCAGCGAGCTGGAAGAGAGCAAAGCCTGCAGGAAGATAAATCAGTTGCTAAAGACAAACACAAAGGGGCAGGTCTTTCCCCCATGCTTGGACAGAAATCCTGTCCTCATGTCTGAGCCATTGTGCCTTCCAATGGCACCTTATCTTGCTTCCTCCTCACTGTCCCTTGCTGTCTGGTGATGGTCACAGTCTGCCTGTGCTTAAAAGCATCTGCCCAAGGAGCTGCCCTGGCAGAGGGGCTGCATGTGCCAGCATGTCTATTCCCAGCTTGCATAATAGATGAACCCAGTTTCCCCTCACATAGCCAGTGGTGCTGACAAAAGGCCATTTTTACCCCACAGCTGTCTCTTACGATGGCTTCTTTTTTCCCCATTTCTTTTTTTTTTTTTTTTTTTGCATGTACTTAAGTGACTTTCAGCTATTTGGCAAACTTTCAAGTGGGGACTAGGCCTTCCTCTGAAAGGGGCTCTGATTCCACAGAAGGAAACTTCCAGTGTGGAATAAAGGCTTGTTTTGTTTGTAGTAAACAGTGCAGTTATAACAAGATACGGTGGCACGTGTGTGCACATGCAAGCTCCCACTCTGGAGATCCTCAGCTATCTATAAATACACACGTTCTGTCTGGGGGTTTCTTGGACTTTCCTGCCTGTCTTTGGGCTGCTCGTGAACAGGCTTTGTGGTCATGCCATCAGAGAGGTGTCTGCAGCTCAGTCTCAGCAGAGGTGGGAAGGGGTGGCAGCCCCAGGCCAGCTGGGCTTTGGGGGGGCTGCAGGGGGCTGTGCAGAGCAAGGGGAACCCCCTCCCACAGAAAGAGGGAAGGAAACAGCTGGCAGCTGGCCAGAAGGCAGTCAGCTGAGCCTCCTCTTGTTTTCCCCTTGCTGTCTTTTATCCCTGACTCCCTCCTGCTTTTCTCTTTCTCGCTTTCTTTCCAGTCTGCTCTCCTTCCCCCATTCTTCTTCCCACTCCATTCATCACACAATGAGCCCCAGCCAGCAGCTACACTGAGCCAAGGGAAATCATCACATCCATGTGTTTCCCTAATAGCTCCGGACCCTTTTAATAATGAGAGGGAATAGAAAATAAATGGAACCTTTCCCTCAGGGCCCTGTGGGTTTCCCTGTCCCGGCATTCATACGGTAGGACAGTGCCATGGGACAGAGGGGCCTGCTTGTGAGCAGGCTGATATCTGATAGCTTAGCATGGCCAGAGGGGCGGCCTGGGGAGGGCAATGAGCCTTTGCTTGCCCAGCACTTAGGGAATCTGGTTGCCATTTCCTTGTGCTTGTTTTTTCCTTTGGAGGATGGCCATTCCTCCACGGCCCAGCCCTGGCCTGGTGGCTGGCTGGGCAGAGCAATAAAACCACCACGTTCACCATGCTCAGCCACAGCTAACGCTGCTTTTTGCCCCTGTCTAGAGGCCAGCACCCTTTGGAGTGGTCGTGGCCAGGGGGCAAGGTGGATCCTGCAGGGAAGGAGGAGACTGAGCTGGTGGCCTCAGCAGCCCCCAGCAGCGGCCGGGCGATCCAAGAGGAAGACTGTGAGGGGACGGGCACGAAGCCGTACTGCAAAGTGCTGGTGCTGACAGAGGCACAGGCCAACGACACCGGCTCCTACCGCTGCTACTACAAGTACATTGATGCCAAAATCGAGGGCACCACAGCAGTCAGCACCTACGTGTTTGTGAGAGGTAAGAGCTGTCCGTGCTGGGCACCTGCAGGGTGGGGGCCTCGGGGCAGCCAAGGCACCAACACAATATCTGAAAGATTAAACATCTCAGTGTGCCCTGCAGGGCAGAGTGCGGCTGTGCAGCCCTTGTAGGGGGCCAGGGACTGGCTTCCTGGAAGTGCAGGGGGCCAATATCTGTCCATGCTGGGATTCAATTATGTCCCATCCCGGGGGCATCGCTCCAGCCGGGCTGGAATGCAGGAATTCAAGGAGTGAGAGCCTGGCCTCAGAGAGCTCCACCACTAAAAAAAGCACAGGAGTTATCTTCTGGGCAGCTGGGGCTCTCTGAGATGCTGGTGGCCAGGGGTGGTAGTGTTTCATAGAGCTGAGACAGAGGGAGAGGATGAGTGGTACAAACACTCCATGTTCCCTGAGCTGCTCCACAGTGACAGATCCAGATGCTCCTCTCACACTGGGAAGGGGCTGCCCGTGCAGGCAGGGTTATGAGGTGTATTTTGGCAGAGGAGGGATGTTCACCAGGTTAGGGGCTGGAACCTCAGCTTAGGGAGTGGCTGCGGGGCCAAAACTCAGCATCTCAGTGTCCCAGGGGCTCCTCCTCCATCGTCTCCCCCACTGCTCACAGCAGGCTCCAGCAAGATAAATGAACTCTGTCCCCTGGAAACAGTTGGCTGAGCTATTTCTCTTTCCACCCCCATTTATTAGTTGGTGCAGTTGTCATGAGCCAGGCAGGTCATGACATATAAGATGCATTTTTCAGAAGTCCCAGGGCAAAGCCAATTCTGCCTCTGCAACTATGCAGAGAAAAATGCAGGGGCAAATCAGAAAAGCTGGGCAGCTGTTGGAGAGGAATTGAAGTTTGTTTGGGCAATTGCTTCCTCTTTCCCAGGCTATTCTGTCCACCCTAAAACAGGACAGAGCCTGCCTGGATTTCAGACATCTGTGGGTTGGACAGGGGTGTTCAGACACTCTAGAGGGTACTATCAGGACGAAGGCAGAGAACTTCTTAGGTACAGTGAAAATGAGTACAACCCCACAAGCTTACATGCAGGAAGTGCTTTTGCAAGAACTGATTTTCTTTGTGATTCAGCAAATGTCACTTTTCCCCCTGATCCACCTTCTCTCACCTGCAGCCTCTCTGCAGCTCAGGAGCTGCTCTCCTGTTTAGCAGAGAGTGCACATGATGCAGGTTAGAGGCAATAAATCCCACACTGTTAGGGCCCATGCAACTCACAGTGCCTGTGGACAGCGTGTGTGCAACAGATCCTGCACAGCACATGTGGCTACACAGCACATGTTCATACTCAGGCTGTCCCTCCTATGGTTAACAAGCATCTAGAAAACCTCAGAGTCTGCCTTTCCAAACAGGACAGGCTTTCAGGCAGGAGAAGGGACATGTCAGGAAAACCCAGGCACGTGGTAACCACAGCCATTGCAGAGCATTCAGATAAAGCCTGTTCCTGCTGAACTGGGCTGCAATGTGAGACTGTCCCTGGAGAGCTTGGAAGGGCTGATGTAAGTGTTGGGGATGTTTGGAGACAGGATGATCAGACCACAGGTTTATCCATCAAGCTCATTTCTCATGTTAAGAGCTTGGTGAAATTGCCAGGAATAAAATATCTGTGCTTGCCTGGAAAAATGGGTTCTCCTGTATTTTACCTGCAATTCAGTTCTTAAATGAACTCTCCATTGTATGTGTCTCCTTCCCATGTGTCTGGTTAGGTGTGTATTTTATTACAACTGTAGACACAGAATGCCTCATCAGGGTAGGATAGGCTTTGTACAGCCCACATCACATAAAGCTTAGCATGTATTAATGAAGAAGATGCTAAATTATTCCCATCTGACCCATTAAGGCAGTCTTAAGGAAATTTGTGATGTTGTTAGAGAGGGGAGTTAGTGCATGAATCACAAGCTCACTGGCAGCAGGACCAGCCCAGTAAATCAGTTCTTGGCTGCCATCTGAGCTTGAAGGGGACCTCACCTCTGGCAGTTGTGCAGCTCCTCCTCACATGCCCAGGGTTCAGGAGAGGAATGAGAAACATGTTTGCACTGGGAAACAAATCTGTGGTTTCAGAAGTCAGCAATCCTGTGGCAGCAGCAAAAAACCCCAGGAAATAAAGGCAAGAATTCTCTGGGCAATTCGTGTTTTCCTAAGAGGTGACCAATATAGTTTCTTGAGTGTGGGTTGTTTCACCTACACTGTAGAAAAAAGTGCTTGACACAGAGGAGAGGCCTTTGCAACAAGACTGTTCCTAAAGCAGCAGCTTTACAGATCAAAAATTAAAAGTTTATGCACTTAACAGTGGGAGCCCTGGGTTGGGTTGGATTGGGTTGGGCCCAATGTGATTTGAAAAACAGAATCCCCAAGTGAGGATCATTTCCAAATTCATCTTTGATTTGTCCCTTTAGATGGGTCTCCTTAGGGGTGGGGTATCAGAGGGAAAGAATCTCAGGTTGTACAAACAGATGTCCCCATGCTACACTCCCTTGAAATCGATGGTTTAGCTGAAACACAGGTGAATAAAACTAAATGTAGGCCACTGGGATCATGTGGTCTGATTCCAGTGTACCAAAAGCTGTAAAATCTCCCCTAGCAGGACCCTGAGGCAGCTCAGTGTCTTTCAGATGGAGACCCATCACCCCCTTATACAGCCCCCTTCACCCAGGGGACAATTTCCATGAATAAACCCAATCATGACTGTGTCCTGCATGGATATTTACAGAGGAGAGATGCTGGCAACACCATGCCTTTGAGACACTAGAACCAGTCTTTATTCGGAACACCCCGTGAGGCATAAAGCCCTGTGGCAAAGGGCAGGCAGAGGCTGATAGCACAGAATAAATAATCTGCCACTGAGGCCACCAAGCAGCCTCACAATTCTTTGTCTCTTCCAATTCTGTCTTTATCCCATTTAGTCAGTCTGGGTCACTGCTGATTCTACACTGGCTCTGCACAGAGTTTAGTGTAACTTCCCTGGCCTTGCTTTATCATTTCATAATGATTATTTTTGGGTGGTTTTGCTCTTCCTGTCAATATTTGTGCTTGCAGCAGTTGGGCAGCACTGGGTGGCAGCCCTGGAAAGCTAAGCTCATGTGTTTATCTGCCAGCCAGGATGGCTGCAGGATGACATCTGCATACCATGGCACTGGGGATCACTTCCTCAGCCGGCAAGGTCGAGGAACCAGGGCTGTGCCAGGGCAGCACAGCACCACCAGGGCAGCACAGTTCCCCCAGGGCAGCACAGCCCCACAGCCCCACCAGGGCAGCACAGCCCCACCAGGACAGCACAGCCCCACCAGGACAGCACAGCCCCACCAGAGCAGCACAGCCCCACCAGGACAGCACAGCCCCACCAGGGCAGCACAGCCCCACAGCCCCACCAGGACAGCACAGCCCCACCAGGGCAGCACAGCCCCACCAGGGCAGCACAGCCCCCCTAGCCCCACAGCCCCACCAGGGCAGCACAGCCCCACCAGGACAGCACAGCCCCACCAGAGCAGCACAGCCCCACCAGGACAGCACAGCCCCACCAGCCCCACCAGCCCCGCAGCCACCAGCTGGGCAGGCACCGAGCCAAGGACACCACGCTCTGGTTTCACAAGAGTCAAACTCAGGCAGAGCCCTCGAGGGCTCCAGGAAAGCAGAGGTCATTTCCTGCACTGCCCACATGTCACACAAGTGCTGCTGCACCGTGTTTGGTGCAGAGGAGCCAGCTGCCTTGGCATTCCCAAGCTCCAGGTGTCTCCTCTGACTGTCACATGAGGCAGATGGGGCTGAACAGCTCAACACCACTCCCTCTGTGAAGCTTATGTTGCGTTAAGGAAATTCAGAAAGCCTCCTTTTCTACTGGTTGTTGCCTTTTCCCAGTTTTTTTCTTGTTTTTTAGCAGCTATTCTCCTCGTATCTTTTCTACAGATTTTGAACAGCCGTTTATCAACAAGCCAGAGACCCTCCTCATCAGCAAGGAGAACACTTGGGTGCCATGCCTGGTGTCCATTCCAGATCTTAACGTCACACTGACCTCGGTGAGAGCTTGGCCGCTGGGACAGTCTGGACTGAGACGTATTGCATTTGTTCTGCATTTGTAATTGCCTGAGTGAAAGCATGACAGGCACTGCCAGGAAAGGAAAATGCATGGGATACATTTTCCATGGAAAGTACAAGCCACTGGCTTCCTCGTTTTATTTGCTGGTTGAAGCTGTGTTGTCCAGTTCCCTTGGGCAGACCCCACGGGTTTCCTGCCAACCTTGCTTGTCTTCCCTGGAGCTCTATGAAACAAAACAAGAGTTTGTTTTAAACCCATTTCCCCACAGCATGCCCTGTTTGCCTCTCCTCTGTGATATACACCCCTCTAGGTGTTCAGCATCCCCACAAGGGAGGAGGCTGCAGCCCTGGGGCTCACGACTAAAAACAACTCTCTTATCAGTTTGCTTTTGCTTTTGCCTCCCCCCACACACTTTTTTTTTTTTTTTTTTTTTTTTACACTGCAAATACATCCTTCCAGGATGAGTGTTACTATTGTACAAAGGCCTCCAGGGACACTCTGGGGGCCAGGGGCCTTTCCCTTGCCCGGGAAGGACACTACCCAAGGTCAGCACTCATCCCGGTGGGGCTGATGTTTGGGACATCAGCATCAGTTTCCTTAGCTGTCTCTAGAAATTTCCATTCCTGGAAGTCTCTGGCCCACTCTGCAGATGGAGAGGCTCATGGTGCAGGATGCAGCTCCTCGGGGTAGAGGGGAGGCCATGATTCCTAGATGGCAAACCCTCGGGGGGAGAGGGCAGGAGGCCAGCACGGCATGATGCTGCATCATTTCTTCCCACAAAAGGGATGTGTTAGCCAGCATAAAGCCTGGGAGGGGTGGAGTGGGAGTGCTGTTACCCTGTGATTCCAGTTGGCAAAATGTTGATTTTTCCAGCAAAATTTCTTCGTTCACCCTGACGGGCAAAGCACTTTCTGGGACAACAAGAAGGGAATGCAGGTACCCACACACTTGATCAGGGACTTATTGTATGTCTACTGTGAGACTGTAATCGACAAGAAGGTCTTCAAATCCAATTTCTTCATCATCCATATAGCAGGTGAATATTTGGGAACATTCAGGTGAACAGTTTGGGTGGCTCTGAAGTCCATCAGTGTGGTTCATGGGATTGTTATGGTCCTCTCTGTATGGTGCTTACATCTCTTCTACAGTGTGTCAGACAGAGACACAGCATGCAGCAGGAGGTCATTCCCAAACCTCCTGCAACTGCACGGCCTGAGTCAAAGAGTTACTGGATGAGAAACATCTTTTCATTTCCTCTTCTGCATCAGGGAGTGAGCTGTATGACATAAAGCTGTATCCCAAGAAAGCCATGGAGCTGCTGGTGGGAGAGAAGCTGGTCTTGAACTGCACAGTGTGGGCTGAGTTCAACTCTGGAGTCCAATTCGAGTGGACTTACCCTGGCAAACAGGTACCAGCAAACAGAGCAGCTCCTTGTGCACTGAACTGTTACCCTCTGAGTCGCCCTCTCCTGACCCTTCATTATTCCTCTTCACATTATTGGCAGTGCTCTGCTTCACAATCCTAGCCATGCTGTGCCCTGGACACCTTGGTCAGAGTGTTTTCCCATTTTTTTATCCTGCAGCAGAGGGCAGACAGAAGGAAAACCCCTTTTCCTAGCAGAAAGCTCCTTCCTTGCCAAGGTGTTACTGCTCTGGGCTTCTTGGGAAAAAACTGGCTTCACTTGCACCAGAGCAAACATGATTTATCTAAAAGGAGCTACTCTAATCATAAAGCCCTTGTTACCAAGAGCCTGCAAGGTGGTCCCTTCCCCACTGGGTTTCCTCCTTGTATCCTCTAGCTTTTTTGGATGGTGAGACAGGGGAGTCCCTTGAGAATATCATTCAGTTCATGGGGCTCCCAGCCTGATTCCTGGGCTACAAGAGCAAAAAAACGCTGAGATCTGACCCCAGCCTGAGGCAGTCAGTACACAGAATACGTGCCCTTCCATCCCTGAGGATGGCAGTCAGTTTTGCAGAAACCTGCCCAGGTGGAGACAAGCACTGAGCATCAGGACTCAGAGCTGTGACGAGCCCATCCACACAGCCCCATCCTGTCGCTGTCTTTCATCCCCTTCTCTCTGTCATCTCCCACAGACACAGCGAGCAGTGATCGAGTCCGAGCACAGACAGTCCCTGCAGACACAGACAGAGCTCTTCAGCACCCTGACCCTCCACAACATCAGCCAGCAGGACCTGGGGAAGTACACATGCACTGCCACCACTGGTGCCCAGATGCTGGAGGAGAGCACGGAAGTCATTGTGCATGGTACAGCACCTGCCAGTGCCCTGCAGAGCCACAGCCAGAGCCCAGCTGCAACAGAGCCAGCCCCACACTGCTTGAAAAGAGTGGCTTTTGAACCTCTATCCGCTCTGCTTTAGTGAAACCCAGCCCTCTTCCAACCCCTCAGCCCTCCTATGTCCCAGCACCACGCTGGGAGCAGAGTCACATTCAGCAAGATCCCAAAGGACAGGGAGATGCCGACACCAAATTGGCCCAAATGCGGTGGAATGGCAGGACACACACATCTCTCAGCCCTGTGGCAAGTGCAGTGCCCCTGTGGCATGGCTGGCCTGAGGGACACCAGCTGCACAAGGCACCACCTGCTTTGGTGGCTGTTTCTTGGCAGCAGAAAGTCACAGGGCAGCCCAGCCTTCCTGCATCCCAATGGTTCCAAAGAGGGAGACAAAAGCACTACCATGACACCCACCTGTCCTTGGTCCTTGCTGTTGGGAGCTGTGGAGAGCAGAAGAACGTTGTGACACCCTGTCTCTTTGAGTTCTCCTCCATGGTCCCTTTTTTCCTTGCAGAAAAGCCCTTCATCACTGTGGAGTGGAGAAAGGGCCCGGTCATAGAAGCCACTGCAGGAGATGAAGCCGTGAAGCTGCCAGTGAAAGTCGTGGCTTACCCCCCACCAGACTTCCAGTGGTAACTTACTTTTCTTAGCTTGACCCACCTTCTCCTCTCCTCCTTTCCTCTGCCAAATGGGGAAGCCTAGCCTGGCTTCCTTGCTAGGTCCCTCTGTGGCCAAGATTGCCACAAGTGTCACTTTTTCCCAACCATGGGAGTCATTACTCCCATGTCCTGGCTCTCAGCTGCACTGTCCTGGCTTGGCAGCTCTGCACTGTCTGGAGCTCCCACAGGAGCTGTCCCTCTTGTCCCTCTGCTGTGGAAATCACAGCCACCCAGAGGAACAAGGCAGTGGGATGGGTTGTGCACCTCATCAAGCTGCACTTCCATGACTGGAGATGGGAGCTCTGCACCCACTCACTGCTCAGGGCAGAGCTACAACACCCCCAGCCCCACACATCTGTGTGACACAATGTGCAGACCCATAACTTGGGTCCAGGGAAGGCCCAGGGTCTCTCCAGAGAGGTCCTCAGTGCTAGCAAGGGCACCCTGGCTGCACTCTTGTGGGGACCAGCAAATCCTTTGCCCAGCTGCCAGTGGGACACTTCCTCCCATGGCTGCATTTTCTCTCTGCCTCCCTGCAGGTACAAGGATGGAAAGCTAATTCCCAAGCAATCTCAATCTTCAATGCAGATCAAGGATGTGTCGGAGCAGCACGCTGGGACATACACACTGGTTCTGCGGAACAGGCTGGCGGGGCTGGAGAAGCACATCAGCCTCCAGTTAATCGTCAATGGTAAGGGGTCAGGGCTGGAGCCAGGGGCAGAGTGCTGAGCCCACGGCCCCAGCCTTTGGGCTGCTCTGAGAACAAGTCCCCATTGCTGTCCTGAAGCAGTTGGTTCCTACATCAACCACCTCTTCTTCCCCTATGGCACAATTCTGTTCCTGGCTCCCTCACTTTGGGCAGGACATGTCATTGCTCAGGGGCCACTTCCCGACTGCAGCTGGAGATGCTGCTGAGGGTGACCCTGATTGGTGCAGACTAGAGAGCAGGGCAGGTGCCACACAGATGAAGTCTTGATCTGAAATAGTTCCTCTGGGTGGGAAGCCCCTGTGGAGTTTTCCCACAGCAGAAACTGGTCCCAGTCATGCAGGAAACAGATGCCAGGTAAAAAAGTGCTAGAACAGGAAACAGATGCCAGGTAAAAAAGTGCTGGAAGGGCACTGCTGCCTGGAGATGTATCTTCAGCAGGCTCTGTGACCCTGTGCTTTGAGCCCTGCAGTATCCAGACAGTTCCACTCACCAGAGAAAGGAGAAATTATGTCACTTGAATCTGCTTAAGCATGACCTGCTATGTCTTGCAGGCCTGGGTTGCTCTGAGAGCCAGCAAGCTGTAGTGCCCAGGCTGTCTATAAACGAGCCTGGGGAGGCTGGGCCAGGCCTGGCGATGCAGCAGCTGAGCCTGCAGCTGCTCACAATGTCCCTCTGATCCTTGCAGTTCCTCCACGCATCCATGAGAAGGAAGCCTCTTCCCCAAGCATCTACTCCAAGAGGAGCCCCCAGGCCCTCACCTGCACTGTCTATGGCATCCCAGCTCCAGAGGTGATCCAGTGGCAGTGGAGGCCGTGGATGCCCTGTCGGATGTTCTCTCGACGCAGCCTGTAAGTGCTGTTTCTTCCAACACTTGTGTCTTGTCAGCCACCATCATGGTGTTAAGGGCTTCTTGTGACCATGGCTGTGCCCCCAGCTGTGTCCTGCTTTTGCTCTCCCACCCACAACATGGCACCTTGTGGGAAGGCAGAATGGACACACTTGTTGTCCATGTGGGAGTTTTGCCCAGGCTGGCTGATCCCAGACACCAACAGTTTCCACAGCATCCTCTGCATCCTTAGTGACCTGCATCTGTGAGTGGATGTCCATGACCCAGCCACACCTCATAGCACCTGCAATGAAACCACTGATCACTGTGCTAATGGGGAAACTGAGGCAGACTGCAGGAGAAATTGTAACAGCCCCTTGGTGAGACCCCAAGACAGCAGCTGGGGCTCCTGACCACTCCTGCCCTGAGGTCCCCGTGGTTTTTCTGTCCTTTGTCTTCTCCTGGGGAGCAAAAGTGCTCACAGGGGCAGCTGCTGCTTGTGGGGAAGAATTGCTGAATCCTGGGGAAGTGCCAGATCTCTGCCAGCTGCTGGGATGATTTGCCTGGGGCAGTAGGTAGGCAGGAAGGGTGCATGCCCACTGCCCATGCCCTGGGAAGCTGAGGCAGCATCAGGCAGGGCTGCAGTGGCATTTTTTAATGACAACCACACCAGAAGAAGGAAAAGGGATGCTGGGGAATTGTAGCCAGAGCTGTTAGGGTGGAGGACGTCAGGGTGCCTGGAGGAAGCCAGGTCCTGCAGCCCTGTGCAGGCTTTTGCCAAGCCCAGGACGCCAGAGAGCTTTCCATCGCATGCAAGTGCAATGTGGCCCTGTCAGGAAGCAGCAGGGCCCATGAATTATGAGCACTGTCTCCCAAGGCCACCATATTTCTGCCTAGCACAGCTCCAGAGGATGCAGGAGGCTTCTTTCTAGCTTCCTGTTGTTTACACAGCTCACAGTGTTTGCCCCGCCAAGTGCTCTGCTCCACGCTGCCAGCACACACCTTTGCTACAGCTCCTGGGCCCTCAGCCCCCCTCTGCTTCCCTGTGAACCAAAGCCTCTCCCTTCTATCCCAACCCACACTTTTGGGCAGACCCTCCTATCGTCCACCCCAATCTGCATTTCAAAAGCATTCTGCAGGCTGCAGCATCCCAGGTCCCTGACACGTTTTGGCACTTCTCCCCACCCACCTGTCTCAGCCTGAAAGAGGTACCATCATTCTCCTGTGAGATGCCAACAGCACCTCTACTTGGGAGGTCTCCCTCCTGGCTTTTAATGCATCAGGGACAGCAGGAGCACCCCTGGGTGCCCTGCCCTTGGGTATTGCACCATCTGCTCTCCAGGCCAGCAGCCAGTGACATCCCCTGACTCTCAGCCCCAGCATGGTTTTAATGCCTTGGTGCTGAGCAAAATATATCGAGAGTTGCCCCAGACACATGTGAATCAGCTTACCCCTGCCTTTCTCCACCCTTAGCAAGGAAAGATGAAGCCCCAGGTCTGCAGGTAAAGACACTGCTCAGGACACCTGTATCTCTTCCCTGCCTCAGTTTTCACTCCTACAAATTTTTGTCTCATGTTGGTTGCAAGGCACTCTTATAAATCACATCAGAATTGTGTAACTGAAAGACCCAGGAAGTTTTGCAGAGTTATGGGACAGGGCCATCAGTTCTCTGACACAAAGCTGCTTTGGCTGCCTTTTTCCCAGCTAACCTCTCTGACTCTCTTCTCTTTCCCCTGCTCGTCCCTGGCTGCTGGATTAGCAATAGCAGGCACCGGGCAGCAAGGCGCCATCAGCGGGACCGGATGCCTGAGTGCAAGGACTGGAAAGATGTGTCACAGCAGGATGCCGTGAACCCCATCGAGAGCATTGACACCTGGGTGGAGTTCGTGGAGGGGCGGAACAAGGTGAGGCTGTAATCCAAACCCGACCCGGGACAGGGGACTCCTTTGCAATCAGGCAGGAAAAGTGGCTTGGAAAGGGGCCTGGCAGAGACAGATTTGGGGAGGGCTTCACACCTCTGCTCCTGAAGTAAACCATCAGTGGCAGTTCCCAGCCCTGCCCTCCGCAGTAGCAGGCAGCCCCAGGGCGAGGCAGAGCTGTCATCTTTGAGAAATTACTCTGTGTCCAGAGAGCCTCCCACTGGAGCTGGCCGCACAGGAGGGATTTCATGGATGGTTATTGAACACGGGGCATCCAGCTAGGGAAGCCATGTGGGACAAGTGCTTTGGGGGCTTCCATGGCCATTTCTGAGCATTTTGCATGAGCTGTGAGAGCCAAACCCTGCAGAACATCCTGGGCAGGATAGCAGGAGTCACAAACTGACCAGCAAATCTCTGCCCTTGGGAAGGTGCATGTGTGGGGGATTTCATCCAGCTGTCCCCATCCTGGTGGGGTGAGGGTGGTTTGGAGAAGCTGCCATCCATCTGCTACAGCTTTGTGAATGGTGTGCTCCACAAAGCCACTTCTCCATCACAGCATTTCCTCTCTGGAAGGAACATCTCTCCCTCACTGCAGTGTGTGACCTGCTCGCTGCCTGTTTCTTTCTGTCTCCCGGGCAGCCACGAGTGTCAGGTCTGCACCATGACGAGGTTCCTGTCCCCACTGGTGTCGGGCACCAGCCGCTCACAGAGGGATGCAGAACAAACAAATGGGCCCCTGTTTCCGAAAGTCACTTCCTGTTTTCCTACACACCTCTAAAGGCACTTCCCGTCCCCTGGCCTGGCCGGGAGTTCATCACTCTGCCAAAAGGGTGGCAAGGGCAGATGCTTCTCCTCCCAGAGCAGCTGAAGGGACAGTGAGGGACACAAGCAGGGGTGGTGGGTGAGAAGCCCTTGTGTCCCACTGCAGATGTGACACTTGTATTGGTCCTTTTTCATCTACCCCTATTTTTCCCATTTTATTTCTCCTATTCCTCAGCTGTGTCTTTCTCATTCCATCTGTTTGGTTGTAACTGTCCTGGAACTTCAACTTAGGTTGTGCATCCCCACGGATGTGCAAGTTCTTTGAGAGAAAAGAGCTTTTCCATTTACAGTGGGATGCTACATCCTAAAATCTGTTTTTTCTCTCTCTCCTTGTCCTTTCTGTCTTCTCTTACCATCCTCCTGAATTTTATTCTATCTGTAAAGGCCAGAACAAGCCTCAGGATGCACAGTGCACAGCCATGCACTGCAGGCAGCAGGATGATGTCAGATCAAGAAACCCCAACTCAAACATAACACTGCAGATCAGAAGGAAAATCCCCAAGAAACAGGAAAGGCAGCACACAAAAGTGCCAGCAATAGGGTCACTCTGTATGAATAACCCCAAGAAACGGAAAAGGCAATGCACAAAAGTACCAGTAATAAAGTCACTTCAGCTGTGTTGAGTATGCACTGAATGAATGACTGTTCCTTCTGGTTAACACAACCTCAATACATTGCCCCTCAAAACGGAAATGCTTCCCAAAGTCTGTAGGATGTAAAGGGAAAGAAATTTCCCTGTAGGAACATGTTAATTTTGCATTTTAAACACCATCACATTAGATGGATTCCTTCATGTGTTTAACTTGTCATTTAAACTGGAGCCCTCAAACTGCAAGCCTCCTCTAAGGGGAGTGCTTGCAACACTTTTGGTAGCTCACACATGTGCTGTGTGAGCCAGGAGGAGGAGAGCAGCCTTATTCCCCAGCTGCTTTTCCCAGTTTATTTGGAGACAGCATCCCCTGGGTCCATTCTCCCAGGATGGCAGCCTGGCTGTTTGCCCAATCTTAGCCATGTCTCCCTGGAGGGAGAGAGGAGGAAGCTTTTAGGACTATGTCTATGTACATTTGGCATTCAAAGAAAGATGACAGCTCTTCCTGAAGGGATGAGATCTGGGATTTTTCACAGGTTTGATTTCTCCTTATAAATAAAACGAGTGCTTGCAGGTCTGTAAGTACCCATAAGTTCCACTGAACTCTGTGGGACACTATGTAGTCACTTAACTGCAGAGGGCCCAGGGAATCAAAGCCCTGGTCTCCTTTCCCTTTCTTCCCCTTGTTATAAATAAAGCTTGGCAGGAGCTTAACCATCCCCTCAGTCCAGCATCATGTTACTGTCCCCCTTGCTGAGCACTGTCCCCATTGTGACCTGAGGGGCTTAACAAGAAGTCTGCTTCCATGGAGAGGCATCTATGCTGACTGGGCTCCATAAAAAGATGCAGAGATTGGGAATAAAATCATGTTGTTATTGGTAGAGCCAACAGATAAAGCTTGAAATGCACAAAGGGCTGTAGAATAAGGGTCTGGTTTTGCATAACCCTCTCCCAGGGTTATTCAACAACAGCTGTTGGGGGCTTTGTTAGCTGCTGGAGAGCAGCAGTGATCCTATATCTCTTCCTTGTTGCTCTTCCTAACTGTTCCTCATGTTCTCTTCCCCAATCAGACAGTCAGCAAACTGGCCATCCGGGAGGCCAATGTCTCAGCCATGTACAAGTGCATTGCTTCTAATAAAGTGGGTCGAGATGAGCGGCTGATCTACTTCTACGTGACCAGTGAGTACTGTAAAATCCCATCCAGCTGCACCAGCCAGGGTCTCTGCTTGAAATAGGCAGGTCCCTAGAGCTGTCAGGTCCTGCCATTCAGTTAGGATCTTCAACAGTGATTGGAAAGCCAGCAGGAAAGCAGGGCTAACTGAGAACTCTGCTGGGTGGCAAATGCCTGAAGCACTGGCAGCAGATAGCACAGGCAGAGTTTGGCAGGCAGACCTGGGAATGAACCAGCGCTGCCTGTGCCTAGGTCCTGAAGAAACCCTGGCAGGTCTTGGGCAGGTCTTGGGCGGGGGACATCCCGCTGGCTCAGGCCCAGGCAGCTCCCTGTGCTTGGGATGTGTCTGGTCCAAGAGCATCCTCTAGTGGCACTGCCCAACCCTATCCCAGGTCTCACTGGCCCCAGCCCCCGGCAATGATCCCACGGGATTTTGGTGGTGGGAGGAAGCTGAGTTTGTAGGAACCAGGGCCCAGGGGTGTGGGCTGAAGTCATGGCTCACAGGGGGCTGTGTGAGCCTCCTTCCAGTGGTACCCCATCCTGGCAGGAGCCTGTCCCTGTCTCTTCACACAGGAAGCCCAACAAGAGCACAGCAAAAGCTTATCCTATGGAATGAGAATTCCATAATAAAATTCCCAGCCCAGAAGGCTGGGTTCATGGCCCTTGTGGTAGTACCTGGGTTGTCAGAGCCACAAGTTGTTGTGAAGCCAGACAAACATCTTCAGTCACTGCTTCAGTAATGCTCTCTATGTTGTGGTCCAGGCTGCTGTGTCACTGCCTGCACATGTGAAAATGGGCATGTGTGCAAACCAGAATGCTGCAGCTGAGCTGGGAGCAGTAAGAGCCTAATTCAGATCTTCCTGGCTTGTTTCATTTGTGACCCCAACTTAATTTCGCCCTGGGACTTGAGCATATCCCGTAGCACTCACTGGGCTGGAGCTGTGGTTGCCAGCAGTTTGCACATCGCAGTTCTGCTCTACAGTGGTTTCCTTTACCCTGGCTGAGAACAGGCAGATCTCCAAAAGCTGAGCCCAAGGAGACAATTTCATTGTGTCTGGCAGCTCAGCCATGAAAACATATTCATATGTTCATTTCCTTCCTGAAAGCCATTCCAGATGGGTTCGAGATTGAGTCCCAGCCCTCGGAAGAGCCCATAGAGGGGCAGAACTTACAGCTGAGCTGCAATGCAGACAACTACACCTATGAGAACCTGCAGTGGTATCGGCTGAACCTCTCCAAGCTCCACGATGAAGAGGGCAACCCCCTCGTGCTGGACTGTAAGAACGTCCACCACTATGCCACCAAGATGCAGGGGGAACTGCGCTTCCAGCCCGACTCCAATGACGCCACCTTGCTGCTCACCATCCCAAACATCTCCCTGGATGAGGAGGGAGATTATGTGTGTGAGGTGCAGAACAGGAAGACCCGGGAGAAACACTGCCACAAGAAATACATCTCTGTGCAGGGTGAGGGTCCACAGGGCTGGCGGGAGTGACAGAGGAGAGCTGGTGCTCTTGCTGCCATCAGCTCCCCAGTCCATCCCCAGGGGAAGCCACACAAGCAAGCTAAACTCAAGGTGGCAAAGGCAGGGCACCTGGGTTCTCAAGACATCCTTCAACAGGGGTCAGAGACCCAAAGCCTCTCAGGAACACAGATATTCTTTTGATCAATCAGTTTCCCGTTTTCCCCTCCTCCTCTTTGTGCTGCTCCTCCAGCCCTGGAGATCCCCCGCCTCAAGCAGAACCTGACAGACATTTGGGTGAACGTCAGCGACTCCATAGAGATGCGCTGTAAGGTGGATGGCAGCCACGTTCCTGAAATCAGCTGGTACAAAGACGAGAAACTGGTGGAAGAAGTGTCAGGTACAGTGGGCTTGGGGTGGAGCACAGGCAGGGTATTATGCCCAGCAGCTGGAGAGCTGAACACTGCTGAGTTCTGGGAGTTGCTGTACCCAGATAAAGGCACCTGTTCTCTGAATCAGCTAGACCCTGGTTTTAATCACATTCTGTCCTAATTTGATGCAGTCTCACTGGCCAAGTCTATGCCCTAGGGCCTGGCTCAACACAGTCTGTGCTTGTGCACATTCAGCTGGAGAGAAGGGAGAGAGAAATCATTCATGTTCTTACTCTCAGCCCAGTGCCTGGCATCTCTGATTATGCAGAGACTGACCCAGATCTCGGGGAAGGAACATGCAAAGGATCCAGGCACATTGCAGAGGGAAAGGAACAGGTTCTGAAGCTGAAGCAGAACTTCACACACCAGCTGGACTGCCTGGGCACTGTCCCTGTTCAGCATGTTCAGTAGGGGATTTGTACCCTCCATACACTACATGGGGAAAGCCTCTCCAGGGTATTTCTGGGGCCATCAAGAGAAGAGCCTCTACCAGCTGGTGCATGTCATTCTGCCATCTAAAATGAATCAGCAGAAAAATGCAAGCCATATTTTGATCCTGAGTCCAGTGTACTAATCATCCCTCCCTGTGATGACCACCACAACCCTCTGTGCCTTACAGGGATTGACCTGGCAGACTTCAACCAGAGGCTGAGCATTCAGAGGGTGAGGGAGGAAGATGCTGGGCTCTACCTGTGCAGCGTCTGCAACGCTAAGGGCTGTGTGAACTCCTCAGCCAGCGTCTCCGTGGAAGGTACCAGCAGCCACAGCACCCCTGGGGATGAGAAGGGGTGGAATAGGAGTTATGGCCAAGTTCCCATGACTCTTCACTGTGACAGTGAAAGCCTCTTGGCCTTGTTGGTGGCATAATGTTCTCACAGGAGGCTCTATAGTCCAGAGCATGTTTAGCTCAAGCAAATACGTCTCCAGTCACCCCACATCCTGATGCAGGCCACAAGGAATGGCTGAGTTGGAGCATGGAATGGGAGTCTCTGAAGTTATGGTTTCCTTCCATCCCACAGGCTCTGATGACAGGACCAATGTGGAGATTGTCATCCTGATTGGGACCGGAGTTATTGCTGTTTTCTTCTGGATCTTACTTATTCTCATCTTCTGCAACATCAAGAGGGTACGTGACTGTCACTGCCCCAGGGGAGGTGGCATATCAGGGCTTGGGGCAACACCAGTGCTGTGATGTGGGGCTGCATGAGAGCACCTGCTAAAAGGAGGTCATTGAGTGATGCTTCCAGTGCTCTCACTGCCGAGGACAAGGTGAGTAAGGGCTGTGGTAAAGGAGGTGACAAGGAATGGCCTTTGTTTGAGGGGGTAGCAGGCTGAGGCAGGCAAAGAATCCAAATCCTATCTGGGAGTCAGCACCCAGGGCAGGGAGGGCACCTCCTCACCCTTTGTGTTGGCTGGTTCCTGCAGCCAGCCCACGCAGACATCAAGACAGGCTACCTCTCCATCATCATGGACCCTGGCGAGGTGCCCTTGGAGGAGCAGTGCGAGTACCTGCCCTACGATTCCAGCAAGTGGGAGTTCCCACGAGACCGCCTGCGCTTAGGTGAGCCAGACCCCCTCCCTCCCACTGCACGCTGCAGCCAGGGCTTCCCACCAGCCCTACAAACTCACTCTTGAGATTTCTTAACACACCTCTGGGTATTTAATGCTTTCTCTCTGCCTCAGGCTTCCCATCCTCTTCCCCAGGCTGTCCCTAAAGCCCAGCAGTGCCTGGGAAATCTCTTTAGGTCTGACTGTAAACAGGTCTGAGACAACTGTAAACCCAGACTTCTTTAGTGCATCCACATAGGTATTACTGAAAACAGAAGACCCCTGGGGATGGTTTAAAACACATCCTCATGATTTCCAAGTGGGAGTCAGGACAGCCCAGTTCACAGCAGGTACCCCTGCTCACTACCAGGATTGCATCCTTTATTGTCATCATGCTGTGACCTACCTGCAGCCTCTACCCTCTGGCAGAGTTTAAAGGGCAGCAGACTGCCTTTGAGGCACAGAGCAGTGACATTAGTCCTGGCTGCTGTGCTACAAGGGGTCGTTTACCTTTCCCACACACAACTTGTTGCTTGAGGGCAACAAACAGCCCCTTGCTTCTGCATGGCCATTTCCTTCCTCTGCTTTGTCCATGCCAGCTCTGTCTCAGTTCCTCCCATCATCCTTTCTCTTATTCTCACCGACACAGCAAGCAGCAACCTGAAAGGGCACATGTTCCACTTCTTCCTTTCCCTTTATGATGTTTTTTCTTTCTTCTTCCCATGATTTCCTGTTGGGACTTTTGTTTTCCTTCATTCTATTCTGCCTTTTCTGCACCTGCCTTTCTTCACACTTATTCTCCTTGTCCATAGGTAAAGTCCTGGGTCATGGTGCCTTTGGGAAGGTGGTGGAAGCATCAGCGTTTGGGATCAATAAAAGTAACAGCTGTGAGACTGTAGCAGTCAAAATGCTGAAAGGTATGTGAACAGTGTAGAGAATATGCAATGTGTGTAGACAGCAATTAATGAGGCAGCTGCCAGGGAACATTCACCCTGTAAACGCCTGTCTTTTAATTAATGGCTTCTTGGCCTCAACACAGTTGTTCCTCTTTGGCTTCATTCAGCTGCACTGAGAGGCTGAAGTGGCAGAACAGACAGCAAGGACTTGGGGAACTCAGCTTTCAAGGAAATTTAGCTGCCTGCAAAGGCAAAGAATGAAATCTGTCTCAAAGGACGAGCAAGAATCCAGAGCCCCGCACTGGCATGCCACTGAAGGAAGTGTTGCTCCCAAGTGCCTTTTTCCAAATGTGCCTGTATTTTGTGTTTATGGGCCAGATCCAGAGCTGGGAAAGGAAGCAGGTTGCATGCAGCTCTTATCCAGCTCCGAGGGCTAAATTGGCTTTGCACCCAAAGCCTGGTGTATCCAGAGTGAGATTTTAAACTTTTCTAGCCATGCTTTCAAACAGGCATCCAAAACATTATTGTGCAATTTGACACCAAACAAAACACCGAGGCAGTCTCTGGCCAGAAGTAGCTTGCACATGGAAGTCATGGCTCATCTGAACAATACTTACTGTCCTAAGTGTGCAGATCATCTGCACAGCAGAGGGGAGCCTGGTGTGCAAGGTTGCTTTACTGTTTTTTAAGGCAAGGCTCTCACCTGGCCCATCAGCTGCAGCCCAAGGAGGATATTTCTGTCTCACAGGCTAAATTTACAAACTCTCAAGTAAGACAAAATGCATGTGGGAAGGCTGAGAAGTAAGAAGAAGGCACACACAACCAGAGAACACACCCTGGGGGTAAAACGGAGGGTCAAGAATTGATGTGAATTGGACACTTGAGAGAAGATGCAGTACAGAAAAATGGCAGGAGCATGACACTGTGTTTGCTATTGAAGAGGAATCATCAAAAGATTTCTGGGTTTGAGTTGAGACAGCTCCTATCTTCAATTGGGATAAAAAGAATCAGATGTCTTTTGTTCCTAATTTTCTTTCAAATTGTTTCATGGCTCGTTATCTCTGTTCGGAGGCCAAAAGGGCAGAGATTCAAACATCCCAATGAAAGTATCAAGTGATTTTTTCACTGCACAACTATCATAAAGAAAAATCTGTGGGGCACAGATTGTGCTCTCCTTTGTTCTGGGTTCCTGCACTTACAGAGAGCATCCTACATGTTACAGCAAGGATCTTGGGATCTCCAGACAAGGCTCTACATTTCATGAGGGAACATGCAATAACAAAATGTACTGAAGCTTTGAGGTCACAGCCTCCTCAGCAAGACTCACATTAACAGGCTGCTAAAGAAGGGTGGTGAGGGGGAGTGAAAAGTTGTGAGGAGGTGTCATGACATGGTCTGTGTGTTTCCAGAGGGAGCTACTGCAAGCGAGCACAAGGCACTGATGTCAGAGCTGAAGATCCTCATTCACATCGGGAATCACCTCAACGTGGTGAATTTGCTGGGTGCCTGTACCAAACCCAATGGTAAATATCCCAGGGCACCAGGCTGTGCCTACTCCCAAAAATCAGAGCTTGTCCTCTGTGTCTTTTTGCTGTCCACATGTGATCCTACTGTGGGAAAGTTATTAGTGTGTTTGTGTGCAGTTAGAGCTCAGGGGGGCTGCACATAACACAGGTTGTGGCAAATTCTGACCAACTCAAGCCCTCACCTCTTGCCCTAACCTTCGGTCTCTTCTCACCAGGTCCACTAATGGTTATTGTTGAGTTCTGCAAGTATGGAAATCTCTCCAACTACCTGCGGACCAAGAGGGAAGGATTCAGTCCTTACAGGGTGAGTAGCTTCCTTTGCCCCTAGGAACCTGTCCCATGTCTAGGGAAGGAAGATGTGCAGCCTAATACATGATCTGATAATGTGACAAAGCCTCTGTCCTTCTTTCTGCAATGATAGATGCCTCCAGGCCAGAATCACAGTTTAAAAACAGGAAAAGACTGTGCAGCTCATGGGGGCAGGGGTTACATTGTGTGCTGCCTGCTGAGGGTTTTGGTTTGGTCCCTTTTTTGGCCAGGAGAAGTCTCCCAGGCTGCGCATCCAGGTGCAGTCCATCGTGCAGGCGGTGAGAGCAGACAAGAGGAGCCGCTCTGGGACCAGTGACAGCGCCATCTTCCACCGCTTCCTGATGCACAAGAGCCGCACAGCACTGCCCATCCAGGAAGGTAACACTCCAGCTTGGCAGCAGCCCCTCACCTGGACCAACAAAACTATGCCATGCTTGGCTAGCTTGGAGAATGGGCAGGGAATATCAGTGGGGAGCAGGGACCCCGCCTTGGAACTGATGACTGCTGTATGGCAATTCCCTGAACAGGGCTATTCTATCATCTGTTGTCTCTTGTAATGGACAACAGAAACCCAGAAGAGAGAATTAAATCCCTTTGGGTGTTTTAGCCTGAAAAAAAGGAGAACTGAGGGGGATCTTGTTGAGTCCTCCCTAGGACAGAAATAATGAACTGACCTTCAAGGTCCCTTCCAGTCCTGTTCCTCACAACTCTGCCTCACTGACGTGTGCTGGAGGCTGGAGTTTTTCTCCTCACACTTGAGCAGGTTCCTGCCTTGTGCCTTCTGCTGTCTAAGCAGAAAATCTTTGAGGGGAGCTGATTACTCCAGTTGGGACTGAGGACTAACTGTATTTCACTGAGAAACTGGCTGTATCCTGCAGACCCAGAGAGAGGCAAAGAGGACAACACACCCCAATTGTTTAATAATTTTCTGTTACTTCTGGACAGTGGATGACTTGTGGCAAAGTCCCTTGACAATGGAAGACCTCATCTGCTACAGCTTCCAGGTAGCACGTGGCATGGAATTCCTGGCATCCCGAAAGGTGAGTTCAGCCTCTCCTTTGCTCACCTGATCTTTTGTGCATACCTGATGAGAGAGACCTGACTACAGCCACCTTCCAGGTGACATACAGAAATTCAGTGATCTGCCTCATACTTCTCAGGAAATCTGAGACAGATGTGTGTACACAAAGCTGGGGAATAAGTTCTCATGCATTTCACCTCTCCTTAACCATCCCTTTTTGAAATTTTTATCTTTAGCTTCTTCCCATTTCCACCATTCCCCATTACAGCTCAGGCTTATGGGGGAAGGGAGGTGCTGTACACTTTCTGATTGTGGTTTCTCTCTCGATAATTTTGCCCCTTCCTCTTTGTGTGCCCTCAGTGCATCCACAGAGACCTGGCGGCTCGCAATATCCTGCTGTCAGAAAACAACGTGGTAAAGATCTGTGACTTTGGCCTGGCCAGGGACATCTACAAGGACCCCGACTATGTCAGAAAAGGCAGTGTGAGTGTCATTTTCTCAAACCCTTTACAGATTAGGCCCCCTTGATGAAAAGATGAAAAAGTGGGAGTGAATTACATGCATGGCTGGGACCAGAAGCCATTGGACCAATGACACATGTCCTGTCCTTCACCATCAGATCTCTGTCTCCTTCCTTCTGCCCCTCAACCTGTCATTAACTTACTCCTCCTTGTGCTCTTTCATCCCCCTTTCAGTGTCTCTGTCCCTCTCTCTGATGTAACCAATTCCTCCATGGAAAGAGAAGCAGGGCTATTGGCTCTGATTTCCTTTCATCCATTTCATCCCTTTGCTACAAGAAGAGCTGTCCTGGGACATTTCCCAACTGAACATTTGTGCCTCGCCTCTCCCTCCTGCAGGCTCGTCTCCCACTGAAGTGGATGGCTCCAGAAAGCATCTTCGACAAGGTCTACACTACCCAGAGTGATGTCTGGTCTTTTGGGGTCCTTCTCTGGGAAATCTTCTCACTAGGTGAGTGCTAATGAGGGTCTCATGCTGCTGAGGGCGACACCTCTACCCACGTAGCGGTTTGTGGGTGAGCCTGTGCAGGACAGACATTCTGAAGCACATCTAAGGACTGATGGAAAGTGACATCAATGTAGGCAAAAAAGCTGTGGAGGTCATATCCACCCATGAACAGAGTGATGGGGACAGAGGTGGCCTCCAGCTCACTGAGGCAGAGAAGCCTGACTCAGGCAGCACCAAGGATTGGGCTATGTATGAGAAGTGACCACATCTCTGTTCTGGGATGAAGGGCAGTCTCAAAAGGGCAGTCTCAAAAGGACTGGTTTCTGATGGCACATTTCATGTTCCCACCCTTCTCTGAACCTTCTTTAGGGGCATCTCCATATCCTGGAGTCCAGATCAATGAGGAGTTCTGCCAGAGGCTCAAAGATGGTACCAGGATGAGAGCCCCAGAGTATGCCACAGCAGAAATGTGAGTCAGAAACCTCAAGGATTCCAGCATTGGTCAGAGCAGAGGCCTCTGTGGGAGGGCAAAAACCTACCAGATCCCAGCATAGTGCAGAACAGGTCCCTGTGTGGGATGCAAAACTTTAGCGAGGGTAGGGGATGAGCCAACACATCCTTCACTCTAGGCCACTGCCTGGAGAGCAAGGCAGATGGGTTCTGATCAGAGCTCTCTAGGTGTCCTTGCAAGTCCAAGCTGGGATGGGTCTGTAAGTGAGCACTGTGCTTTCCTGCTTTGAATGGTATCAGAGGGGTCTGAATTAGCTCTCTGTTCCCTGTTATAGTAAGTGTATAAACCAACACCCTGCTAGTAAGTCTACCTGGCCAGTGTGCTGGAGGGGCCAAGCTTTCCTCCACAGTGCAGGAAGTGGCTGTCCCATGGGCACTATGTGGGTGGGAGCTGTGGAGTGAGAAAGGAGGGGATTTCTGTGGTGTAAAACCAGCATCTCTTCTTGGCAGCTACCGTATAATGCTGAGCTGCTGGCATGGTGATCCAAAGGAGAGACCGACTTTCTCCGACCTTGTGGAGATACTGGGGAACCTTCTTCAGGAAAATGTCCAGCAGGTGAAAACCACTCTGTGTCCCTGCTCTGCTCCAGACAGCTCTTTCTTCTGTTACCAGCTCCCTCACTGTGCCTTCAGCTGACTCCAGGGTCAATGTAATACATTTGTTCAGGCCACCAATGACACAGAGATTCCTGGGTCAGAGGTCTGGTTCCCAGAGTTGTTGGAGAACTCATTTCTGCAACAGCCTTTTAGCTGCATCCTCATAAAACTCTGCTCCTTGCAGGGCAGAAGCCCTCTCAGTCGTCATTCTAGTACTTCCATCTTAATCCCCAGATGATTATTTGAAATTCTTCAGCTGAGTCAAGGCCCTGGTACTTCTGCTTCCCACATGTCTGCATAATGAAAACCAGGACTTGACCAGGGCTTCTGAAACTGTCCTCAGATTGAAATGTCGGGGCCATGTGAAGCAAACAACTGTTACATTACAGCAGTCAGTAATACAGATTTCTTTGAATGTATTACTAATCACTTCCATGTGGTATCACCAGGACATTTAACTGTGACGAGCGTGCAGCTTTGATTTCAACTTTTTCTTGATGTTGCCTTTCAGAAAATGATAGCTAAATGCTTGAGTACTGTCTCATCCTGACTTTCCTGACTTCAGCATTTCAGTGCTGGTTCCCAGCACAGGCATGACTAAGCCACAAATGACATTGGCCCGGAGCACAGTACTCTGTCCATGTAAACTGGAGAATTATGGGATTATTATGGGCAGTTGTTTTCCTGCTCACACACACCTCCATGCATTACTCACAGCTACTTAACACAAAGGTCACAGAAATCTCCAGCCAGATATTTTGTCCTAGAGAAATAAAATCTATAAACCAGAAATTTTCCTTCCAAGCTCTTACAGCTTCTGCCTGTGGAGCCTTTTCTTGTGGGAAATTCTTTGCCTTCTTGTAAGTCCATTTACTGTTCTTCCTACCAGGAAGGGAAAGATTACATCCCACTGAACGACTCTCACAGCTCAGAAGATGATGGTTTCTCCCAGGTGCCTTCCTCTGCCCAGCAAAACTCAGATGAAGAGGACTTTGACATGAGGATACGCTGTCACAGCCTAGCAGCAAGGTGAATCCCCTCCAAAAAGGGAAGAAAGATCCCAGCAGGCAGTGAGCAGCCTGACCTGTAAGGGAACCTGAGGCATATGGAGAGAACCCAGATGTTTGGAACATCCCAGGTGGTGAGGTGTGATCCAAGCATTTAGGGCATAGCTTCTTGCTTATAAAAGCAAAATTACTTTATTTTGCTCATGAGGAAGTGCTGATTTGTAGGCCTATCACATTCCTTCTTCACCTCCAGCTATGCCACCAGAGTATCATGTAAGGAGCTTCACCCTATCTGTTCCTAACTGACCCAAACAATTAGTCCCAGGTCTCTCTTCTCTGGCGAGCTATGACAATGTGATGCCGGGGATTTATATGACATTTTCTGCTTATCCCACATGGAGAGGTTATTTGGGCCTGATTCAGTCAGTCTCCACTGCAGACATAGTATGGGGTTAGGAGGTCTAAGGTGACCCCATTACCTTAGACTTCTTAACCCTCTCCAAATCCACCATTTGGGTCATCCTCCTCCCTGCATACTTTGGTTGCACAGTGAGGACGTTGAGTTCAGGTTCTGGTCATTCAGGACACTGACTCTTGCCTTTACTGAATGCTGTATGCTCCTGTTGGCAGATACTACAACTGTGTCTCATTCCCTGGTTGTTTGACTGGAGGAAATCAGATCAGGTGTCCATCCAGGATAAAGACATTTGAAGAGTTTCCCATGACACACACAATGTACAAGGCACACCCGGTGAGTAGCATCTGAATGGATTTGAGTGGGGGCAGTCTTTTCTGACACCTTTACTGTTGAGACTGTGGAAGGAAGATCACTCCTATCTTATGTCAGTCTGTCTGTGTCATTCCTGTTCAGTCCATCCAGTCCTATGCACATTCACTTGTTCTTCTGGCACACAGGGGTTTCTCTCCAGAATGATTCATACTGCTTTAGTGGGAAACAGGGAAGTTAGATATGCAAATGGGGGGGCCTATAAAGGACCTCAGAGAAGAGCCTACTCTTCACCCTCTCAAATCTGTGAACACAACCTGGTTAAGCACACTGAAATCCTGCCAGGACTAGGTAAACCCAGAGTGCTTATCTGCAGCTCCTGTATCTTGATCCACATGGCAGTGTGCAGTAGGGACCCTCCAGGTCTCTCTGAGCTGGACTGGTACTGTTATCTCCTCTAGCAGCAGAACTGAAATCATACCTTTAGACTCAGAGGAAAATATCACTTCTCTCAGATTTGATGGTAATACATCTTCTAGCCAGGGAGCACTCTTCTTTTGTTCCCCAAAAATGGCACTGAACTAAGCACACAAATCTTACCGTTTTATGTGCTGCTTTTAAGAAGGCACCTAAGAAAATCAGACACAACAAAACTATGGAGCATGCTGGTAAAGTGCTCCTACCCCTTCTTCCCCATCACACATACACACAGTCTCATCTCCTGAATGATTTCTCCTCCCTTCCCACTCTGATCAGTCGACAGGGATGTTACTGATAACTCCTGTTGCTTCCTTCCAGGACAATCAGACAGACAGTGGGATGGTTCTGGCATCTGAGGAATTTGAGAGGATAGAAAACCGACACAGAAAAGAAGGTGGATTCAGGTACTCCTTAAGCCTAGCCACTGAGGCCTCCCTGCTGCCAAATGCAGTGAGACCAGGAGGCAGCTCCTGGTATCTTCCCATAGGCTGCACTGCTTGGAGCTTTCAGCTGTGGGCTCTGAGCCAGACAAGTCCATGCTTAATGAGAGGCAAAACACAGGAAGAACAGACAAGCTTGCTGTTTTCTAGGGTTTAAAAATATAAACTGTGCTCATCAATGAGAATGTGCCTGTTAAGATAATGAGGCACAGTGGAGTGCCAGCGTTAATGAGACTGCTAATACTTACTGACATTTTCTGGTGAAATGTTGCAGGGCTTGCTCAAGCAGTGGCAGATGGGATGGGCAGAAACTATGTGGATGCCACCTTCCTCCCTCAGCCCTGACCCGTGGGGTACAGGGCCCTGATGTGGTGGTGCAAGGGTGGAACAGTCCTTAGGAATTCCCACATGCTGATATGGAGTCTGGCAGGTTGAGCTGGCACTCTCAGAGATGAGGATGTTACGGACGGTTATGTCCTTGACCCAGGCTTTGAAACTGGGTGAAAACCTGTGCAGCTCATCTCTCCCAGAGCAGGCTGTCTCTGTGATAGTGTGTTGAGCAAGCCATGTCCCAAACCTCTTCCTCACCTCCTTGCCTCCCAACATCAGATTGGACTGGTCATTGTCTTTTCTCTTAGCCGTAACCCTGTGGCCTTTCTGCTTTCGTATCAAACTGTGTCCTGTGTTTCCTCCTTGTCCTCTTTTCCCTAAGGCATGTTCCTGTTGTCTCCTACACCTGGTGTCCTGTCTCCTGGAAAACACTACTCTTAAACCTCTTCTTCAATGTGTCCCTGCCCTTGCTCTTGTGATTTCTTGCCACTGACCTGGAATTGGCAGGCACTGAGATGAGACATATGATTGCCACCCACATCTTCATCATCTTCCTTTGTTTCCTTTCCCCCATCCTGGCAGCTGGTTTGTATCAATTTCTGTTATTCCTGCCAGGTCTAGAAGCAATTAAGGCAATGTCTCTTGTCTCTCCCTACTCATTGGGGTCCCAGCCCTTCCCTGTATCTAGAAGGTATCCCAAAGGTATCTAGAAGATATCCCAAAGGTATCTAAAAGAGCTGAATAAGTGTGCCAGGTTATGTGTAGATTTGTCACAAAACATACAGGCTGTGCTTAGATTTAGAGTAAAGTCTGGTATTGTGCTTTGAATTGGAGGCACAAGTCCATTCCTGACCCTGTCTCTGCTGCATGCATTAGAAGATGAGATTTTCTGAAGCTGGGATCTCTCTAAGCAGGACAGAGGCTTTCTAGGAGTGCTAAGGTTAATTCTCTGTGTCTCTTTCCCTCGCAGCAGTAAAGGGCCCAGTCGAACCGGGGAGCTGTCAGGGGAACAGTCGGACCTGCGGGGCAGATGTCGGCCGTCGTATGGGTCCCAAGTCGGAGGCCAGACTTTTTACAACAGTGAATACGGGGAGCTGTCGGAACACTCTGAGGATGGCAGCTGCACCCCGCCTGGAGAGGGGGCCAGTCCCCCCACTCTCCATGCTTCCTTCTTCTCCGAGCAGTACTAATAGCACCAGACCCTGGAGGCAATTGCCAAGGCCCTCCAGGCACGTCATCAGGTCACTCAGAGCTTCTCCTTCAACCTATGCCCAAACCCAAGAGGGAACCTACCCCAAACGGACAGGGAACACTGATGTCCTTGGAATCACAGCATGAACCGTGCAGCACCTCCAGCTGCAGCTTCCCTGTGCCACGAGTGGAGACAGCACCTCACTGATTCCTCATGTTTCTTTTATTCCTGCACCTCAGACAGCTGCATTCTGCCGGAGAGTGGGTGCCTGTGTTCAGCACTATGGCACCTTCTGCCTAACATCCAGCCTCTGCTCAGATCAGCTTCCCATTCAGAAAGCCCATTTCAGGTCAGATATAAATAGATCTGTCTTAGTCTCAAGTTTCTTCCTGGTGTGCAGCCTGAATGTTTTTCCTTGGATTGCTTCCTCCTCCCCTCGTCATGATGTCAGCTGCTGAGCTGTGGAGCAGAATCAAAGGGAAGAAATCCCTAGTGGTATTAGCAGCAAGCGCAGGACATTTTAAAGAGGTGTACTGAGAGATCCCCAGGGATCTTTGTAAATGTTCATGCGTGCTTCTCATCCTGAGTAGGTGCCAGCCTCTCCATTTCCTCTGCAAGCAACACACACACCCTTCTCATCTCTGCTGGGGGGAAACCTGCTAATCTGCCTTATCACTAGCATTATTTTAGCCATATCAACACAGCTAGTGCTGAATAGGTCACTTTAGCTGATGGCTGAAGTGCTCCCGGTGAGATAAACAGCAATTTTTGTTGCAGCCCGTGTGCTAAACAGGTTCTTTTATAATCTCTACTGAGAGCAGGTTACTCACAGGTCTGCTGCTCTTGCCTTCCCCTTCCCCCAGAATGGTGCTGAGATCATTTGTTGCTCAAGTGAGAAATTAAAGCAAAGCTAGGTTAATTTGAGCTGGCTTCTAAACATAGAATTTGCTGGGAGGAACAAGATCAAAAGGGCAGGGAGTGAAATGTTTATTTTCAAGCTGCTGCAAAGCATTTTGGAAACAATGGAAGGAACAGTGCTCCAGCAATAAGGTGCTCTGGGTTGCATCCCCTTGTGTGTTGGCATCACTGAATACATGCAGTCCAGGACCTGGACAGGGTTCAAGCCCTGATTCTCCTGGATGGACAGTTCTGCACCATGACCTTTCCTGTCTCCCAAGTTCCCTGACTCAAAGAAGGCACTCTCTTCCCAGCAGGCTCCTCTCCAGTTTCTTTGGCAGAGCTTCCAGCAGAGCATCCCTGACTCCAGAGCATTAAGAAACAGTTATTTGCTGAGGAAACATCTCCTCAATTTGGTCTTTTGTTTCTAAGAGATACCACATGAATTCAGAGCTCTGGAGAACCTCTGCAGCCCCTCTCGATAGATTTCTGTACTGCTGCCTCACCACTTCCCACCTACTTCTTTCCATCCTGCTCCCAATCCAAGAGCTCAGCCACAGAGCAGTTACATCACCGCCTCAGGAGTCTGGGTGAAAAGGCTCGTTTGAACAGCTTGTCATCATCTCTGCTCCCACATGCCTGTGGCTGGCAGAGCTCTGTGCACCAAGGCATCTCAGCACCAGGGAATTACTGCTTGTGGGCCACACCTCTGTCACAGAGCCAAGGGTTTGGACTTGTAAAACTGTGTTTCCTGTCAGATGTACAGCTTTCCCAAACTGTGTTTCTTTTCCAGCAGAGGGTTTTACGCGTTTCCCGACGTAAGCCTGTGAGTCCTTATGGATGATGTTGCCAAGTCTTAATTATAGTTCTCCACACAAGTGTAATGGGGAGATTTATTCAGCACATGGGAAAAGCACGCCTGTCATTCAGATTCTCTAAGCCTGTGGCAGCTCGTTCAATGTTCCACTCCCTTTTTGTGTCAGCAGGATGACATGGCTGCAATTTCCATGGCAAAAGAGGCACAAAACCAGACCAGCTTGAGCTAAACTGGCTCAGGATGTGGAATTGGAAACTGCTTATGACAATGAAATCCCTGACTTCTACTGGGGTCCCCTGAAGCTGCCAGGAATTTAAGCATCTTTAAGTAATTGTTACGACTCAGTAAGAATCCTCTGGCAGGAGATGCTGGAAAGCCAGGACAAGAAAGTAGGACAGCCAACAGGGTGTAGGCCAGATCAAATTCTCCTGCCCTCATCTTGCCCTGCTTTTTGAACTGGTGGTTCCCTTGGCAGAAGGAAGGCTGCATGTGACTCAATGTTGCTTGAAGTTTCCACTGGCACAGGGGTAGAAGGTGACCAGCTGAGCTAAATTCAGGCTGCTTGCTGGGTGATTGTGTCCATAGGACACAGACTCTCTTGTTTCCAGTGCTCCGTGAAGACTTCTCTGCCTGGAAACAGCCCCATCTGAGAGAGGGCCCAAGAACAAAATAATGGCTAGAAAAAAGATTTTCCAAGTAGCAGTAAGTCTCTGTCCATGTGTAATGGATAGGTATTTGCCAGCAAAGCGCGACATTTGCTGGGCAGTGGCAGGATTCCTCAGCAGAAAGGGGACAGAGGCATCTTAGTGCCCAGGCTGGTTGTCACCATGGACATTCAGCCAGTACAGCTGCACTTTTTCTCTAGGTTTACCTGTAAATTGCTCCTAAACATCCTTGTGAAGAAGGGTTATGTTGTTAAAACCATTGTTAAGGATCCCCTGCCTCACCCTGAAGAAAGCACTTCTGTGACACCTGATTTTTGAACATTCAACTCCACAGAAGTTTTATTTTCTCACTTTTGCACCATCTAGATGGGGGTGGGGGTGGAATCAGATCCTATTGTGTCTGTGTCAACAGCATTGCATGAACAATGCAGCCTGATAGGAGCAAAAGCTGGTTCCTCTTCAGACACTCCTGCTGATGAAGAACCACTGTAGTGTGGGATATTGAAGAGCTGTTGAGACAATTGTACTTTTGCTCTCCAAAGGTGTACTAAAATTAGATGTGCAAACCTGATAACCCTTCCCATTCTCTTGAATTATTTCTGGCTTTTTATTTTTACAGTCTCCAGATAAGCATGAAATGAAGCTGGTCTGTTTAGGATTTAAGATGTGAGACAGGAGTGTTTTCTATCCTTCCACAGCAGCAAGGGAGTATTTCAGTGTTTAAAACCCAGGTTTTGATACTTGTGCCTGCTCTGTTCAAAATGCACTCCCTGTCTTGTTTTGTTTGGGCTTCTTACTGGAACTCAACATTGAAGCTAAGCTATTTATCATCACCTTCCTTTAAAATGGCTGCTTCCACTCTATGTTCAGTCTCACTTTTCTTCACAAAGTGTTGGTGTTGAGAGGACATTCCTCCCTCCTGAAAACAAAGTGTTGGCTCCCCTACTTGCAAATACACATGTCTCTGAAGAAAAACCTGTGTATCAAGTAATACTACATTTATATTGCAATATTTTAACCTGGTACCTGTTGTTGCTCTAGCAGCATCCAATGTTTCAGTGGGCTGCCTTTGAAGCAAGTAGGCTAAAACAGGGGTTATGTGTGAGTACAAAGCATGGTCTGTGTGTGTGTGAGTGTGCTGTGGGTGAGTGTGTGGGTATTTGCACGTGAGTTTTCCTACCAGTGATTGTATGTGAGTGATTGTAACTCACATTGAGTCTTGTCTCTGGAAGTTCACAGTTATATATCAAACCAGTTAGAACACTGCTTCCTTTCCTCTCCTCCTATAGTACCTGTTATCCTTTGTCATTAAGAGTTTGGTTGTAATATCTAAATGTGAAAATGAATAAAGTCATAACTGGCAGCTGCTCTCTGGTTCCTGGGGCCACCCTCTGCCCCTGGGGCAGCCCAGCCCCGGCCCAAACCATCAGCACATTTTGGGTTTCTTATTTTTACTTTTGCATTCCCCGAATCCTCTTGGAAACAGCTCGATCTTGTGGCATTTCCATCCAGGATGAAAGCCTGGCTTTTCCTATGGTGAAGTCAGATTCTCTTTGGCTAAGTTGGCTGGCAGAAGCAAACACAACACCCTGCCCCATGCCCCGAATACATGATCCTTCCCCGAATACATGATCCTTCCCCGAATACCTGATCCTTCCCCGTCACCTCGGCCCTGGGGGTCTCGGCCCTGGAGGTCTCCAGCTTTCCTGTCCTCATTCACCACGCCAGGGGAACCAGAGAGTTCCTCATGGCACCGACCCCCCGAACCAAACCCCCTTGTCATTATAGCACCAAATTCCGGCCCAGTTCCCGTTCCCCTCACGGCCCCGTCCCCGTTCGAGCCCCTGGCGGCGCCCCCCGCGGCCCGCAGGTGGCGCCCTCCCCTCAGCGTGCGGGCCCCCGCGGGAAGATGGCGGCGGGTCTGTGGCTCTGTCACGCAGAGTGTGTGGCTGTGTCACGGAGGGTCTGTGGGTCTGTCACGGCGGGTCTGTGGCTGTGTCACGGCGGGTCCGTGGCTGTGTCACGGCGGGTCTGTGGCTCTGTCACGGCGGGTCTGTGGCTGTGTCACGGCGGGTCTGTGGCTCTGTCACAGCGGAGCGAGGGAGGGAGCGAGTCAGGGGCGGCATCGCGGCTAACGAGGTGAGGTGTTCGCTGTGAAATGGGACGCAAATGGATTCATGAGCATTTCCTTTAAGAAAAAAAAAATCACCAGAAGTTCAAGGAACGCTCAGGCACAGCTTCCTCGTTACCCCTGGGTGGACCTGTGAAGGCATCAGCATTGTTGTCTCAATAAAATAATATCCCCTGAGGCAGAGACACAGCTGAGGGGACAGAAGGGGGTCATCTTCACTTCTTTCTGTCGCCATCCCTTCATCCAGCTCCACCATGGGGTGAAAGCATCCGAAAGGACCTTTTAATTTTCCTTTCCCAGGGGCCTGCCCATCTGGGGAATGAGTGTATTGAAGCTGCTCTACTGATGAAATAAATATCCTGAGCAGTGCTTGGCTGCTCCTCTTCTGGGGCCATGAGGGATCCCCCTTAGCGGCTCCTCGCCTTCCTTCCAGCCCATCCATGGGCATCCATGGGAGGAACAGCCTCCCAGCCGTGTGAGCGGGAATGGGAATGGGAGTGGGGATGGGAATGAGGATGGGGATGGAACCAAGGAGGCAGCCCTCACACAGGTATTGGAGCACCTCTCTCCGTCAGAAACACAGCCCACAGGAAACCAGACAGGCCAAAATAAAACCCAGCAATTTCATGTGGTTAGCAAAGAACTGGGGATGCTCTGGCTGGGCTCCTTGTTTTGCTTCTAACATGGCCAGTGAATGCTTCCTCAGTGCTTTCCAAAAGTGTTTTGAGATCCTTCTCTGAAGGTCAGCACAGTGATAGTGAAAAATCCTTCAGGCTCCCACGACTTCTTGGCCCCTTCTGAGGACATTTCAGCAATAAAGCACATGAGTTTGCATCAGAGTGATGCAGAGCTCTTGGTGCTGAGAAACGAAAGCAAGAACAGCTCCAAAACATGTTTGCACACTGCAGTGTGTCAGCCACAGCTCTCACCCTCCGGCTGTGGTGAAAGTTTGGGTGAAATGAGGAGGCAATCAATAGCATGTGGTTCCTCACCCAGCATGTACGAAGAAGGGCAAAATTAAATTTAAAAAAAATGTAAGCAGAACATTCAGTTGCTGCTTCAGAATAATTTCCTGGATTGTATTGACATTTCTACAGAGCTTTGTAGAAACAGCTTCTCAGAGGATTTTACAGAACATGCCTTTGGCAGAGTCCGTAGGTCCCTTCTGCTCCGAGATGCAGGTTTGCAAGCATGCTGCTTTCCTCAGAAATGGAACAGGTCTCTCCAAGGGCAGATAAAATTACTTGCATCTCAATGAAATAAACAGACTGTGCTTCGACAGTGTTATCTTACGTGTGTGACCAGGTGCATCACAAATGAATGCAATACAAAAGCTCCCAGAAGAAAACAGATTAATAAGATGCATAGGTTAAACACCAGGCTTATCTGAGGGCCTTCCTGTGCAGCTGGGGAAGTCACCAAGGAGACTATATCTCAAAAGAACAGCTCCACAGCCATTTTTTCAGAAACTTAGAAAATGTCCTAACTCACAATCCTGCAGTAATTGTTCTCTAATTTCCAGTTAGTTTGCCTTTCAAAATCCAAGGAGGCCATTACACTATTTTGTTACATTTCCCAAGAGGCTGATATCCGTAAAACTATGTTAGTTGATCATTCGTCAAATCCTGTTTTACAGTATTTCCCGAGACTGTTTATGAACAATATTTGAGTGTTTGTACTATTTCCCATTTTAGTATGCCAGAAGCCAGTAATGCCAAATAGGGTAGGAATGACTGAATCCTGACACAGAGGCTTGGCAGTTCTTGCCCCAAAAGCCTGTTCAGTTCTACCTGGACAGACTGAACACATCCTACCTGTTTTTCACACACACAGCTCTTTCACCCCCTGTTTCTCACATGCTTTAAAACTCTTTATTCGTGTGTCTTTCTGGTTATCAGCACTTCTGAACCGGAAATATTTTTCTGAAAAGATGCTGAGGACCCACGGGAGCCTGTATGTGTCCCTACATCTTAAGCTGCACCAGAGAAGGTTTAGGTTGGACACTAGGAAGACTTTCTTCACAGAAAGGTGATTAGATATTGGAACGGACTGCCCAAGGAGGTCGTGGAGATGTTTAAGGAAAGACTGTACGTGGCATTCAGTGCCATGGTCTAGTTGACGTGGTGGTATGTGGTCACAGGTTGGACTCGATGAGCTCAGCGGTCTTTTCCAACCCAAGTGATGCTGTGACGCTGTGATCCAACCCTCACGGAGCCGCTGACACGCGGTGTCACTCCAGCCACCCCCAGCCCCCGCTCCCACCGCCGCCTGGCCCCGCCCACGATGACATCATACACCATGTCCCCGCCCCCTGGCTTGGCCCCGCCTCCCTATAGGCGTGGTCTATGCACAAGCCCCGCCTCTCGCCCTCGTGGCGCGGGGCGGGGCGTGCGGCGCCTGCGCAGAGTGCGGAGCGCGGGGCTGCAGTCGAGGCGCGGGCGCGGAGCCGGTGGCGGAGCTGCGGGACGGTGCGGGAGCTCCGCCGCCCTTGGGGCGAACCGGGCATGAAGCGATGGCCGCCGGCTGTGGACGCCGGGCTGGGCACTGAGCTGCGCCGCCTGCTGCACTAAGGCGGCGACGAGCCTCGAGGCGGCGCGGCGGGCCGAGTCCGAGGCGAGCCCCGCGGCTGTTCGCGAGCGCAACTGAGGCGGCAGCGGCGGCGGCGGCTTCTGCCAGCAGCCTCCCCTGGGCTGGCGAGGGGCTGCGCGGGGAGAGGGCCGCGGCGCCGCCCCCGCCGCTTCCCCTCCCCTCGGCCGGCCGGAGCTCCCCCGCGGCGGGCGGGCGGTATGAGCGCGGCGCTCTGAGGCACCGGCGGAGCCCCGAGGGACCGGCGGCGCGCGGCTTTCCCCGAGCAGCCTCCCCTGGGAGCCGCGGCGGCGGATCGGACTCGGCTGGGACCTGCCGTGACTCCCCTGGCTCCTCCCATGGCATGAGCCTGAGCTCTCCTCCCCGCTCCGCCTGCTTTCGGTCTCTCTCCGCTCCCGGGCTGTCAGATGGGATAGGACACACCCGGGCGTGCGGGGCTCGTGCGCTGCCGCGGGGGAGCGACGGAGGCAACCGGTGACGGCCGTCGGCTCGCCTGGAGTCGAAGATGAGCTGGCGGTGGGCTCGCCAGCACTGGAACGGCGGCTCCTCCGTGCTGCTGCTGCTGCCGCTGCTGCTGTGGCACGGCCGGGTCCGGCCGGCCGGCGCCGATAACACCAGCCAGGCGTACTACACCGCGCTCATCAACGTGACGGTGCTGAGCCCCGAGCGCGGCGGGCCCACGCTGCTGCGGATCGACCGTGGGCGCTACGGGCAGGACTCCCCGAAGGTGGAGGTCAAGGGGCTGCTGGTGGCTCCTGTCCTCATCAACGGAGGTAACGCTTCCCTCGCTCGCTGCCGGGTGGTTGGACCTTGCCTGGGCTGGGCAGGCTTTCCTAGAGAGCTCTGACAAACGAGGAGGAAAAGCTTGCCCAGAGGAAAATAAAATAAATCCATGATCTGAGAGTGTTGGCTTGAATAGCAGCTCAGCAAAGCATAATGTGCTTTCCAGCATGGATCCCAGTAGATGGGGTGTATTGAGCGGTGAAGGTGTTATTCCATAACTAATTACACAGAGGGTAGCGAGAGTTGACAGTATTTGGTTACAGCATTGCCTTGAATCTCAGAACAGCTGCATGGCCACCTCGCTGTGCATCTGGATAGCTTTGGCAACTGCACGAAGTCTTAGTTTTTCAGTGTGCAGTTCCTAAAAATGCTGTTTAAGCTGCCCATCAAGGCTTGGAAGGACTGAAGCTGCCAAGTTGTTGCTCTTACAGCTAGCCCAAAATGTGCTTGTTTGCAGTACTGAACACTGGATAGAGTGTCCAAATAAGTTGTTTTTTTTTTTAATAAAGTGAGGCTATTGTCCATCAGTTCTTCTTTTGGTAAATATTGGGGTTTACATAGAACACTAATTTGAACAGCTGAGAGTATTGTCATGATTTTGCTTGTAGTGAAACCGGTATCTTCTGTAATAGTGATGTAATTTTAATATCTTATTCTGAAGACCGTTCTTGACATTATCTAAACTGCCATCTTTAAGAAGTGGACCAGTTGATGGAATACAGTGGTCCCAACCTGCCTCCTGGACAGGAAACATCTGAATAATGTGTTCAATGAAATATTGTAGTCAGTTAAAACTAGAGTCTAAGCAGTGAGTACTAAGAATGTTTTAGAAGAATTGGTAACACAAAACTACTGTATTATTAGAAGCTTTAGAGAATTTGCCTAATCTTAAGATCAGGAAAATACTTCGATGCTTCTTCAGAAAAAATGCTTTCTGCTAGACAGCCGCTGTAATTCTGGTCCAGATGGATGAGGCTGTGCATCAGCAGGTGCTTGCCAGGCTCACTGGAGCTCAGTTTCATTAGCTCTGCAAAGTATAACTAGAATGTATTAATGGGGTAGATTATGGGGTGGAAGAGTGAGGAAGCAGAAATTATCGAGGAAGTCTGCTGTAAAATAATTTTTATTTGTACATCAAATCCTGTCTATCAGCCAACATGAAAAATGTTGCTTCCTGATATTCCTCACTTACATCCCCACACAACCCCCTTGAAATCAGGAGTCTGCCCTGAAAGTTTCAGGCATGTATTTTAACAGGTTTTAAAGTACTGCCTTTTAATAACTGAAAGGTATCAAAGCACTTTTTTTTTGAGCTCTGTTATTTGTCAAGAAAAATTAGGTACTAATTTCTTTTAATCTACCTGTGTAACTTTTTCTGCTTTCTTTTAATATGCCTTTACTAAGATGCAATTTAAACACTGAGGGAGGCTTTGACAGCATTTTCACAGACAACTGATAATGAGAAGAGCTAAATAAAATTATGAACAGTCCATAAACAGCATTTTTATACCTACTGCTAAGTACTGTGATGAAAAACTTTATTGAGAAAGCACAGCAGGAAGTGTGAAAATGTCAGACCTGACATGGTTTGACATAGTGCAGTTGTTAAAACTTTGTTATCAATTTTGGGGATAGTTCAGTTTTGCCTTTCTGTTTTATAACAGACAACTTAAAGCAAGAAAAACAGCAGTTGTCTTCCTTACTTTTAGATATTCAGTTGTTCTGTGTAGGTTGTTACATACTTACATTTTATTTGAATTTTGGTGATGTGCCTGTGGTTTAAAAATGTTTTATGTAGTAAGAAAGATTGGAATATTTTATGCTTTTAGTTAAACTGTTCTTGAACGTCTTCTGCTTTTTTATATTCATATTTGATAAAAGATGATGCAGTCTTGCTGAAAGTAATTGCTCTAATGTTTTTTTAATCAACCTCTTAATATTGCTGTAGAATTCGTTTGCAAATTTTTTTCTATTAGCTCTAAACATAAGTAGCTGCCAGCCACTGCTCTTAGAGCAGTAAATGTTGTACCCCAGTTTTCATTTATCCTCAGAAGAAAAGTTGCTAACAATTGTTAACAACTTTATTTGAAGATACCTTGAATTTGAAACTGCTTTGATGACAAGCATTCACCCATTTATGGGCTGTCTCAGAAATTTTCACAAATGTGGGTGATCTGTTAGCACCTTGATGACATGAACTGTTTTAGACTGAAGTGTCCTTAATTTTGCATGCTCTGTGAAGAACCGTAGAATCACGGAATGGCTTGGGTTGGAGGAGATGTTGAAGATCATAAAGTTCCAATTCCCCTGCCATGGGCAGGGATGCTTTCCACTAGAGCAGGCTGCTCAAAGCCCCATTCAGCCTGGCCTTGAACACTTCCAGGAATTGGGCATCTTATCACATCTCTTACTCATTGTCTGCAGGGAAATAAATGAGTTTACTAATTCAAGATTTAGGGCCAATGATCTGCTGCTGACCACACACCATTTGTAGTTTTAAATGGTCTGTGATGTTATTTTGACTTCTATTCTTGAATATGCCCAATATTTTATGTACTGCTTTTTGAAGATGCCAGTCCCATGTGGTCACCCATCCTTTAAATCTCAGGTGCAGCATGACAGTCAATCACTTCTCCCATTTCCTTACCAGGATTTCTTTAACGGAATTCAACCTTGTCATGTTAATACATGTGTTAAAACTCTTTCCGTGTTCTTTTTATAGAGCTTGTATGAAATTGATAGGGGCTTTCAAAGGCAATGTTCCCTGGGAGTGGGGTGGCTGTAATTGGCATGAGCACCTGTGAATGTGACTTGTGAAAGTGCAGCTCCAGTGAGCTCTTGGTCACAGTTGGCTGCTGGGTATACATTCAGCACCTGTGTGGGCATATTTTTCCAAGCACATTAAATGCACGATAGCAACAGTTTATTAATCTCTCTTCCATTCTACTTCTGAGTTCCCTTTCTTACCTCCTTCAACTTGTTCATCTCCTGTCATGAGTTAATTTCTTATTAGAAGAGTGCTTTAAACTACTATTGGACATGAATGCTTGCTGATTAAAAAAAAAAAAAAAAAAGCTCCTGTTGTTGTGCATGGAAGGATAGAAGTGAAATGCATCTTCACAGCCTGATACAGGTTTCCTGATAGTTTAGTTCAGGTTTATAGTATTCCTTCAGTGAGATTCCAGAATACTTCTCAGTCCCTTGCTTTGCTGTGATTTTGTGCAGCCAGACATTTTCATAGAATCACAGAGTGGTTTGGGTTGGAAAGGACCTTAAAGATAGTCTAGTTCCAAGCCCCCTGTCTGAGGAAGGGACACGTGCCTAGACCAGGTTGGTTGAGGCCTGGCCTTGAACACTTCCAGGTCATTTCAGCCCAGTCCTGTCACAGCAGCTGCCTAGATGCTTCTGGCTGTCTGTACATGCACTGTGCAAGTGTTCAGCCCTGTGCCACTCCAATGACCTGTGCTTTTACTCTTCTTTGGTATTGGCTGCCTTACACCAGTTGTGCTGCAGACCTTTAGGTGTCAGGGATTTTTCCCTTACCACGGCAAACCGAGCTAGAAGCCACTGAATACTTACCTTAATAGTTTCTTGGTAGAAACTGCAGTTCTTTGTGACTTAGTTCCCACAAAAACATTCTCCATGGGGAATGGGACTCACTGTGGCTGTTGAATCTTGGTTATTGCTTTAGTTCTATGCTTGTATTCCAGTGTAAGGACTGGAGATTCAGTCTTGAGTGCTCTTAAGAGTCCCTTTGCAGGACTTGCTGGGAGGTAAGGTTTTGTGCACCTTGGCTGGCTTGGGAAGCAGGCAGGATGACCAGGACTGATGGGGCTGATAGGAAGGGAAATAGCAGCAGAGGCAAACTTGAAATGTTAAAATTCACTGAACCAGTAGGTCAGGAATGAGAGGTTGAAGAGGGGTAGAAAGGGATGGAGTCTAACAGGCTTGTAGGGAGGTGGTGGTTGTGTGAAAGCTGCTTTGGAGAAACAGCTCATAGAAAGCTCTCCCAAAGGGTTATAAGGGTTGGGGCTGGGAAAGGAGACTGAGAATGTGAGGAAAAACATATGGTAGGAAAAGGTGAAAGTGTGGAAGAAACAATATTGGCTCAGTGTTAGGAAGGAGGTGTATCTTGTGCATAGTGCTGTAACTACAGCATTCTGTAGCATCTGGCACTTCATAAACATGTTGTGTGAACAAGTTTTAGCTACAGAAGGTTTGAAATGCCAGTTTCCTGGTAACTGCAGAGCTTTAGGCAGCATTCAGACAAAAATTCTGGCCCAGAATCCAAACCAGTAAGGCTTAGGAAAATGCAACAAGCAAATATTTCAGTGGAATAGGGGAAGAAGAATCTTGTGTCATGCTTCTGCCCTTCATCATTGATCTTTGCATGCAGCTTAATTAGTAGTCATTAGTTGATAGCAAAAGTGGGGAGGTTATGTATTGGAGTATATAACCATAATTGTAGAATACTTACAGAGCTAACAAGATAAAATCTGAACTATTATAGGACTCTTCTAAGCTTCAGTGATTTTCTTTTGTTTAACTTCCTCCCTGAAACCAGATTACTTCTTGTTCAAAGAGTTTCTTTTCATGCTAAAGCCAGCTTTAGTAAAAGCAATTACCTGAAAGAGCTATTGAAAATTAAACATTGCTGTACATAACTCATTGATTCATTGGCACCACCTTGTAAAGCAGAAATTATGACTGACTTGAATAAGGACTGTGTTGATAATAACCCAAGTAGTAATGCATTGAAAGCGAATATATCCATTGCATGTATTAAGCCCTAATGGGTTAGAAAATAACTAGCACCATTCCTTGAAATAATCAATCAGCACTGCTGAGTTGCCTCTGTGAATTTCCTAGCTGAATTCCTTTTCTGGAAATTTTATCACAGGATTATAATTAATGTGTTGCACAAAGCTGTCTTATTTTACCAGTCAGGCGTTCTACATCGTGCCTACCTGGGCAGCAGAACTGTAGGGAGGGAATGCTTTGGGGTGCAGTGTGCATGGCACTGCACCTTCCTGTGTTCCTCTGTAGTTTCTTTCCCAGCCAGCCTCCTGATCTGCTGTCCCTCAAAATACTAGTGGTGTCTCTCCAGCTATTGTATTACAGTGACTGAAGGTCAGACTTTAAAATGATTTCTGTATGTGTAGCTGAGACAGACCAGCTCTGGCAACTGATGCTGGCTTTACAGAGTACAGTATTAGCTAAGATGAAATCAATAGCAAGATATCTGACCTTTAGAGAGGGAAAAAAAAAGGGAGAAACCCTGAAAAGCCCTGCATAGAATAAAATGGTTAATGCCTAGGGAGTGGGATATTTCTGTGAAAAGGGGACAGTCTGATAACAGGTAGTACAACCTTGGCTGAAGGAGGGTGTCACAGTTGCCTTCAAAGCAATGCAAGAGCAGCAGGAACACAGTGTGAGAAAGAGCAAACCCAGCCACAGTTCAGAACTAGGGGACAGTCTGCATTCAGACAGGTGTGTACTTTTGACAGAGGTGCTGAGAGCTGCCCTTTTAATTTCATTTTAGCTCCACAAAATGGCTCTCCTTCTTATAGGGAGAAAGCTAAAACACGGTCAAGCAATTGGAAAGGAAGGAAAGTACTGTTGCTGTCCTGATGTGAGCTTGAATTTACTTCTTCAGTAGTCAAGGAACCTTGGTTGGATCTGTTGCATTATTAAATATTTTTTTCCCATGAATCCCTAAAATGCTGTCACAAACCTTAGTCCTTAAGCAGAAAGGGGTCTTGAATTATAAAAAATGTTCAAGGAAAAACAGTTATACAAATTGAGCAGCCCTATGTGTTCTGCATCAGGAAATTGAAGCTCTCCTAAAGCAGAAAACAAACATGAGCCTAATGGTAGGTACTTAAATCACAGCTGATTCTTCAGTAAAGAGGCTCTTCTGTGGTGTTGGGACTTACGGTAGGAAGGGAGATATTTACAAAAACGTTGTACGTAGCTCTTTAACCCAGCGGGCTGCCACTTCTAACAGAAAATTGGGGATTTTGCCAACACGTGATAGATAGATAAACACAGAGCCATCAGGGTAAATAGCTTATATTTCTTATTTCAAATAAGCCAAAAGAGTAATACACCTATAGGGAAACTTACTTAAATGGCTTGCTGTATGCTTTTATCTTCTGAACTTCCATGAGTGGCTTCTGATCGTATCTTTTTCTGTGCAAGTGATTCATGTTAGAATCATTTAACGTGAAGTTGCTTTTCATTCTGGCAAATAACATCAGTTTTGGGCCCCTCACTACAAGAAAGACGTTGAGATAGTGGAATATGTCCAGAGAAGGACAAAGGAGCTGGGAAAGGGGCTGAAGCACAGATCTGATGAGGAGAGGCTGAAGGAGCTGGAGAAAAGGAGGCTCAGGAAGGACCTTCTTGCTGTCTAAAAGTCCCTAAGAGGAGGGTGGAGCCAGGTGGTGTTCAGCCTCTTCTCCCAGGTAGCAAGTGGCACAATGAGAGGAAACTGCCTCAAGCTGTGCCTGGCAGAGTTAGATTCAATATTAGGAAAAATTTCATCACTGAAAGGATTGTCAAGCACTGAACCAGATTGCCCAGGGCAGTGGTGGATTCACCATACCTAGAGGGATTTAAAGGACTTGTAGATGTGGTACTCAGGAACATGGTTCAGTGGTGAACATAACAGTGCCAGATTAATGGTTGGACTCAATGTTCTTTGAGGTCTTTTCCAACCCAAACAATTCTGTGATCATCCAGGTAATGCTTGCAGCCCATGTGGTGTTGATTCTAGTTGAACTTTGGATAGCAGATCATAGATGACAGGGCAGTGGAGAGTGTGAATGATAATCCTGACTGACCCTGTTCATGTGTGTTCCCTTCAGTGCCCACTGATATCCCTGACTCCTGAGATACACAGGAGATGTTTTACTGTAACCATCTCACTGTTCTAGGATGGTGACTGTGATTTTAAGACTTCCACGCTTTTCAGAGTATCTTCAGTCTATTCAGTCTAAAAGACAAAGCAGAACACCCCACGTTTTTCACTATTGTTTCTGAATTTTTAGTTTAAAGTGAAAAGATTACTTAACATTTGTATAGTGTAATAGAATGCTAATGCAGAGAAAAGTGGGTTGTGACTTTTTATTAAATTTCAAGTGACTTGCAGACAGTTTGAATTTTTCTAAACCAACCAGATTTTCCTCAATGTTTTTGTATTACTTAAATAGTACTGAGCTAATGTCAGCTGTTAAATTTTCATCAGGATATACTGAATACACCTTGTCAGGAATGACATGCTGTAAGCACTTGAGTGGTGTTTGTTGGTCTATATCGGGAAGGCTTTAATCTCTTAATATCTTGTTTCCTAATTCTGTTGCTTTATCCAGTAACATTTCATAGCTCTGTCCACAGCTGAGAGAGACTTTGATCTCTACTGTGGTAGAAAATTTTGTACTGCTTTTCCCACAGATGCAGTTTCTGTTATCTCTTACTGCTTTCTCTGTTGCTTTTTAAGCTAAAAATTTTCAAACATACAAATTTCAAGGTGCTTACGTGAATTTTGAGGAAGCTACCTCCTCATTCAAGGTGCTCTTTGTTGCTTTTATGGTTTTTCACTGTAATAAACCATTACTTTGTTCTTATAGCCATTTTTATTTTCACTTCGTATTTTAGTTTTTGATCGTGATTGTACTGAAGGAAACAGTACATAACTGTAGGATTATTGTTTTTAATAGTCCCATATATTTTAGATAAATTTATGTTGACCATGGTGTCTATTTCCAGATTTATTTTTGGCTGTTTGAGGGGATTCTGTGGAATTGCAGCCATTTAGAAAATGGTATTTTCCAACAGATGTATCATACCTGAGATTCTTGAATATGATTTCATGGGAGAAGGATGGGATTTTTAGCTTACAAGGCTTGAGAAACTTCCGATCACAGTCTGCTGGTGCTTTCTCCCTTCCATGTTTTTGAGTGGAATTATTCAGAACAAGAGGGAATCATGCAGCTTTTATCTTAAGAAAGGACAAAACCCAGCTTTATCTTAAGAGAGGGCAAAAACCAACTTTTATCTTGAGAGGGCAAAAAGGTTGATGGCACACGTGTTGTGTTGAGATTCTTCCACGTTTTCAAAAAGGACTGTAATTCCTTTAAAAAATACATACTGTTCTCAAATTTTAGATTACAAAGGCAAGCAGAAGTGCAGTGAGCAGGAACATGCTCTTCTGTGGTTGTTGATGTTTTGATGGCCATCACAGTGCTGCAAAACACGTGTGGGTCAGTGCTAGCTGGCAATTTCCATAGGGATTCCAGTAATGATGTCAGGGTAATGGAAGAAAACACTCTATAAAATTTGGCTTCGGGCATCTATATTTCAGATTTTCCCTGATGCTTGTATGAAACAAAAATACAGCAAATAGCCCTCCATGTCTGAGAGCCTGTCTAATGCAGGCTTGAAAAACAATTGTGAAAAGGATGTGCTGTTATCTGGCTCCCCACCCTCCTTCCAGGGGAACAGGGAGAGGCACTTCTTGTCCAAATTAAGAGATGCAACGACTTCCTGTATGTCTGCCACAGTATAGATTCATCTGCACTAGCTTTCTTTAGGCAAGCAGAAGATTTTCTTTCTTGTTTCAGGAGACATCTTTAGCTCTTTGAATCTCCTTTGTTACAGGTTTTAACCTCAGCTGTGTTAAGCTGAGATTGCTTTAAAAGACCTTTTGTTTTGTTTCCAGCCAATAGGTTAAACTGGATATTTTTTTAGTGGTAGATTTTTTGCTGAAATCTCATAGTTGTGCTGAACTCACTTCTTGAAAAGGAAAAAAGTTATGGGAGACTTAATTTGATTTGCTGTTACATTGCAGAACTGTAATGTTTTCTGAGCTATTATGCAAATAAATTGGTCTTTTATCTGTGAAAAAAATCACTGTGTTTCCCAACTATTTTTAGTAGCCAAATATTATTATACTCTTGGCATTCAAAAGGATAAATATATTTGCATTATAAACTATAGTTGGCTCTAAATTTATAAAATCCTTTAATGATATGACCAGTGTATCAGACTAAGCTGTGTTTCCAGTTGTGCAAACAGATCTGTCTTTCATCGGTTTCAGCTGCTGTGGAGTTACTTCTGCCTTGGGTTTTGTGCCTTTTGTACTCAGCTCTGTGGCTTTGGGTTGTTCCAGGATATGTTACAGCATCAGAAGGGACAAAAGGGCTTTGCACATTGTTGAATTCAGACATCTGGCATTTGCCATTTCTGTTACTCTTTTATACCATCTATACCTGTTTAGCTGACAGTGCATTGTGTTTGCAAACCCATTTGTTTCTCTATGAATTTGAATACATTTCCTTGTAGACAAAATGTGCATATGTAAAAAGCTGATGTTGGCTGCTGGGGTTTTACAAGATCAGCTTTTAATATTGTCCTTTTTTACAGTAGCCTGCACATGGCAGATAACTGTGAAATCTTGTTTTCACAAGCTGCTTTGTTAGTTGTACTTCCCACTGCAGTGATATTTATGGCTGCATTAGGAAGAAGAAAAAGGCTTGTACTCCCCAGAATGACTGATAAACAGCTGTTTTTTAAATGCCTACAGCAGATGAACCATATTCTAATGTTTTTCAGCCTCGAGGCAGGTATTGATTTGAATGTGAATTGATTACACTAGCTGCACTGGAGTTAAAAATAGCTTGTGTTAGTGAGCCTAATTCTTGGGCATATAGTCACAGCTTTCAATGCATGAGTCTTCTTCGTTTAGTATCTTTTTTTTTTCAGAAGAATAGAGTTATCTTTAGACTTTCTTCACAAGAGAATAGTGGCTTCCTAGTGTATAACATTTAAGTACTTCAGCAACTTGGAATTAGAATTTTCTTTTTTTTTTTCTTTTGTTTTGCATGTTAGAAGAAATTGGCATCTGTGTAAATTTGTTTCCCATTTCAGTTACAGATCGTCAGGGCTGTGACCCTCGAACACGGTTCCAGGTGCCACCAAACACCAAGCAGTGGATTGCTTTATTACAGAGAGGAAACTGTACATTTAAAGAGAAAATACTGCGAGCAGCTTCACATAATGCCACAGCTGTGGTCATTTACAACAATATGTCTAGTGAAGAACCTGTCACAATGACTCATCAAGGTAAATAAAATGTAATCTTCAGTATAATCCTATTACCGTATAAACTACTGCTAAAGAGCCCTTGGCATTCGACAGATGGTATTGGAAGTAGCCCATTCCCCAAGGATGTTTGAATAGATGCAATATATTGAAATTAGTTAATAATTCTGAAAAGTTATTTTCCTTTAGCATACTTTTATCCCATGAGGAACACTTTATTCTGCAGTGGGGATGTGGGTGTGTTGCAGTGAGGAAGTGCCTGTAAGATCTGAGCAATCTTTAAAACCTTTCTGCAGAAGAGAAGCTTACATACATACATAATGGAAGATCTAGAGTTTTACAAAGCATCTGAATCTGAATTCTGTAGAGACATTTCTTCAACTCACTGTTTTGGTGGGGACCTTGAAATGTTAACAGTTGTATTTCGGGATCTGAACTTGCATGCTTTTTTAATGACAGTTTACAGAGGATTCTCTTTCTACAATGAAAGTCTGAGTGCTACACAGCAATCAACAAAACAGTCATTTGGAGGGCAGTTGCCTCTGTAAATTGCCTATAATAATGCTGGAAGTCCATTTTTCTAGAGAGTTCTCTTTTTTTTTTTTTTTTACAGCTACCTATGTGTAAAATTTTACTGTTCCTGTTGACATACTTTTGTTGCTGGAAGCCTCATATGTAAACATTTTCCTTGGTTAAAAATTACTTTTGCAGTTTTGATAATTACCTTTTTCATTTTCCAGAGGGTTTTCTCATTTTGGAAGTATTTAGCTTAATCAGAAAAGGAATATCTCTATATTTGGTGGTGTTACTGTTGGCTGATTTTTTTTTTTTAGAATATTTTCAGTCTCTTGTAGCATAGGGGGTTGCTTGGAAACTAGAATTTCTTAATTATTGCTCTGCATATTGTCACACAATTAGAATTCAATTCCTTTACTGAAGAAATGCTGTGGTTGTTTCTTTCTTTTATTTTAACAGGGCAAATGTTAGAGGGATTTGACCTTGCCAGCTCTCTATCCACAGGAGTTTTGCAGGGGGGTTTTGCCTTCCATGTAGCAATTCAAAGCCTGTTGACAATTGATTTTTATCTCAGGTGCCTTCCTTAGACATTTTGATAAGTAATCTGCAGGCAGAAAGTCCCATAGTCTAATGAAACATTTTTTACCACCTTCCTTTTTTGTTTTTTCTTTTTTTTTATATCCCCCATTTCTCTGTCTACAGTTTTAGTGCCCTCTTAAACCTTCAGCTCTGGGCTCTTTGAACTACCTGTAAGAATATTTATATAAATATGCTCTATTTAGCTATGATTTGTAGTTTTTCCATGGTCTGGAATACCTCACTGTGTCAGGAAAAAAGGCTACTACTACTAATGCAGCTTTAGCATTGTTGGCTCTATTACACATTAAATCATATAATGGGTTTGATTATAACTTTAATACCTTCTTTCTCATAATACTGTTAGATTTGGCAGTTGCTTTACAGCAGTAATATGTCTTTTATTAGGAAATCCTTGTTCACTCCCTATTTCAGCTCAGAAGACCCGTGTGTTGCCTTTGAAACTTTATCAATAGTCCCAGTAGTCCTGGTTGGTTGAAATACCATCTCAAGATGTAAAATTTGAGAGCTGCTGTGGGTAAAAGAGTGTCTTTCAAGGTAGCCAGGCAGCTGTTTGGGTAGTTGATATTTGGGAAAAAGACCAATACTGTCTTCAACATGTTGAGTTCCAAGTATTTACTCTTACTTATGGTAAGCTTTTAAAATGCAGTCACTGGAGATTCTGCATATTTTAGCTTTGTGTATTTGAAATACTGGATTTTAGGTGCATGTGCTCAGTATACTCTGGAATCTGCACTGGTTTGGGCTGAAGACTCTATTTCAAGATTAATGTGTAACTTGAAGTGTTCAAACTATGTGACAGGCTAAAAATAATTTTCTAGAACCGAAGTAGCACCTGTAATGAAGAGAAATGTTGCTCCACAGCTTTTGTTTTGATTGTGTTATGGACATGTGAAGGATTTCCTCAGCAATTGCTTTGCAGAGCTTCCTGCAAGTAACTTCCTGGTGGGCTGATGGGGGAACTGTAGTTGTGTGTAATTGAAGTGTAGACTAGCCCTTTGGTGTTAGCACAGGGAGGTTTTGGAATCCAGCATTCTCCTTCTTGAGAGTTATTCCAGGTGGGAGACAGATTCCTGAACCTGATGAGTATTTTCTAACCATGTGTGTAAAGCAGACTTGCACACATTCAAACCATTCCCTGATCTTCCTTTTTCTGCCTTTTCAACTATAGCACTGCTTGTGTGCTTTTTAGGTGGTAAATAGCCACATCATCATCTCAGATTCTGTGTGATCTGCTGATTAGATATTCCAGTGCACTACATCACTCTTTGGTGTTTTCTGTCCCTAAAGGTTGGGAGGAGCTGACCCTATCTATTTGAGAGCTGTGTTGGATTTGATAGCAAGTGAGGATGGAGGTGAGCCACCAAGTTGGTGTTAGCTCCATATGATGTCTATTGCTGTGCAGTATTCATCTTTTATTTTGTGCAGCATTTTAAAAGAAATTTTGCAGCTGTGTTATGATGACCAAGTTAACGACTCTATATTTTCTTTCCATAGACCAAGGAGAAATAGACCTTGTGTTATTTTATATTACTGTAACATAATCTTTGTACTGCTGCAAATCAAGCCTTAGAAATATTCTGTATTCCTGGTGAAGCAGAGAGGAAAGAAGCAACTGCTTATAATGCACACTATGAACTGCAAGCTTTCCTGCCTGGATATTTGCATGAATTCCAATCACTCACTTAGACAGTGTCTGTGGTAAAAATAAATAACACATTACACAGATTTATGCATGTTGCCCACCTGCAGAGAGGTGATTCCCTGTGAAAAGAGCTTAGGAGGCACTTTTCACCTGTAGGATTAATATTTTATCCAAGCTATTTTATGCTTGAATACACATTTGAAAATTTTATTCTTATGGAAATTTGTTCATACTCAAGATATTACTTAGTAGAATGGCAATTCCTTCTGGTGGCTGGATAACAACTGCCACTCTGGAATCAGTCTATCATCACTGTGTCAAATGAACAGTTTCTGCTGCTAATAGCAGAATTTACCTTCTCTTGTGTCATAGTCCACCAAGTCTCTGCCCCTTCATTTTTTCACCTTTGAATTTTAAAGTAGGTAATGACCTTCAGGAATTGGTCGGCTTTCTTTTTAAATACCTGTACATCTGTTGATGTTATTTGTAACATTATTTTCTTTTCTTTGTGCATATCCTTGTACATATCAAGGTATGCTTATTTTGCACAATCCTGTAGATGTCTTCTATCAACCTAAACAAAGGACACCTTTCCCAGCATAGGTTGGTAGACTATGATGTCACTGGCAGGAAGGCAGCTTTATGAGTGGTTTTGCTTGCTGCTTCTGTTAAAGAAAAACTGATACTGTCTAATGTAAAAAAGAGCCTGTGTGGTGGAGAGAATATGTAGTAGCTGTCTACTTTATAAGCAGTTATGGGAAAAGGAAGAAAATTCAGGTTAAATAACATTTTAATTCCTTTTTTGTTTGTGTGTGGTGGAGACAACCCTGTTAAGTACAAAACAGTAAAATTTTTAAGGTCCCTTCCAAACCATTCTTTGGTTTTATGATATTGAATTTCTCTCAAAATCTAGACTTTCATTTGGAATTATAGAAAAGAGTATGTGCCAAACAAGCCTCTAAAATTCAAATTTCATACTTAGAATTTATGGAAAAAATGAAACACACATAGAAAGCATTGTGAAAATGAATTTAGTGGATTCCAGTAACTGTGGTTTATCAGCATCTAAGAAATTTCCAGAGGGAAATAAACAACTTCTAATATAACACTGTTTTTAGAAGATTTACCTTATATGGGTAAGTCTTTTGAGGTCTTTTGAACCAAGATGCAGACATGTCATCAAGACCAGTCTTCCTTACTCTTCTAAAGAAACACCTCATTAATTTTCTGGAGGAAGGTGTTTCTGTTCTGGGATGTGCACAGGTGACATTCCCCTGCCATGCAAGAGCTGTCCAACATGGGCTGCTCCCAGAAACAGGTTCCCTCCAAGGGAAGGATTTGTCAGGGCCCTCTGTTCTCTTAAAAAGCACACTAGCGTGGGAAGCAAGGGCTGTACTTGCTCTGAACTGTGCTAAATCTGCCTGTATGTTCTGTGGATTGTTTTAGGTCAGTGGGTCAGAGGCAGGAGGGACAGGAAGCAGTGTGAAGTTGTTGCAGTGTGAAGTTGTTGCCGTCTGATGGCTGTGCCACGTTCCTGCCCTCATTCGGAGTGGGTGCGGTTACAGAGAGCAGGGGCTCCAAGTGCCACTGTCCTCTGTTGTGCCACTGATCCCTGAGCAGCTCATCTCTTAACTCTGCTGCTTGCCTTTTTCTCACAAATGTCTTTTTATGTAACTCTCAGCTGAACTGATGCATGAAAGCTCTGGCAGGGTGCACTGCAGATTATCTTGCACAAATGTGTGCTGACGAATATTTTAGCTCTATACCAAATCCACTGCAAAACTTGGATTACTGAGACCTACTTTTAATCCCCAGGTCAAAACTAATTTTATTGTATATTACAATATTGTTATTAAAATGTATTATTATTAATTTATCTTAGAATATTAGTGAAAAGAGCTGAGTCATAAAAGCTGAAGCTTTCTAAAAGGCAAAACAATTAATAGTCTAGGCATAGTTTACATATATTTGATCATTTTTTGTTTGTGTTTGCTAATTGAAAATATGGAGAACAAGTGTCAACACCTTTATTGTTGATCCTGTTTCCCACTACGTTCCTTGGAGGTGTATCAATCAGGAAAATCAGTCACACAGTAGATGGAGTGTCTGACACTTGGAGACGTGGAGAGGAGTGTCTGATGTGCTGGTTCTGGACATAAGGAAGCCCTTGTCTCTTCAAGACAATCCAGGGAAACCCCTTTCCAGAGCCATCATAGCCTTGGTGCCTTGCAGAACTCCTTACCAGTGTTTCTGTGTCATACATGCCTCACCCACAACTGAAATAACAGCAGTCAGGCTCGTTTTAACTCAGCCAGCTGAAAGGGTAATTAGTTCTGTGGCTGTGAAAAGGCCCACGGGACTGTTAGTGACTGTAAGTAATTACATTCTTCCTCTTATCCAAAGTCTGAGCTCCAGCAGCAGAGTAATTCCCCATATCTGTGGACTCAGTAGAACCAAATTTATGATATTAATCTATGAATATGCTATTTATAAATCTCTCAAAGTATTCTGTAGTGTCCTTGGGTGAGGCTGCCTTGCCATTTCTCTTTGGTGCTTTGCTGAATTTGTTTGGAATGACTGTCCATGTCCAGATTGATAGACCAGTACAGAAGTGTATAGAAGAAAATACATGAGTGTGACAAATTGCCCTTTTTAGAAATCCCTGGGCTTTTTAGCTGCACTGTCCATTACTGGGAATACAAACTGCAATCCAGAAGTGGCAAATGTAAACCCCTGCTAGCACCCAGTCACACTCCAGATTGCAAGAGACAATTACCAAAATCCAAGTGTCTCTTACATGGATGCATGGATTAATGAGGTCTGCACTGCATTAATATTGTTGATTAATCAAGAATGCAACACTGTAACAGGTTTAGGACATTGTTCAGAAGTATAGAAAGTGAAGAAAAGTTGTTTTCAAATTACAAAAATATCTTCTGAAGATAGGTGGACATAAACATTTCAGAAATGTGTGAAACTGTGACACATTTTTTTTCAGTGGTGTACAATGTGTTAGGATTACACCATTTCCCTAGTCAAAACGTAAAGTGATCCTTCAGCTTTTTATTAATTTGCATTTGTTCAAGGTTTGAATATAAAATTTGGTCTACTTTGTTAGCATACTAATACCTTAAGAATACAAGTATTTATTCCTTAAAAGAGACTGCAAATCAGTTTACTTGCCATAAACATGGCTAAATGCCATGTTAAAATGTGAGTAAAAGAAAAAAAAATCTGTGGACAGATTGTGGAAACGGGATGATCAAGTGATAGATTTTTTTGTGCCAAGCTTTTTAATTCTTCCAGCATTATTTAGGTGGAATGTCCATTTCCTTTAAAAAAGATAAAACTGCAATGCAAGCATATGCAAAAAAGCATTGCTAAGAGGGGAAAGAGTGTGAAAAGTCTGTAAAGTCATTGCAACATCTATCTGCTTTTCCTGTTCTAGGCTTGGTAGAGAACGCAAAAGGTCATGTGCACAAAAAAAAAAAAATTATAATTCCCAGAAGATAAAAGTCCTTCCACAGAAAGGGAGTATGTGATATAAGTGGAATTATCAAGGTGATTCAAAGGAGGGGAGCACAAGAAACCCCAAGCCCCCAAACCGAATACTATTCTAGGGGAACTCTGCTGCAGTTCAAATTCCAGGGATTTATCAAGTCTCTCCCCTTCTTGGCCTGGCCATAGGTCTGGAGATCCATTAATCCAGAGATTCTGGAACTTGAGGGACTCTAATAATAAAGAGGTGGGTGCATCTTGTAGCTTAATAGAGGAATTTTCTAGCTGTGTTTAGTGTCATACGCCTTGAGATGGAAGACAGGGAGGAACTCCTTGGGTGAGGTTGGTGAAGAGGAAATGATCTGCAGAGAAGCCCAGCCTCCTTTGTAAGTGCTGGTGTTTTGTGTCTTTGAGAAGCTGTGAGTGTTGGTTTTCTGGAGCACGTTGGGTGTTGGAGACAGCTTGACCTTGACAAGCATGAGGAAATCCAGGGGCATAGCTCCCCAGCTCACGTGTATCAGCAGGATTTGGACTTGTGAATGAATCAGGATGTGGCTGTGACTACCTGTTTTGATTGTATGCAAACTTCTCCTTAAGAAACATTTCCCTGAGTGTCAGGATAGAACAATTGGATTATGAAATAATGTGTCAGCAGTTGTCATCTAAATACAGCCCAACCATATTCTCAACTGATTTTGCTATTTGGCTCTCCTTTTAGGAACTCTTGGTCAGAGTAGATTATAAAGCAGATCAAAAATACAGCAAGGACATTATACTGAGGCACTGTTTCTTGTTTAATGAAGGAGGAGGGGCTTATAAATTTATTATTTATCACTTCTGAATTTAATATGCTACAGGCTAGCACAACAAGAATCTGATTAAGCTTTAATGTTTGTTTTTAATTTAATTGCATCACACCCATCATTGAAAAGCTGCTCTTGCTGTTTCTGGTTTTCTAATCATATACCTGAATCAATGCCTGTTTTTCTTAAAGGAGCAGGATTTTGTCAGGATTTTGTGATGGTCCATCATGTCTGCAGTACAGCAGTGCCTGGCACTCTGCAGATTACTGAAGGGTGTGTGACCATGTTTAGAGGGCACAGAGCAGAGCCCTGTCTTTCCTTGACAGAGTGAAATCTGTTGAAGTTCTTTTTGCTAAAAAGAAGAGTTTTAAGTGTTCTTCAGGCTCACATTGACAGTATTTCACAGAAGCCTTTTCTTCACTGAACTTGAAATGCCAATTTCTTAGTCCTCTTGGGTAGAGAGAATTCAAGTTTTAATTTCAGAAGCTTTTTTATTTCGGTTCTTTTGCATAGGCTTGTGCAGCAAAGAGGCTTGTGATTTCTGAAAATACCTGCTCAGTGTTTTGGGATGGAAAGCTGTCCCACTGGTTGTATTTAACTGAGGCACTCTGTGAAAGCCTGACTTTTGGGTTATAGTTTCATATGCTGCTGCCCTTTATGACTTTTCTCATGGTAATTTCGTACAATCTGTTCTGGTGTCTGACATACATAAAATAGGCATCCTAAACTAAATGTTTACATACAGGCAAGAATTCAACATTTTCAATATTATTAAGGCAACAGGAAGACAAATGTTTTTAAATGCTACTAGTCTCATTTTAAAATTAATGTATATTCCTGGCATTAAATTCTTCTCTTGTTTAGAATGCAATAACTGTCAAATATTATGGTCTTCTGTTTTCAGAAGTATTTGATTTGGGACATCTCAAACAACATATTCTGCTCTTGAGATTGCTCATGTGTTGACAGCTTGGATGTGCTCTTGTTTACTTTCTGATTAGATCAAAATAAAAATATGTGCGGCTAGACTGGTTTTAATGACTCTGAAGATATGCCAAGGCTCGTCCTCTTGGTGTCTGCTTTCCCATAAACCTGTTTAGAATGTAAGAGTTATTCTTCACAACAAATTTCTTTATTTTGCATCAGACAAAAATGTTAAGGTACATGATAAATGTGAGGGTTCCCCCACTGTTATGCCATGGAATTTTTATTTTAAAACAGTTCTCCCCTTTTTCTAGCAGCACAGCTTTGCTTACAGGTCAGTATGCCTTTCCCTTATCATTTACCTCGTGGGTTCCATGGATTATATCCTCTGTGGCTGAATCCTTTCCCTTGCAGGGGTAATCCTTGCTTCCACCTCTGCTCTCATGCAGCTCACATGTCTTCTGGTGTTTTCACAGAACTCACCATCAGTCTCTCAAAATTTCATATGCAGCCATAGCTTTCATTAGTGCTTTCCTGGTTTCTTTGTCATTTTCTGGGCTCCCAAATTCAGTTGGATTGGTTTCACTGTTAGCTGATGTTATTCCAAGAAATCTGTCACTCACAGTAATAGGACTGATCCCTTTCCTGGGTACTGAATAGTAGGTGTTGCTGTCTTTTTATTTCTGACATAATGTGCTCAGAAATGCTTAGCACACAGCTACAGGATTTTAAAAGAAGAATGGGAAAGTCTGGTTTTTGAGGATGGGCAGTTTTATTTCCAATTACATTATCATGATGATGATCCTAATGCTGCACTCAGAAAGGCAGTGGCATTTCACTGTCTGAATCCAGCTTTCAAGTGATTATCTGAACCAGTCTTTATCAGGAAATAGGGAATTTGTGTTTTCTAAGGAAGTACTTTTGACATATTCACCAGCAGAATTATTCAGGTAAATGTGCTACATTTAGGTTTTCCAGAAAGAAGTGATGACAGGACTCGGTTGCAGTAAAATTTTCTCTGCTATTTAAGGAGAGGACAGTATTCTTACACAAGCATGAGATGAGTGCAGTCTGTGTGCTTCATGCTGTGTCTGCAGCATCAGCAGCCACTATCAGAGACTTATTGCAAGGACTTTAGCTTAAAATATCAGCCATTAGCAAATCATTGACCTTTGTTATGAGTACGTGACTTAGTTCTCTGCAAACCTTGTTGCATCAAATCACAGTAGTTCAGTGCTTCCTACAGGTGGTCTGACACACTCCAGGTGGTTTTTGGGCCTCCTCATCTGCAAGAAGATGGTTGAATCATTGCAACCTGATGGGCAGTTGCATTTTGCCAGGCTGCCATTCCCTGCAACCTCCAGTGCATGCTAGGTGGCTTGAAGACGTCTGAAGTCTTCTATTTGAACCATGCCTGTCTTCAGCTTCAGCCTGGTATCCTGGACATAGTTATTCATATTTTGAGTTTCAATAAACATTTGGTAGTCAAGAATCAACAGCAACAATGAAAAAAGAAAAAAAACCTACCAAAAAAATCCTAACACAATGAAAGCACCACAAATATTTGCCTGTGATGACACTTACAACGTTTATTTGAGATGACTTTTTATTGACTTTCTAAGCATGCTCTTTTAGAATTGCTAGGAGATATGAATAGGTCAGTGAGAAAGCAAAGCAGTTTCCTTATGAGCTATACAGGAAACTTCTGGATGTTGCTGTTTTTCCCATAGTCTTGTTTTTACTGTCTTCTCAGCTTTTAAGTTCTGTCTTCTGCTCTCACAACGTAACATTACACAGATTTAATGATTAGTCACAACTTCATCCCTTTTCATACACAGAGTTGTATAACTATCCTAATTAAACATGCGCATGGTAAAATTGCAAGCTGGAGAGAGCTGCCTGGGCTTGGATGATAGCAATTAAATGATTTATGTTTACAGGCATCAATATTTATCTTATGCCTACCGTCTGTCCTAGCTTGTCATCTGTGGTTCCATGTGTAGTTCATTAGCTTTAGTAAGCAATCCAGATTCTTTTCTCTGGACACTGTGTTCTTGGCTGAGGAGAATATTGCTTTTTGTAAGATTATGGAGTAAGACCATATTCTGAGTTTCACAAACACTCTTAGTCTTTCTGTCTTCACCTGAGGATTTTTTTCTGCAAAAGTTTCAGAAATACAAGGTTTCAAGGTGCTTAAAATAAATGAGTCACTCTCTCCTTCTGCCCCCAATTGTTCTCAAACAGGGAGTTCTTGCTAAAATTATTTAGGGTGATGCCCCTGACAAAAATACGGATGAACCAAGTCCCAGTTTCCACTGAGCTTCACTATGTTAAACAGACACAATTTATTTTTCTTTTCTGCAGTTCTCCTTGGCTCTGGCAGGGTCAGAAGCAGCAGTAGCACTTTGGCTGTTCCCAGTTGAGTCATTTGGAATGCAAATCGCTTTGCAGTGATGCCAGAGGTTCCCATTGTGCTGGGCTTTATATAAAACGCGTGACAGATTGTCAGCTTTGTCACATTCCCTGGGCAGCAGGGAATAGGTAGAGGCTTCAACTTTGGATTCAGATAGAATAGGACTAGTATCAGAAGATCTTTGTCATCTTTGCTTTGTAGATAACTATAAATCATGTTAAAATATTACACTGAGTGCTTTAGCTTAATATTTTTATACTAATAATTTCTCAGTGCAAATAAATTTCTACTGGGGAAGCTTAGCAGAATATGTGCTCTGGGGAATACAGTCTTCCTGTACCCTTCCCTGCTTTTCTTCTCTGTCTGAACTAGATATGAAAAGCAGAAGTGAAGTCTGGGGGAAATATCAAGCAATATAAATTATCTACTCTTGAGCAATCTTGCACTATCTGAGCTGCAGGGATTTGGGGTTGCAGGAGCATGTGCTGCACTACAGGATCCTGCAGGAAGGGTGTCTCTTGTGCTGTAAAAACGTTTTGCAAGGTTGGGCAGGAGCAATCTTCCCAACTGAACAAATAGGAATCTGGGTAGATTTCCATGAAAATAAAGCTAGTGATGGACTTTTGCTCTGAGATTTGCTGTCTGTTAAATATATCGGTTATTTTTGCATGAAACCAAACTTGGTACTGAAGTGTCTCCCGAGCGCTGGATGAAAATTGATCTTGTGTGAGTCTGTGCTATACTAGAGATTAAATAAATTGTGTTTTCATTGCTATTCAAGGCTTTTGATTTATTGTGGCGCTGTTTCAAAAATATTCAGAAGGAAACACGGAACTTTCATTTCCTATTCAGTCCCATGTTAGCAGACAAAACCTGAATAACTTTGTCATTTCAATTTTAAATAAAGAAAAGTTTAAATTTCTTGAGGAAAGCAATTTGAGGGCTGTGGAATGGTTTTTTCAATTATTGTGCAAATTCTAATTTCTGAGATTATCAGTTTTGATTCTTTTGAGTAGCTCCATCAGCTCAATCCACATCACCAACATTGGTGAATGTAATAGGAAAACTGATGACAGTGAATATAAATGTTACTATTTAGCATGGTGAATTCAGAGAGTAACAAGAGAACATTTAAGGCTGTTGAACAACTCTATTAAAGTCCCCATTTTGAAAACTTATGTAGCTGTCACCCCAAGTGCCCAGGGTTTCAAAGGCTGGTCTTTTGCTTCTTGAACATCATTTTGTGGATACAGTAGTTTCTTAAAAATTAGGTTTGATTAAAAGACTTTGAACAAATGCCTTGTGTTAAAATAGGACCTCATGTTCTCTACTGTCATGCTAGGTTCTCTGTAGCTTAAATCCACTCTAAATCCAGAATCTTGGTGCTGAAGTCGTCTGCCTTATACAGTTCCTCTCTGAGGGAATGTGAATTGGAGCGAGCAGATGGAACAAGCAGATGAACAGACTTTGCAAGCATTTTGAAAATAGGTCTTGAAAGAGTTTTTAGTATAGGAAGCAAATAAGTCTGGATGAATAAGAATGAAACTTCACAAGGGTTTTTTTCTTCCTGGCTTTGGTTTTTCTAAAACTTTTCTTTCTTTGAACTTAGAATTACCCTGTGTTCAAGATCCTCTTTTCGTAATGGGGTCTTTGCTTTAAAACATAGATGCTTTCTCTGCTGTATAGGTAATTTTGTTCTTTTTCAGTAAGGCTTATGGTTTTCCTATTATCCTTGTACCAATAATTTTCCCTTTGGGACAGGAAATAGTCTAGAGGCAAGACACTATGAAAACAGATGGGCTACACATTGAAAATGGAGCTGATGAAGCTGACAGCCTCTTTGCGATCCTATCAAGCGTGTCTTTGTATGGATGATAAAATCAGCAGTCAAACTTCTGCCAAGTTTTTTCAATTCTCTTCTACTTTGCAGCCACATAACCACGCAAGGGAACTTGCATAACTCTCCCCAGCAGCATCCACAGCACTGCCTATGCTAAGGGTGCTTGAGCAATATTCTCATATTCTCCCTCATCTCCTAAATGTTTTTCTGTGAGTTGCCCATTTAGGTATTCACGGCTTCAGATCTGAAACAAATGTACTTTTGAAAGCTAGTTCAGACTTCACACAGTAATTGCAATGTGGGAAGTACTGTGTAACCAGCAGTAGAGATCTGTTACTATGTGTGGAGCTGCAGAGAGTTTGCATGTTAATGCCCTAATGTGGAAATCTGAGTTTGAAGGACAAGGCATGAGTAGAGTGCCCAGTAACGTGTTCCATGTGCCATGGATGGCTTAACCTCTGGAGTTGTCAAATGGCTTTGCATTTGGAAAATCTTGAAAGCAGCATGCCATGCTAATTTTAAATAGCAATTGAACTTTTTTCCCCTTTTTATAGGAACTGGAGACATTGTTGCTGTCATGATTACAGAATCAAAGGTTAAGGAGATCATGAATTACTTGGAAAAGAATATCTCTGTCCTGATGGCCATAGCAGTGGGGTCCCGTGTTCCTCCGAAGAACTTCAGTCGGGGCTCTCTAGTCTTTGTGTCAATATCATTCATTGTTTTGATGATCATTTCTTCAGCATGGTTAATATTTTACTTCATCCAGAAGATCAGGTACACAAGTGCACGTGACAGAAATCAGGTAAGGGGTGTCTTCTTTTCTCTTAAGTTGTGGAGATAGTATTTCTGTGTGCAATAATCAATAGAAAACAAGTAAGGAATGTCTATCAAACTGGTGTTAAGAACCTCTTTGTTCCAAGGCAGAGCATGTTGCCAGACAAGGATTTTTATATAGCAAAGTATTTTCATCCTGAGCAGCACTGGTATAGATCCTACTACATGACAGGAAAAACAGAACTGAAGCAAAGTACTTGAGTTTTGGTTTAAGACCAAAAGTAAGATGGATTCTGTGTTGGCTGATTAATACATGCTGGATGTATGTTGGGAATGAGGAGGAAAGTTAAATTGTGAATCAGCTTATGTAGTGTATGGGAACACTGAGCAAATTCTCTCAGTGCTCTTAAAGATACCTTCTGTAATAGTTAAGGTGATTCAGAAATGGTACAAAAGTATTCCCAAACCATAATCTGTCATGAATGTTAGAGTAAGAAAACTAAGGTGTAGAGCTGCTTAGTGGCTTCAGCTTTATTTGAGATCACCCTTGGTAAAGAGTGTTATTAGTTAACCTAATATATTTTTAACCAAAATTTTGTACAATATGCCTTTCTTACATTGTTTTTCAAGTCTTCATTTGTTTAAGAACTGAGTTATGTATGGCCATATTCAGACCTCTAGACTAAATCAAGTTGTCAACTCAAACACAGATAAATTTCAGGAGTAAATGTTTTACTAGTGTGAACTTAATGACCCTCCATAGTGTGCCCTGGCTTTTATTGAGAAGGGTCAGTAAACCTCAGGAAATCCACAGGGCCCACTTTGCCCTGTTTCTGTCAAGGCTAACTTAGAAACCTCCTGGCCTCTAGTCACTGTCCCCCCTTTCCCCCAAATTCTAGCTGATACACAGCAGCTGTGAGCCAGTTCTTTGGTATTCTATCAGACGTAAAACAAATTCAAACTTACAAAGCCTCTGCTGTGGCACAGGATTTCCTTTTCAGTTACTATAAATAGTGTCTGATGCTGCAGGTCCCATGGGCATCCTGTAGATTTTCCTAAGGATGTCATTCTTAAATGACCACACTGTAGCTGGTACTTAGTGTGGTCCCTTGGGATGGTGAAAGTTTAAATATAACTGTGATTTAATGAATGTCTGTGGAATACTAAATTGTGCCTTCTCTATCCCCTACATGGCTCTAGGCTCCTTCCAAATGTCCACGTTTCAAAACAGTTCTCCATTGGGAAAGGGCTCTTATGACCTTTTTTCTTTCTTTAGATTTTTACAAAGGTCAGGAGAAACTTGATGAAAATTTTATGTGGTTTAAAAAGCTGGGCTTATTAAACTTTAATAAGAAGGTGGCGACAGCTACAGCTTATTTTTAAAGAGCTTTGAGAGCTTTCACAAAGACTGTACTGTTAGTGATTAAATAACTTGATTTAGGCTATGATCTTGTTTTTAAGTTATGTCAAGACGCAAGTTTTTCTGTTTATTAAATCAAAGCCATCAAAAACTTGCTGTCTTTTGTAGATAACACAAGTAGATACTGGCATTTCACATCATTATTCTTGCGCACTTCCACCAGAGGTGTGAAACTTTTGCATGTGGGAGTGACCTTTTCCATCCAGACAGTTGTGGGTTTTAAAGGCAAGCATATGCTGTATGCCTGTGCCCATGCTTAGCAAAACAGCAAATCCTGAGCATTTCCAGTGTTAGCATGGAAGAGTATTTGTTAAAACTAGAAAATGGAAGAGATTGACCTCTAACACGGAAGAGATGGAAGTTATTATTTAGCAAATTTATTCTGTAAAAGAACTTCAATATGTTGGAAGAGTTCTGCTGAGATATTATACTTGCAATGGGAAAATAATCCTTAAAATTTCTTGTAGTGCATATACAATCACATATAATAGAAGGAAATATAGATACTACCCACATTTACTTAGCTGGTAAAGTTGAGCATTTAAGTTAAATGCCATTTCAGCCTCCTTCCTCTCTTAGTAATCACGTTTTTGGTTATGCAATGGTTATCTACTCCAGCAGTGTGCCCAGTGTGATCTGTGTCATTAAGTACTCAGGCCAATATGCTTGTTCCAGGGTATGTAATTTAGATCTGCTTAAATTGACCAAATTCTCTCATATTGAAGTTAGGGTGAGATTTCTGACTCTAGGAAGTGTATAATTTCCCATCACAGCTCTGCTTCTGATGTTGTGCTTCCTACATGGATGTACTTCAGTAGCTGGAACAGTGTATCTGATTTTTTTCAAATCCTTGCTCTAAAAAATATAAAGTAAGAGCTACTGTTCTGTAAACCACAAGAAAGAAAAGTGCTTATGTAATTCCAGAATAAGTGGTACAGTCAGTTGTGATACAGACCTCTGAGGTCATTGTGTTTCTCAAATAAAAGCAACTTTCACTGCAATTTGCATGCCAGGAAATGTGTGATACAGGGGCCACCTATATCCTCAGTGTAATCCTTACGAAGCATTTGGGGTTCAGTTTTATAAAAAGTGGGCACAAACCCCCACACACATTGCAGGGCTGCAGGAGAGGTTTTGAGAGCTGCATTCTCAGAAGCAGCCCATCACTTTCAAAGGCAACTTGGTACAGGTTGGAGGGGGAAGAGGAAATACGTAACTTCTGGGTTTTAAATCAGTTGTAAACTGATGTCTCATGTTCTGAAGGAAGACGACAGGATCTTTGTTTCATTCACTGCCTATCTCTGGGACTCCAGTGGGAAAACAGTGACAAACAGCTATTCCTTATTGGCTGAGGAATGGAAATTTCCTTAGGAATCAGCACTTGAATATCAGAAAAGGCTCCTTCCATCCAGCTGTGGTAGTCGTAACGCAGCACAAAAAGCAAAAAAATAATTTGGCTTTTGCATTCAGATTTAGGTTATCTTCAAACCAGTATTAATTTCAGCTTTATTTAAGTCTGTATTGGGTTATTTAGATTTTGTGACCCATCAGTTTTTTCTTTTATGAGATCCTGGTGGTTTTGGGTAATAGCAAGAGAGAAACTAGGTTACACTGGGAGGATCTTTTGCATCTCAGAATAAGACTAGCTTGCTCAGAGGGGAAATATAAAAATAATTCAAGCTTACGAGAACAAGCAGTGTATTACAGCATCAGTATGAACAAAATATAATGGAAATCATTGTGAGGGGACATTGCTTCAGCTTTTGTCCTGCATCCTGGGTTTGATTAGTTTTGCACATCAATGTTGATTCACTTCTGTGGACTTCTATACAGTCCATGAGTTTTATGCCCATGCTTGTGGAGAGAATTTGAGGATTCAACTGTCGACTGTTTTTCCTTCTTGATGAATCTCTGTGCTTTGCTGTGTTTGCATTTTATCTTATGTGTTGGCCTGCTGCCATAGTGTGTATTGCAATGGTATTATTGAGTCCAAATAAGGCATTATAAAGGACACTAATGAAGCTTGTTTATCAGGGTTAATTTGTGTTCTCTTCTTTGTCACTTTATTAGCGTCGTCTTGGAGATGCTGCCAAGAAAGCCATTGGTAAATTGACAACCAGGACAGTAAAGAAGGGTGATAAGGTATAATAATAAGATTTCAGCATGATAAACTTCAGCATCATGTTTAATTTTTTTCTGGGGAAACACTCAACTTTTTGTTTTTGATGTATGACTTTTCCTTCCTTGTTGGAGGCTTAATTTGTCCTGTGGCACAATATTTTGTGTAGCTTTTAGAACTGATGTGTGCTGTAAGTTTGTATACTTCAAAGAAGTTTTTCTTGCTTAAATACTATTTGCACTCCATCTGGCAACTGTGACTGAGGGTGGTTTTGTGTGCTGGCTGACTGGGAGGGTGTCCTGGCATGAGTACATAGGGCTGGCATTGTTTATGTGGAATTACAAAGCTTAGAACTTTATCATATGTAAGTTCTGTAAAGGAAAAATAAATTTTTAAAAGATAGGTAATTGAAGATAATCTCTTAAGTAAAATATGACTATTCAGTAAGTTAAGGGGGAGCATAAAGAGGTATTTCAAAGTTACTCCAAGAATATTTCTTGCTAATATACAGTGTGTTATTTCCTAAGCTTTTTCCACTTTTGTGAGCAGTACTGCTTTAGTTTTGATTGGGAAAGAATAGTCATTTAATATTGCTTAATTTCTTAGCTTTGATTTTCAAAAGGCAGGGGAATTCTGGCTGTGATTTGATTTTTAAAATATTATTTCTTAGGACCTTTTTATTGTGATTCCTTTTTTCTTTCTTATCAACTCTATCAGCAGTGGGAGATTAGGAAGTGACAGGAAAATTTGCTTCCAGAGAGAACACAAAGAAAATGTCTTTCTGTTCTTCCTCCCTCCCTATGTAATTCTATTTGAAAACAGCCCACTGCACTAAATCTTTTCAGGAACTGGAGAACATACAAATTAGAGGAACCTTTCCATGTAAAACAATGCTGTTGTCTTGACAGCATAAAGTCAGAACTGGCAAGTGCTATGTAGGATGCAGGTGAACAGAGTGGGAAAAACCTTTTCTTCCTCAGAGAAGGAAGGATTCTCTGTGTGCAGCCCTGGCTGGTGCTGACCAGCAGTGGCTTTGGCCTTGCTCTGGTCCCTGTCTTGGTGTCTGGCTTGTAGCTGGTTGGCATGAAAAAGAATAATGATGTTGTACTAAGAAAAGGCACAACCTGTTTTGTGTTACAGGCCCAAACATTTTAAATATGTCTTGTTGATGCCATATCTGTATACAAATGAAGCTCCCCCCTTTTTCATTTGGAATTTTAAAATATCATATTTTAAAATACAGTTTTAAAAAATCATAACTTCTGGAAAGCAAAAAAGAGAGGAGCTGATCCGTCAATGACCCTCATATTCATGTCTTGATAAGAATTATGATAATTCTGCAAGTAAGCAGCAGACACAAACGTGGGACTACTCTGCTCTAAGTAAAGTGTGCTCATTCTGGCTGTAAAAATGAGCCCCAGAATTCTTATTCTTCCAAAACAAAAAAACAAACAAAATAAACTGAATAAAATAGAAATGTTAGCTCTAAGCTGGAAGTAAAAAAAGGAAATTAGGAAAATCTCCATTATTTTATAATGATTTCACTGAACATTAAAATCATTTTAGGCCTTGGCTTATGTATCAAATTATGATTTACCAGCTCCAAGAAGGGGGAGTTTTGCATGTATGAGATGCTTTTCTTGCTTAAGTCATGTTGGAATATAATAATCCAGTCATTGGGTTTATAGTTTAGTACCAGCCACTTGGCACAATGCAGTACATGTACTATCACAACTACTTTGACATTTGTCATAGCCTCAACTCTTGACTTGAATTCTCATTCTATTCATTTTAGGAAACAGACCCAGACTTTGATCATTGTGCTGTCTGCATTGAGAGTTACAAGCAGAACGATGTTGTTCGCATTTTGCCATGCAAGTAAGATAATAAAGTTGCTTTGTTTGGAAACTGTTCTCTTTTGGTGCTCTTTTGTTTCATTTCATGTAATAGGTGCATTGTAATTCACAAATGCATTTGTTGGATGTTTGCAGTCCTAATAACAGCCACTTTCTTTTAAACTGTGGTGCCAGAAACTATGAAGGTGGGTGCTGGCACTGTTAGGACAGTAGAGATTAAAGAGAATTATATTAAAGATATTGGCAATGGAGCTATTGATTTTGCAGTGAGGGGGAGGAGTGCAGGCTTAAGGACCAAGTGATGGGCAGACTCAAAGCACTTCAGTATAATGAGCCAGGTACAGCTGCAGCATTCTGTACTGTAGATGTGCAACAACTGGCTGCTGGTTCCTGAAACTGTAGGGAATGGAAATGCAGTCTTTGTAACCTTCATACCACCTGACATGAGTCAGCCACTGTGCTGTCATCTGTCTTTGTTCTCTTCAATGAAGTATGATCTTGGCTTGTGAAGATTTGTACTTGATGGTGATTCTGCATTACTGCTTAAAATGTAACAACTTCCTCCCCCTTTATAGCATTGTGTTGACATTTACAGTTTTTAGTCTGCTTCTATTCCAGTTCCATTCTTGAGTTGTTTTGGGACCTTATCCTCTGAGAAATGCTTTTAAATACTTTTCCACATGGTGGTTGATTTTGATGAATCATACATTTTGGTGGCATTACCAAGGACATCTTTTCCTTGTGTTCTGAAATGCAAAGCTTTCTCCTCATCTCCAGGCACAAAACCCCCATGTAAATTAGGTTGTATATATGCAGCAAGATCCAGTAACTTAGCTTGTGCTTGGTACATAAATGGTTCTGCATGATACTCCAGAAGCAGCAAAGTCATGTGTTGGAACCGATTTCCAGTCAGGCAGCAGCAGCACCTAAGAGCTCATTATTGGTCTTCTAAATCCTCCTGCAGGCTGTTCTGAATAGCTTGAGTATCTTCTAATGTGCAGGGTGTATCCATCATCATAAAAGGAAAACAGTATTATTTTGTATCTTACTGATCAAAATATGTGTACATTATACTTCTCAAGCCAGAACTCTAATTCAGTTTACTGTTGTCTGTGCTCCTTACTGCTTGAACAGCAGGAAACAATGACCTGTTTTAGATTCTCAGTGTTGCTTAGCTAAAGTACCCTACAACTAATTATTTAGAAACTCTCATTAAAATAGAAGAGTTTAGTTTGTAAAAATTTGGTTGCTTTTGGTCATGTGAATGTGTATGCATTTCTTTTTTACAATTCGGTCATTTTTACTCAAAACTGATGTCCTCTTGCTCTGAAAAATGTGCTCCCAAGTGTAAAGTAAAGATTTCAGAGTTACATCATTTATTGCAGTCTCAAGTGAAGCTTGTATAGGTGAATTAAACCCTGCTCTTGGGTATGTTCTGCAGAAGGTTATGTAGAAATTAGAGGAGGAACTTCTGGAAACTGCACACCAGTTTTGGACCACTGAGATGGTTGTTTTGTAAACTACCTCTTAAGAAAGCTTCTCTTGTGTAGCTCTACTGTGAGGCTCAAGGACATGGAATGAAAGGTCACAAGTCCCACTCCTCTGTGCCTTTCTCTTGATACTGAGCAAAGGGCAGGAGGAGGTCCTTGCCAGTGAAGAGAAAATGAGTCTTCCCTGAGAGGAAAACAGCTGCTCCCACTGAGCACAAGGCAGAGTTGGAATTAAAAGCCAGTTAAACAACTGCCCCTGTGCAAGCAGTGGATATGTTGCTGATATCCACAGATACAATACAGACCATTTAAACAAGATGATAATTGATTTATTTTTTTAATTAAAAAAAAAAAAAAAGAAAGAAGAGTTCTTTTTCTTACACCACCTTTGTTGAGCTGCAGTCCTGCAGACAGGAAGCTCTGGGCTCTCAGGGGTAGTTGCAGCTGTTCAGGGAGCTGCATGCAGGTGCACCTGGCTGCCACCTCAGCACAACCTGCCCCAGTGCAGTTTCCCATGTAAAGGAGAGATCAAGGCTCTTGTGTAGCTCATTTTCTGTTCTGTTTTTCACAAGAATGTAAGGTCAGCAAAGGCTCAGATTTCATTCCTGCCGAAGGCTGTATGACAACTTTTATGTTCGCTTTCTACTTCTCTTCTACATCTCACTTTTCATTTGCTGCAGCCCAGCTTTTAAGTTGAGTGCAAAACCATCTAGGCTAGACACAAACAGAGAGATGGATGCTTTCTACAAGACATTTTTATATTTATAAATGAAAAGCCAACTAGTACCTTCAAAGATGGGCCCAATAAATTTCAGATTCCATGTGAGATTTTTCAGTACCTGAAATGCTGCTCCCCAAATCTTGTTATGGAGGTTTAATTCCTTTCTACTTACTCATATTTCAAACTTCCATTTTAGTGCAGCATGCAATGTTAAAAAAAAACAACCCAACAATACAATAAAACAAAGCCTACAAGAGAGTTTCTAAGCCGGATGAGAGAATAAATTGCAAGAAAACCATGGAGAAAATTACTAGACCAAGAGGAAGCAAATAAAAGGCTAGAAGTTCTTCTTACTGTGCTTGTTGGGGAAGCTGCAATCATTAGACAGTTGGAATCACTGACATGTGACATCTTTGCTGGTTTCATCAATTTAAAAGTAGTCTTTCTCTTTAGTAGCACGGTTGTTCTCCTCAGTTAAGTATGTCCTGTCACACTGCTTCAGCAGAGAAATCTGATCTGGGCAGACAAACAGCAGGCAAAATCTACCAGCAGCTGAGCAAGTTGTACCTAAAATTCTGTAGCAAAACACAACATTCATGATGTAAAGTTTTGTGGCATGCAGGAAACTGTGGCTAATTTAAAAATAAACTGGAGTGAAAATGGTAGAAATTCAACTGCATTGTTTGCAGTAGTTCATTTTGTTGAGATGTTCAGAGATGCAGCAACATATCCTATGGACATACCTATAGCTTTAGTGCACAGAGGGACAAGCAACCATCTATTTTAGGCTTCCAAGCTTGAAGAATGTGTCTTTTGTGAATGTCATGTTAGTGAAAAGTAAGTAGAGAAGGCAAATGTCAGAGGGATCTTAGCAAAAGACAACCCTCACAGACAATTTTCCATGTTCAGTATTCTGCCATCACACTGTTACATCTAGGGGCTGAAAGGACACTAGGTGAAAAGTGATCTGGAGTGGGTGGTGTAAAGGATTAGTGAGAGATGAGGGAAGGGGAGAGCAAAGTGACAGGTTAGAGAAGAACAGAAAATGACATTGGAAAGGGCAGAAAGATGGCGAAGGAAGGAATTAACAAGGTAAGAAAAGAATTAGAATACTATAAAATAAATGGCTTTTCAGCCAAAGTTTTAATTCCTGTCCTTGGCAAGAAGGAGGAAAGTGACAAAAGTTACTAAACCAGATTTTCACATTTTTGTGTTTGATTCTGTGCTGCTGCAAACTTTTTATTTTTAAGACCACATTAACATAGAGTCTTGATGGCATCCTTTCTGCTTCCTGCAGTGCCTTGGACCCCAGGGCCAGGGAAGCAGCTGCCTCCAGCAGTGGCCAAAACTCCTGCTTTGCAACAACAAGGGTCCATTGGGTGGGATGCTGCACTGAGAGCAGGGAAGGTAGTGAGCTCTAGGGAAACAGCACTTATGAATCATTCAACCCTTCTCTTTTTGTGATGTGTGAGTCTGGAGGCCTTACACCACCAGAAGAGATTCCTGACTCACTTTCTTCCCTGTGAAATGCTGCAAAGAAGCTGTGTTGTACAAGAGTGGATGTTATGGTGTTTATTACCAGCTGGAGGGCAACTGGATTGGGTGTGCTGACAGAGTGGAAAAATACCTGCAGGTCACCTGCCTGGAGTTGTGCCTGCATGGGAGACTCCTCCAGCCTGGCTGCTGGCTCTGCTTCCTCCCAGGGCTGTGTCACACCTGACTCCCCAGCGTGGCTGCTGAGGGAGGGAACGCCAGCAGCTGTCGTGACCAGCAGCAGCTCGCTAGGAACTCGTCACGTTTATGATCTTGGAATACCAATGACAGAAATAGGAAGATGGAGGAGGTTTGTGAGAGCAGAAATTGCAAGGGCTTACTTTGTCAGGGTGAGGTTTTAAAATAATTCTTGTTTACTGTTGTCATTGCTGTGTAACTGCTTTTTAACTCTTGCAAACAGAGAAATCCAGACAGAGCCTGAGCCACGATGATGCTATCAGCAAACATTTTAAGAGGTAGAGAAGCTGTGTAAGTAGTAGGCAGAGCCATGCTTTCTAAGTCAATAACCTTTAGAGAACTGCACTTCTTTGAAACACATTAATAAACATCTTTGAAGATTTAGGAACTAAAAGCCAAGAATTAGGAGGTCACAAAAACAATTGGGCTGTGTATATAAATATATCAAAGTGCTAATGACTTTTTAAAATAACTCATAATATTTAGTGGATGCATGTTGGCATCTATATCAGTCGCCTGCTTCACTTGATCTGAGTGCTTCTACAGCACTGATTAGCCAATAATGATATAATAAAGCTGTTTTCATACTTCTGTGGAGTCTTGATGTCTGCTCTTGCCTAAAATATTATATTTTCACGTTTGTTCTACTTTAAAAAAAGACTCCAGAGACTTAAAGCATAAGCAAATAAAATCATAAATTACCTAACATAGAAAAATAGCATCTCTGTATGTTTCAGAATATTTCAAACCATTATATGTCACCCAGAGTTTCGAAACATTGTTTCCTGTAGTTTTGTGAGTAATAAAGGGGAATGCATTAAGACTTAATAATAACAGAAGTGAGTCTATTTTTGGTGATGATTTGAACAGAAGGCACTGTACATACCCTGTTTTTTTGTGGTAGCCAGCTTGCTAGAGGACACAGGCCAGGCAAGTGACTAATTGAGGTTCTTTAAGTTTCTATTCCTGCATTATCTGGGCTAGAGGTAAGCAAAATACTTTTTTCTGTTGATTATTCTACACCCTAATTCTGCGTCTTTTAGTACAAGTAGGACATACAACTGTAGCTTCCTAGAATTTCATTATGTTGATATTCTTTAGTCCCTCCATCAGCCTAAGTAGACATAGACAATAATTATATACTCTCTTTTGCCATGTTTAATGGTTTGATGAGGCCTTTCAGGTTGCTTTCCAGAGATCTAAAAGAGAATTGTCTGGTAACATGCCTCATTTGGTCTCTGGTTTTTAAATCCCAAGAGCTAGGGAGGAAAGAACTCCCAAATTCCATGAAGAGCTTTCTGAGGCACAGAGCACAAGTGCAACCCGAGCAAGGAGGGGACAGAGAATATCTCAGCTTTATGCTGCCTTGGGGACACACATGGCCACCTCTTCCAGACCCTGCTGGTGCCTCAAATAGATAGCAAGGCCTGTTTGTTCTGCCCCTTTCCCTCCTGGCTCCAGAGCACAGCTCTTCACTGACTAAGCAGCCCTTGTAATTGCTGATCTTTGTCATGATCACCAGTCTGTCGTGTTTGGGTGTGCCTGCTCTTGCTGGCTTCTTGCTCTGCAGTCAGCACCACTGGCAATGAAGGATCAGGGCTCTTATCATAGGAATTATCATAGGCAGTTACTCACACTGAGTTATTATGAGTATTTGCTAAAGCTATATTGGGTAGGGAGTCTTGTGATACCCATTCCTGCCATGAACATGCTCTGAAAAGTACTTTGCTTTTTGGAAAGCTGAGAGGGCATTTCCTTTACTTCCTTTAATTTATATACTTTGTTTTGGTCTCTGCATAGTCCTTCCTTGTTATACTGGTTTATATCAATCCCAACACTTATATTTATATTCATGTATGTGATTTTGAATGCAATGTAGGAGACAGTTCAGGGTATTGCCTATTGCAGAGTTCCCTGCTGTCCAAGTAGGAGCCCAGTTTGCCTTTCCATCTCTGAAAGCCCAGTTTGCCTCTCCTTTTATTTGTATGACAGCTGTATGATGATGGACATGTTTTCCTTCTTGATACCAATAAATACTGATGGCAGGGAAAGCCTTTTTACTTCGATGTGATAATTATAAAAGCCTTTTCAAAGTCAAACAGGAGTGTGTTTGGGTTGGTTCCACTGACTTGTGAACAAAATTGACAGCTGTTGGATCTGTGCTCTTCCTACCAACTTTATGGTCAGATTCTGCATCAAAACTGAGACAAGGCTGTAGACAAGGTTATGGGGGAAATGGCATTGCCTCGGTTCTGCCTTACATCTACTACTCATAGCCACAATAAAAGGGGGGAGGGGCAAGGGGGGGAACAAAAATCTTCAAGTGTTTCCTCCTAATTGAACTTTTAGTAAAGGGTGACAACAACAAGCAATATTTTTTAATTTATTTTTTTTACTTTCTGCAATTAGCATAGAATACTATTGCATGTATTTTTAAATTTTAACAAAAGCAATTATCCAAAAGTTTAATTAGTTTTCATTGTATAAAATAGGATTGTTTGCAAACAATGTATGTGTCTTCTCTGTTCTTCTAGGCATGTGTTCCATAAAGTCTGTGTGGATCCATGGCTCAGTGAGCACTGTACATGTCCAATGTGTAAACTGAACATTTTGAAAGCACTGGGAATTGTGGTAAGTTGCTTGGCTGTGAACTCTTCCTCCCATGTCTGAGACCCAGAATAGGAAGAATAATTGGAGAGAGGGGGAAGGGTGTTCCAACCCTTACTCAGAAAATATTTGGGGATTTTTACAGATTTCTTTGGTGCTGATTTGTTGTTTCTCCTTCTTCCCTGGTTGGTAGTTGAGAATATATTCTTATATTTGCATTTATGACAATTATCTACTGGAAGTATGCTAGATTCTCCATAATCTTCCTTTTTCTCAAGTCCTTTCAACTCTTCCTTTTTAAATTTACCCTCTGAATCACTTGTTCTTGTAGTTTCCTGTAGGCTGTTTTAAATTTGCACATTCAAAGCCCCACCCTAGCCAAGGCCAGTTAGTTTTCCTCAAGCAGCTCATGTTTTATGGGATCCCCAAGGACTGCTTTCATTGACCAGTTCACAAAGGGATAGCAAGGAAACCTTAAAGCAGATTTTTTTTAATCTTTCCTGTATGAGGAAAAAACTACAAAGTGGGAGTGATGCTCTTTTCAGAGTAAGAGAAGAACATATGGAGAGACTGTTTAAAGTGATTTTTGATTCAAGACACTGAGAATAATCAGGCCTCCATTTTTAGCTGTGTCAGTCGCAAATTTGCACATTTCCTAAGAAATAGTAGCAGATATTTTGTGGATGACCTGTTTTTGCAGTTAATAACATTCCTGGGATTTTAGAAGAAGATGCAGAATTCAGAGTTTGTCATGGCTGTGATAAGCCATACAGGCATAGGCTATGATACAAGTGTACTTGAGTCCCTTCCTTGTCCTGCTTCTTCCTTCTCCTTTTCAAGAGGTAGAAGTTGTTCATTCACGTGTTTCTGTCCTGTGTGGCCTCGGGACAGCTACAGCAGCTGAAAAAAGCGTGTGTGAGTGGTTTTGTCCATTGAGCACTGTAACACAGAGCTGTGTTCCTCCCCAGCCCAACGTGCCCTGCACAGATAACGTGGCCTTTGACATGGAGAGGCTGACGCGGGGACAGCCGGCCAGCAGGCGCTCGGCGCTCGGCGACTTCGGCACCGACAGCTCCCTCAGCCTGGAGCCCCTGCGCACCTCGGGCATGTCACAGCTGCCACAGGACGGGGAGCTGACACCCAGATCAGGAGAGATCAACATTGCAGTGACAAGTAAGTGTCCTTTGGCTCCCAGTACCGTCCTACGGCTTCCGTGGTGTGTGTGTGTGTGTGTCCCTCTGTGCTGCAGGGCCGCGGTGATGGATGTCCCTGCAGGGACAAAGGTGACCTCAGTGTCTCTGCAAGAGGCATATGCTCCTTATTGGAACCAATAACTCTAGGTATGACAGTGCCAGCACTTCCATTATTAATGGTATATCCATTTAGATCCGTATGCAGAAAGCCCTGGATGAACTGAAATGGCCCCAAAATAACCTTCCTGAATTTGGTAACCAGCACAAGAAGCTGGATTGCCAAAACTGTTATTTATCCCTTCAGAACACTTTACATGTAATAATTTATACAAATGTAAATATTTTAGTTGGTAGCTATTTCTGCAGACATTTTTTCCCCTGAGAACATTGCTACTGGAATTCTGACGTCACTTGGCAGGTGTTTTTTCTTACAAAATTTGTGAATTAAAGGAGCATTTGATGTACCAACATTTGGTATTTGAGTATTGTCCAAGTGTTTTGTAACATCAGAAGACTGTTCCTGTGCTGCTTGAAAGCCCTTATCCATAAGAGGAGCATGGAAAATTTCCACTACTGGAATTTATCTGATTTTTAATGTGTAATAACACTATAATAAATACAGTATGTGTGGAATTGCATCAGTTATCCATATGCTATACAGTCTCAACTTGATGCATGCATGGTTGTTTTTCTGGCTGAATTGCAAAAAATAGAATCCGTGCAGTACAACAGTTTAATTTTCTGCCTGTATTTTGTTCATGTGCATCTGTGATCTAGATTTTGAACTTAGTGACACTACCACTGATACATGTATACAAGGCCATGAAACCAATGCAGTTCATTAGAGTGTTTCTTTAGATGCTATAGCAAAGTAAATGTCTCATTAAAAAAAACCCTCACCTCATAAAAAACGCAGTGCATATCTAGAAGTGTCCTGATCTGAGATGGGAAAATCCATACACAAAACCTGGATGCTTCACAAAGCCAGTAAGTCACTTTGCCATCCAGTGTTCAACCTCAGTTGTGTTGAACAAGAACAGATCCGTTGCTGTGCTGCTTCCTTGTCATGGGTGGGAAAACTTTTCACTTTTTACTGATTGCCTTTTCAGAAGGTGTTTTTTACTGTCTCTTCCCAGCTGTAGTGCTGCTTGTGCACAGATGGGATGCCAGGGTAAAACCACCAACAGTTCATTCTGACAATGTTCATAAAGTACAGTATTCTTTGATGCATGGGAGATAAACCAAAAGCTGTGTTCAACAACAGTGTTTGTATTCTGAACTGTTACTGCATGCCAGGTTGATCCTGGGGAGACTTTTGAACAGTGAACATTCTTTAATAGACTTCTTTATATTAGTTTTTATTTAATATGTTTGTGTGTGTATCCTAGTATTGAAATTATTTTTCTGTGAGTATATCTGTCTATTAAGTGAAAACACTAGTTATGTTTTACTGTTGAGCAATCTATCCTGATTTTTGTTGGGTTTTCAATAACACTGTAACATAAATTCAGGAGGGAGGGGGGCAAAGACACAGTTGAAGTGTGACAGTACTTTGGGTGTGCTTATATGAAAGAGCTGCATCTCACCAAACCTAACCCAACCTGACAGTCGTCTTTCTGACCTGGGGGTGGACAGAGTTTCCATTACATTTTCTCTTGATCCTGCATTTCACTTTACATCGTTAAGTAACTTTTCTTTATCGCTAACCCTTGGGCTCAGCCAGGAAATACTGTTGTGCCATGCTTTTTTCTGCACCTCTCTCCACTTCTTCTTTGCTAGCCTTCTCCCGTCAGTAACTCTGTGGCTTAACCTCCTTCTGCTTCACCTGCTGGGGCCAGTCATGGCTTAGAAGCCTCTTGCCTTCCGCCAGTGGTGTTTGAGGGAAATATTGGCATCGCTTTCTCCCACGAGTGATTTCCTCCCTTTCCTTTGTCAACAGAAGAATGGTTTATTATTGCCAGTTTTGGCCTCCTCAGTGCCCTTACACTCTGCTACATGATCATCAAAGCCACAGCTAGCTTGAATGCAAATGAGTAAGTAGATACTCAGATGTTTCTGTGTGTTTCTGGTGGATGTGTGTCATGGACAACATTAGGAATAAATGTCAATAGAAGGGGGTATATGTAGTTTTCAAGGAATCAAATTCATTGCCTGCTTTTCTCAAACCCCAGTGTCTGTGTTAACAGCAGCTTTCAGGGTGACATGTAAAGTCCCTCTTAATTTATATTTAGCTGGGTTGTCTGAGGAAATCTCTTTGCTAAGTGGAGACATGAAAAGAGGAAAACAGCATATTTATGGTCTGTTTTTGATCACTGTTCTAGGTAAACATTAGATTTCTGCCATTAAATTCCTATATTCAAAATTCACCTGCCAGAGCCAAAACTTACTACCAACCTTTGGCAGTTTTTACCTCAATTTTATAGTCAGATTTCATATTTTAAGAAACAAACAACATCCTGTATTCCTGGCTGGCACACTTTCAGCTAAGGGGGGAAAAATGGTGTTAAATAGAAAACTACCTTTTTCCTCTTAGGTGAGGGAGAGATTAAAGCAATGAATGCAGTACTATTTATTCTCTCCTAAATGAAGGGATGCTTGCCTCCATGCTTTCTTAACCTATATGGAAACCCCCAGCCTCCCTCCAGCCAGACTAGGCAAGAAATTACCCTAGCAGATGACTTTCAGTCTTTTTTTATAGTTCTGTGTGTGAGCGAGTATAAATCTATTCTGCAGATCTATTAACTAAATACATCTAGTTATTTTCATGTAGGCATGCAGAATATCTGGGCTGATGATATATGTCTAATCTTAATTTAATTATTTATTTGGGAAGGCAAAGTGTCAACATCTTTCTTTGTCTCTAACCATCTTGACACAGCTGAGTTTCCATTAAAGTGCTGATCTCTCTGCCAGAAGTGGAGTGAGATCCAAAGAAATGCAGCTTTATAAACTTTTTCTTTGGGGTTTTTTTCCTTTGCAATAAGGGGTTTGGATTTTTTTTTTTAATTATTTGGAAAGTCTAAGATGTCTTCAATAGAATGGAAACATGTCTAATAGTCTCTACTGTAAAATTCTAGGCAATCTCAAGCTAATGATCTTCAGGAGGGTCCATAATACTGGTCAGGGACTTTTGATTACCACTAATTTACAAATCTTCCTGCTCTTTTCATATGCTGATTCCAAAAGGGCTTCATGAAGAAAACATTTAGAACTTCAAATAGCCCTATCATGTCTACTGATTTTTTTTCCATTTGTCAAAATCTTGAAGTTGCAGCCATCAATCAGCAATTTGGCAACATAACTGCAGCTGAACATAGTTAATCTTTAATCTGCCTGGAAAAGTAGCTTGGGAGAGCATGGGGCAAGATGAGCTGCAGAACAGGAATGTCTGCATTGCTGGGCACTTGCACAGTCCTTGGGAAGGAGGAGGAGCTGGAGCCCATGAAGTCTCATCCAGATGTGGGCACTGATAGCAGCTGCATTTCTGCCTTGCCTTGCAACTCTTGTTTTTGTTGCTCAGTGGGATCTGGGACTGTTTTTACTGCAAGGACAAGCTGCTGCTCATTGGCAGGGACTTTGGGCCTCCAGCAAAGTGTTTTCACAGTGATGTTCCCTCAGTACAAACAAAGGGTGTGCTGATACAAGGAGAGCTCCTTTTCTGAGTGATAGGAATTGAAATGCAAGCAGATCGAGTGTGTACTTGAGACAGACTTGAGATAACTCAAAACCAAGAAACCAGAGCTTCAGAAATCACTTATTTGGGTAAGTGAGGTTCTTGGCTGTGGCCTTTAACCTCAGCAGCTCTTCATCTGAATCCTCTGGGATCTGAGCAGTCTCCACAAGTGCTGCTAGGTTCAACTACTCATTCTAGACACTTTAAACTGACGCTAATGCTGAGATTTATTATTTCACTGACACCTTCCCAGTGCCAGACAGAGAATTTTCTGTGCTGAATTTCATGCCAGATATATGGCAGCTCCTTCTCATTGCCTTTTCTATTAAACAGCATACCTGTTTTTTATGCTGCTCTCCATGTAAAAAGCAATGCTGGCATGCCCTGCATTTCTTATGGTAGTGTTTCAAGAGGAATCTGAGGGAGTTTTCTTATTGAAAAACAACAGTAGCAAAAATCAGGCCATGTAATATGCTGATGCAAGTAAAAGACTTGAAACCCTGCTTTAAAACTCACCTAAAAACATATTCTGCACCTTTTTTTGCTAAGTCCTTCCCACAGCTTAAACACAGTTACTTAGAGCAATAGTTCTGGAGTTGTGAGTACATAAATATTTAGCTGCGTATGTATGAATACACACACGCATTTTTCAATAGTTGTGATAAAAGTAAACATTGTCTAAGTGATAAAATAAGGAACCAGCTGCTTTCTTTTGGTCTCAAAATACCCTTGTAGTACTAGTGTAAAAAGCTTTAGGCAGTGTTTGAAAGGAACAGAAGCAGCACAATTTGCTTTGCTTCCATAGAGGAAAGTCAGAAATTGCTGTGTAAGTGTGGGTTTAAGCCCAAAAAGCCCAAATGTTGGATAGCACCACTTGGAGAAAGTTTTCAGTAGCAGATGGAGTGTCCTCAAAAACTTAGAAGTGCTCAGACCTCTGGCTGTTCTGTAGGAATGATGTGACAGACATCTCTTAATGCTCTGGCTTTATATAATTAGTCATTTTTCACTAACTTACTTTTATAGGATTTTTTTTTTTGTAACACCAGTATTAACTTTAACATGAATATTTTGTTCCTTTTTTCCTGCCCTGCAGAGCAGAATGCTATTGAAGAAACGCTTTCCGGCCGATTGCCTTGGAGAGAGACACCTATTTTTATGCATCATTTATCGATCATGCAGCACAAGCAATTATTTAGTACATTCTATTTTTTCATAAAATTTGCTGATGCCAAAGCTTTGTATTAAACAAAAAGTGAAGAAATAAAAAAAAACTTTAATTACGAAATCTTATTCTGTGAGAATTTAATTTTTCTTGGGCTTTCTGTGTTAGTACTCGAGTCTGAGAGCATTTTGTGAATTTTGCAAGGTGCTTTATTTCCTTTGAATGATTTAATCTTTGCAGATCTCTGTTATTCTCCATTCATTTGGGACACAAGCTATAGTGGAAATCTCATGCAGTGCCCTTGTTATGATGCCATCAAGTGACTTTACTGCCACTGAAGTGACTAAGAAGTGCTGCTAGCAATCGTTCCACATCAACTTGTTAGGGAAAAAGCTGGGTCAAGCTGTCAATTCTACTGAAATGGACTTACCTTGACTCCAGCTGAGAATTAATTTGAAATAAGAACATTTTCTCAGTTTCTCTTCCTGTAACACTCCCAGACGCCCTGGGAGCACTGCAGTATGATTTTTGCCTTGAGGCCAGGCATTGCTGGAGATTTGCAAAGCTGTTGTCTCAAAACACAAATGATAAACCTTTTCCGTCTTTTACTTTCACCCAACCCTCCTTTTTGATAAAAGTGAAGCCGCTCTAAACCGCTTCTTCCTTCCTAATAACAAGTGAAAGCACGGTATTTCCCCTGCTGCCATGTGTGAAGCCTCCTTTCACATCAGTGGTGGGGGTTAGTTTTGGTTCAAATTCAGATCATGGAAGATTGATAACGTTCTTTAACGTAGAAAGTCTATGCAAGCATGTCCTTTCTTGCCACAGCTGTCTTGTGAGGAGACAGAGGGAAAACATCTCCCCTCGCTGTCCTCACTCTGGCTGTTTCATGCAAGTTATGCAAGCCCTGTGTGAATAATTTCACAATAGTCAGTTAAAACACATGGGCCTGAGTCGCAGCCAAATGCTAATGCTTGACTTAATGAGATGGGTAAATGAAGGTAACAAGTTGGGAAGGAAAAAGTAATTGACAGAAGTTAAAAACTATTCTGTGTTTGGTTGTTTTTGTTGTTCTCAGATCAAGATGTAGAAAGTGAATGCTTTCTAATTTAATTAAATGAACAGAGAGAAGCAATTTTGCTGTAAGATTTAATTTTTTTATGTACTGGGAGCTAGAGGATTTAATTTAATTTTATTTTTATGTATAGGCACTTTTAGAATTTAGGAACACAGCCAGATGCTACATTAAAATAGTTTCTTAATTCTTATTTGTCCATCAGGCTTCAGCTGAGAAGGCAGCTTTTATAATAAGCAGTGAAGAATGTGATAGCTTCAGTGCATTTAATAGAATTCTTCTTCAATGTGTCCTTGTGAAATTCTGAAAGAAATATGGAAACAAATCAATAGAGCAGTAAGTGCATTTTGAAAGACTGGAAAACCCCACTGGACTTACTCATGAGAAGGAAAAAAAACCCTCAAACATTCTGTGTTTGAGGGCTGTGTGCTTGTAACGTACAGCATGTGTCAACTGACTGTTGTTGCCAAAAATGGAGGAATGTGGTTAGAGCATGATTTAGGGAACAAGCTATGATACATGTTTTTTTCACTCATTTCTCAACAGCATGATAAAACTGATAAGTTTGTGCTTGTCTCCTGAAACAAAATTCTGTGAGTGCTATTTAATGCTCTTGGCAGGGACTGCGTGAGCAGTGCAGTGACCCAGATGCAAAAAGCACCGTTAATAGTACCTGTTCATGTTTCTTCTTCAGAACAGCAGCAGAAGGAGAAGTTGAGTGATACTTGGTACAAAAGGGTTGACAGGACTTTTTAGTGCATTTCCCTCCATGCAGGGAAAATAACTCAGCGTCATCGTCTCTGGTTTTTCTTTTAAGCCTCTAACAATTGTCTCAATGAAGTGTTAATAATGATACAACTTTTGATATGTTACTTAGAGGTCAAGCAGTCAGTGCATGTTTTATCTGTTAATTAAATAAATATTTTCAAAGATGGACTCTATATCATCCCAGAAACTCTTTTTTTTTTCACTCTGGATATACAGAAGAAGGAAATCCACAAAATTTTTCATAGAATCATAGAACCACTTGGGTTGAAAAAGCCCTCTAAGATCATCAAGTCTAGCCATTAACCCAGCACTGCCCAAGCCTACCACTAAACCATGTCCCCAAGTGCCACATCTGTATCTTTTAAATACCTTGGTCCAGCCTGTGCAGATCCATCTGTGGAGCCTTCCTGCCCTCCAGAAGATCAACCCAACTTGGTGTTGGCTGCAAACTGACTGAGGGTGCGCTCAATCCTCTCATCCAGATCATTGATAAAGACATCATACACATTCTGAGCCCTGTGGATGTAACTCCATTCCCTTTCTGGGCTGAGCCATCCAGCCTGTTCTTAACCCATGTATGGTGCACCTGTCCAAGCCATGGGCAGCCAGTTTCCAAGAGAATGCTGTGGGACATTGGTGTCAGCCAAAGTACAGGTAGACACATCCACAGCCTTTCCTTCATCCACTAAGTGGGTCATCTTATTACAGAAGACCAGGTTGGTCAAGAGGACCTGCTTTTCCTAAATCCACGCTGGCTGGGTCTGACCCCCTGCTTGTCCTGGATGTGCTGTGTGATGGCACTAAAATGATCTGTTCCACAGCCTTCCCTTGCACTGTGCTCCAGCTGACAGGCATGCAGTTGCCCAGACCCCTCCAGTCAGCTGGGACCTCCCCAGGCTGCTGGGGCTGCTGGTAAATCGTGGCAAGTGGCTCTGTGAGCCCCACAGGGCTACCCCAATGAGTCTCCTTCCTTGCCTGTCCCTTCTGAAGAGTTTTCAGCCATCTGTTGCAGCACTCCAGTTGTGCCAGTCATCTCACCATGTCTGCACAATGGTAACCATGTCTTTCTAGGTCTTCTGAGGAAGCACATCCCTGCTTTACAAGGCTGTAAATCAATAGCCAGCACCAAGTGCAAAACTCTGGCCTGCCCCAGCCTTGCTCTTTTATCTGAAGGAGCCATTTGAAGTGTGACTGTTCATGCATATGGAAAGCAGTTTCTTTAAAATCTTCCTGCTAAGCTGGCTTTGAGGAAAGGGTGCTGTATAAAATAGTTCCACTCTGTTGTTCCTTAACTGAGAGGGTGTCTAAAACAGATTAAGGTAGGCAATGCTCTGATCAGATTTCCACAGTAAGTCTTTGCTGGAGGAGCTATGGAAGGGACTGCAGCTTGTAGCAGAAGATGGCCCTGATTAATGACTAAGGGCATTAAGATACTTTCAGATGGAAAGGGAACACCAGGTGATACTTAATCCTGGTGCACCTGCAGTGCTGTGTCTCTTTGAGTTTTTGGCCTTGGTGTTGTCCTCGCTTTGGTGGTATCCTGTGGTAGGTATAAAGATCAATTTCAGGGCAGCATGTTTATTTTCATACTCAATGCAAGTTATCTGAAAAGTTATTTTAAAGCATATAATGAAGAATAGTGGCAGAAAGCACTGAAGGATTCATTTTCATATATTAAAACTGCATGGCTTCCCATTTGTTTTCTGTGCAAAAGGATAAATCTTGATTCTTCCTGGTAAGTGCAAAATAGGAAGAACAGATTCATAAGCTGAATTTGGAACTGCGGATGTTTGTACTTGTCCTTAAAATACATTTGTTCAGTAAATTTATCAGCTGGACTGATGCCACATTGTTAAACAAACAGTAGCAGTTTTCTGCATTAAGAGGAGTGTGGCAGGTCACTGTGCCCTGATGCTCCAGTCATAAGCTGTGGGCAGTTCTCCTGACCTGGTTAATGGAGCACCTGGAGATTGAGTGGTGGAAAACACTGAGCAGCAGCTCGATTCTCAGCTCTGGGCTGAGAGGAGACACTTAGGAGAAGAATGAAGGATGTGTCTCAAAAGTGGTATGGAAGCCAAGAGATGTCTATCTGTATGAAACACGCAGCCTTCCTGGAAGTGGGTGGCTTAAATTTCCTTTGCCAAAAAGGACAAAAACATCACAGTAAAGAATTGTAGAGGTGTTGAATATACACAGCCTATTTCCAGAGTAATATAAAATAATGTCAGATGACCTGTCTGCCTGTTGATTAAATCTCTCCCTCCAGCCTGCGAGATGGAAGTCTGGGTGCACACAGAGGAAATGACAGCCTGGGCTGTCTGCTTCCTAGTCCCATGTTTGATTTCTGTGTGATAAAAACAAAAGCAGCACCAAGCTTTTAGAATCCCTTTGGTTTGTTTGAGCAATGGTTGTGTGTAACATTGCAGCAGGTGGAGGAAGGGGAAATGAAATATCCAATATTCACAGCTTATTTCAGTTGCAAAATGAGATTCATTCATCAAAAAGTAAATTATCCTGACCCATAGTACAGTCTTCAAATGTGGTATAATTTCAAAGCAGTTTCAGGGTTTGGGGTTTTTTTGCTTGAATCATAGAATTATTGATGTTGGAAAAAACTCCTAAGGTCATCAAGTCCAGCTGTTGGAGACAGACCATGATAATCTGGAAGTCACAGTTCCAGTTTTATGTTTCCTTAAACACTCAACCTTTATTTATTTATTTATTTATTTATTTATTTATTTATTTGCTTTTGTTTTAAGCGTTACCCAGCTTTAGAAACCTGTACATTTGGGGGATGGTTCAGATCCAGAAAATGGGTGTTTATCATTCCCCACCAACGGCTTCTGGAAGTATATTCCAAGACAGCCCACTTGTTCCAAGTACCTGGATACACACTCCTGGCAGAGTCAACAATCCACTCCTGTGCAATGTAACCACTAATCTCACTCTTGTTTCAGTTAACTACAAGATCAAAAATCAATTTACTTGTGACAATTTCCCATTCTCACTGCAAATGGTGGAGTGAGTGTGTTCACTGACTTTTGCTTGTGAAAAAGCAGCAGATCCCTTGTCCAGCTCCATTTTCCTGCTGGGCACTTGTTAGCAAGGATTTGACCTGGGCACACAAAGTCTGTGTGAGTGGGAAAGGAGAAAATTTGTTTTGAACAGCAGCAGCTGAATTTTTCTTTTCTATAAGGTCTTTATTTCAGAATGGGGTAGGCTCAAAATTGGCAAAGAAAGGGGGATTTAAGCAACTAAAATCTGCCAGGGCTAAAACTACAATTCCCTAAGCATCTTGCTTCACTGATGCCTGAAACTGGAGGTACCTCAGTTGTTGAATGCCTTTTTGATGAACTTGGAAGCTTTCCAGTTGCCTCCAGTTTGGCTCACGTAGCTGCCTGGCGTATTGTAATCTAAGCAGCCTTGCTCCCAGCTAATCCCCCCTGGGATCAAGAAACCAGGTAATGAAGCGTTTTGGCCAAGGGCCTGATCTGATGATAGATGCTTTCAGAGAGAATCATTTGTACAGAAGGGCTGGGCTCCTTGCAAAAACACATTTGTGGATTCAGAGAGCCATGGGAATGCCAGGCAACCAAGTAAAAAAAATGGGCTTTCACTTCCCAGTTATCAACAGCCCCATGGTGGAAAAGAGGGTTGGATCTCCTTGGTTATGTGTAAGGAAATCCATAGGTGGCTGTTTCTAGAAGGTGACTCATGTGGATGGAGTTTGCTCTGGAGGAGGTCGGGCTTTCAGCAGCATTGGTGGGATGATCCCTGGGGAACCCCTCGCTCTGTCTGCTCGTTTGTTTTGGCTCCAAGCTGAAGAACTTTGTGCTGGTGCAGGACACGGCGTGTTGGTACTGACCAGAGATTTCAAGGAATTCTGAGGAAACACATCCCTGCTTTACAAGGCTGTAAATTAACAACCAGCAACAAGTGCAAAACTCTGGCCTGCCCCAGCCTTGCTCAGACTTGACCTCTTTTATCTGAAAGACCCATTTGAGGTGTGACTGTTCATGCATATGGAAAGCAGTTGCTTTAAATTGGCAGGGGAGCACATGAACAGAGGTGAAATGGTTGTTACTGTTTTGTGTTGAGGGGTGGCTGTTTTTTCCATGTGTACTGTGTTTGCATCCAGCACACAGGTATGAGATGTTTTACTCAGCTCTTTCATTGTTCATGTTCGTTGCTAATGTGGTTTTGTTCCACCTCTTGCAGGCAGTCACTTCTTCCATCGTAACTCTCTGTCCCCTCGAAGCCTGGTCTACGAGAGCGAGTTCTCAACCATCGAGCCTGCCTTGGACATGTACGACGAGAACAAAACCTGAAAGGAATCCATGCTCCTTCCTGGCCCTTTTTCCGTTTTTTTCATTTCTCATTCCTGTTGTTGTGTACTCTTTCCATGGATCTCCTTTGTCTGAAGAAGAGCTGCTTTTTCCAGAACACGAACCCACCTTCTCGATTGCACAGATGAAGACCAGCTGTGGTGGATTCTGAGGGTGGCATCTTTGAGCTGACAAAGAGCTGTGAGCAAGCAAGGTTGTCTGATGGAAATTGCTGAGTAACAGCATGGGGAGCTGTGTCGGCCCAGCCGCGGCGATGCAGGAGAGGTTTTTCGGTGGCCCTAAGAGTTTGTGCTGAACTGCAAATGCGTCTCTTACACAGGCGTCTGCTGCTTCCAATTTTTTGGTTGTCCGGATGGTTGGGCAATGTCAGAAAGGGAACTGGTTGTAGAGGAGATGGCCAGTGACTGGTAAAAGCACTCGTATATCTCAGTCAATCCATAACCTTACTGTGAAATAGCCCCTTCTGAGAGGGACCTTTATAAGTGCATTGAGTTTCCTACAACCCACTTAACCCCGGACAATGGTGAGCCAGTCTGACGTTCAACCTGCAGAGAGGACCTGCATTTGCAGAAAGATTTCAAGGAACTTGATGCTTGGATTTTTTTCTCCAATTTGATTGAAGCAGGAGAAAAAGGGTGTACACAGAATATACTTTTGGTCCTTCTGTGTGCTGAAGTCAAGTGAGTCTCTTCCTGTAGAGAGGACATTCACAGAACCAGCACTTGATCTACCTAAAAACCATTAGACTTTTTGAAATATGCAGGAATCAAATTAGCTTTCTTTCTCACGTAACTTTTTTTTGGGGGGGTGGGGGGGTAAAAAATCCACCAATTTTTTCACTGAAGTTTTTTAAAAGCCAGCATGTTGGCATTACACAGAGAAGAAAAGAGGTAAGCTTCTTATCCCACTCTCCTGTTGAGATCTGCAACAGTTATTTGACAAATACGTTCTCTGAGCTGTGCCCTTTCCCACTGACATCAATAACAGGAATGCAGAAAGCAGGAGAAGAAAGGAAAGCAGCTACTGCTTTGACACACTGCAGGAAAAATCAATTTTTGCCAGCATGTGACAAAAGTGGTGGGGAAATGGATATTGTTTGCAAGCTTCTGAGAGAGCAGAAATGCAGAAACAGAGAGCAAGACAGGAACCTCTGGAGCTAAGTCATCACAGCATTCCTCAAATGAGCCGACGAGGAGGACCGAGCTTCTGCTCCACTGTTTCCTACCGGACAATGCATAGCTGCTAATGAATGTTTGGATTCTTCTCCATTGCAGTCTAAGCTACTGTAGGTGTAGAAACTCATTTGTGTCCTTGTAATGTGAAACACAGTTTCACCCTCTGTATAGGAATCTTGAGAAATCAGTTAAGCCAAAAAGAAAGGTAAGACTTATCCTGCCATGCTTTAATTTCACCTGCTTTTGCTACAAGCAGGGGAATTTCCCCTCCTTTATAATGTTTTTAATTGTATAGCAGTCTGCTTAACATATATCCTTTTTTGAAGTGTGGTTCAGCTATGTCTTTAACATGGATGTTCAAGAGAAAAAGAAAAATCCAGCTCTGTAAAATGAGGAAATGAGCCTCTTTACCGAGCATGCTTTGACTTTTGTTGCTGTGCGTCAGCTTTATTTAATCTGATAATTCAAGAGTGGGTGGCGTGAAGTGTAGGGAGGTTTTTCTCATAATACCCACATTGATATTTACCGAATGCACTTTTATTGCCATTCAGCTCGTTCTGGAAATGCGCTGAAGCCCCAAACTTTTTTAAGAGCACAATTTTGACACCCACTTTCTCCTACAAAGTAAAAGTGAAGGTCACAGAAAGTGCCACAGGGTCTGGGGCAGCAGCAGGTTGTGGTCAGCGTCCCTCCTGTGCTGGTGGGTGTGCAGTGACAGCTCCGGGCAGTGCTGGCGAGCCCAGGCACAGCTCCCCATCCTGGCCTGGCTGAGCTGGGCCTAGGTCCAGGCACAGCTCCCCAGCCCAGCCTGGCTGAGCTGAACCCGTATGGGAGTCAGGAGCAGCAGAAGGGCTGCTTGAGCAGCCCCCATTTTCATAATTATATCTGTGAGATCAGCAGGGACTCGTGGGAGCAGCGCCTTGGGAACGCGAACGCCCAAGAGGAAAATCACCATCTCTCAAGGGTGTTCTGGGGCTTGTTTTTATCCATGAGGGCAGTCAGGTTATATAAACCCAGATACCTGGGCGTTCCAGGTTAAATGCAAGCATGTCTTGGTGTCTCCAGCCAGCTCAGAGCTGCTCTGCTGGGGTTTTGGGTAGGACAGGCTCTTGTTGCACTGCGTGGGGTGCTGATGCTTCAAGCAAATCCTTCTCTCAGGGGCTGCCCCATCCCACACAGGGATTTCCCCTAAGGCACAGGAATGTCACTGGGGCAGTTTCAGCACAAAACCAAACCCCATGATTTCTCAGCTCCAACTGAGCCCGTTTGCACGAGCTGTGTGCCAGAATATACAGAAAAGCTAGAAGATGCATGGAAATTAAAAACTATAAAGCACAAAGCCCCCCAAAACAAACCAATAAATAATATAATTTATATTTTGCTAAATCTTATTTCTAACCGAACATCTTGGTTTTAAGTAAGGGGAGGGCAGGTTTGCCTCAGTGGAGATCAGGGTCTGGCATAGTGATGTAAAAACAGATTTGTGCTGTAGGATTTTGAATAAGGTATTTGTAAGTGACATCCTGGATTTGGGACATCTTGCAACACTGGAAAAATTAAAAGCTTGTTCAAGCCATCAGTTCCTATGTGCGTGTCAGGACATGCTGGAGCAAGCCTTCCCCTGTTAGTCATATTTAGGATGGGGAAGAGGCACCACAGCAACATGGGTGATTTTTTCTGGGCTGTGCTGGTAAGTTTGAGGTTTTTCCTTTCAATATTAATCAGTATATTAAAAAAGCTTGATGAGCATTGTTGTTCTTGTTCTGCTGCAGTGGTACTGTGGTTGAGTCATTTCACAGAAATAAAATATACGGCAACCTACCAAGCACTGTAAGTGCCAGGAACTTGGAAAATAATTTTCAAGGTTTAAAAAAGGTGCTTTTTTTAACAGGAAAACATTCAGTTTATGACTTCTACATATAAAAAGAGCTTTTCTCTCCAAGTGTTCTCCTAAACTATTTAAACCCCAACACTTTGCCTTCCCTTTCTCAGCTTTCTCTTCTATGAAAGTTTTGCATGTTCCCATAAGATGTTTGTAAAACCAAAGTTTGCTTGTGTTCTTAGAGGATAATTGCCAGTAAGAAACCAGACTGTAAGTGTGCTTTTTATCTATAATACACAACATTAAATATTAAATTTGAAGCATGTTAAAATTTACCTAATGACCCTCACAATTGCTCCCTCCAGTGAGCTCATGTGTTGGAATCTGCATTGTCTCTGCTCTAGGATGCTTGCCCTGGCACCTGAGGATGCTATAGGAATAGCCAGGTATCCTGCATTAGCCAAAGACCAAAACCAGTTTAATAAACATGTCTAAGACTATGTTATGAGACTTTTACACCTCTGTTTAATTCTTTAAACACATTCATGTAAAATAGTGCAAAGGCTTGGGAGAGCCAAGAGGTTTTTACCAGCTCCTGGAAAGCAGAGGAAATTCTGCAGGAAACATGGGTCACACTGAGGCTTCAGGACTTGTTCAGTCCAATTTAGGTTTGAGGTAGTTCCATGGTCAGGTCATGAGCTGAAGGATGAAGGCACCAGACTGAGCTGAAGTTCAGGCAGCTCTGCAGCCTGATTACTGGCGAGTGAGTTGACTTAATTATTAAAAATATTTGTTATTTGCTTTGCTAATAATAATTTGTTTTTTACAGCATAGAAAATAGCACAGCAGCTCAGAAGCCAAGGCACAGTGGGCAAAGGCAAGAGCCACATGGCTGCTGCCAGCTCTGCAGGCTGGGGAGAGGACAGGAGAGCTCAGGGCAGGCACCTCAGGAAACACCTTCAAATTCCCAAGTAAAGCTTTTGCTGCTTTTTCACCCTGTGTTACCCAGCCATACTTGACCTAATTTTCCAGCCTGAGTGATGCAGAAGAGTGTGTGATGTGCCATGACAGCTTGCATATGTGTTGTTATATTTAAAGATATCTTCACTTTTTCCTTTCCCTGCTAGACTTGCTGCACTGCAGGGCAGCCTCAGCTCTGGCACACGCATTGGAAACTGGTGAGCAGGGGAGGGGGAGAGAGAGGGAAAGATGTTCCAACTAAACAGATTGGGGGGAAATCAGGGGAGAGGTAGACAGTACTTCAGTGTGCTGGTGCTCATTTCTGCTTTTTTTCCCTTGTCATGGAAATGATTAAGAGAAAAGCTGTACTCCCTATCTCTTCCTTGTGGGATGCAGTGACAAGAGCAGTGCTCCAGATGGGATTTTGCTCCTGATCCGGGGCCATGATGCTCTGTAACTCCCAGCCTGAGATGCTGACTAAAAACCCCAAATTCACAAGGGCTGTCACGTTTACCTGGTGCTTTGCAAAGTGCTTTAGAGGGGTGAAATCTGCTCACAGAGCCTCTGCAAAGCACCGCTAATTGACACCTTGTTATCGGTCAGTTGGCTGGTCCTTTCATTAACCTAGTCTTTTTAAAAGTCTGCAACATTCCCAGACACTCTTAATTCTCCCAGTTAATATCTACCTTTCCACTCCATCTCTTATCACTGGCTTCCTCCTCTGGAGAGCCGGGTGAAGGTCCCTGTTGTGCAGGCACTGCTGTCCACCTGTTCTCCAGCATTTTCATCACTGTGCCATCACCATGGCAGTCAGCCCCTCCAAGGGGATGCATTGCTCCAAATGTGTGTGGGAGCACAGAGGTGCCTGCTGAGCTGTGCTCAGCCAAAGCAGTAGGATCTGGGCCATTGTTGTGGGATGCTCATTCTCTGGATCCCTGAATGGAGCATCCTTTTGCTCTTCTGCCCATTAGCCTCATGGAGATGCTCATGAGAACAGAAATGGATATATAGGTCGTGCAATAATATCTGAGTATTTTTTCTTTCTTACCACAATTATGTCCAGGGTCTCTGGGGTTGGGGGCCCTGGGGTATAAAGTGTTGCCCAAAAATAGTCCCTTTCCTAAGGAGTTAATAATTAATATTCCTACAAAGTAAGAACTACATAGTGTTTTATTGAAAGTTGAGGCTACTTAGAGTGATTTCAATGCAAGGCTGAGGTGTAACATCAGCTAGTGCCATACAGCTGGGACTGGGGGTTTGCAGCCCAGAAATCAGATGGACGTGTATGTGAAGGCTCGCTCACTCCTGCTGGGGTGTTCCTTTCTCTACTTGTGTCCACAAGCTCCTCAGGGGCCAGGAGCTTTTATTCTTTTCCCTGAGCTCAGCTGTGTGCATTTATGTGCCATTTGCCTTTTTTTTTTTTCTCTTTTGCTGCTTCTCACACAGTCCAGGGCTCACCTTTGCTTGGCTCTGGCTTGATCTTCAGCTGTCCAAACCCCTCTGGGGGACAAGAGCCATTAATTCCCAGCAGAGCAGCTCTGCTGGGCCGTGTTAAGGCATGAATTATCAGATTTGCAGTGGATCCCCCGTGCCTGTGTCTGTAACACCCTCACACTGTCTCAGGCAGTAAGAGCTGTAGCTGCCTGCAGCCTGCCCACAGACCTGGGCTGCACTGGGAGGGAGGATCATACAGAAAACAGCTCAGCAACCTCCCATGCCCCACCACAGGAAAGTCTGGGTGTGAAAGTAAACTTGTTCTTTGCTGCTGTTAAGCCAGGGATGTTTAATAGAGTTTGGGGCTGTCAAATCAAAGCTCCTGGTGCAGATTTTTGAGGTCCCAGCAAGGCAGCACCCCAGCCTGTCTGCTTGTGCTGGAAGGTGCTGCCTGAACGAGAGGCCTTCCCCGTGCCACCACATCAGCAGGCAGACTTTCCCCATCCTGTGTGTCTAGTTTAACTCCCAGCAGTGGTAAGATCTGTCACACTGCTCCTATAAAGGGGAATAACCTTTCAGAGCAGAATGAGAGGTAGCATTGCTCTTGTGCTTGTCCCATCAGCCCTGCTGCAGTTTGCAAGTAGATGTTAAATACTAAAAGCTTCTCTGTATGACCATGCCTGTCCAGGATCACCTGCTCGAGGCCATGGCTAACTATGCACCGACTCCACCAAAACAGGATCATTTTGTCTCAGCAGAGAGGGGATCCCCCAGCCTTTGGGCACAGGAGACTGCAGCAAACAACAACAAAACCCCAATTTGCGTGCGTGTAAAACGAAAAGTCTGTTTGAACTGGCACCACCCAGGTGGGTCACACCGGTGTGACCAGGTAACCTGAACATGCTAGCAGCTGCCAGGGGTCTGGGGACACTGTGGGGACACAGGGACACACAGTGCCCTCCCAACAGCCAGAGCTTTCCAGCCCCTCTGGAAGTGTAGCTTGCCAGCAGCAGAACTTGTTGACATGTTTTGATGTAAGTATAACACTGTATTGTAGTTATGTGGTATATGCCAATATGTTCATAGTGTATACCGACTAGTTAGGGTTTGCAAATGTAATACATTTCAATAAAAAGCAATTTAAAAATACAGAGTTTGTGGGTTTGGTGTCTGAATATATGGGAGAATGAAAGCATTGCCTAGTGATTCCAGTCCCTCCAGCATTCCTTATAGTTCTGTCTTAGAGGACACTGTGGAACAACATTGTCAGAAGAGCCATTTCCAGAGAGGATTTTTCCCACTCTGAGGTAAATGTTTGATTTTTTAAAATTTTGCTGTACTAGTGCCTAGAAATGGGTCATTAAGGGCCACATGGTTCAGAGTGGTTTATGAATATGCTGGAGACACTAGTCCACCTTCCCACAGCTTTTGCCACCTTAAAGATGGCACAGAGTGAGAAAGAACAGCAATAGTTAAAGAGGGAAGGATCCTTCAGCACCTTCTCCCAGTGCTCAAACCCTTCCCACAGGACACCCAGCCCTTAGAAACCACCCTGCTGCTCCTCAAAAACAGCCACGCCACTGAGGGGAAGGCACAGCCCTGCAGGCTGAGCCAGATAATGAACATTTATATTACAGTAGTGTACAAAGGCTCCAGCTGGGATTAGGCCACTGCACTAACAAAGAGGATAGATCATCCAGGGTTAAAGGATTTATGGCCTAAAAAAGCCATGGCATTCCCACCTTCCTCGGAGCTGGGCAATAAGCACAGAGATGGCAGCTGTCACTGCTTTCTGCTGTTGTAACACTTTCAGAGTTTGCCTGGAGGCCCTGTAACGGCTATTGAAACAAGAACAGCGGTTCACTGAATTATTGGGAAGCTGCTCTGCAGCCAAGGGATGAGAGGGAACTGCATCTCCTGTTGTCCTGTGAGCTGCAAAGATCATCCTTGGGCTGGGCCACAGGCTTTGAGCGGGCTCCAGGGCTGCAGGCGAGGCCCGGAGTGAAGGAGCTGCCAGGAGGGGACCAAAGACCCCCACCCTGAGCTGCTGAGGTGCTGGAACTGCATGTTCTTCCCAGCAAAAAGGGAAAATTAATCCCCATGTTTCCAGAGGGGAGATGGAACGGCCTGGGCAGGAGTCTGGACATGTCCCTGATGTTCCAGTGCCCGACCACCCTCTGGAGTGTATATTTTCCTAATATCCGACCCAAACCCCCACCCTTCCCGACTCAACTTCAAGCCGTTCAGTGCAGGTCTTTTCAATGCCACACTGTGCCCCCGGGAGTTAGAGGAGCTTTGCAGAGCGCGGCGGTGACCCCGACTGCCCACGGCGGCCGTCAGGGAGCGGCACCGGGCGGACGCGGGGCTCGAACCCGCGGCTCGGCGCAGCGGAGGCAGTGCGGGGCCGGGCCGCCAGAGGGCGCGGTGGCGGCGGGCGCGGCGCGGGCCCCGTGACCCGGCCCGGCCGCTCCGCCCGCGCCGCTCCCGCCCCGGCCGGGCCGGCCCAGCCCCGCGGGCCGCTCCGCTCCGCAGCCCCGCCGCGATGTGGCTGGGCCCCGAGGAGGTGCTGCTGGCCGGCGCGCTGTGGGTCACCGAGCGCGCCAACCCCTTCTTCCTGCTGCAGCGCCGGCGGGGACACGGCAAAGGGGGCGGCCTCACGGGTGAGGCGCGGCGGGGCCGCGGGGAGGCTCCGGGCCGGGCCGGGGTCCGCGAGCGCGGGGCGGGGGCCGGGAGGGCCCGGCGCGGGGAGAGAGGCGCGTTCCGCCCGGCTCCGCGCTGTGGGTGCGCCCGGAGCCCCTCGGGCCCGGGTCCGCCCCCGGCCGGGGCTGGCAGCGCTCAGGCCCGGGCAGCTCTGCCGGGGGACGCTGAGCTGACGGCGAGCCTGGGACCGGCTGCTCTCTTCAGAAATGGTTCCTCAGCCCTGCTGGCGTTGCTTTGAATTATTAAGGTGGTTTGTTTGCATATTGTGTGTGTGTGTGTGTGTATGTGTGTGTGTTTGTGTTTGTGTTTGCGCTTTTTTAGGGTGTAGAGGAGGACAATAAGACGCGGTTTATAATCAGTAGCAGTGTGGAAGTTGTGCTGTACATGGGCCAGGGGTGAAGCTGTGTGGGTGCAGCCCAGTGGAAAATACCCCTGTGTGTGGTGGGCAGCCGTGTTTGTGACATAAACTGCTAAAATAACACGACTGTCACCAAAGCACAATGTTAACAATAACAAATCCCCTCACTTCTAACAGCCCTATTCATCTGCAGAATGCTTTCAATTATGTGAATTACAAAAATGTGAATTTTACTTGTGTCATGTATTAGCCCTTTTAGACAAACTGATTGCAGAAATGATGCAGCTTATAAACGTCATTAGCATATTTCATCTTTTCACTGTGTTCAAAATTATTTTGAACTGCTCTGTTTGATGCCACATAATTTGTGCAGTTTTGCCTATAGGCAAATATAACCTGTATTCTACAGTTTTCCATTTTTTTCTGGAAAGAAACAACACCTGGTGCTATTCTGGGAACATTTAAACCGATGTGTTCCTGATGGGTTGAGGCTTTGAGCTCTGTTTACTTTTTGAGCTAGTGTGGCTCAGTGAGAGTCTTCTTCAGGGATCTTGCAGGTTAAAAGCCACTTGTCCTTAAGGAGCTGAGTAGCTGCAGTGACATCTCAGAGACAGAGTGGGATATTCAGCTGAGCTGGAAAGGTGTTTGAGTTGCTGTCAGGCTCAAGTTATTAAACATCTCATTACCAGTTTGTGTGTCAATATTTGACACGTTCAGTATTGTCACAGAAAGGATTCAAAACTAACTTTTAATCCATATCCTGCTTAAAACTACACAAGAAACCCAGAGCCCAAACACATCCTGCTGTGCTGGTTACATTCGTGTTTGGTTTAGGTTTGTCACATGAGCTTGCTGTGGGTGATGTTTCACTGCAAGTACAGTCAGTGGTATATTCTTAATTTGTTAATTGCTACATAAATAGCCGAGAGAGATAAGGGAGAGGAAGTGGCATGTTTCTTGATAAGAAATGAGATATGGATGAGTGCAGTTTGCACAGGCTTACCCAAACCATGAGAGCTGGGAATTGAAACTGTACCCTCCACAAAGTCTGAGCCCGAGGAGCAGCTGTGCTCCCTCTCCAAGTTCTAAGACTGGAGAACTTTTAATCATGAATGTGTTGAAAAGTTAATTTGCATTAAAGATGCTAATAATGCATTTTCTAGAATAACAAAGCAAATAATCTTATTAGATATCTGTTTTATCTAATTGAAATAAAGACTTCATTGAAGTAAATTGATTTGCTTTACACAGTCTGGTCCATCAACATTTGGAAGTGTCTCCTTTCTTATTTAACATCATATAAAATATTTTGATTTCTGTATTGCCAAATTTTGAGTTGCTGACATCTTTGTTTAATCAAAGTACTTCTGGAAACATCCTTGAAACCTGTGAGCACCAGTTTTTCTAGATCTACTTGATTCCATTTGCACAAGTTACCTACTTTTGGCATTGGTGATTCTGAAAAATACAGTGTTGAAAACTCTTGTGTCTTTCAGCTTGGTAGGCTTCAAAATCACTGTTAGAAGCAGAAATACCACAGAGGAAAACACATTTCACTTTCATTAGAAAACTCTTTATGAGGTTTAGTAGGCATTTAGTTGCCATCTAAGCTTTGTCCATTAGCAGTGGGACAGGCTGCAGTTGGTTTTTAGGTAATTTACCTCCAGTGACTGAATGTGTATCTCCATTTTCTCAGCCAAGCGCCACAGCTCTTCCATCACATCTGTTCATAGACTGTGAACATCAGCACTTTCTGCAGTGATCATCCTGTGTTTTTGCTTAACCCAGTTCTTTGTTTTGGTATTACACTGCTGTAATTTGTCTCTGCTTCCTAGGTCTCCTTGTGGGAACACTAGACGTGGTTTTGGATTCCAGTGCCAGAGTTGCCCCATACCGGATTCTGCACCAGACTCAGGACTCTCAAGTGTACTGGGCAGTGGCCTGTGGTATGTGACTCCTGTTGGGGACTGGATTTGAGTTATTCTCTTGTCATTTTGGTTCAGATGACTGATGATCCCACGTAAGATTGTCCTGTGACTGCTCAGGACAGTTCCAAGAGCTTCTGATGGTGTAGTGGAAGATAACAAAAATGACAAAACTCAGTGTTGTTTAAACTGTAATTGAGGAACTTGAAGCTCTGCAAAAGCTTCTGTTTCTGCAGATGTTAGGAATTTTCTTTCTTCCAAGATGTACCTTTTATTTGCAAGGTTGTAGTGAGATAGTGCAGAGAATAACACACACTTGTGTTGGTGGGATGATGATTGTTGTGCTGCTGCTCACCAGGAGCATGGCACAAGATGGGAGCATGTAACATTGTTCAAGGTACCAGAGGTACTTTGGGGAACCTCTTGGTCTGGTTTATGTTTTTTTCTATTACTTCTGGCCTGGAATAGATGTCTATATAGATCTGTAAAATGGACTAGAATAGTATTTTTTTAACATCAAGGATCCTTGGCCTCTTTTACTTGTGGAATGTAACTACTGTTTTAGAATATATTATGCAACTGTCTGATGCCTGTTGGTGAACTTTGATTAAAGCTTTAGGTCCTATTAGATGCTTGCTAAAGAGGAAATATCTCCAGACATATTTGTTAGGCCAATTTATTTATAATAAGAACCTTCACTTCTCATTTTGTGGTGGAGACATAAAATCTAATCACGAAGGAATCGTTTGCTAGGCCCACAAAGGCTGATGTCTTGTTTTTCCTCTTCCCACCTTCTCCCCAGGCAACCAACACAATATTCTCCCTTGCAGAGCTATTTAAATTCTGCAGAGGAGAGGTTTAGATGTTGCTGTGTTTCACAGAAATTCAGGTTCCCCTTTGAGGAGGGTGGAGGCAGAGAATTAAGAAAGACAGAAAACAAAATGGCAGGTCACGAGCTGCATAGAAAAAAGGAGAATATTTAGTGCAGATCTGTCATTTTATGGTATCTTGACACTTAATAAGTTATTTTTGTTCAATTTCAGGAATGTTTTTATTGATACCCTTGTATCTCAGTTACTTTTAAGCAATGCAGCATGTAAAAGTGAGATGGGCTGGGTAGCACCCAAATGGAGTTTGATAAATTATTGTACTGCAGCAAACATGCTGTCTTCACCCAAAGTATTTTTCTTTTTCATATCTGGTTCTCATTCTGCTGTCAGAGTACTGGCATTCCTTTAGAGTTATAGAATATATACTGCTCTGTAGTTGAAAAATGCAAATATTTTATTAGCAGTTCTCTTTGTGTAAATACTAGTTGGCAGCAATCTGGTCACACATGCAGCTTCAGCACTTCTGTACTTTGTTCTGATAACCCTCCTTGTAGGAATCACAAACTTTTACTCCTTCATGTATGTCATTCTAATGTTGTTCTTACAAAGATGTCAGCCAGGTCAGGCTTATTTTAGCAATTTGGCTGCTGTCTCTTGGTAAGAGATGCAGCTCATGAAACAAAACAGGACACAGACTTTATTCCACTGCTGTTGTTGCTGAACCTGTGGAGTTTTTTTTTCTCAGTCAAAGTATCCTATAATTGATAATTCTGTGTCCTTAAAATAAACCATTTTGTATTATTCAAAATCATTTATGCTTTAGAAACATTGCCAGATGCTGCAGTAGATGTCAAGTAAATTTATACACAGAGGTAACAGAACAAACGTTTGTTGTCATGCACATTGGGCCATACACACAAATCCAAATTCATATCCCTGCAGTCCTTCCAGACAGGACAGCTCATTTGCTTCTAGTTTTAGTCTCAGATTGGCTGGCATTGCGTTTTTATAGTTTGGTGTCCAACTACAAATATGTGAAGAGGATTTCATGGCTGAAGCTGCCTCCCAGAGAGCTGTTTGTGTCATTTGTTTTTGGTTTTTTCCATCATTAACTGCACAGAGTGGTAAAATGTACTCACAGAGAAACTGAGTGGTGACAGGCATGCTGTTAACATTTTTAGATATCCCCCTGCGTAAGTATGAAACTAGAAGGTAAATTTACTGGAATATGGCAAAGAGAAACTTGAAAATGTCTTTGATTTGCATTTTAAAAGCTTTCCTTTCATCTGCATTTAACAATGTTTTTATCTTGTTAAAAAAACCAGAATTTTTTTATCTCTTCTGCTTTTTTTTTGCTGTCTACAATGTAGTGATGGCTATAAACAGGGAGACAAATATCTGATATAATTAATGGAAATTAAAGCAACTTTTTAAAGAAAAGATTTTTAAATTGGTTTTTGAACTATTGTAGACTGCATGGTTAAAGACAACTAACTGTTGGATAGAAAGTTTGCTGAGAAATTTTTATCTAGAAAAACACAGACATTTTTGACATAAATATTTTGATTGCTTTTTGATTTGTACACTCCCTGCTGACCATTGCCCCTGGGAAATGGAAGCTCTTTGTAGGTGTTAAAAAATTTCTGATGTTCTGAAAGTTGTTCCAGTTTTAAGGTTTTTCTGGTAGTTCATTGATTTTGTTCTAGAATGCTGGTAATTAAAAGAGTGCTTCTGAACAGGAGCATAGGAATGCTTTTTGTCTGGGAAGTAGGCTGTGTTTGGTGTGCATTGGCAAACAGGGTGATCTCTTCTTGGTCATGTGCTGAGTATCCTTGGTGACAATGGAGACATCTTATTAGAAACATAATGTTGGTGTGCATAAAATATCCTTGGCATGTACTCAGTTGGTCTGTGCGATTTATCCTAGTCACTGTTCAGTAATTATTAGTTTCCTGCTGTGAACTTGGAGGAAAAAAGACCTTGTTCTAATTTTTTTTTCTTTGCTCTTGACATCATCTTTCTCCTCTTCAATTAGGATCATCTCGTAAGGAGATCACAAAGCATTGGGAATGGCTGGAGAATAACTTACTGCAGACTCTGTCCATCTTTGACAATGAGGAAGATATCACCACCTTTGTCAAGGGCAAGATACATGTAAGTGATGTGTTTCCCTGAAGGACTTCCAGGTTCTGAGCAAGGACAGGCAGATGGTTGTAAGAATTTTTATCCTTTTCAGTCACACAGAGGCATGAAAGCTTTGTCAGCATGGGGTCGCAGTCAGAGCAAATACTGAACAAATGTGTTTGAAGGGGAAGGGTTAAGAGCAGTAGATCTCAAGGAACAGCCTGCTTAGGATGTTCCTACTAATCCAAATATAATACCTCTTTTAAATCGTTGCCAGTTTCACCTTTGATGCAGGGAGAATGGTTTAACAAGGATTCATCTAGCAACAAATGAAGGAGAGAGAATTCTTGTACTTGCTCTGCCAGTGGTCTGAAAGGCACCTGGATTGTAAAAGAGCTGCACCCCAGCTTCCACTGACTTTGGAGTCAGGTGTTTGCTGGTTTTGCAGTTAAACTTCAGATTCCCAGCCCACAAATCCTCCAGAGCAGAAACTTACAAATGCAGTTCTTTTTTGAACTGCAGGAAGTTGCATCTTCTTCAGTTCTCCACGTTTGTTTTCCACGTGTGTCTGTGGATGATAGAGATTGTGGTCATTTCTTTTTCCTTCTGGCCAGTCAAGATCTGACAGATTGCAGAGTTCTGCCCTTCCTGGCAGATGATCTTCCAGTTGAAGAAGCATGTGTGCAGGTGAAAAGAGACTTCATTTCTCCTGCAGGGTGTTTCTAGTGTTCCCAGGCCAGCCATGAGAAATTCAGTCAAACATTAAACATGAGTGCTTGTGCCATGTGTTCAGGAATGAATCCCAGACTCCCACAGTGACTGCCCTCTCTGCATGTCTTTGCTGTTTCTGTCATGATAGGATAAGTGCTGTGTCCAGTTCCTTTGTGCCTTCTGGATTACTGCTGTGACCCTGTGCTTTGTGCATTATTTCTGTCAGCAGGCACCTTCACTTCTGTTTCTCCTCTCTCCTCCCATGTCCTTTCAGGGCATTATTGCTGAGGAGAACAAGAATGAGCAGCCCCAGAGTGAAGAGGATCCAGGTAAATTCAAAGAGGCTGAACTGAAGATGCGGAAGCAGTTTGGGATGCCCGAGGTGGAGAAGTTGGTCAATTACTATTCCTGCAGCTATTGGAAAGGACGTGTCCCCAGGCAGGGCTGGCTGTACCTCACTGTCAACCACCTGTGTTTCTACTCCTTCCTGCTGGGCAAAGAGGGTGAGTTATGAGCCTACAAGTTGTGTTTCTGTCATTTCCCATGGTCTTTTTGATGCAGTTGATCTTTTGTGTGAACTCATTTTTAAGCTGACAGGTTTTTTTCCTTTTAGGAATCCTTGAGCTCTGTAAATCAGTTCTTACTCTCATAGGCACTTCAGTGCTGTTTAGACTGAATGCCTGAGTAATTTTTTAAAACATTTCTCAAGTTGTACATCTGTTTTGCTCAAACTGGATTACTTTTTACAGGTTAGACTGGGTTAGAGAACCAGGCAGTATTTTCACCTTGATGAGTTTTATCTGGAACACCTGCCAGGACTCAGTATTTACAAAGCCCAAACTCCTGAGTCCAAAGCTAATTTGCTGGAAAGAAAGAATTAAAACTTAAGTAATTGTAGTTGAAAGCATTTATTGGATTCAAGATAGTCCTTTCGGAACTGCATTATTTCTAGTCTAGTTAATCCCAAAGGTTATTTCCAAGTATTTTTGGAGAACCCAGTAAAAGTGTGAAGAAAAGAATTGTCCATGTGTAAGAGGGGGGAAAAAATGCTGCTCCACTGAGAGCTTGCAGGCTGCTTGACCTTTATTTCTGTTTGGTTGTTGTTTTGCCTCAGTTGCAATAATAGTATTTTTTAAATTCTTTTCCTCAGTTACACTGGTGATCCAGTGGGTGGATGTAACCCAACTAGAAAAAAATGCTACATTGCTGTTCCCTGAGTGCATTAAAGTAAGCACAAGGGACAGTGAACTCTATTTTTCCATGTTTCTCAACATCAATGAGACGTTCAAGCTGATGGAGCAGTTGGCCAACATCGCGATGCGGCAGCTACTGGATAATGAGAGCTTCCTACAGGACAAGTCTCTCCCAAAGCCCAGGAGGCCTCTTAAGAACATCTCTGCATTAAAAAGGTATTATGTTCCCAGCAGTGAGAAAAGAAGACAGGTAGTAGGGGATTGTAAAAATAAATCTGCATTATTTTGTAATAATAGTAGCAGCCCAAGGTGCTACTGGGGTTTTCTTACTCTAGGGGCTGCATCACTTACTTCAGTCATTAGCCTTCTGCTTGTTCTCTTTTCCCCCATCCCAAATTGGACTTGAATTCACACACATCCTCATGTCTTTCTCATGCATGGCTAGATATTGTCAGAAGGAATTCTCAACTATTCATATTCATATGTAAAAAAAAAAAGTGAAGGAAGAAAATTACACGAACCCCTTTGTCTGAAGTTAAAGATCTATAAAAATAAACAGATTTTTATTGTAATAAATCCTCCCACTTGGGACTGTTCTCTGCAGTTTCAGGATCTGATGCAACATTTCAGTTTTGCAGATGCACTTGCATATTTTATCTTGTATTGCAGGACATACCTTGTCAGGGAGGCATGTCTGAAGGCTGAAAGAGGAGTCAGAGGAGGGGTGGCATCTCAGTTAGAGAAAGGAATACTAAGAATACACAGCACAGTCTGAAGGTTGTGATTGGAATAAACATTTGACATTAGTGTTTGAGTGGGTTTTTCAAGTGAGTAAGAAAGCTTCAGGATACAACCCTTTACTTTTCCCCAGAGACCTGGATGCTCGAGCCAAAAATGAGTGCTACCGTGCCACTTTCCGGCTGCCCAAGGATGAGTGCCTGGATGGACATACAGACTGCACCTTGTGGACACCATTCAATAAGATGCATATTCCTGGCCAGATGTTTGTTTCCAACAATTACATCTGTTTTGCCAGCAGGGCAGAGGAGGCCTGTCATCTCATCATTCCTCTCAGGGAGGTGGGGATTTCTTAGCTGTATGTTAAGACTACAGGCCTCTCTTCTCTTTCGTGTCCTTCTGTCTTTTGTGCTGTGCTTTTTGGATAATGGAAAACATGCAAGATCCAAATGGCTCTTGTCTTTGTCTTCTAGGTGACAATAGTTGAGAAAGCAGATAGTTCCAGTGTCTTGCCCAGCCCTCTGTCCATCAGCACTAAAAGTAAAATGACCTTCTTCTTCGCCAATCTGAAAGACAGGGATTTCTTGGTACAGAGGATCTCTGACTTCCTGCAGAGAACACCATCCAAGAAACCCTGTGGCATCGACAGGGAATGGAAGTGGAATGCGGCTGATCCCAGCAGTGAGGTAAAGAAATAGAGAATGGGAGAAATAGAAATGGGAGAAACTTTATCATAGCAATGTGCCTTACAGTGTGTCTGCAGTCCTTGTCACCGGCAGTGCTGTCTCTGTTAGGCCATGAGCAGAGGGAGGGAGTGTGAGCTCAGACATTTTCTGTTCTCTTGCCCAGGAGGTTCCAGAGCTGCCTTCCAGCAGCCCCCTGGCTGTCAGCCCCACGTCTGCTCTCAGCCATCGACCCGTCAGCTTCTGTGCTGGGCAAGTGCCAACAGCCTCACAGGGACTGCTCAAACTCTTCAGGAGGAATTCTGAGGAGCTCTCTGGACCCAAAGGGGTAAATATGATTTTTATGTAAAGCAATTAACTTTAAGTAATTTGCAGTAGGTTGCTAATTTCCTGGAAATGCATTTTATCACTGCAGCGTGTGTCACACTGGTACTGCTGCATAGAAGTAACTTGACTGTCAGCTTGCACTGCTTGTACTGACATACCTCAGATATTTGACCAGAAGCTGAGAAATGAGTGTTGCCAGTGTTCTGGGATATGAAATCATGGCTGTGAAGAAAAACTTTTCTTCAGAGCAAGAAAGCAGGAAAATTTTTCTCAGCTTGCTAGTTAGTCATTGTGATCCATGGTTCTGCTTGCATTTATGTGGAGATTTGCAAAGTGTAAGGACCTTGCAAATGGTCCTTATGTGGAGAGTTGCAGGTTGTAAGGACTTGACTTTAAGCAAGGTCATAACTGATTCAGAACAGGGTAGATTAGTATATACACTCTTTTCTTCAGCAGAAGTGAAGTGCAGGCCTGAGTATACCCAGAAATCACCCGTCATACAAACATAAAAATGCAATAATCTCCTAAAATAGCCATATTTGTTCCTGTGAAGGCAAAGGAGAAGATGAAAGAAGAGTCTTGGAACATTCATTTCTTTGAATATGGGCGAGGGATGTGTATGTACCGCACTGCCAAGACGAGGGAGCTGGTACAGAAAGGAATCCCAGAGAACCTCCGTGGAGAGCTGTGGCTCCTTTTCTCAGGTAGGATATTGTGCTGCATATTTTGACAGCAAGAATAAGCTTTGTGCACATCTCAAAGGAGCAGGTAGCTCATTTCAGAAGAAATCAATGCCAGGTTAATTCCATCTGAGTGATACTTTGTGGTGCCTTTCTTTATTATCCTAGTAGCTGTTTGACCTCTTCTGTCTGTGTTTCAATGTTGGGACCTAAACTCATAACATGATTTAGCAATGAGTTTGTTGCTATATTTTCACATCTATTTGTAGTTCATGAGTTCATGCAGTGTTTCTTGGCTCCCTCATCTCTGAAACTGGGAATAAAATCTGTATTTCAAAGCATCAAAGGTAAAGCAATGGTTGCTTGTCATTTCAGGGGCTTGGAATGAGATGGTGACTCATCCTGGTTACTACGCAGATCTTGTGGAAAAGTCAATGGGAAGGTATAATCTTGCTACAGAGGAAATTGAGAGAGATCTGCACCGCTCTATGCCAGAACATCCTGCCTTCCAAAACGAATTGGGGATTGCTGCCCTTCGGAGAGTCTTAACTGCTTATGCATTCAGAAATCCAACAATTGGGTACTGTCAGGTAGGAAAGAAGTCTTAGACATGTTAGTCTTACACAGTGACCATAATTGATTTGGATTTTTCTGCAGTTTTTTGTTCCGTTTCAAGCTTTTCCTTCATGCTGTCTATGTAGTAGTGAGAAAGTAGGAAAGAAGTTGTGCTGCATCATCTCTTAAATATCCTTTGAAGACAGTATTTAATAGACTTTTCACAGTGCTGTCAGGTGTAGTGTCATAGTCTTTAACAGTGATCCTGCCAGAGCTTTCCATAGTTCAACAAAACCATCTTCTGGTTTCATTAAAAGAAGCAATTAAATCACATAAGTGATGTTGCACATGGACAGTCTGTGGAAAATGAAGCCATTTTCTGGTTTGTGAAACAACTTGGTGGAAATTCAGGTTAATTTTGTGTGTTGCTGGGATGTTCCAGATTCTCATTATGTTGTTCTTTTATGGCCAAATTATTTGACTTTGAAAATAATTCTTGTTCATGTTGTTTACTGAAAGTGTGTGACTAAAGGTCATCAAATTAATTGCTTTCTCGTGAACTGAGGAACTGAAAGCAGGAAGAAAAATTGGCTTAAGGTCATCTATTGACTCACATACCAAATATTCACAGAATTCACAGAATTCACAGAATTACTGGGTTGGAAGAGCCCTTGAGATCATCAATTCCAACCCATGCCCTAACACCTCAATGAGACCACGGCATCAAGTGCCACATCCTGTCTTTTTTTAAACACATCCAGGGATGGTAACTCCACCACCTCCCTGGGCAGACCATTGCAGCACTTGATCACTCTTTCCATGAAACACTTTTTCCTAATACCCAACCTGTATCTCCCCTGGCACAGCTTGAGACTGTGTCCTCTCATTCTGTTGATTGCTACCTGGTGAAAGATGTATCAGAGATACTAGAAGCTTCTCTTCCGGTAGAAGCTGGAAATAGATGTGAATCTTTAGTTTCCTGTATTCATGCTTTTAAAGTTTAGCTGGTCTGTAATAACAGAGCTTTCATGAGGACCTCCATGTTTTTCCCTGTACCTGTGTGTTTGCTGTGCTGGCTCCTAGGCCATGAACATTGTCACCTCAGTGCTGCTGCTGTACTGCAATGAGGAAGAGGCTTTCTGGCTCCTGGTGGCTTTGTGCGAGCGGATGTTGCCAGATTACTACAATACAAGAGTCGTGGGTGAGTCCTTGTCAGATTCCTGCTGCAGTGTGGATTTGCAGCTGCACCAGCATCTCCCAGGAGCATTTTGTTTTTCAGAGTTAATTAAATGTGATGTGTTTTAAGATAATGAAACTCAACTCTGTTGTTTTTAAAGTGGCAGGGGTGTGATGGAGACATAGGAAGAGACACTGTAGGCCTCCAAGATAGTACTTCTACCTTGTAGTAACATGGAAGATGAAGTCACCAAAAATTGGTATCAGGAGGGATCATTAGCAGTAAGGAGGAATATCTAGAAGAGCATTACTGAATTTTAGTTTTCCCAATCAGGACATGTTAAATCTGTGGAACAGGCTCTCAGGGAAGATTAGTGGAAGCACCACTTTGTGGGCTTTTAAAGTTGATTTGTATAAAAGACTATAGCCTGGTGTAAATACCATAACATCAGTAATCCTCCACCCCTCCATTCAAGGCAAATGCACAAATGAATGAGAGGTTCTGTGTTGAGACATTGTGTCTGCATGTTCTGCAGTGTAGGAATAGTCTCATTGGTTTTACTGAGAACAGGGAAAAAAATTAATGTCTTAGTTTTAGTTATGATGTTCAGAGGCTTATATGAAATTTAGTGAACTCATACAGTTCTGTTTAACAATTGCTTAGCTTGGTACATGACACCACTATTTTGAGTTCTACCATTGTTTCTTTTCTATTTCAGGTGCATTGGTGGACCAAGGCATCTTTGAAGAACTTACACGAGAGTATCTTCCACAGCTGTCAGAAAAGATGCAGGACCTGGGGGTGATCTCCACCATATCCCTTTCCTGGTTTCTCACTCTCTTCCTGAGTGTGATGCCCTTTGAGAGTGCCGTGGTCGTTGCTGACTGTTTCTTCTATGAGGGAATCAAGTTTATCCTGCAGGTGTCATTGGCCATACTTGATGCCAACATGGAGAAGTTGCTACAGTGCTGTGATGAAGGTGAAGCCATGACTATTTTGGGCAGGTACCATTCATTGTTCTTGTTTATAACAGAATAGTAACAGTGGCCTTTGAATCATCATCTCTTTCTACCTGATAGCAGGTCACAGATAACACTCTAAGATGAAACTTGTGCTCCAGAGGTTTGCTATTGCTTTCTGGAACAGCTGAAATTAATTGTTGGCTTAGTTATGGAGGAATCACATACTTCTGGAGCTGTTTTGTAGCATAATGAATTCCTGCATCTCAATTTGAATTTGAATCTTAAAGGTTGTTTATTTGAAGTTTGCATATTAATTCTGCTTTACTACTTAGAGCAGATTCTGGCAGGAGTCACCTTCTAGAAACTTAAAACATTATCAAGCAGATAGCTCCCAAGTCTAGTAAATGTAAGATTTTCTTGTTTGAAATGGGAATCTCTTCTATATGCAGCAGGATCTTCAGCATATGACTAGAATCCTACTTCTGAAAGAGCAAATACCCCCAAAATAGGGTGAAAATCAACTTTACTCCAGGTACATTGAGGGTAGCATTGCAGATTAGATGGGAATAATTAAATTCTCCTTCATGTTTAGATTAGTGATAAAAAGAAGTTGAGAGTAATACACGTAGGGTATGTATTCTTTTTCTGGACACTAATCCTGGAATCTTGCATCTTTTCTCATTTTTGTCCACAGATACCTGGACAATGTAGTTAACAGACAGAGTGTCTCTCCCCCTATTCCACACTTGCACGCACTGTTGACCAGTGGAGATGACCCCCCACTTGAAGTTGACATCTTTGAACTCATCAAAACTTCATATGAGGTAAAGTTCTGCCTTGGTTTTTGCCCAGGAGATTTCTTCTCGACTAACACCACATTTTATACTTTGTGCAGCCAAAATCTGAGCAATGTTCATAGATTGAGATGCTTAAGGAGTACAGGCTGAAACCATTGTTCCACCTGCTTGGTATGAGTAGAACCTGACACTGTTGGCTATTGCAGATTACAAAGAGTCTGCCCAACATTAGAGGGACTAAAACGTAGACTGCAGATAAGGAAGAAGTTATGAACTAAGTATTTTTCTTCCTGCTTTGTCAAAAAAGTCTCCATTATTACTTCTATTTGAGGATTGTCAGTGCTAGGAAGTTAAGGAGGGAAATTCAGAGTTAAAATTGTGAAGTACTCTGCAGAAACATGGAAGAATCCCAGTTCACATGAACAGGAATCCTCTTCTGTGAACCACATTATAGTAATAGGAAGGTGGCCCCAGAATGGTGCCAATGCTGTTAAAATATCTCTGCACTGATAGAGGTGTTCCTCACAATTCATGCTGAGAACAAGCTCATAACAAATGTGATTCTGAATGAGTGAAAGAATTGATGTTTGGCAGTTCTCTGCTATTCACTGCTAAGTGTGGGATCATTTCCCTCCTCATCTCATTTTTCACTCCATCCCCTTCTGGCTGTTTACAGTCAGCTATCATTTTCCTGGGTGTTCTGTTTGCTTCTTCAGATCTGCCATCTCTGTTTGTTCTTGGTTTCTTTTTATAAAAGAGTGTCACTGAATTAATATTACTTGTCTGACCTAGTCCATAGAAAAGCTTCTTGACTGTGGTGTTTCTGTGGAGTCTCATGGGGTCCTAGAGTTAAAAATGACAGTGCTGGAAGGAATGACAACCTGTCTGTTCTCTTATCTCTGCCACAGTACAGGACTTAAATTTCTGTCAGTCCTGACAGATCTTTTTTTAGCTTTTCTGTAGAGACCTCTGATGTTGGATTTCTCATGAACTCTGAATTACTTCTCTTGCAGGACAGAAGTGAATAGGGAATAGAGCTCAAGTTTTTTTCTAATCTTGCTGCTGGTAAAAGGCTTCTAGTGGGTTTAGGTCATCTCTGAGGGGATAGTATACTTGTTAAAGAATGTGTAATTGAAGGTGGGTTGTTATCTCTTCAGGAGATGATGTTGACCTGATCTGCTTCTTTTCTTGTAGAAATTTGGCAATCTGAAGGCAGATGACATTGAACAAATGCGTTTCAAACAAAGGCTGAAAGTGATCCAGTCTCTGGAGGATACAGCCAAGAAGAGTGTGGTATGTGGCTCCCAGACTGAATTATACATTCATGGCAGGTGTTTTGCTGTGAGCATTGAGAAACTCTGTGCTGTAGCAGACCAAGTTTTAAGTGACTGAGAAAATGATTGAATGAGATGTTTGGCATGGAGGGAGATAAAAAGCACCTGTAGGCTTTGACATATCCTCCCATGCCTAGTGCTGTCTGTTTAACTGCTTGCCTGGAATCTTTGAGAAAAGCTGGCTAGCAGATACAGTAGTTTCACGAATACAAGCCGCACGGATTATAAGCCGCACCCCCGGTGCCTCGACAATGTTGCTGTCTTTGTCAATAGATAAGCCGCACCCCGAATATTAGCCGCACTTTCGTTCGTCACGAGAATCCGTGCGCAGCTTTCACAAATTGGCCAATTAGTAACAGGATCGCGGCATAGCGGGCTTTACTGGCTCGGGGCGGGGCCAGGCAGGCTCGGCCCGCTCATGGTTGCCGACGGGGCCGGGTGGCCCAGCTCAGCGCCACGGCTCGGCGGGGCTGGCCGGGTGGTGCTGCCGCCGCCGCCGGGCTCGCTGGCCCCCCTCTCCCGTCAGCACCGCCGCCGCGTTTCCTCGCCCTGGCCGGCACTGCAGGCCCCCGCACCGCCGGGCTCCCCCACGCTGCTGGCCCCGATTATGCTGGGCTTCCCCCGCTGCCAGGCAGCCCCACCCGCCGGCCTTCCTGCTTCTGCCATGCTCCCCTGCACTGCTAGCCCCAGTTCTCCCGGGCTCCCCCGCCCTGCTGGCTCAGGCTCTGCCGCCCGCCCCCGACACTGCTGGCCCCGCCTCTGCCAGGCTTTCCCACCTCTGCCGGGGCCGGCCGGGCTCCAGCTTGGCTTGGGGCTGCCGCGGGCTCTCACTTCCGTGTTGGCAGCTTTTAGAATTTTGTTAATAGATTAGCCGCCCCGGAATATTAGCCGCACTTCCGGGTTTCCACCAAAATTTTGGTCAAATTGGTGCGGCTTGTATTCGTGAAATTACTGTAATTATTTTACTGCCATTCAGAGAGTTGATTAGGGAATTTTACTGAAGGGTTCATGGCCAAAGGGGAGTGTCCATATTTATTACCATTATCTCCCATTTCCTAGGTATTTCACGGTGTTTATTTCACTGTTTTTCTTTAATGCATCCAAGTCAAACATCTGAAGATAAAAACAAGGGGCAGGGGTGACAATCTGCTCAGCCAGGTCTGCACAAACAGGAAATAAGCACAGTAAACTACTGAAAATGTCAGCAGTTTCTGCTTGACTGCAAACTGCCTTCCTGATTGGTTTCCAGGGGCATTAGAATAGTGATGTTTTTCTTCCCATTCTATGTGATATCTCCTTGTACTTGTTTCCTTCTGTTCTGTGTTACACAGATTTTTCAGTGAGTTGTATTTGATTTTTCTACTTTTGAAATAAATTGTTCGCTTTGTTTTATCTGTAACTACAGGTCCGAGCTGTGTCTGGTGACATTGGTTTTTCTATGGAAGAACTAGAAGAGCTGTATGTAGTGTTCAAGGTAAGAAGCCTTCCTTGGGAGTGAGGAGGAAATGTTGTCACACACAGTACAAATAACAAAGTAAGTTGAAAGGGAAGCAACGACTTTGCTTTAATTCTGAATGTGACCTATCAGAAACTGATGTGGCATTCTGTTACATATGGTGCCAGTAGGACTGGCCCTGTTACTACCTGATTAATTATTTTTCATTTTTTTCTCCCAAAGGTCGCCAAACTGCATTCACAGTATTTGAATGATACTCATAAAGAAACTGTAGAGTCAATGGAAGAGAATGTAACATAGCCCTGAGAATGGGGAGCTAGGATTGACTGTATCTCAGTTTTTATTCTCAAGTTTCCCATTGACCTCATCTGTAATTGTAACAAGATTACTTAAGGGCTTTGCCTCTATTTGTCAGTATATATATTTTTGTAAGAATGGTATTACCCAACTGCATTTACCAAAGTTGGTTGTGCTCTGTTGTGGACTCAGAAAGAGAGGCTTAGTTCTAAAACCTGCATGTTCCTGTTGCATGTTATTTTGTAGTGAAGTAAGACTAGGAATCACAAGGCAGATAATGTGTTTCCTGAAATGTCTCCTTTGATTCCTCAATGCTGTTGTTGAGCTGTGACAGTCTCCACTCCTGTGGAGCAGCATAATCTGCCCTGTTAATCCTTTCCCTGCAAAGGCCAAGTACCTGATGAGCTGTTACTGGGGAAACAACCGTGCGGCCGCTGCCCGCCGCGACCAGAGCCTGCCCTACCTGGAGCAGTACCGCATAGACATGGAGCAGTTCACAGAGCTGTTCATCAGCCTCACCCCCTGGGCCTGTGGGGCACACACCCCTGTGCTGGCAGCGCGGCTCTTCCGCCTCCTGGACGAGAACAGGGATTCTCTTATCAACTTCAAGGAGTTCGTGACAGGAATGAGTAAGTGGTGTTTTTGGAGAAAGTGGAATGCTGCAGAAAATGCATCTGTCCTTTTGCAAGAAGAGAACTAAAAGGAGATAATGGTGTGTTCACTGTCATTAGGGTGGAGGGTGGCAGGAATCCTCAGGCTGGACAAAATACACCAGTTTGGTGTGGATTTCATTATTGATTCTACACGGGACTTTGAGCAGTAATTGTATGAGTTCATTCTGGTTTGAACCTGTGAGCAGAGGGTAATTCTTTATCATTAAAGTGCTTTTTTCTTAACCTTTTTTTTTTTCTTTCCAGGTGGGATGTACCATGGCGACCTCACTGAAAAACTCAAAGTACTCTACAAACTGCACCTGCCTCCTGGTGAGTGACTGCTTCTGTGCACTGCTGCTATTGAACATGGGCTGCTCTGACATCAGTTGACATGGGGTGCCTCAGGAGTTTTGCTAATGAAGTGGGTCATACTGCTGTTCAATTAGAGATTTTAACGTTTGCTTCTCTGTGAATACAGCTCTGAATCCAGAGGAGACAGAGTCAGCTTTGGAAGCCACAAGTTATTTCACAGAGGATGTGACAACAGAAGGTAATTCAACACTGCTGGCTCTACCTCTCAGTTAGGCAGGAGTTGCAGCATAGATCCATGTGCTCTGAACGGTGATTTTGTGCGAGGCATGGTCTCGTGCTGGCAGTGTTAGGATTGCCAGTGTGTTTGAGTTCACTGTCTCTATTGCATGATGGGGAAGAAGTTTGGAGCTGAAACTCCTCAGTGCCCATTCCATGCAGGGTACAGCATGCTCTGAAGCATGGGCACAGACTGCTGAGGAGGAGCTGTGTGCTTTCACCAGCCCCTGTCTCCCACCATGATTTAGGTTTTTCTTGCAAGTCTCATTGTCTTTCTTCTTGTTTTTGTTTCCTTCTCTGTATCTGTCCACGTCTGACCTTTTCTTCTGTTTTATCTGGGATATTGTCCCCTCAACCCTTTTTTCCGCTGCTCAAGTATCTCCTTTTGTCTCAGAGCTGGATATCTGCCTGCACTGTGAGTCTCAAGGTCAGTCCATGGATTATGTGCATGCATTGAGCATGGCTGTGGTGCTCATACCACCTGCCAGCCCAGTGAGCTGATGTGAATACTCTGAAATTATTGTTGCTGCTCCTTGCTTGTGATGTTCTCACTGTTAATAAAGTGCTATAAGTAATGAAATATCTTTCAGTGTATTCTACCTATTGAGATTCAGCCTTGGTCAAAATAGGTTTTGTCTGGCTTCTTTTACTGGAATTCATTTCATCCTAGAAAACTGGTGGTCAAAAAGATGCTCAGAAAGTGGAGGTGGGGCAGGGGGTGTTAGGCTTGCTGGCCTGGGTAGGTGATGCCTATTCCACAGTCTTCCAGTTTAAAGGAATTAGGTTGCATGCCACTGAATTGCTGAACTGTTGGTAGACTAGTTTACTGCATTTCTTAAAATACATTTGGGATTGTCAGATAGGAGGTCAGAGTATGTCAATCATGCTAACCATTTACCAAAATACAATGATGCCCAAAAAAATCTGAGTAACTACAAGAGGTAATTGTGCAGTTTGATGCTAGGTGGCTGATTTAACAGTCTGAGCTGAACCAAGACTTCCTATTTGCTCTAGTGACAATGTAGGGAACTAGAAGTAAAGTTCATGAAGTTAGACTGCAAATTGCTCCCAAAATGTCAGTTCAGGCAGGGAATAATGAGGAGTAGGCATTAGTCACATGTGTGCTCAGTAGTGGTTTGGGCTTTTTCCATTCATTATCTTGCTTTGGACGACTGAGCATCCTTGTCTTTAAGCCATCACACTGCTTTTCTATTTTTCATATCTGTGTTTTCATGGTTTCTTTTAAGACCTCTGCCCTCTACCTCAGCTCTTCAACCCACTTTTTGAGTGTTTCTCTTTGTTCAGCTCATTCCATCAGCCTCATGCTTCCATCCTGTTCTGTTCACTCCTCTAACCACAATATGGGAGTGTGAGATCTAACTCCTATTAAATGTACTCTTGTAAAATTTAAATTTGTATATTGAGTTGTCTTAAGTTCTTTGTGTGTTGTATTACAGAAAATCAGCTATTAATTATTTTATAATTCCATAATTCTTTAGAAACCCAAGAAGATAAAGGAAGGAGAAATGAGAATGGTCCAGACAAAGGTAATTTCATCATCAATAGACCACATTCTAATCTCGTCTCTCTCATATTATGACCTGTTCATTGTCTCATGCTGATCAAGGAGACCTTGCAAAACGTTCCTTGTGGACAGAGGTAAAGCAGGAGGTGAGCTGGGAAATAAGCATCCCTTATGCTTTACTGCTCCAACTCTTTTACATACCAAGATCACAGCATTTGTAAATCATGTTGGCTAATTGTCAACTCACACAATTCTTCTGTGATAAGTCAGGCTGATGCAACACTGTTAAATTTTTTGCTCTACTGAGCTGCATCAGATAAACCAGCAGAAAACAATGCAGACTTCCTGGTAGATGCTTTCCTGGGCTGTCAATAACACCTTCAAGCCTGGCTTTTGTTGGTTCAGCATTCACTTTTTAAGCCTGAAACCATAAACCACCTGACTAGTGGCTTATTCTTGCTTTGCAGAGGAGAAAGGTACCAGTCCACAGGACTACAGATACTACCTAAGAATGTGGGCCAAGGAAAAAGAGAACAAGAAAGAAACCATTAAAGATCTCCCCAAAATGAGCCAGGTAAGAAAGTAGCATGAAGATTTCCAGTTCAATCATTGACAGGTTAGTGGAATTCTGCAGTATGTGCAGCCATTGTGCCAGTATGTTCAGTCCTTGCCCACAGCTTTCCCTGTGGTTCTGGTCTGGTGAGCTTTAGAACCTCTAATTCCACACATTTCTGTTGAATTCTGCAGTGGATATGGACAAACTGCTTTGTATGGATAAATTGCTTTGTATCAACCAATCAAATGTAATGGATTCACTCTGCCTCACAGACCAGTTTTTCCTATAAGAACTGCACTGATGTTTCAAATACGCAATCACAGAAACTTGTTCGGCTTTTTTGGTTTTACATTGCTTCAAATTACAGCTGCTTGGTGGAGAGTGAAGAATGTGGTTACAGAAGAGAGAGTCAGATGACTGGTGTGGTCTTTTCTGTCTCTAATTTTCTTGATGGGTGCCACTTAAACCAGTTCAGAAATGCTTAGAAGCTGACCCAGAAGAGTAGCAGAATAGAACTTCATGTTTTCTTAGCATTAGTGAATACATGGCTACTCTGTTCCATCTGTTAGTAGAAAACTCACCACTATTAAGTTGCCAGCTGTGTCTCAATTTAGCCACAACAGAGAGGGGGGAGTTTGTCTGTGTCAGACTGTTCTGAATCAGTGCAGTAAGTTGCCCACTTGGTGGGGAGGCAAATAAGCAGTGAGTCATTTGAGATGGTTCCTGTTGCTTCATCTGTCACTGACAACTTTTTTCAGCTTGATACATGATTATTTGGTCTTTGTCTTTTAAAGGAACAGTTCATAGAGTTGTGCAAGACCCTTTACAACATGTTCAGTGAGGACCCCGTGGAGCAGGAGCTGTACCATGCCATCGCCACTGTGGCCAGTCTTCTGCTGCGGATTGGGGAAGTTGGAAAAAAATTCTCCAACAGGCCCACAAGGAAGTCTGAGGAGTGCAAAGCAAACAACACTCAAGATCCTGTGAGTGAAGAGGAGTCACCAACATCTGAACAGAGTCAGAATTCAGCAGTGGAACAGCAGCCCCAAGCTGAACATGAGGACAAAGCCAGCACGGATGCTCAGCCTGAAAAAACACAGCAGGAAAACCAAACTCTAGGAGATGGGTCAGGGGAAGGACAAAGCTCTCCTTTACAGCTGCTATCAGATGATGAAACCAAAGATGATATGTCCATGTCTTCCTACTCCATGGTCAGCACGGGCTCCCTGCAGTGTGAAGACATCGCGGACGACACGGTGCTGGTCGGCTGTGAGGGCAGCAGTGCAGCTGCCAGGTATGGCAGCACCATTGACACTGACTGGTCCATCTCCTTCGAGCAGATCTTGGCCTCCATGCTGACAGAATCAGCCCTTGTAAACTACTTTGAGAAAAAAGTCAACATTCTCCAAAAGATAAAGGATCAGAAGAAGGTAGAGAGGCAGTTCAGTTCATCCAGTGACTATGAACTTTCCTCTGTGTCAGGGTGAACTCAAGAAAGCAGGAGTTGTCTTTGGGAGATAAAACAGGAAGATAGTGTGGCAGATGGCAGGATGGTTTGGTATTTTCTGTTTGGGGTTTTTTTTGTTTATTCAGAGACCAGTAACTACACAATTACAATAGAATCCAATTGATAAGGGGCTCCTGACAGTGACTGTGTAGGTGTTTCTTTGGCTACTCTGACTGAGAGAATTAGATTTACATTCTTGAGAGCCATTAGAACCTAATAGCCCCTGACATATAGAATTACCACCATAAATTATGCATGTCTGCCTTTTGCTGTCTTTTATTTCAATGAAGTTTTATTTCAGACAGTAACTGCTCCTTGCCTGCCCTTGTTTGCTGTAGGTTCCTGGGTAACTTGCCCAGCAGATGCAGCCTGGCTTGAAACCATGCTCACCTCTGGCTGCTAGTCTGAGAGCTAGTGCAGTGTAGTCAAGTGCTGTAGGACTCTGACCTATAAATAATCTTGTACGTTCTTGTAAGCTGTTCTGTGACTCAGCAGCTATAAAGCAAATGTGCCCCACTGCTCCCAGCCCCCTAAGATCTAAACACAGGCACTGCTCAGACCTGAAGGTTTCTTTCACATGTGATTTGACATTTTCATAGTGTACGATCACTTGCTTTCTCCTTCAGAATTCAGGAATTTTTTGGCAGACCTGATTTTCTATCATTTGCTTTTCTATTCCTTTGAAAGCCATTGGTTTTAATTTGTCTGGGAAGCCACAAGCTCCTTGACTTCAGTGCAGAAGTGATACTGAGTCAGTCAGTAGACCCATGATGGTTATAATGGAGGAGTAACTTCCTAAAATAGAAGTCAGTGAATCAGCCTCAGCATTCCAGGGCAATGGCACACTGGTTTGCTGGACTTTCCCTGTCGGTACACTCACTATTTAGTGCTGATTCCCTGTTTATCCTAGCTAGTGATGGGTCCAGTTTTTAGGAGGACCCTTGACAGTACTCTGATCAGTCAGCCCTCACAAATGCTTGGGGCAGGAAGTTGTGCAGGAGCACTGTGCCACCCGCTGTTGCTCAGTGTCCTTTCTCAAGAGTTGAGCAGTGGACATGCTCTTAGAAACTACTGCACATCCAAGGGCATTTGTACCTAAAGGGGAAAAATTCAGAGCAACGTGGCTCTGCCATCAGCCCCTTATGGGAACCTGCAATACCAGAGCTCATTCCAGTTAGAGACAAAATGACTGGGAGACTGAGTGAATGGTCTTTTAAATCAATTAAAACCAGAGGAAACTATGAGTTGTCCTTCTGGTAGCAGGGTGTGTTCTCCAAGGGAGGAGAAGTAATGCAGTTCCTACAGATAAACTCATCTCAGCACGGAGGCAGTGGCCTTGCAGGGGCAGGGCAAGAGACACTGCTGCTCAGCCAGAGCAGACCCTGCACTGAAGGCAAGGTTTGATCCAGCTTTTGGCTGGCACTCGGGATCTAAAGGTAGGAAGGACACATGTGGATGTTCCCATTTAACACTACTTGGTGTGCTACTCAGTGTTAATTCATCCTTGTGACATTTTTGGTCTCTATTCACAGCTGGTACATACTTCTTATTTCTCTGCCTCCTCTGTCCTGTATCACTGGAGAGCAGCCATTAGTAAAACTGCTTTTACTAATTATTCAGTAATTTATTGTAATTTTTTAAAGTACAAATAATACATGTGATTTTACACTGTCTGTCTTACTTGTCATGTATTCAATAAATGAATCAGAATCCTATAGGCTGATTGACTGTCTTTTTTCTCTCTGAGCTCATGGAATATTGCTGGTGCTTTACCCATTTAGGAGAAAGAATGTGTCACCAAAACTGTGGGAAAAATAAAAGCCTTCCAACAACATTTTTGTGTTAGAGAATTGAGGCATGATTTTATTCTGTCCGGGATGTGCAACAGAAAAAATTTCAGCCACACATAGCCCGGGTGTGCAGAGAAAATCATTCTATGACACATTGCTCTTTACTAGATTTCTAGATTTTTTCAGATACTTAAACAATCAAAATCCATAGAAATTCGTTGGTTCAATGTTCATTGGTCCCAAGTTACACGGTTCTTAGTATTTGGTTTCTTATTGGTTAAGGTTTTCTTTACCTGCGATGCTAATGTGGTCTCATTCCTTGGTTCTCTTACCGTTCTTTTCCCGAGTAGGTGTTGATGACCGTGCCGGGGCTGATGCTTGGAGTTGATGGTCATGAATGGTCCTTATCTTTTGTGTACTCTGGGCTATTCCCACTCTGCTGAGGTGCTAAGCTCATCACGCCTTGAGTGATGAAACAATCATTTAAAAGAAACTTAAAACTCCCTTCCCCCGGGGCAAAGGCAGAGGAAATCCCGACTAAAGTTTTATTTAAAAAATTAAACTTGGTATATTTTACAACCAGTGGACTTGGTGTGACTGCACTCTGCTTTCCTTCCTTTTTCCTTTCATTTTTTCTTGGTTTTTTATATTTTCTCTTGTGTTTTTTTTCTTTTTCCTTTACTTTTTTTCTTTCTTTTCTTTCTCCTTTCCCCCTCCTTTCTTTCCCTCTCTTTTTTTCCTTTCCCCCCTCTCTTCCCCCTTTTCCTTATTACTCTGTAGATTTACTTTTTACCTAACACCAACCCCTCTCCGTGTCGGTGCAGACCCGCCGGGCCCTGCGGAGCTGAGCCGGGCTCTGCCCCCGTGGAGCGCTCCGGCCGTGAGCTGATGAGCTCGGTTTGGGACAGGGGAGAGCCCGTCCCGGTCCCGGTGTCCGTGCGCGGTGAGGTGTCGCTGCCCAGTGTCACTGCTCGGTGTCACTGCCCGGTGTCACTGCCCGGTGTCGCTGTCGCTGCCCAGTGTCCGTTCCCGGTGTCCGTGCCCGGTGTCGTTCCCCGATGTCTTATGCTGGTGTCACTACCCGGTGCCCGTGCCCGTTCCCGGTGTTCGTGCCGGTGTCACTGCCCGGTCCCGGTGCCCCTTCCCAGTGTCCGTGCCCGGTGTCCGTTCCCCGTGTCCGTGCCCGGTGCCCGTTCCCTGTGTCCGTGCCTGTTACCTGTGCCCGTGCCCGGTGCCGGTTCCCGGTGCCCGTGCCCCGTGTCCATTCCCGGTGCCCGTTCCCGATGTCAGTTCCCGGTATCAGTTCCCGGTGCCCGTGCCCCGTGTCCATTCCCAGTGCCCGTTCCCTGTGTCAGTTCCCGGTGTCCGTGCCCCGTGTCCATTCCCGGTGCCCGTTCCCTGTGTCAGTTCCCGGTGTCCGTGCCCTGTGCCCGTTCCCGGTGCCCGTTCCCGATGTCAGTTCCCGGTATCAGTTCCCGGTGTCCGTGCCCTGTGCCCGTTCCCGGTGCCCGTTCCCGGTGTCCATTCCCGGTGCCCGTTCCCGATGTCAGTTCCCAGTATCAGTTCCCGGCGCCCGTGCCCGGTGCCGGTTCCCGGTGTCCGTGTCCGTGCCCGTTCCCGGTGCCCGTGCCCTGTGCCCGTTCCCGGTATCCGTTCCCGGTGTCAGTTCCCGGTGCCCGTGCCCTGTGCCCGTTCCCGGTGCCCGTGTCCGTGCCCGTTCCCGGTATCAGTTCCCGGTATCAGTTCCCGGTGTCCGTGTTCGTGCCCGTTCCCGGTATCAGTTCCCGGTGCCCGTTCCCGGTGCCGCCGCCGGGGGGCGCTGGCGGCTGGCTCTGGGTCACGTGACGGCGATGGCGCAGCGGTTCTGGGTGCTGCGGTGCTGCCGCTGCCGCCGCTTCCAGGGGCAGCAGGTGGGGCCGGGGCGGGATACCATGGGATGGGATGGGACGGGACGGGACCGGGCAGCGGGGTCCGGCCTTCACCGACCCCTCTGTGCCCTCGCAGGCCAAGCGCAGCCGGCGGTGGAGCTGCAGCGTGTGCGGCCAGCAGCAGGCCGTGCAGAAGGTGAGGCCAGCCCTGCTCCCTCAGCCCCCTGTGCCGGCCCTCGGTGGCACCTGGGCTGTCGCCTCACCTCGGTGGCACCTGGGCTGTCGCCTCACCTCGTGCTGTGCCCCTCTGGCTGCTCCTCAGCCTCGTCCCCATTCATTGTGTGCAGGTTTATGGGCAGGGCTCGGGCCTGGAGTGCAGGCGCCACGTCCAGAAGCTGAACTTGCTGCAGGGCGAAGCCGAGGAGGCGCTCGGTTTGACATCCTGGTACAGAGTTTAACTTCTACCTGCTCCTTTAACTCGTTTATCTGCTCGGTGTTTAACCTTTACCTGCTCCTTGCTTTTGATGTGCTGCAGCCGATGTGCATCTTCACACTCTGCAGGGCTGTTGGCCATCCTGAGCAGGCCAGGGGAGGTTTTCTGGCCTCTTGAGAAGCCTTGACCGGGCAGGTTTTGGGCTCACCTCACAGGAACAAGCTCTTTGTTGGGGGTTTAGTGTCTCAGCATGCTTCTTTTGATAAGGATTTCTTTCAGATGACTATAAGTGATCAATAGCATATGTTGGTCAGGCCTTTACTCATTAATATATACGCAATAGGGTTTGGGTGATTTTTTTTTTTTTTTTAATTTGGTCTTACGTACTGTTTGATGAGCTGATGATGGAGATGTACCTTTTACAGATTACACTCCTCATCAGATCACATCCTCAAAAAACATCAATTTGAAGAAGTTGCTGCCTGACTGATGGCACATAAAGGGTTCACAGTGTGAATCTGTTGAGTAATCACTGCTGCTATCGATAAAAGACTTGTTCAGTGCAAACACTTCAGTGCAATTCCTGCTGGGCTGGAAAATCTGAGTAGCACCTTCCTGTTTATTTCTTTTTTGAATCTGTTTATAAATCATCTAATCTCGAAGTGGTCTTGAACTGGTCCAGCCTTCTTTTTACTCAAGGTTATTTTCAGAGATCGGTCAAGGGTAGTTATGTAACTTGTGACTACACAGTGCTTTACAGTTAAGCTTGGGGAAAAAAACTCATTGTTCACTTTATCAAAAACTGCTATTTTTATTCTCAATTGTGAAATTCAAAACATTATGAAACAACTTCCCTTTTCCTTGCTTTCATGGGATAAAATGAGTGAGTTTAAACTGTTGTACCAAACAAACAGTTATATCCCTAGCTATGATCAACTAAAATTTATCATTTCATAATTATTTGCTTTAGATCAAACTTACAACTCTGTATAGCAACAATGAGGGCTCTAACTAGAACCTCTAGCTAGATTTAATCAATTATCTGTGCAGTGTGTCTTGAAAATAATTCATTTGGCTTAAGTTTTTTCCATAGATCCTGTTTTTTCCATAGATCCTGGCTCCTATCCAGTGTTCCTATCCATGCTTTCTCTTCAATCCCTTGTGCTATGACTGGATGATTTGAAGCCTATTAATCAACAGACAGGAGTGTGCTCTAGAAATTGTAGTTTAAACCTCTGTTTTAGGTGTGTAGAAGACTCTGTAAATGACAGCAAAAATAGAGCAGCACAACATGAGGACAGTTCAGTCCAGCAGGTAAGATCCCTACAAAGCTGAGGTAAATACAAGCCCATTCTGTTCTGGGTGAATCCCAGTGAAACCAGTGATCCCTTTATATGGTTCAGAGAGCTGAAATGGTGTATCAAGTGAGAGACAGAGGGAGGTGTCCACAGAAACTGCTCCACTGGGGACTGAACCTAGGAATGTGATACAGGGTCGTGTCCTAAACTGATTTGTGGCACTCAGCACATGTGTAACAATACCAAAAATGAGGACCCCCACATTTTGCTGTTTTTAGTAATTCTCCAGTGTTGTAGGAGGGAAGGCCAGAAGGCAGTCGCTGGAGTAAATACCTGGACCAGGAGAGTGAGGATCAGGAAGAGGATGAGGAGGAGGCAGCTCTGGAAAGGCAACAGTTCTGTTCCCAGAGAAAGAACACCGTGGGAGAACAAAGGTACAGAGGGAACTTGGTTTTGCAATTTCTGCCCCTGAGTGGCAACACTTGATTTGGAGGTGTGGGAGGGAGCTCATCTCTGAAATCTGAGCTAAGGTGCAGGTTGCAATGTATGACCTGAGTTGAGCAGGGGTTTGGTATTTGGGGATAAAGAGCCCATGCATTTCATGAACCTCTCCAGTGATCTGTGAGCAGAGTCACAGTGGATCTAATCTGTCCTCTTTGTGAATGGTTTTCTTGGCCAGGAAACACCTGAAGTGCTTCCTCTCCAGTGATGTTCCAGAGCATACAGAAGAAAGTGGAGTTTCTCAGCTTGTCTGTCAAGCCAAAAAATTTAAAACCACTGAGGTATTTTAGCTATAGAAGATGCTCCTGACCTCTTTTGTGTATCATCATCATTCTTAGTTTTTATAAGTCTTTCTCTGCTCTTCTCCAGCAAGCCAATGAATGACTAGAGAGAAAAAAAAACGTGTTGGGGGTTTCTCTTTATTAGGTTTGGCTTTGCCTAAATAAGTGCCACTCCTAATGCTTCTATGCATTTATAAACAAGTTCTCTCCTTTCTTACAGCACAAGTGCTTTGTAGCAGTACCTGATGGACATGATGGAGATGCTGATTCTGGAGGCAGTGTGGTTCCTGCTGTCTCTGAGTCTATAGTGCCTGAGGGGAATACACAGCCCCCAACTGCTTGTACCAAACCATCCAAGTGGGAAAAATTTCTTTCACTATCTGACAGCTCTAGTGCAAATGCTGCTGCAGTGACCACGGCACTACAGCAGGGCAATGGAGGTGTGGGGCTGGACAGCACCACTGCTGGTGGGGCCTGGAGGCACTCAGGATGGACTGGAAGAACTCTGCCTCAGGGTACAGGTTTTGAATTTAAAAAGTGTGTTGCTAGCACTGAGGATCTGGCCTGGAGACAGCCCAGCAGCAGTTGCTCAGTTGAGGATGTGCTCAGAAAACCTCACAGCCAGGTCCCAGGTGTGGGAGCTGCTGCAGAGACCATTGCAGGGAGGTCAAACACCTTTGTTGACTCTAACCCTGGGCCAAAGCTGAGTAACACCTCATGTGAGCAACTCTTCTGCACAGGTGAGGAGTTTGATGATGATCTCTGGTAAGTTCAGGCATCTTTGGCGTAGCTTTGTCTGTAATGCATTTGCTATGTTGGTAACTGAGGCAGTTTTGAACTAAAGTTGATTTCAAAACCATAGAAAAGTGCACTATTAAAGTTGTTTACTTGCATGATGGTTGTGTTTGGGGAAAGGGGAAGAGACTGTTGCTCTCAAGCTACAGTGTTGTCTAGCATCCTCAGCAGCTGGAAATAGTAATGGAAGTAGGTCAGCTTGGGCAGAGAGCTCCCAGGCTTTTAAGGATTCCCAGCCTGTATAATTCAATTCTGTGATTGACTCCTCCTTACAAACTACAGCTCTTTGTCCCTAAAGTTCAGCTTTGTTGAAGTCTCCCATAGCAACCCTTTTTCCCAGAGCTGCAAGCAAGCTCCAGAGTCAGCAAAGCACTGGATTTTTCTTCCAAAGTGTACACTAAAGTATGTGCAAAAAGGCAGTCCTGAGGTGCTCAATGTTTTTAACCTCACTGTAAAAATGTAGCTGTGATAGTGAAATGCTCACACGGACATACCACATGCAGTAGTATTTATTTTTCCTCCATTCTACAAGCACTTAAGAACATGAGACAGAAACCCAGAGAAGGAAGAATGATGAACCACAGTAACTCATGCTGTGTTATATGCTTTCAGCTAGTCAAGTGCTTTTTGTTACTACTGCTACTAGTGTGGTGGCTGCTTAGAATATTGGATGGCATCTAGTGCTGCCCCAATGTCGCAGTTCTTGGTCTGCAGGAGCCGAGTGAGCCATCCACCCTCATCAGAGAAGCCCATGGAGAGCATCTGGGACAGGGACTCGATGAGGCGAGGGTCAGCTTCTGTGAAAAGAAGAGTTTAAAAGTTCAGCTGTTTCATGTAATTGGAAAACCAGGCAAAGCTTTACTGTCACTCTTGGAGAGGAAGAGACATGCTCTTGTCTCCCAGGAGTGCAGATGTTTGAGACAATACATAATCAGAGCTAAGTAAAGTGCTTAGTCGGGCTCAGCTGGCCTTGCTGTGGGACTCAGTGCTGCTGAGTTCAGTTGAGGGGCCTTGGATAATGTTACTGGCTCCCACCTGTGCTGCCCTAAAGCCACAGGATGTACTGGTCCACATCCTGCATTAAAAGGCTCTCTTGAGCAGTACAGAGCAAGGACAGGACTGAGGACAGCACCTGTCTCACATGGCCTAAGGTTGGACATCTGGTTAAGACTTAGCAGCCCACACTCAAGAGAGGAACCACCTCTGCCAAACCTGCCCAAGTCAGGGACAGGTTTAAGCTCTACCTTACACAACCTTGGTTTCTCTAAAATAACTCTGCTTGTGGCAGGCCAGGTTGGCAGCTCTCAAGCCAAAGTTGCTCTTAGCTACAAAACCCACACACTCTCCTACCTGGGGGGAGGTGTGGGTAGAGAGCAGCTTCTCGCAGTCCTGTAGGTCCTGGCTGGGGAGGATCCCGAGGCACATCCAGGGAGCTGGGACCGTCTGTGTCTGGCATTTGCAGAGACTGCAGCTCACCTGTGGAAGGATCCACTTCTTTGGATGATAAGTGGGTCCAGTCCTCCTCACCTCCTGAGGAACTGCTAGACTCACTGTGTTCCTGAAATGGATTAAAAAAAAAAGTCCAGGTGGCTCTAGTGCTTTCCAGGCAGGATGCACACTCCTACTATTCACCTTCAATATAAAGAATTACATCCACAAGCAGTCCCACCACCTTTGCTGTAAATCTGTAAAGGTGCTGTATATCACTTCATCAGCTCTCCTCTTAATATTCACTCCCACCATGTGTGCTAAGTGATTATTTTCAATTACTGTTATAGTTCCTGTACCTGGGAGTGGAAGCTGCCATCTTCCATTTGTGTGGGCACAGGATCTACCACCATGTCTTGTATCTGTTCTGCAATAATGTTTACTTGTGTAGCAGACTCTGTGTTACTCCAGTCTGCTTTGGTCTGAACATTCTGGGTGGGAGCACTGCTGGTTGCCTCAGCATTGGTCTTCTCTTCATTGGCAGAAGTGGGAGTCACTTTGCTTCTCTGTCCTCCGTGTTCCACATCAATATCAACTTCAATACCTAGAAAAGCATGAGGTGGACAAAGTTTAAAGATGTTTTTCCAAAGCACAGTCCTAAATGATCCTAAATGGATCAATCCTGCTCTACGCTCTTAAGGTTTCTGTGTAACATGCAGGAATTAAAATACAAAGCCTTCTTTAATAAAGAATAGCTAAGCACTACTCATCTTCCTCTACACAGACCAGCTATATACTTAAAGGGCCAGAGCAGAAGTTACATCTGTCCACAAAAAACAGGCAAAATCCAGAGTCACCACTGACTTGAAGTTAGTGTTACAGTGCTGACACCTTAATGAAATCTTTCCTCATTTTCTCTAAAATAAAAGGTACTGACTGGCTGTTCTAAGCCTAAGCATTATTAGTATCCAACTGTAAATTAAACCTTTGAGGCTTAGGAGGCAGGAGATAGTTTCAAGATCAGTCACAACAACTGACTGCTGCTCCTGTTAAACAGACCTGTAAGCCAGTCTCAGGGACTGGTAACAAACTGTAGGTCACTTACCCAGGGGGCTCAGAAAAGCTGCAACACTCTCCCCAACATTCTTTAGGAAGGTGACATTGGGGTCCTGAGGCTGGCTGTTAGTAGAAGCTTCTAGAAAAACAATTTCTGTTAGCACATACAAGCTCAGAGGGAAAGGACACCTGCAGAGGGTGTGTCCCCACAGGAGCTTAGTGCTCATTCCTGTCACTCACATACATTACAAACAAAGCACTACAGAGAAAAACTAACTGAGCTACCTCTGGAACAGAAAGCCAGCATTAGCATTGTTATGGCTCATTAGCCATGCTGAAAGGCAGATCTGAAGTAGAATAGTGACATGCTTGACCTAACAGCGCAGCTTGGTTGGGTTCCAGATACTTTATCTGCTTCCTCATGGACCGCACCAACCCAAGCACACCTTAAAGCAAACATACTTTGTGCTGAAAGGTGCCAATTATTTCAAGCAAATTAGATTAGTTCCTTTGTTTATTCTCCCACCTAGACTCTACCCTATGCTGCAGAACCTCAGGTAGGCTGAGGCTCCACCATCCACCACCACCTTGTCTACCAAGGCACCTCCTCTTACCTTCTGCAGCAGGTGCACTGGGGGCTGCAGTGCTGGCTTCAGCTTGCTCCGAGTTCTGGCAGGGAGCTGCAGGCCCAGGATACCCCCAGCAGTGCATCCATGGGAAGGGTGGAACACCATGGCGCATTTTACGGAGCCAGCGTCCTCGGGGGAGCCACTGTAAAGGGTGACATTCATGTGACACTGAGTTCTGAGCAACTGAAATACCTAACTTGAGTTTGAGGAATCTCCCACTCATCAGCTCCCTTTCATAGCTGTTGCTCACCTCAAATGGATTAAGCAGCGGGCTTTGGAACATCACCATGTTGTGCTCCTTGTGGATGCCCTTCCCCTCACAGGTGCTGCACAGGTCATAGTCTGGGCAGACACTGCACTTGAACCTGGTGCCCACCACGGGTCCCTCGCAGCCGTCACAGATGACATTGGGGTGCACCATGTTGCGGGGCGGCTCCTGGCTGCACTGCGAGCGGTGCTCCCGCTTGCACTCCTTTTTCTCTGTTAAGGAAAGGAAACCTTGCATCAAGAACAGGTTACTATTTACAGGCTGGAAATCAGGCAGAGGAGGAAGCACAAACAGCCCATCAGAGCAGTGTTGACTTACTAGGTCAGTTTATTTTTATACTGGCTGTCAAACCTAAGCCAAGCTCATGTAAGAGACCTTAAACCACGTGCAAAGAGGTTTTGCAAAGATACCCTCTCCTGAAACCAAGCATGCCTTATCCCAAGGATCTATTGGCATGCTTACTTTAGATTAGTACTGCACCATCTCATCATCTGGCTTCTTATCCTATCTTCCCAAGCACTGCAAGAACAAAATGTTTCTGGAGAAGGAGTTAGGAAGGCGGATGCCAGGAAGCATAACATGAGAATGGGGACAACAGGTGTGGCTCACTAGATGGACTGCAGATAAAGCTTTGAGGGCATCTACCTGAACACAAGCGACTAGGCAGCAACTATGCACTGGGGCAGTGGAACTAAGGCTAAGGCGTTGTTGTGAATATTTAAGATACCAGCGCTAGTTTAGTGTATCCAGGGAACGAGAATGACAACAGAATCTCACACTGGACCAGCTGATAGGGCCAGGAGGATACTCGTGGTTTGTTTATCCCACCTCAGATTAATATTGGGTCATTACACTGCCCTTTATTTAACCTCCCCCGCAGAGGCCGCAGCAGGCCCCTGAGGACACGGGGAAGGGCCAGGGTCGGATTCTCGCGTTCGGGAGCGCTGCCAAAAGCGCTCACCGAGCCCCGCCGGAGCCGCGCCGCCCTACCTTTGATATAAACACGGAACACGCCATCCCGCACGTAGGGCATCGCCAACTCCAGCTCCTCGTCGGTGGAAAAAGCGATCAGGTCCCCGTCCTCATCTGGAAAGGGCGAAGCGCAGGCTCAGGGCCCGGTCGGCTGTCACGGGGTACGCAGAGCCCCGCGCCCCGACACCTGCCACCCCCGGGACAGCCCCAGCCCCGCTCACCCTTGTAGTGCATGCGGAAGGCGGGCGGCGGCCCGGCCCGCAGCAGCCCCTGGAAGAGCTCGGCGACGCGGTCATAGATAGCCCGGTAGCGGGCGGGCGGCGGCAGGGAGAAGCGGCGGATCTCGCGGGCCGTCTCCTCCTTGCCCAGCAGGTAGGCTTTCACCGTCAGCGCCGCCATGGCTGTGGCGCAGCAGGAATTGCGGTCGGGAGCCGAGAACGCACACGCTCACACAAGGCGGAGCGCACGACAGCTGCGGCGGCTCCGGCGGCCGCGCTTTTATAGCGCCACCGCGCTGGCCACGCCCACAGCGGGCCACGCCCCCTTCGCCGCGTCCAGGCCCCGCCCCCGGTCCCGGTCCCGGTTCCGCTCCTGCTCCGTCCCCATCCAACGGGAAATGCTCAGGGCGCGTTTTCCTGCCGCCGGGAAAACCTGTGGATACGTGCAAAATCCCGTGTCTGCTCCCTGCCCTGCTCGGCCCCGGGGTCTGCCAGGAGCCTTTGGGGGCGCGGGGTTGTGCGGTCTCCAAAGCACCGGGCGGCGGGGGTGGGTGCGGCATGGGCACCTCCTGGGTGGCCTCCAGACACGCCGGTGGGCAAACAGCAGCGCTGGGCTGCGCTGGTCCCGTCCCCGCGGGCTGTGTGCCAGCGCTCGGCCCCCCGGTCCCTCCCCCCGCGGCACCGGGGCCAACTCGGGCAGGGGGCAGCGCCGGGAGCCCCCGCCGGCCCCGCTCGGAGCGGTGTGCGAGCCGAGCATGACAGCGATAAATGACTCTTCCCTGAACCCCGCGTTTCGGAAAGGGGGCACTAAAAATAAAGACGCTGGTGTAAACACAGCTGACATTAAGGAGAATGCGCTGTGGCCTTTCCAGGCTGGTTGGCAGCAGTATTTTTTTGCAGATCAGATGCAGTTGACAGGCCTCTTAATCCAGCCACAGGAGGGTTCAGCTGGCAGAACACACGGTCTGTGCTGTCCAAGCATAATTAAATAATGATGGATCAATGATTATTAGGTTCCTTGTTGGCGTTAATTTCCTCTCACCCAAGGGCCTGACCACTCTGACTCCTGGTGCTGTATTTCTTAGTTTAAGATATTAAGAACTTAGGAGAAACTGTTTCATGATTTATCATCTTCCATAATCAAAATAAGCATAAATTTTAATTTCCACAATGTGAAGATAGTTTATTTCTTGACCTAAAGTATGTATGTTAAAACACTAGGCCTTTCATGTAGACACATTTTTGGCATATGCGCGGCAATGTTAAAATTGCAACCCTTTCCTGGAAAATAGTATTTACAGTGGAAAAGCTTACCCCTTTTAAGTTAAAATGTTTTCTAGAAAATTCATTTTCTAGGTATGACATGGCTAATATTTCCACTAAGAAGCAGTGGGTTAAAGTTCAAACACCAGCAGACCAGGTGGAAGCATGGATGATGCTGTGTAAGAAATGATTCAGCAGCTTTTAGAGCAGGAAATATTGAAAGGTTTGGGTAGGCAGCAAAGCCATATTGCATTCACCTTCCCTTTTGCCTGTTTGCTGTGTGTATCCTTATGTCTGAAAATGTCAGCGAAAGCTGATGACTTGACATTGTGATATATGTTATAAAGTAATTCATGTTTTGTGAAAGATAATGTTTAAAAGATAATGTTTGTATAAATAAAGAATTTAATAAAGTAACTTTAGGTACACTGAGCCACAGAGAGGAGAAAGATTGTTTCACAGTATTCCAGTGCTGCAGATGCTACCAAAGCCACAATTAGCAAGTTAATAGAACCAGCCCAAATGGAGGTAACTCGTTATGGGACAGGCCAGAAACTCCCCAGCCACGAGGGCTTAATAATCACCACCAACCAAGATAACCAGGGTCCTCAGGAAAACCTACATATAAACCAAAATCTGCACACATCAAAATTCATCACTGCACTGAAACTGTTTTTGTCCAGTCCACGGTGGAGAAAGGAAACTACACGAATATGGGAATCCACAGCAGAAACAAAGGGACTTGTGCCCCAGGCCAGAAAAACTGTATAAAAACGGACTGCCCAGGATGGTATTTGTGAACACAGAGGGATCCGAAACTATAGAGATCAGATCACCGTGTGTGTGTTCAACCAGCACCGAACCCGGGCTCGGTGCTATCTTTTTTTGATTGTAGCTATTGGGGACCGTATTTTCGGTAGCAAAAATAAAAATTGCTTATTAAATATTTTAATTTGTTTATTATCTGTAACAATGTTGTTGGATTATATTTTTTCTCCATAAAATCAGAAGTGACACCAGCAGAAGCAGGACATAAGGACAACTCTACCAGTGTTGGATCTGCCTCACCAAGCAGCACCTCCAGGATGTTCATCTCATGTCCTGTCTCTGAGGACCCCAAGGGCCACTTTCTTCTCATCCATAAAGCCAGAGATTGGTATTTTGAGACCCGGCTCCAGTACATTAATTCCTTAGGATCCAAGTTGCTGCTGTCCCAGACAGCTCCAATTCCTATTCCCTTCTCCATCCCTGCCCGTTTGAGGGGTGTTTGAGGCACAGGGATTGTCCTCAGGTTCCTGTGTCTTTTGATGTCAGTTCTGTCTCCAGGTTAATTGACTGTTGCATTTATAATTATCAAGCAATGCGCTAAAATAAAGTCAGAAATCTGAGTTTTTTAATGCAGTTGCCGTGGTGGGACATGCTGAGTCACGCTCAGCTTTCTGGGTGTGACATCATGAACTTTTACAAAACATAAGGCGAACAGGCTTTCACCGGTCTGTTGTTGGCTTACCTCACCGATCACGGGACGGGGTGACTCAGTGTGTCTCCTCCTCCTGCTCGAGGTCGGGGATTTCCTCCCAGCCAGCCCTGCTCCAGCTCAGACTTCTCTCCCTCATTTCCTCCATCCCTGGGCTCTGCCTCTGGCCGGTTCCTCAGCCCCCTGGAGAAGCTGTGAGGAGCTGTGCTGTATTCCCAGATCCACTCGAGAAGTTTCTCCCTCTGTTTGTTACTGGATCTGAATTTTGGCACTCTCAGCACAAAGCAGTGGCTGTGTGGATATTTTCTTAAAATTCCTGTGGAATTCCATAGAGGGACAGCAAGCCCTGCCCAAAAAATGGCTTGTTGGCCCCAGGTGCTGAGCAACCAGCTCCACAGATGGATGTAGCAAAAGAGCAGTAAAAGGAACAGGGAAAAAAGCTGTTGGAGTTTAAAAATTCAAGTTAGAGAGGAAAGGCTTAAAAAGGAGCAATTAGCATCCCTTCAGTGCTCTGCTTTCTCCTTACACCCACTTCTGCTGGGAAATGTTTAAAAATATTTGGTGAGGTTTTTGTTCTGAGGGCACAATCACCAGAAATACTCCTTCTGTCCAAACTTCTTATGTCTGCAGTAAAGCCCTGGGGGGAAAAAGGTCGGGTGGAGGAGGGGAAATGTCCAATCTTTGCAAACCACAGCAAAGGCTGATGAGGATTTTCCACAGAAAATTTTCCCCCAAACCATTGCTGCAGCCTGAGCTCCCATCAGTGAGGAGGGCAGGGTTTGGCCCCTGCTCCCCCCGCTCTGGCAGGACAGGGTGTGGTGATGGAGGAACCATTCCCAGCTCTCCTGGCTGCTCCAGGTGTGCCCCATCCACACCCTGGATCCCGCTCTCTCCTTCCAGAGGCTTCTGGATTAGTGCAGGATCCTTCCAGAGGTTTCTGGAGAGGTGCAGGACGTCGGGACAGGCGCTGGTGACTCAGCCCGGTCCCATGACCGCTCCCTCCTCCTCCAGCCCAGTGAAAGCTCCTCGGAAGCAGAGCCCTCCTTCCTCATTGGCACATGCAGAGCAGAAAACCGAGCAGGAAGTTTTTTGCTGTCTCATTTTTGAGGCTGAGCTTTCCTGAAGTTTAGCATTTCTCATTGCTGTAGTGGGAAACTGGTGAGGCCAGAAAACTCTGGGACAGGCTTTTCCCTGAGACACAGGAGCAGATAGGAAGAACGGTGGATAGCAGGCACAAGGTACAAGCATGGTAAGGGTTTTATACAGTTCCATAAGGATTTTATGTTCCTGGATGTGAGAAAGAGGTTTTTGCAACCTACACAAATTGCTTGGGGCAAGTGTTGCTTTGAGAATCTGACTTGTAGTTTTTGCCCTGAATTAAAGCATCAATATGTCAACACTTTGAAGGTAAAACGCCCTGTTGTCATCTTCCTCTCTCATGGCTAAGGAGATTTGGAAACATTTCTACTGCAGTGAAACAAGCCATGGTGATGTTTGAACACAGCAGCCTATAAAACACATGGAAAATGAAATTATTTTGTTTCTTGCATAAAGCAGTCTGGGAAGGATCAAGCCTAAAGATGAGCCAAGCTCTTTAGAGCACTAGATAAAATCAGCTATAAATCTGGATTACATTTTGTATCTAGACCTAATAAAAGTTTTCTCTTTCTAAGTTTTGTAATGGCCTCAGGACCTGTGGATTGTGAAGGGAGTGTTGCTCACAAAAGCCCCTCATTTCTGCAGCACGATCAGCATTGCCAACATCAACTGTTCAAGATCATGAGATCACTTTAAAAAAAACCTTTTCTCTCTATTTGCTGCCAGGGTTTTGGGTCTCTGCAGTTCACATTTTAATCTTGCTCAAAACTTTAAAACAGAATAAGACAAAACTGGGGAAAGAAGGATGAACTTCAAGAATAAAAGAGACCTTTGCAGGTCTGAGAGAAAAATGGCAGGTGCTACAATTTGGCTTAGTCCCTAATTTTTTCCAAGAGAACTCAAGGTTTTTATGATGAGAGAGTGGTATAAAGCTCATTAATTTCTCCAGACTTTTATGAAGACAAAGTATAACAGGAGAAATTAGATTAAACTTTATCCTTGGGAAAGAGTCTAATTAATTGTCTTGGTGAAATTATTAATGTTCCTCTCCTCTCTTCTGCAGACACACCGCACATCCCAAGTGGTGGGAACATTTTACACCTCTGAAAATAACCAGCCAACATTTAATGGACTACAACGTTTCTCCACCAGCAGCTCTTGCTTATCTGCCACCTTTGGGGCACGGGCATCGCCAACAATTCCTGAGGACCTGCTGCTGACTCATGTTCTGACGGGGGTTGCTCGGGCAATGCTTGGTAAAATCCAGGTCAGGATGCACAAGTCCAGGCTCCTCCCCCTGTTTTTTTTCAGCATTCCCCAGAGTTCTGCTCAGGACATTTCCCTGCTCAGGATGTGCCCGTGTGAGCAGTGATCTGTACTCGACCCTGTAGCTCCTCCCTGGTTTCTGGCAGTGGAGGGAAGCAGAAACTTTTGATGTCGTCCAAAGGGCTCCCTCTGCCGATTCCCTCCCTGGTTTCCCAACCACCGGGACAGGCCATTTCATTTGAAAAACGTGCTTTATTTCATGAACTGAATAAAATTCTGAGGATGCAGTTAGGAAAGACTGCTGAAATGTGTGACCTGTGCTTTTCCTCATAAGCATGCACAGCCCTCAAGGAGGCACCCAGAGCACCTGGAGCAGCCCCTTCACTGCTCACCTTCCAGAGGGAAACAGAGTGGAGCCCTGAGGTCCCATTTGGCAGATTTTCCTTTTCAGGAGGGTTCCATGTCTGCTGGTTCCCAGCTCAGCCCTGCCTCCCACCTGGGATGGCTCTGGGGCAGCATCCGAGCATCGCCTCTGGCACGGGCACATGCCTTGCTGTACATTGCACCCTAATTGATCCAAACATTTCAAGCAACAGACTTTGATCACTGGAAGCCAGTCCAACAATATTTACACATCTGAAAAATATTTATTTGCTAAAAGAGCTCTGGGGAATGGGAGATGACAACTGTTGCTGGTTCAGGAATTATGTACCCATGTACAGGGCACCTGAGCTGCCTGACCTCATGCCCACTCAGAGAAGTTATTTCAGATGATGAAGGCAAACAAATGCCTGTGGAGCCTGACCTCACAGCACAGTCTTTAATGAAATAAGCTGGACCCATTAACACAAGAAAACAGAAGCAAAATAATTTCGTAATCTGATTTCTTCTGTCCTTCACCCAGGCAAGCAGCTTGAGGTCACAACCCTTGAATGCCAGGTCCTTTGGAAGAGGGATAATGTCCTTCCAGGCAGCAGCTTCCGTTCGTGACATTCTTCTGGCACTGATTTTCTCTCAATAAACATTGGATGCTGTTTCCTTAAGCAAGATGAAACACTTCTGTGGGAATGGCAGTGAGGATGCACTGCATGGCTCCTGGAGCTGCTCCCCAGCCCTCATCCTGCACCCCACAGCTGTGCACACCCCGTGGGGACATCCCTGTGAGCACACACCTCCATCCAGGGACATCCATCCGTGACACTGCAGGGACTGTGCCGTTCCCAGGGGTCCACGTGCAGGGGTGTGCAGCACCCTGGCACAGCCACAGGTACGTGCACACCCCCACACACTGCAGAGAGACGGACCCGTGTTCACACACAGGCATATGGACACAGAGCAAGACACATATGGATGCAGCCACGCGCACACACACACATACACACGTGTACAGACCCACACAGGCACCCACAGATTTATCTGCAGCTTTGTTGGGACATATGGATGGGCATGAGGAGGCAGGTGTGCATTGATAGGAGTGAGCCAAGGATACAGTATGTACATTTATACATGTAACCCATGTAACCCAGGAAGGTGCACTCTTGCACACAAGTGTATGCAAATGTACACACACACACACGGACAGACATGGACAGATACACACACAGGTGCATACACACTCATACACACACAGACACAATCAGACACAATCTCACTCTCACACAGTCACACTCAAGGACACACAGATACACACACATACATACTCATGTGCAGAAAAATAGACGTGCAGACACGCACATGAACTCACACACACTCACATACACTCTCACAACTCACACGTACACACACTCTCACACACATACATGCACATACACACATGCTCTCACATACTCTTGCACACTCACACCCATAATCTCACTCACACTCTCACACACACACTCTCACATACACTCACTCACACACTCTCACACACACACTCTCACACACACTCACACACGCTTGCATATACACACACACTCACACACACACTCTCACATACACTCACTCACACGCTCTCACACACACACTCTCACACATTCTCACACACACACTCTCACACACACTCACACACGCTTGCATGCACACACACACACTCACACACTCTCACTCTCACACACGCTTGCATGCACACACACACACACTCTCACACACACACACACACACACTCACACACTCACACTCCCACTCACTCACCCCTCCTCTCTGCAGTCCCGCATTCCCCCGCGCGGGGGCGCCCTTCGCTCGCTGCAGCCCCGCCCCTCGGCCCCGCCCCTCGGCCCCGCCCCTCGGCCCCGCCCCCCGACCACGCCCTCGGCCCCGGCCCCGCCCGGCCCCGCCCCGCCCGCCCGGCGGGCCCGGCGCGGGCGCTGCGTGCGGGCGGTGCGGGCGGTGCGCCCCGCTCCGCTCCCGCTCTCGGCTCCGCGCTCCCCGCTCCGCTCCGCCGGGGCCCCCGGGGCTGCCGAGGCCGCGCCGCGCCCGGGACATGCGGCCGCCCCCGCCGGCGAGGAGGCGATGAGGCTCCGCAGCGGCACGGCGCTCACGCTGCTGCTCGGCTGCCTGTGCGCGCTGCTCTCGCTCTCCTGGTACGGCGCCTTCGGCGGGCACAAAGGTAAGGGGGGCTCGGTGCCTCCGCGGGGGCCGGGCCGCCGCCCCGCCGGCGGGGGAGTGGGTGCGGGGACTCGGCGGGTCGAGCCCGGCTGGAGCCCGGGGGTGCGTTGGGATGCAGACCCGGTGAGCATCCTGCGCGACCTGGGGGATCCTGCTGGAGCCCCGGGGGTGCGGGCTCGGCGGGGTTCTGTGCGCCCCTGGCCCCGCGGTACCTGTGGAACCCCTGGGGCGGCTGCCCGTGCCCGGCTGGGCGGGAGGAATCCCGGCCGGGGGGCTCCGCTCGACCCCCAGTGCCTGCGGCCGGGGGTGCCCACGGAGGGTCCGGGGGGTGCGGGTGATGCACGGGCTGTGCTCCGGGTCGGGGTGCGCTTGGCCTGGCTGTGCTGATGTGCTTCTTTGCACCCCCGTGTTTATGGCCAAAACCTTCATGGGCGATGGGAGCCAGGTGACTTAAATCTGCGTGAAAGTCTGGCAGTGCCAGCAACTGGGGGATCTCTCGAGTGCTGGGGGTTCTTTGGGCAAACTGGTGATGGGGGAACTCTCAAGTGCTGGGGGTTCTTTGGGGAAACTGGTGAGGGGAGATCTGAGCATCTCTGCCTTCCCTGCGTGCGTCTCTCGTGGCTCGATGCTGAGTGCAGTAACTTCAGTGGATGTGGGACAGGTGTGAGGGCTGTGGTTTCAGCACACAGATCTTGGTGCTGGCTTTGCACTGAGCAGAGCAGAGGTGCAGGGCCCTGTCCTGCCGAGGCTGCGGTGGAGTCCTGTGCAGGTGTTGCAGAGATGCTTGCTGCTGGTTTTTCCTGACAACACAATGGTTGTTTTTCTCCACCCAGTCTCTCACTCAAGCTGTGCACGGGACTTATTCTGACCTGGAGGACAATTCTGACAGTTCTGAATTGTGTCTCTGTATGGTGTATGAGTGTGTAGCCTCCTACACCTGTGGTAATTGCTCAGCTCTTCCAGTTCCTGCACTTTTAGAGGTCATTAAAGGTGTGTGGTCTGACCAACCAGGCCTTGACTCTCTCCTCCCCCTTGCTAAATAACCATCTCTCCCTGCTACAGGTGAGAAGCAGCTTTTGCTGAGCATAAGCTGTGACTTGATGGATTTGCAATCCTGTGGCACACCATGCACCATCACAAGGTACAGCTTGCACATAGTGCGAGGCCAGCGTCAGGGCTGGGGCAGCTCTGGAGGAAGGATTTTTGGCTCTGATGGGCAGGATGATGTGAACCCATCCAGCTCCTTCCCTGGCAGCAGGTCAGGAGTACCTGGGATGTGCCATTTTGTCCTGGCAGCTGCAGGTGTCTGATGGGTGTCTGCTTGGGCTCCTCTGGAGGCTCTCCTGTTGTGCTGCTGAGGTGGTTTAAATCCCACAGAGCTGCCTCCTGCAGAGGTTTGTTTGATGGGCGTTTGCAATTGCAGAGTGCTGCCTCAGTACCAGTGGATTGGTTTGCTTCTGCTGGTGATATTTTTAACTGGCCAAAATGTTTGCATACCCAGGTGTTGCTGTTGCTTTCAGACAGAAGTGCTAGATCACAATAGTTGTGCAGGGGCAGAGCAATGCTCTGAGATCTGCCCTGTGGTTACCCCTGAGCGGTGGCTTTGCTTGCAGCTTCCTCATAAATAAAGCAAAAGCAGCGTGCAGTGCTGTGTGGGCTCCGAGCAGCCCCTCCTGCTTTCAGAAGCAGGGTGGCCAACCCCACTAGGCAGTCTGTGCTGTCTGGGCTGTGTTGTCCTTTGACACACTTATTTTTCAGCAAGCAGCTTTTCCCTGTGGCTCATGCAAGTGCCAGAATAACAAACCTGGGTACCACTGCCCCTGTCCTCGGCAGGACCCTCTCTGGATTCACGTTTTCCTCCTGCAGCAACAGATTGTCAGCTGGTGATGGCTACAGCAGGTCACAGCCAACACGGGCTGGCTGTGTCAGCACAGCAGGTTTCCAGCTATTGTGGTCATTTACGTATCAGGCCGTTATTCAGAACAGAGATGGAGACCTTGAGAGGTCGTTCAGTCCATCTCCTGCCCTCCGCAGGATCGCTGATAACCAACCCCTTCCTGACAGATGTTTGTCCTATTGGTTCTTAAAAACCTCCAGTGACAGGGACTCCTAAGCTCCCCAGACAATCTGTTTGACATTTAGCAGCCCTCTTAGGTTCTTCTTATGATTCGTTCAGAAATGTCTTTTTCTTCAGTTTAGTTTCAGGATTGCTCTTCTTTTTTTCTATTTATTTGGAACAGGCAGAGAAGTTCCTTCTGTCCTTTGCAGTGGGACAGTAAATATTTGGAAGTTGCTACTGTTTCCTTACTAATACAGATTAAACCACGCTGGTTCCTTTGATCACTCTTTTTTTAGGTCATGTATTCTTGGTCTGCAGTTTCTCTTGTTATTCTCTTCTGGACCATCATCCTTGGTGGGGAGTGATGCTTAACCTGGCATAAGGGGCTGAAGTTGCTGCCCCTGTATTTCTGCTCAGAAGACTAAGGGTTACTTCATATCTTTTACAAACAATGATCCTGTTTATACATCTCACTGTGTGTGTTTTTCACTTTTGCCATAGGCGACTCATGTTTTTTTATCCCATCAACCCTTCAACTATTCTCCAGATGTTGTCCTGCTTTTCATTCCTTATCTTGTGTTTGCCTGGTTAATTATTCTTACCAAATTGCATTACCTCATGCTTGTTCTTGTTGAACTGCATCCTTTTTTTTTTTTTTTTTTTTTTTCCCCCCCAGACTGTTTCTTCTAAATTATTGGGATTGTTTTGAATTCTGGTCTTGTCCTGCCTGCTTGCAGACCCTCTCAGCTTGGTGTAGCCTTCCAGGGCAATCAGCCTGTTTTCTGTCATCGACCAAGCTGTGGGTGAAAACACCAACTGATGCTGGATCTGGGGTGGGTTCCCCTGGAAGGTGCTTCAGCAGAGCCCCTCAGTCTGTGCTCAAAGAGCAGTGCCCCATCCCAGCAGTGCTGGTCCTGCCTTCGGGCAGCTCAGGCCAGTCCCCTCATCCCTGGTACCTTATGGGGATGTCCCATCAGACACTACCAGAGGCCTCTGAAGTCTTTGTTTCTTCTCCCCTTCCTGCAAGTCCTGACACCCTGTCACAGAGTGAAATATGAGAGATTTGATGTGGTTTGTTCTTGATGAACAGAGGTTATCTCTTGCTCAAGTTATCCTTGTCTTCTAAGCACTTCAACTGGAGTTAGGCTTCTATTTTTCAAAGATAGGCTTTGTTTTTGCCAGTCCTCTGTAACATCAGTCATCCCCTGTGGATGATTGGAGACAATTCCCGGTGCTCCTGATGTTGTTTAGTTCTGGGGAAGTCTGGCAAGGTGTCCATATTGCCTCCAGTGGGGAATAATATGATATTAAAATGTAAGGCATTGCAGAGTCTGCTTGTCTTCCCACTCTGTTGTTGGGAGGACAAAACAATTAATTGAAAGAAAATAAACCAAAACAAACCATCTCTGGAGCTGCTTTTCCGAGACCAGCTCAGGGCTTGTTTACCTGCTAATGGTGCTCTGGTTATTAGTAAAGTTTTGACCTCATGGTCTGCGAAAACAGATGCTGCGTCTTTCCAATTATAAATGGGGTTTGAAATAGTCTGCTGGAGTGGGAAGAGAAGGGCAGCCTCAAATAGCACAGCCACTCACCCAGCAGCCGGTGTCCAGCACCACGGGCGGCTCGGAGGAGGGCCACGTGCTGTGCGTCACGGTGGTGGGTGGCTTGGCCAAAGTCTGACATTCTCTCTTTGCTGGTTTTAGATTTAAATATGGTTTCGCTTCCCAAAACCATGAGGTGCCGTGCAAAAAGCTCTTTTGTCACCTGGTGTCAGGTGTTGGGTGTGTAGGGGTTAATTGTGGACGATCAGGCCTTGGGGAAGGTGCTGGCAGGTTTGGGGTTAATGTGCCCAGTTTGGGGGCACCAGGGGACTCAGGACTGACTGAGGGATCACTAAAACCTAGAAGGTTTCATGACTTTAGGTGAGTCAAAATACAGATGGGATGAAGGCAAACAATTTAACCTACCAATTAAATTGCTGTGTTTTTTTCATTTCCTGTGGTGAAAACTGTTCAGTTCTCATCCATAATGTTTGTTCTTGTCTTGACTGACTGACCAGCCGTGTGCTGTTTATGCAGCCCTTCTCTTTGTCCTTTGCAGTTTTTGCCAGAGCCATAAATGCTGCAGGATTTTTGGGGTTTAAGTGTTGATTTTTAATTGAACAGGAAATTTTAAGTCTCGTGTTGAACCTTTCAGGAGACTCCTAACATGCTGCCCATTGGAAATGCTACGTGTAGGGGTTGGCATGGTATGACTGTGTAGCTCAGGGCAGGATCTGTACCCATGTTGCCTGTGCAGGCTTTCCCTGGCAAGTTTTTTATCTGTCAGCTTTTAATGATTTCTAGTTACCCACTGCCAGCCAGTGCCTGGCTTCCATTGTAAAACCCCACTGCAGTCAACTCTGTACCTGTAGATTTGCCTGCAAGGTGGGGTTGCTGTTTGCGTGGGGGCTTGTTGTGACTGAGTGTTTTTGGATGCTCCCCTGGTGGGAGCTGTTCTTGCTGTGGCTGTTGTGGAAGCGCATCAGCACAGCTGTGCACAGCTCCTTGGAGGACTCACCAGGTGCAGCCTGGCTGGTGTCTGTGCAGGTCTGAGCACAGGGCTGCTCCCTTGGTTTGTGAGCGTGGGGAGGAGCAGGATGCTGGGTTTGGTGGCTGTGGGGCACTGGCTGCAGCCTGGATGTTTCTCTGGGGCAGCAGGGAGGGCTCAGGCACCGTCTCTGTAAGGAAATATCACTCATGCAGTGCTGCCATGGCAGGATGCTCTGCTCACTGGGGGTGTCCTTTGTCCCTGAGGGATGTTGCTCTGAGTGTCTTTACAGAGTCTTCCTCTGTAGTGCAGAAAAGCCACAAACACTAATCCACTCTGGAAGCAGCAGAGTCAAAGCTTGATAGTGTTAAATATGAGCCGTGCCCTGTGGCATGGGGGTTCCTGCTGCTTTTTCATTTCTGTTGGCTGCACCAGCTTGACTTCAGGGTTTTGTAGTTTCTTTGAGGTCTTGGGCACTGCCTGCAGCGAAATGGATAGGAGTGAAAGCTGTGGTTTTTGCTGGGATCACTTCACAGCAGCCCTTGTGAGTGTTTCCCAGGAGGCGAGATGCCAGCAGGAGACCCAGCGAGTGCTTTTGGGATTGGGAGGTGCAGCAAGGACCTGGCTGGGGAACCTTGGAGTTTGGAATCTGTAATTAAAATGCATGGTGAATAAAAAGACATGCAGGAGCATTTCTGAGAGACTTTTCATGGCCTGGGTGGTGCTCAGCAGATATTGTGTGAAATGGAATGCAGCAGCATTTGCAAATTATCACACCTGTGACTTGAACAAATTCATCCCAAGAGCGAGGGGCACTCTGCAATCTGTTGATACACATTTATCTAAAGAACTAATTCGTTGTCTGGAGTCACCTGTATATCTGTTTTATTTATTTGTAGTTTTTTAAAGGCCTTTTAATGGGGTTCTTGACCTGTATTGTGTGTGCAGTTGCTGTGTCCCATTTCTGCTCCCACAGTAAGAGCCGTGGTTGTGTGATGGAGGTGAAGTTACAAGGGCTCTCTCCTGTGTTCTTCAGCATAGATTTTGAGTTGTGTCTTTGATGTGCTGTGTCCCTCCCAGTCTTGGAAAAGTTGATTGGCTGGTCCCATCTGCTCTCTGGGGACGGTGACATCTCTTTTCCCAGGGGTTTGGAGGACGCTGCAGAGTCTGTGTCAGTGCGTGGGAGAGGAGCAGTCAGAGGAGGTTAACACACCCCCACCTCCCCAATTATATCAAGTACTGCTCTTGGTTTACTTCTGTTGCAGGACAAAACTAATTTGTGACTCCCTTTGATTCATCTGAAACAAATCATTGATTTGTACTTATATCCTGAATGTTCATTGATTATTCACTTAGTGTTTAATGTAAAACACATCTGTAGCTGGCTAGTTTAAGTGAAGCTGCCAGTCATCTCTAGAAAGCCTTGAAGCCACTAAGTGCTGGAGAAATTGCTTTAGCAATAGATGGACAAGGCTGCTGCAGGTAGGCTTGGATTATCCATGGTTCTCCCTGTTCACAAAACCCAAACCAGTCACCAAAGGACCAATTTTTCTGTTTGTGGTGTAAAGAAACACAAATATCCATACTGAGGTGCCTGGTTCAGCACAGGTGTCCACAGCCACCAGGACTTTGAAGGAAACCCTTGAGGCTGAGCCACCTGCCTAAAAATACTTGGAGATGATGTTTAATGTTCCAGGTGAAGAATTTCCATATCATTATTGTGCAATTTTTGATGTTAAAGTTTTATTTTTCATGAGACAGAGATCAAGAGGTTGGGATATTGGGTGGGTGAAGAGGGCTGCTGTGGTGGCAGAACTCACTGGGCAAATTAAAGGATTGTGGAAAGTATTAAAATAATTAAAGAGCTTCAGCAGGGGTGGGAAGGTTAGCATTGTTAGGAGGAGAGGCTTTTCAGGGAGGGCTGATCAAGTATCTGCTTAGCAGCTTCCTGATACAGGCAGAGGATTGTTGTCTTTGATGGAGGGAAAAAGAATTTCTGCCTTTTGCATTTGAATTGCAGCATAGTGGGCTTTATATTCAGCTTTGCACTTCTTGGGTTTATTTTCGAACTTACATCAGGCTTCCCTTGCAAAGCAGGAAAGTCTGGGAGTGGCAGATTCCTGTATTAAATAATCTCTTTTTGCATTAATTGTGTCACTGGCCAATTCTCCTTCTGTTTTTGTCCCGGTGTCAAGTCACATTTGAGTCTCCAGGATCATGCATTAGCATGGATGCATCTCTGATGCACAGAGATGGCTCTGTAACTCTGCCTTCTCTTCTGCCTTGCCAGTATTTAAATATTCCATCCCTCCTGTGCTACATACCAGGATAAATGCTTACCTAAAGGTTAATCTGTATTTTGAAGTGACTAGACACGCACATGAAAATGTCTTGTGCAAAATATTTTAATTTCTGCTTATATTAAAGTGGACAGCAGTAGCGTTAAAATGTAAATCATTAGGCTTTAAAGAAGCTTCTGGGCAAAAATTAATCTCCACCTGTCTTTTATGCTCATGATGAGTTTTGTTGCGTTGCAGCATCCGTTTGCTTGTGGCTATAATTGTCACTCTGGTGGTTTAGGGGTTGTTGGTAGTGGGGTGGATGCTGAACTGTGGGAAGAGCAAGGTATTGGCTCATGTCAGTGCTGCTGCCTGGTCCATACCTATTCATCAATGAAATTTTAGACCATCCTGATCACATTTTCAAGCCTGCCTTGCAGCACTTAGCTTTTTCTTCTCTCCCTGCAATGCCAAGAGCTTTCTGGAAGGTTCAACCTGGGGATCCTTTTTTGTCACTCACTGCTTGTACTTACTTGGCAGTAAGTCGTCTGTATTGTCAGTGTTCTGAGGAATGTCATGGCTTAGGGAGGAGGCCTGTGGTACCAAAAGGTTTTATAGCCTTTAGAAGCTCTTGTAAAAAATCAAGGAAATGCTTCCAGTCCTGAGAAATTGGCTCCTTAAAGATCTGTGTATATATATTTTGTATAGTGAAAACATGTAGTAGCTTAGTTAGTGTAGTAGTGAGGCCAGCTCTCCCAGTACTAAGAACTTCACACAGAAGCTAAAGAAGATTTCTGATGGAGAACTAAATTTCTTTATTCCTCCCCAAAAGACAGTCAGGGGAGCAGAGCTGCTGTGCAGTGTCCCCAAGGTGTGTCCCCACATGAACAAGAGCAGAGTTTGTGTCCTTTGCTGGGTGAATGGATGGATCTGGTGGTGGTTGAGCTCTGTCAGACTCAACCACAAACAAGGACCTGTCAGATGAATTATTCAGTTAATGCTGGCAGAAGTGTTGGGGTGGTCTCCCCTCCCTCCGCTCTGTGCCCAGACTGTGATCTTTTATTTGATCTCACCTTTCATGTTTTAACTATTCCTTTTTCGTGCCATCTCTCATTATGCTCTCTAGAGCTGGCTTTGATGTCTTTTCTCTTTGTCTTCTATTTCCATCAGTTTCCTTCCTTTCCTCTTCTTTTGATGCTGTAGAGAAGGACCACAGTGGAGATCTTCCCAATCTTAATCTTGACCAGTTCAAGTTATCCACTTTTTGAAGAACTTTTCCAGATACTTACCTAGTAGCGTGGCTTCGTTAACACCAAGCAATAATTTTGGGTAAAAACTGGTTTAGGCTGGCTGGGGAGGAGATGGTGCTGGTCCTTGCACCGAGGTTCAGGGGTTGTTCTGAGTCCATCTGGGTCCCTGGTCAGGCCAGGCAGAGCCCCCAGGACAAACCATCCTGATCCCAGAGTGAATTTGTGCCATGGAGATGTTTCCACAGGGAACGTGGGATGGCTGGTGCTGATGGGCAGCAGGAGCTCATCCTGCACTTCACATATACAGCTTCAGCTAAATTAAAGGAAAAACAAAAATTGTGTTTAAAAGGAGATTAATTTGCTAACTTTGAGGAGCAAGACGTATTTAGGAAAAAAACTGGGAATGCAAATTCTGGCTGAGCACAGGCTTTGTCATTTGATGGCTGAAATTCTCTACTTTGTTGTGCCAGTGAATCCACATGAAACATGTATTTTCCCTGAGCTAAAGAGCTGACCTGGGTGGGGGAGGTAAGTGCTCAGAGTGGTGGATGAGCATAATTAGGACATGGATTGTGGGTTGGCTCTGTATAGATCAGTTTGTGTTTCGTTAATGTCTGGTTCCACCCTGTCTGTCTGTTTTATTGGATTAATTTATTACTTTCTGAAAGTGCTTCTCCAGTGAGCTAAAATATCTATTTACTGGAAGTATTTGGTTACCATGAAAATGTGTATTTGGCATGTGTTTGGCAAATATTAAGTACTTTCTTCTGTTTCTTTTGCAATTTAATCTTCTATTTGTCTTGGGTATTGATTGCTGAAGGTCTTGGTAATTATTTGCTGATCTTGAAAACAATGATTTTAGAGGCCGAATTACTTTTGTGATATTAATCATTACCTTGGTGTGCTTGCTTTAAAGGATGGGGTCCCTCTAGCAGCTCCAGGGTGGACATGGATTGTCTGAAACAATGCTGCCATCTTAAAATAGCAAAATCGTTACTGGTGTTTGGTTCCCAAAATGAAGCAGATACTTGGAGAGATGCAAACCTGGCAGTTGCAGTCAGCCTATGAATTCAGTGTTCCTCTTAATGGGAGGAGTGGCTGGATTCTGAAGTCAAATAGAAATATGGTTGTGCTCAGTTTCCAAATTAATTCCAGGGTGTGTTGGTGGCAGCTCTGGCGCGGGGCTGGTGGGGCGAGGGGCGGCCCCGCTCTGCTGGCAGTGGAGCTCTGCCAGGGGGAGAGAAGCCACACTCCCAAGGGTCTCACACTTGCAAGTGAATGTGGTGCCATACAGAGGCACATCTTGCTTTGGGGGAAGGTGAGAAATTGAAAAGTCTCTGCTGGGAGCTGAGTAATTGGCACCTGCTATTATTGTGTCCCTCCTCCCCCTTTTAATAACTTGTTTATAGAGATACCTCTCCTACAGATCTCATTACACAGCCATAAAGCACGATTCTTTAAAAAATACATGCATTCCTATTCATGTGGGGTCTGAATACCTACCTCCTTCACGTTCCTTAAGGAGAAGGGATGTTTTTTGTGGTATCCAGGCATCTTTCCTCGCTGCTGGTCAGAGCCACAGCTGCCCACGAGGAGACGAGCTGCGTCCTTGCCATACCTGGATGGAGATGTAATTCTTCCATTAATACAAAACCTGGCAGGCAGTTAGAGTGACTGGGAGAGGAATTTTGTCTTGTTATTTTAGGCCTTGAAGCAAGGAGCTGTGTTGGCTGTTGGAGTGGCACTGGCCTGATCTGCACCGGAGCTTGCACAGTGGCATGCACTGCTGGGGAGCACGAGAGGCGACGTTTGGCACTCGCCCCTGGGATCTCTAGGGCAGTCAATCCCACTGCCTGCTCGTGCAGCAAGTGATATGTTTAATTGGTTTTAACAGTTTCATCCTTGTTCTCCTATTAGTGGATCATGGTGCAAAAGGAAGCTGGGAGTGTTTTTGGATACTGTCCTGGCTAGTTTGATGAGTAAGTCTTGCTGAGCTTCACCTCTCTGCAGGTGCAGTGATGCATCTCCTGCAGGGGATACAGTGGGTACAGCATCTCCTCCTCCCAAACGTGTGTGGGGAAGGAGGAGGAGGAGAGGGCAAAATCATGTCCATGACAATTATTTTCTGATTCTTTTTCATCACCTTATAGAACAGGAATGATAAAGGGAGCCTTAGAAAAGAGGGCATTCCTGCAAGCCCTGGCAGGGATGTAATCTCTTTTCTTCATACCAAGGTATAAAGATAATTCCAATCGGGATTGAAGCAGTGGATGGCAAATAATTCTTGAGCAATCCGCTTATGGTGTTCCAGGATGCGAATGAAAACCACTAATGGGATAAAGAAGGATCTAGATAATTATCTTGACTGCATTTAATCTCATCCTTTCAGGAGAATACTTGTGTGGACACCAGTTTTGTGTGTATCAAATGCTAAAGCTGACTAGACATTTTCAGAAGCTGGTTGATTCCAACACAGCCATCCTCTCTTGGTGATCATCTATCTTTTATCTACCTGGTTGGTCATAATAAATCTGATTTCTGATCTCTACTGCCCTGTTTCCTTTTTTCCCCCTCCCTGCAGCAGGTTAAAGCTGTGACACACATTCTCTCCAGGGCAGATTTGAAACCTCCTTCATCTTTTTCTCCTTTCATTTCATCTGCTGTTTTGAGAGACTTCCTGGGTTTTTTTTTCCCCATTTTACAGCTGTTACTGCTGTTGTTTTAAGTCTGACAGAAGAGCTGCATGCAACATTTAGGTGTGCAAGATATTTTTTTAATTGATCAATTTTTTTTCTCCCACTAGGAGCTCTGCCTTGCAGTGTGGGGGATGGTGGTGTGCTGCAAAATAAATCCAGTTGTTAGTCAGCTAATGAGGTTGTTGTTGTAGGCTCTTTGTGTTTGAATCTAATGGACACCCCATGGATGGAATGGAGGGTGGCAGAAAGAGAAGGGAACAATTTCCTGGTGACTGAGACCATGACATTGGATGGTGTTGCTCAGTTAACATCATTCAAAGCTTTGCATTATAGAAACTCTGTTCTCAGACCCTGTGGTCAGAGGAAAGGATGACACAAACTCACCTCTAAGAATGTGGGTGACAGAAAAGCACCTCTAGGAAGTGGCTGATTCTTCATTGTCCCCCAGCAGCTCAGGCAGCTGCATTTTCCAGCTGTCAGAGAGCCATTTATCTCCAGCCTCACATCAGGTGTTCCCCAAGTGAACAGAGACGTGTCTGAGCTGGCTGCAGCATCCCTTGGTGAGCCAGGCTGTGTCCCACAGTGGGAGCAATCTGGAGACTCTCAGCTAAGACAGCTGCCCACGAGCTGTCCTCCAGCTGGAAGAGGAGGACTGGCAGTTGGCACCATTCCTTTGCACTCCAGAGGACAGATGCTGTTCATGGCCCTTTTGTCAGGGAAAGAGTCCCATCATTCATTTGGAGAGTGCCCAAATGCAGCTTCTCAGTGGCAGACCCTCTGAAACCACAAGCTTCCCCTCTTTACTTGCTGGCATGGCAGCCCTGTTAAGGTTCAGTTGTTCTTTACAAGTGCAGAAGGGCTTTCTTGCTCTTAGTGAGAAGTCAAAGACAAAATTCTGTCCTGTCCAAGGTGGAATTGGGTTCCAATCTCCCTCATGTGGCAGAGAGAGGTTACAGGGGCCGTTTTTGTGCTGAAATCCAAGGGGTTTGTGTGTCTCTTTTTGCTGTGAACTATAAGTTGCTCTTGACACCAGAATTGACACTACCAGGAGCTGTCACTTGCCTGTCCCAACTGGTGGATGCCCTCAGAGGCACCTGGAGCTTGACCCTTCCATACCAGCCTTGGATTTGGGACAGAAAGGCTGCACAGGAGTGTGATGTGCAGCTGGGCATACCCCAACAAGGCACTTGCCCAGCAGGACTGTGTGTAGAGAAAGGGATATGTGGGATCCTTGCAGCCTCTGGAAAGTTCTTTAGGAAAGAAATCATGTTTAAAAAATGTGATCATTTTTTGTTTTGGTGACATGCTTCCTGAACAGCAACTCTTAAATTGAAATGCTCATGCAGAAGAGTCAGTATCAAGGTTTCCTCACCTTCTGATTACAGTTGTGTGCCCTGTGGCTTTAGGAGCAGGGCTGAACTTTAACAGTGATGCCTGGTGAAGGCTTTTGCCTAAAAATACTGACATTCTGCAAGAGGAGTCTGGCAAGGTCTGACAGCTGATTCCTTAAAATCAATTGATTGCTGTTTAAAATAAGATATCCATCCTACACACTTGTGACTTGCACAGAGATCTTGATGAGCATTTTCACCTGGGTCTTGGTACCACTGCACACCCTTAAATGAGCCACTCCTTAAGAAATCTCATTACTTGCTTTGTTAAAGGTGTCTGGTTAGCCGAGTTGCTAACTGAAGTGTCCTTTCTTCAACCCAGTGTTGTGATGGAGCAGTTCCTGGAGCTGTTATGCCAAGTGTTACCTCCACAGAGCATTATAAATGATCTCCTGCCACCTCCTGCTTGGGTGAGCTCTACCCAGAGAGAAACTGGATTTTTTCCAGATGTCTGCACAGCTCTCAAGTGACTTGCACAATGCATACACACAAAGGCAGATATTTCCTGTCACTTTGGAAATCTGTCAAGGCAGTGGCAGATTGCTTAGCCTGGGTCATGCTGTCTGTTAATACCTTCTGAAATGCAGGTCAAGGAGTATTGCTGGAATAGTTAAGGGTCAGGCAATACAACCTTTAACCCTTCGTACCAGCTGTGGTCATGAAAGGAGGTGTTTTACTCCTGGGATTGAAACTTTCAGCATTTGTCTGTTGTTCAGAGTGCTGGTTAGTTGTTCTGCAAGCCTGCAAACCAAAGGTGGCCGTTTCTGCAGGTACCCCTGGTGGTGACCTGATGGTGCTCAGAGGCCCCAGCTGAGACCAGGATCCTCTCTGGTGTGCCCTGAATGTCCTGGGTGTGCTGGGAACCCTCCCAGAGAGCTTCACCATCAAAGGCTGGGCCAGGACAAGCAGGTCCCTGTGGGTGAGGTGGTTGTCAGTGGCAGAATTTGAAATCCACATTGGCACATCAGCTCTGTTTGGTTCCGAGGTCACTGCAGGGCTGGGATGTACATGGGGGTCATTTGCATCAGACTTCATTCAGGATTTCATGGAGAGGAGGAAGGGAAGATGTTGACAAGTGAGAGCTTGTAGGTGGGTAGAATTTGGATCACCACCAGCCAGTGCAGAAAAGGTCAAGAAATTCTTTAGTCTGCTGGTGTGTGGTGTAGCACAGCGGCGAGAAGGTGTGGATTTTGTACAGGCACTCGTGTTTAGTTTGGCTTCCAGGAGAATCCTTATCTCTTCTCCTGCTGCCAGCTTCTTTGGAGTTGCCCTCCTTCCCTCTGCTCTGCCTACATTTCTTGCTGTGATTTCAATTATTTATACCATTTCTCTTCCCCTTGAACTGCTCCACTGCCTGTGCACTATGGAAGCAGCTGTCGCTTCCCAAGCCTGTTCCACTGATGTGTGAAGAGCTGATCCCTGTGCACACAACTCGTTAAGAGCATTTCAGGGCTCTTCAGTGTGGGCAACTATGTGGATGTAAAATTGCAATTGGATCTTACCTTACAGAAGGTTTTAAGTGTGGCTGGTGAAATAATGATCTACTTATTAATGTGGAATAGCAGGAGGGTGCTGCTCAGGGTAACAGGTGAGAGGAGAAAGAGTTTTGCAGAGGAGTATGCCCCCTTCTTCTGATGAAAATTAAGCAGCTTAAAACTAGAGGTTATTCTTCTCTTGGTTCCACCAGTGTACATTCAGTAGAACCTCATTAAAATAATTCAATTTCTTTTTGACACAGGCTGATGTCACAGAGGTGACAGGGAGGCACAGCCTCACCCAGCTGGTCTGAATCCAGAGCTGAGGCTGAGAGGCAAATGCAACCATTCAGTTTAGTCCTCCCTCATTTTTACCTCTGCAGCATTAAGCTTGGAGAATGAGCAGAAAATGTTTAAATCCCTTTCTTCATTGCTGCCATGTTCAAGCTGAATTAACTTTCATCCAAAGGCAGCCTGTGCTTTAGGAGACATCTGCCGTGGTCCAAATTATGTTTTGAGGTCAGAATTAAAATGTATGTAACTGTTGAGCAGTAAGTAATGAATACTCAAATCCTGCTCTTTGCCAACAATTGTTTTGCAAGATTTGATTTGTACACATCCCTTGTACCTGTGCAGGTACATGAATGTGTATTAGAATAGGAACCAACACAACATGTCACAGGAAAGAATAGTTATGAGGTGAAGCAGCTTGGTAGAAATTTAAGGGTTTTTAAATTTTTTTTTTATTTCAAGCCTGCATTTATTTATTTGACTTCTGCAAATGTAGCTTCTAGAGTGTAATTGATATGAGGATGCAATTGTATTCATGGCATATCTGTGTCGGGGCAATATTCATGTGCAATGGCTGCTCCATGAAGTATCTGTTCTCTCCTCTTGGCTCCTCTATCCAATAAGTAGATGTGAGCTCTCAGGGGAAGTACATACAATTTTTACAGCTTTTCTGGATATAGTCCTTAAAGAATTTTGGATTGTGTATCTGAAAAGAGCTTTTGAAAAGTTAGAGTGGGTCTCAAGTAGAGAATGACCAGGGAGAGGCTGATGCCCTACTGTATTCGATGGGCTTTCAGTCTGCTAATGAAGAAAAATTAAGCTCCCACTTGACAGAGTATTGTCTGAGGACTGGGACTCTTGGGGTGCATTTGAGTGCACGGGCTTCCTTCTGGCTTCCTTTGGGTAGGCACCATTCAAGTTTGAAAAAAACGGCTCAAGTTCCTTAAATTGTGTCCTGCCTTTCAGTGGGAATTGCAGAGATAATTGCAAAGTAAACTGAGGAGAGAATGACAGAAATGAATGAGGCAGAAGTTTGGGCAGGACTCGGTGTGTGCTAAAGTCATAATTCTGGTGCACAGTGCCCAGGGTGGGTAGCAGGTGTGTTTCAGAGGTTGCACACATGTTCCTGCCAGATTCCCAGTGGAAGGATGGATGTCTCTGTTCAGAGTGGGGGCTCCTGAGGCCCCACAGCAGTAGGTGAGAGCAGGAATCACTGACTCCTAGGCAGGGAAGTGGATTGATGAAAAGCAAAGCCCTCTGCAGGGCTGGCTGGGTGTCATTCACCCCATTCACAGCTGGGAAATCAGGGCACAGGAGAGATTCCCAACCTGCCAGGTGCATAAATCCCTTTGGAACCTCCCTCTGAGCATCCCTCCTGCAGCCCCTCAAACACAAAAACCATGTCTACAGAAGGATGGGTTTGCATTTCTCTGCTGGCATATTTGCTACTGGAGGAATGGCATTTATTGGGATTTTCTGGGAGATTTACACTTATTCTGGGCTGGGACTTGGGGCAGGAACCTCGAGGTGTGCTGGGAGGGCAGACAGAGAGAGCATCCTCTGTGCAGCATCCGTCCCTGTGCTGTTGAGCAGGGCTGCAGTGGCAGACAGAGCACAGAGTGGGGAGGCAGCTGGTGCCAGAGCACAGGAGCTTTGGCCATTAGTGTGCTCTGAGGTTGGGTGGATTGATTGTGCTGCCGTGGAAACCCAGGGCCAGGGGACAGGGGTGGAAGGTCACACCACAGGCTGCTGTCAGCACAGAAGAATGAGGGAGATTTTTATGTTTTGTGGCGCCTCTTTTCCTACTTTGGAAAAAGCTTTTATTTTATGTGTCTCTGTAAATGCTTTATAACCCGAGTGCTGTGAGTACTTTGAGTAATTGCTCAAAAATTGATGGTGAATTTTGACCATGTACATACAGTGCCTTCAAGTTCCAAGGATTCTTCTGTCAGATTGTGATACATTTTTTTTGCTGCATTTAAATGAGTTGTTTTATATAAATTCTGAGTGCTGGCAGGCTTACAATAACTGGGTTTTTTTTTTAAGCTTGTTTTTTCTGAGGGACTAAAACCATGTCCTTCTTCCCAACAGCTTTCAAACTCGTACTCTCACTTCAGCCCAGTTAGGTATGGTATGGAAGCCCCAGAGATGCTCTAAAGCCCTCTGGGTATTTTGAAGGAGGGCAGAAAAGAAATCTCTTGATGAATTTGTCAGGCATGGGTGAATCTGTACAGAAAGTGTTATCTTCATAGTCCAAGCCACAAGAAGTTCCTTAAGCAAAGCTTTTGGCTGATACAGGATGCCCAGATGTTGGGTTCCCCCAGGGTGGGATGTGCTGGGGTGGCTGCAGCCAGCAGCATTTTCTGTGCCTGGTCAGCAGCTCAGCCCATCCCTCATCAACTCCTGCCAATGCAGAAAATAAACGAGACCAAGGTTTTTTGTGCTTTCTCACACTTGTAGCAAGAGTTAGAAGTAGCCACAGAAAGAAAATATTTGGGGTGGGGGCAGCGTTAATGGGCCCATCCATTTCGGTATTCCCACCTGTGGCCAGAGCCTCATTCTCTAATTTTTGTTTCTCTGGCTGCTTTGTTTTTCCTTCGTTGCAATCAAGATAATGCAGTACAATAGTGCACTAAGAATTCCAGCTATTCAATTACCTTTCAGAAGTTGACTTAATTGGCTCTTTAAGTGATAGCTCTCTATTGTGTGCAATCAGCACCACTCAAGGAGGGAGCAGGAAGAAGAGAAGGACTTTGTTTCTAATCAATAAACAGAGGTCTTTGAAGTAATGCTGTTTGCAATTTGTATCACTGCTTAAATTACACTGAAGATGATCATCTGCACCTTCCTGGAGGAGCACGGCTCTAGAGTAATAAAGCTTTGCTGTCCTCAAATGTGAACTGTTTTACTCTGTGTTTCAAGTTAATCCAGTATTCTCCCCTTGAACTTTTATACCCTCCCCACCCCGGTCAAGTATTAAAGAAAACCAAAACCAAACTGCTGCAGAGCCCGGCACAGATGGTTTGGGAAAGTCTAATCGGGAATGAGTAATCATTTGGTTTGCACCTCATAAAGTATGCAAATGAATGTGATACCTGATGATAAATAATTCAAAGTTGAGATGCTAGGAAAGGTGAGATTATAGAAGGAATAAATAAATGCAAACCAACCTTAAGAAAAATAAGTAGTCTCAAAAGCTTGAACTTGTCTTTCAAGCTACAGTCCATAGAAACAGCCACTTCTTGGTGCAGGTTTGCTGCCAGTTCTTGAATCCAGGGGACTTTAGGCCAGCAGGATTTCCAGTTTGTAGTCAGAATTTGGCCAAAACTACAAATCTAAGGATCTGCCCCACCTTGCACAACTCTGTTGCACTTCAGGTCGTTGCTGATCCTGGTTTAGGCAGCAGGAAAGCTTTTCCAAGAGGACCAGATTTCTTTTATATATACTTTTTTTGGTTTATTTTTTCCTAGTTGTTGGGTTAAAAATTGTCTGCTTCATAGTTTCATTAAAGCTGAAATTACTAGTCGTAATTAACTATTCAGTGGTAATTAAAATTTTTTTGAATCTAGAAAGGTCTTCCTGAGATTGCAAGAGGCACAAGACTGGAAGTCACACTCAGCCCCCTGTGCTACCACTGCCTGGGGCAATTCCAGCTCCCATCCCCTCCCGTGGGAGTAGGTGAGAACTGCAGATGCAGACCCGTGTGGAACCCCAGGTTTTAATGATGAAGCATCCAGCACACTCCTGGGTTGGGTGCATGTCTCTCTGCCCTCCATTTTCAGCACCTTCTATAGGGAATTTTATTTGCTTTGTGGGAGCAGCCGTGGGATGTTCTTTGCAGGAACTGGCTCACCCAGACCAAGCTGGGATTTAATTTATTAAAGATGCTTCTTCCTTTGCTCCCTGCCCCATCCTGGTAAGAGATGCATAATCACCCTTCAGTGCAATGTTCTTGCAGCAGGAGGGAAGGAGCTGTTGATCCAGATTTATAACCCTGCACCGAAGAGCAGCTTTCAGATCATTTCACGTGTCAGCTTCGCAGGAGTTTTCACTAAACTGTGGAAATAGCTAAATTTTGCCCCTTTTATCAGCCAGAAATAGCGATGCTGCAATGTCCTGCTCCAGCTCAGCCCTTGGCAGTGTTCCTGAGAGTGCCAGCAGCCTTCTCCTGGCAGGCACTGGCCGGTGCCAGGCGCCTTCGTGCCCCGACCCCGACAAGGCTGCGTTTGTTTGGTGCGGTCCTGCCCTGGTGCAGCAGTGGGGCTGAATGGTCATTTTGTGATGACAGCAGCCACAGCATCCGTGCAGCTCCATCCAGGTGTTTCCCTGATGGTCCCAAGTGCCAGGTTGGTTCCATGCTGGCCTTGCAGGGCACCGTGGTGCTGGGGGAGTGTGTGCCCTCTGTTCAGCATGTGAAGGACCTGTTGGTCTGCTCCTAATTCTGTCTGGGTTGAGTTTGGCAATACAGGGCAAAGAGGGAAAAGAAACAACTTTTTTGATATAAATTTATTCAGTGGCTTCTTCAGCTCCTGGGAGGGGCTGTTGTGATAAAGTCTGATATATTTTCACATCTGCCTACGAAAAATGTAGGATTTATCTTTCAAATGAATTTTACTCTGCTGCGCTGCCAGCAGGGTTTTTTGAGTAGCTATTTTTGTGAAATATAACCCGAGAATTTGTATTGGCTTAACTCTTAAAATGTAGCTGGGGGAAGATGGAATATTCATCTTTATTGTATTTGTTTCTCCTGTAATGAGACGTTGCTGTCTGTCGTAAAGGAAGTGGTTCTCCAGCCCAGGGAGCATGCCCAGTGATTTTCTGTTTGCTCCATTAGCTCGTGTGCAGACCTCCTGATTTTTTATGTGCATGTGCTTTTCTACTTGTTTAATCCTGCCAACTGCTCTTCTGGTTGGAAATCCATTTCTATAATGCTGGGTATTACACAAATTTGTTGAAGCTCTTAATGCAGCTAACGGGGAAGGGGGGTGAGCCTGCTTTGCCCGGTCAGCCTGAACCAACTTTCTCCTTCTGTGAGTCACACAGAGCTTGAGCTGCAGCTCACTGAGGGCACAAAATGCATGCAGTAAAGAAAAATAAAGTTTAAGGAACAGCCAGAGTGCTGTAAACGTCTCTTGGCTTTTGATTTATGAAGTCCAAGCACAGCACAAATTGGATGGCTCACTGTGCCCTGTGGAAATCTCTTTGTCTGCCTTTTTTTGAAATATTTCTATAACTAGTAATCATGGTATTGTAGCAGAGAGCCCTTCTATAAAGAGCTTTTTGGTCACTGCTGTTGTTTACTGTGACTCTGTGCAGCGTGTTAATTGCAGCTCCTCATTCACTAATGTTCATCAGGAATTGCAGTGTGGATGCCAGCAGTGATGCTCTGGATTTTGGGGTTCTTGTGTGCGTGATGTTTTGGGGACCAGAGCTGGAGCAGTGAGAGGCATCCTCCCCGTGTGTGATTTGCAGTGTTTGTGGAACTGTTTCCAGCAGGACTGAGCACATCCCTGCCTGTTGTACTGTTCTGGTTGTTTTAATCTGTTGAATTCATCTGTGGCACTTTGCCTGGTAGAGAGTGGTGGGAATGTTGTCAGCAATGGCAGAGAAGGATGCCAGGCTGCTTTTTTTATTATTATTTGTAGTAAAGCCGTGCAAAGTCCGTCCAGGGCCTCATGACAATGGTTTGAGTGGCTGTCAAGCATGCATGTACTTTAAGCTTTGGAGCAGGCAACCTGCTCAAAGTTTGGTGTGAGTTTATATATTTATGTTAACTTCTGTCTTAACTATCCAGTTCTATTAAAAATAAAAGGAGTAAAATCGTTCTGGCACACTTGCATAGCTACAGCGTTGGAAACTCTTCAGCTTCTTTCTCTTCTCGATTTCTTCCCAAGAATAGTCACAACACTTTCTTTTTTAGGACTTTGCTTTAATAATTACATCGTGAAGATCCGCTGGGATGGGTTATCCCACAAACAGGATTATGCCCTTAAATGGAGATTAAGCCACCACAACAGCCAAAGTTTGGGGAAAAATATTATTATGGGAAAACAAGGTTGCTAAATGTGTTATTCCATGTTGTGGAGCTGCACAGTCAGGAAATGCTTGTTACTGCAGAGAGGAAATGCTCATCTCTTCTAAATGTTTCTTGCATTCCTTTTTAATTGTTATTATAGTAGGAAAACATGGCTCTAGCAAAATGCCAACTACTATTCCCTCTGTAAAAGGGATGGGAGATGTGAGAAATGGGAGGGAGACAGGGAGGCCAGTCTTGTTTTATGAACTCTTCACTCACTGTGTTCTGCTCCTCCTTTTTCCCCCAAGCCCTTGGGGGTGCAGCTCCTCTCCAGTTCTCCAGCCCTGCTGCCTCTCGGCCAAAGATTTGGGCTAAATAATCCAATTAAGCTTTGCAGCTTACATAACTCTCTTGGCTTGAGGCAGCAGCCGGACTGACGGGGATAGAAGCACATCTGGAAATCGTGTACTAAACATGCTGGAGCCAGAATGGTTTGGACAAATTTGCTCATATGCACAAGATGTCCTTTGAACAGCAAGATGAGTGTGCACGGTCTCCTTGCTGAAGAAGTTGAAGAAAATACTCCTATCCATAAATTGTTTCCCTGGCTGGGAAACTTAACTGGCTTTTTTCCTCTCCCTTCTCCTTTGGAACATAATCCAGCTCTTCCTTTTTAGCTCCAGAGGATCAGCCAGGCCCTGCAGTACACTGATCATAAATAACACATATGTTTTTTTTTATTTCAAAGGTGGGAAGGACCTCCAGCATTATTTAGTCTGACTTCTTATCTGCTACCCATCATAGCAGTTGCTTTTTGTTTAATCTGAAATGCAGCTCGGTGTATAACTGGAACACAGCTCTGAAGACACAAGTATTTTTTCTGAGAATTCATTATAACCTGGCAATTTATCCTAATGCTTAATGACACTATTAAAATATGGGCATTTTATGTTGGCTTGAGGGCTGGGGAGAAAATAGAATTTAGCCTTTTTGTATTTCAAGTAGTGTGCTCAACATAAGCTTGGGATAAAAAGAAAACCAGTGCACGTTTTGGCACTCTTGGATGTCTTTTCTTTTGTTGGCATCCATTACTCTCAGTAGGGGAGTTATGGGCATTAAGAACAGAATGCATTTTCCTTCATATGCAGTGATATGTGCTCATAGCTTTGTTTTATAGTCTGCTGTCTAATGTTAAGAATTTATTTGTCAGGTGTGCAGGGCAGGTTTAGCACTCATGTCCTGCCTGTTCCTGGGTGCTTGGATGGCTGCTTGTCCAACACCTTCCAAATCTGTGCTGGGGAAGGGTTTTAGAAACATCACCTCCCTGAGATCTGATATCAAACACACACACACATGCACACACAGAGTTCCTGGGCTTGTCCTCTGTAAAACGTGCCCAGGGAATTGGCTCAGTGTGTGCACTGGCCAGGCTGCCAGTGAGCTGTGCCAGAGCTGCAGAGGTACTGGAGGTGTTTTGGCAGAGGGTGTGTCTTGGTCCCAAAAGGGGACATTGCTGGGGCACAGTGGCGCTCAGGCAGCGCTCTGTGGCATCCAGACCCCGCTGTGGCTTTCAAAGGGGTTTTGCTACTTCTGGGTGGTGCACAAGGATATATGCCTTGGAAAAACCCCCATGCCAGGGAGGTGGTGCAGAGCACTGGGTGGCTCTGCTGTGGCTGCAGCAATGTAGGGCTAATATGATATTTCTTCCAGTGCATGGATTTATAAGGCTGTCAGAATGCCCCTGCTCTCAGGGCCATGGGAACATGGCATGGGAACCTTGCAGAAGTGTCTGTAGTCGTGAATACCTATATGCAAAGTCATGATCTTACAGTTTACACATTTTGGGTTTTCCATGGTCATAAAACTAAATAATGAGTTCCCCAAAAGAGGCTGTGTGTCTTGAGCCACTCCAGCCAGCACTGGAGCTCCCCCATCTCCCTTGGTCCCTCAGCCATGGTTTGCTGGCAATGATTGCACAGCTGTGCTGCCACCACTTCCACATTGCTGTTGTATCTGACTGACTGCCTCTGCTTGATGTTTTATTCCTAAAGAAGAAAGAAATTGGATTAGATTTTTCTCAGCCACGCACAGCGGTGATCCTGGGTAACAAAGCTGATCTGTGTGCAGGGAGCTTTGGGAAGCTGGGTGTGAGGGTGAGTTATTAACTGGGGACTCACCCAGGGTGATTTGCTTTGTGGATATATCAGCAAAGCACTGCAGGGGACTCCAGGAGGTGCTGAGCAGCCTCCATGGCCCTTGAGAGACCATTTTGGGTGCATCAGGGGTACCTAAAGCACCTCAGCACAGAAATTACCTCCCTGGACTCTGAAGTCAAATAAACCTCTTTGTAGAGAGGGAACAAGGGCTCAAATTTTGCTCTGCATAGTGGTGCTGTAGGTTTCAAGGGCAGTTTCCTTGTGGGTGAGCCACACTGCTGTTTTCCCTGTGCCATGCTGAGCCTAACTCCTCCCTGGTGGGATTTTTCCTGAGCTTTGACCTCCTGGCACCCCTGAGACAGGAGCTAGGTCTTGTCCCTCACACCCACTGGTGTGTTTTGCTGTGATTTCTGCAGTATAACTCCTTCAGTACCAACTGGCTTTGCTCAGCTGTGCTTGGGGTCTTTCTTGTGCAAAACCCCTCTCCCTCCTGTGCCTGTGCTGAGCAGCCTCTCTGAGCTCTGTGCCCTCTCTTGTCTTTCCCTCACACCTCCCTGAGCTGCCAGCTGATCCAGTGTCATCCTTCCCATGCTGCTGTGAGGATGTATGGCTGCACTGGTGCTTTCTGGGCTCTGTGAGAAGCAACTGTTCAGTCATGGAAAACCCTCCCTGTGGGCTCTGATGCTGTTTGTTGGGCACAGCTCCTGGCAGCCCATCTTGCATTCTCCTTGCAGCGTCTAAACATGTCAAATGTCTGTAACAAAGCTTCCCTTTGGGTGGAAGGTCTGGAAAACTGATCCACAGCAGCCCACAGCAATCAGGTTACCTTATATGTGGCACCAGCAAAGGTAACAGTGTGTGAAATACTGAAAAGCTAAATCCATTTAAATAAACACGTTCAAAGGGAATGTGAGGTGTGAACAGCGTGCCTTTGCTCACAGGGAGCATGAAGCTCTTCTTGAGGATTCAGCAGCACTTTAAGAGTAGTTGTGAAATTAAGCATAAATACCATGGTCCAGGCTCCCGGAATCACAACTATTTTTGGAGGTGGTAAGCAGCAGGCTGTGAGGCTCAGTGCACTACCTTTAAGCCTTTAGGTAAACCTGACATTGCAAGAGAACAAAACCTCCAGGGATGTGGTTTCACAGACATTTAAACAGTTCTCCTTTTGGGCTGTTGTCCAAAAGGGCATCCTGGTTCCCATGTGCCTCTTTTGCATCACTGTCTCGGTCAGCAGCATGATCTGACTTAAAACTGAACCTGCAGCAAGGATGCTGAATTTTCCAGCTGGATCAGGCCATGGGGTTGTGGGGCTGGCTGGGTGTTGGTGCCCTCTGAGGAGATTCAGGGAGCACATTTTGGCTCTCCTGGCTTGCCAAAAGCCACTCATGACACCTGGCCTGGAGCTCGGCACCGGGGTGTGGGAGATGCCAGTAACATTTCAGAGCAGCAGCTTGTTGAGAAGCTTTCAGGCATCATTTAATAGCAACCAAAGGTCTTAGCAGTAGGACACCCATGTAGTCAGCATCCTCCTCCCCTCCAGCTGTTTATTTTCTACCCTTGAAATGTCCTGCAACCCCCACCTTGTGCTGTGCCATCACCAGCATCTGTGTTGTCTGTGAGCAGAGCTGATCTGCTGGAATAATGCTGCTGCTGCTGCTGGCACGGGCTGGCAGGCAGCTCTGCAGCTGGGCTGGTGTGGGGTGTGGAACCCTGGTTCTGGGTTAGTCCTGGCCTTTTGGAATAGCAGGTAGTTAATTTACTGCAGGTTACTATTGCTGCAAGTCGGGAATTCTTTGTACTTCCAGTGATGTGTTTTCTGCAAGGGGAAGAAATAAGGGCAGGTTTTATGCATTCTAAAGCAGCTGGTCTGGCTTTGTGGGAGAGGGTGTTGACATTGTTTGATAACCCTTTCTCATGTTTTCTTGGCTGGTGAATGACAAAAGGGAGAAGTGGGTCTTCCTACTCTTTTAGTGGTATGTTTTTCTTCCCAGGAACTATAATAGCATATAAAATGAAACAAGACCCATCAGATAGCATCAACAACTAAATGTTGGCCTAAGTGTGCTATTTTATGGCAATATCTTGGTTTTTCTCTGGAGAAAAGAAAATGTACCCCATTAAGTGCTCATGTTACAAGCCTGCACCCCAGGGGATAAATATTTCAAATATTAATGCTGAGTAATTTTTAAAAGGTTCTGCATTCATTTTATTTTGAGCATTCTGCAAATTATTTAAGACTACTAAAACAAAATGCAATTTAGATCAGCTCATCCTGTGATCAGTATGTGGTGATTTTAAAATCTGCTCTACCCAACAGCATGGTCGTGTATCTGATCAGGGGTTGGTACAGTAGGGAAATAATTTGAATCTGGTGGTGGCTGTGGATCTGCAGGTAGACAAGATGTACAATTTACATAAACAGCAGAGTGAGGGGAGTGCTCTCAATATCCTTTTGCTTCAATAACAGTCACATGCATTGCAAATGAGTTATTCTTTTGGAAAAAGGAGTCAAACCTGACTTGCATTGAAGTTCTCAGCTATTAACATCAGCAGAGCCAGGGACTCCAGCCAGAACTTCTGTGATTTCCTTGATATCCCTCTTAGTACATCACTCTAACTTTTCCATATGTGTTCTCTGATTTATAACACAGCAATACTTTATTTCACTGTTGTAAAATTCTTTCATGCACTCAGCCCTGCCAAAAGCTTCATATGTTATTGATTAAACAAATTCCCACTGTTCCAGGATCTCGGCTGCTCTGAGTCTGGTGGTAACTTTAGTGGAATGATGAGTGCAATGGTCGATTGTAGAGGAGGTGGGGAAATACAAGGCACCAGCACTTACTGCTGCTAATCAATAAATTCACCTTCAATTTGCAAAGTGCTTTTTCCACCGGTCAGTGCCACATCTCTCCTGAGATGGGCTGAGCTTGTCCATCAGCTGTGAAGTGCTGGTGGCTCAGGGTCATTTGTGGGGGGGATAATGATGATGTTTGATTTTAGTAATGTTGGGAGAAGGATTAACAAGAGTTTCATTTCGACTCCTTCACAGGCAATTACCAACAGCTGCTCCTAGAGAAAGGGCGTGATGATTAACACAGTGACCTTTGCAAGGATTGACTTCCCTTCTTGGAGGGATTCCTTTTGGATGGACTTGTGAGCCATTAGCACTAAGCACAGAGCAGGATGTATGGGGGCTATGAGTTTTGGTGGAACAAAGTCTCTGTTTCACTATTAACTTAATTAGGTTATAATAAAAAGGGTTTTCCTGTTGGACTGTGAGGTATTTGGTCTGCTTCAGCGTTTGCTGCTTCTGTAAAGCTCCAGAGCTGGGCTTTGCCAGCACCCATGGGGACATGTCCTACACGCTCCAGCCATCAGCTGCTCCTTTGGGCTTGTTTTGATTCATGAGATTTTACTCACTGGCTTTGCTGCTCGTGAGAACGAGGTGAAAGGGAGAGAAATGCAGTCCAGAGGGTTTGGTGAAAGCCAAGCAAATCTGATTTGGGCTTTTCCTGCATTGCAATGGCTCACAATGCATCATGACAAATGACAAGTGACATGGCCCATGGCATGGTAAGTGCCCAGAGCTGTGCCTGGACCCCAGTGATGCACAGACAAAGCTGCTGCAGGTTCCTGCATGTTCATGTTCAGAGCAGGGGAGCAACACCCTCTCCACTGCCAGGCTGTTCCTGCTGCCCTTAGGTGCATCCAAGAGCATTTTCCATGCCCATGCCATGAAAGGAAAGTGCATCAAAGAAATGCATCTCCTTTTAAACCATACACAGGTTGGCTTGGTAGGATTTACCACATGTGCAAGCTCTCAGTTTTTCCCATTCCCTTTTCCCCCCTTCCTTTCCACCCCTCGCCCAGGTTTGCCTGTGTAATGTCCTCACTTAAAAATCCTGTCGAGCTGCAATTATTTTGAGGTTTAATGACCCATGATTTCAGTAATGCTTTATTTTGTTCACTTTCAGCATGTTTTTATTCCCCAGTCAAATAAAGGGTATTAAAAAACCCACCAAGTACAAAGCCTTCACTTTCCATTTGAGAGAAAATGCTTCGAAAGCTGTATTGGTGCTACACAGGTAAATAATTAGATTGCTAATGAATTAGCTTTGCTTTGAAGACAAAAGCTTCAGTGCTCCTAATTAGGTTGTGAGGAGAGACATAGAAATGCATGGTCTTTCTCCCAAGGAAAAGGGTGAAAAGGGGGCTCCCAACCCAGCTGAGACCAGGGACCACTGACAGGACAGTGTTTTACCTGACCTTGGGCTCAGCACCTTCCAGCTCTTTGGCATTGTTTAAATTCCTCAGTGAATTCAGAGAAATAATACAGTTTATCTGTGCAACATTTCCTTTTCAGTTTCAAAATAATATCTGAATCAAATGGTTACTTACTGCTATGTTTTGAAACAGGGAGAATGGAAGCCTGTGGTATATTTTCATTATATCACTCTGTTATTTATGCTTTTCATCATAAGCCCTATTATCATGCCCATCCTAAGATGAATTATTTCATATATTTTTTCTTTCCTCACAGAGCAGGATTTTTTCCCAGGCCTTTGATCATTCTTATCACCCTCTCAAAAGCCCCTTTTAAGTCTGTATTAATACTCTTTCAGATGAGGTGGAAACTATTGTGGGATTAGGCAGCATCATTTTAATAATGTTATAATCTTTGTGCTATTATTCCCCATCCTGTTCACTAACCACACTAATATTTTGTTTGTCTCCCTATCCCCCCTTTTTTTCCCTGGATTGCTGCTGCCTGCAGATCGGGCTGCAGACAGTGATGCTGTGGTTTCCTCCCTAGTTAATGTTGCTAATTAAGAACCATGTGAAAAATACCTTGATTTCCCCCCCAGTTAAATTGCATCAATCAGTTTTGGTGTCACTTTGCCATTTGGTTGGCGTTTCTCCTGATGATTTGCTCCTTTTCTGGCTTTGACAAGCTTATCTCCATGTCCACTCGATATTTGGCTACTTCACAAATTCATCTCTTTCCCCAGATCCTCACTAAATCTATTAACTGGTGAGTTTAATACCAATCCTTATGGCTTCCTCTGGATAGTTAACCTTTTGCTATGATGGAAATTCACTGTTTAATCCCATCTTTTCTCTCTTTAGATCAATGGCAGCATTTGCCCTCTTCCCCTTTCCTCCTTAGCTTTTTTGCAGCAAAATGAATTCCCTGTGATTTCTTCATGTCGTAAATCCCTTGAATGGGTTGATAAAACCCCAGGACAAATCAGAAGGACTGGTCCCTTTGTCAGGTGGTGGTTTATACCTGCGGGGAATTTCCTCTCCTGCCAGTGCTTTTGTTTGGCAGGTGAAGCCCAGGGGATTGGCGATGATCTCGGAGCCCTTTGTATCCTTCACTGTGATTCACCGCGGAGCTGTGCTGCAGAAACAGATCCCAAACCTGCTCTGCAGGTACCCAAGAGCAGTCTGACAGCTTCTGCTGCCTCCTCTGCCCTCATCCAAGGCGTTTTAGGAGAGGTGATGGGCACTGCTGTTTGCATTCCTAATTTCTGAGTTTCTACATCTGTGCTTTGGAGCCTGCATCCCCCCTGGGGAGCCTTTGGATTTGGGCACAGGCACCCCTGTGACTTGCTTTCCTGGCTGGAATGGGGAATTGTAATGTTCACCATCTGTGTTGTGTTTCAGCATCCCCATAATGGGAAATCTACTTCTCTCCAGCTCTGGAAACTTACTACTTAGGACTACTTAGAAGCCAAACAAAAAGCTTATTTTTTGAAATACCTGTGTTGTGTATTGTGTGAACTGACTCTCCAATGCAAACAGTAGCTCATATTTTGGAATGACAGGGAGCAGGGGATATGAATTTTCCTCTCTCCTTCTGGTGACGTATGTGCTGAGACAACATTAAACTCCAGCGAGGAGACGTGCAGCAGAAATATGATCAACACCTACTGCTGCAGAAAGAAATAGTGACTTAAAGGTGCCCGTGTTCCCTGGGGAGGGACCGCCAGTGGAGAGATGCATTGCATTTCTATCTCATTACACGGAGCTACTGAAGGCTGAAATGCTGTTAAATATACCACAGGCTCTTATTAAATGGCCATATTAAAGAAAACAACATACACACACACCAGACTGGAGCTGGGGAAAGCTCTTGCTTTATTTGAGGATCATTTTTTCAGACAGGCTGACTTTTAATAAGCCTCTTGCCCTGGCTGATGAGTTCTCTCAGCGTGATGCTGATGCCATGGGATGTTCAAACCCAGCAGCCAACCCAGGGGCAGCACAGGAGCCTCCACTGACTGTGGGGGATCTTTCCTGCTGCCATCACCCACCTGGGCAACCAGTGCCTTTTACTGGGTGTGGAGGGTGGGTACTGGTTTTTCTGAGATGCTGTGGTGCTCCAGAACAGCTCTGCATCCCATCAGGACAATTCCTGAGCACAGGCTCCAAGTTGGAGCATAGTGGTAGGGGCATCAAAATGTATTTTTCAGCTCCAGTTCAGGACAGCACATGCTGTAGGTACTGACTGAACTGAAATAGAGTCTAAATGAAGGGCAGAGGATGAACACAAGGAGCTAAACCACAGCTGCTGGTTTTGACAGCTCTTTTGACCACCTGTGCCTTTTATGCCCCATCTCTGGCAGTGTCTGGGGCCAGGTTGGATGGACCTTGGAGCAGCCTGGTCTAGTGGAGGGTGTCCCTGCCCCTGGCAGGGGAGTGGAATGAGATGAACTTTAAAGTTCCTTCCAACCCAAATCATTTGATGACTGATGTCTGGGCCTCCCTGTAAGTGCCAATGCCAGCAGCCCCTAACCCAACCGGATTGCTTTGAGCTGGGAAATGCACGTGCCATCCCTCTCCTTCCCTAGACCCTGTCCTGCCTGAAGCTCTCCATACCTCTAGCTATTTTCCCAATAATAATCAGCTTTCTAGTGGTACTAAAGATTCTGCTTCCCATGTTACTTTTTGCCTTGGTGGTAACCACAAATGACACCATAATATAATTTTAAAATCTTGGAAAAGGTTTATTTAGAAACTTTTTTTTGTTTTAATTTTTTTTTCTTTAAAAAATATGTGAAAACCTTATAATAAAGAATCTCGGGGTGTGCTTAGAAGCAGCAGCTAGAAAATGTCTGCTTTGACTGAGTATCCAGGTGGTTTGGGACACAGTGGAGAAGTAAATGTCGCATAATGTTTACTGAATAGAGCATCCGTGTTTGCTGTGTGCTGATGGCACTGCTGAAACACTCAGACTTTCTGTGCAGATGAATCAGCCCCCAACAGGGTAATTGCAACTGCTGGAACCTTTTGGGAGGCCCACCCTGCCAGATACCACCCACTCCCCAAACTCTACCCTTGACAGTGTTTGGATTGTTGCTCGGCGTGTCTTGGTGCTCAGTTCCTTAATGCAAATCAGGTTCTCAGTGGCTGCGTCTATCCCACGCTGCCAAAATATTTATGATTTTAAAAGATGAGTCTGAAACTGGGAGCAATGACCTGCTGGCTCACAGAAGGGAAGGTGATGTGTCTCTCAGATTTCTCATCTCACAGGAGCACTGTTCATGTTTCTTTAGATCTGAAGTAAAAGACCTGCTCTGTCTTCATCCTGCCTTTGGTGGGGGGGTGAGGAGGGGCTGATATTTAGCTATTTTGGATGCTAGATTATCCTTTCTTACTGCTACTTAGGAGTCTCTTTGCAGTGTTTTTTTGAGGGATGATTTGGGGATTTGTTTATGGCGAGTCTCTAGAGCTGGTTTCTACTTTTTAAATGCAAATAAACAAAGGGCAACATTTTGCTTTTAACAGTGTAAAAAGGTTATAGTGGAGTTGCTGCAATCTCTGTGTACCTGTGTGCAAAGTGCCTCACACCTGTGTGCTTCACCAACCACCAGATTTCCATGTAAAGCAGGGCTGTTCCTTTTCTGCATCTCAGGACTGAATTTAATGCACTGATACGGCACAGTAACTCCTTCTATCCATTTTAATGGTCCACTGAAATTCTGTTAGCAAAAGACCTAATGAATGTTGCTGTTCAATCAGGGCAATCTAGAGTGTAATGTGTGGAGCATTGCCAGCATTATATAAATCATTAAACATCAAAATGTAAAAAAAACCCTGAAAATTCCCTAATCATCATCTAACTCCAGGAGCTGCTGGGAATGGCTGGGGCTGGAAGCAGCTGGGGCCAGCATGGGTGCCTGGCTGGGATGGGGACAGTGGCTCACCAGCCTGGTTCCTGTTCTTGCCTGTGTTAGCATTTTTGGATAACAGGGATGCTCCAGCATGGAGAGAGCCTTGTTTGTGCTCTCTGCAGTCCCCTCAGGCCTTTGCAAGTCCTAGAGGGGGAAGTATTTATTTCTTAAAGGGGTGCTTTAATTAAAATGAGGGAGAACAGTCATTATAGAGACATTTTCTGTAGGCAGATGAATTTTCTGCTCCAACTTCATTTACATTGTAAGGGAGCTGCACTTCTTTTTGCTCTTTTGGCTTTGGGAGTTCGTGCAACAGCAGTCAAAAGGTGCAGTTATGCTCCAGAAGCCAAGATTTTATAGAGATAAACAGTTTAGAGGTTTGAGAGTTGTTTTTAGTTTTTAAACCATGTCTCTTGAAAGTCTTCCTAATGAGAAGCAAGTCTAGCTAGCAAAGACTGTGTGTTTGCTTTTGAAAAGATTGAATTGGAGGGAAATCTCTGGCGTTAGCCATGGGTCCACTCTTCTGGGAGAGGTTATCAGCAGAGAACAAAACCAAAAGTAATTGGAACTGAAATATGGACGTGTTTAAAATGCACTGCAGACTCTCTGGGAGGTTGGAGTGTAATTGGAAAGACAAATACAAAATACAGAATTATAACATTCCTGACTCTGTGTGTATGTGTGTGTATATATATATATGTGTATATATTTGTGGGTGATGACTGTGTGAGATTTCAGGATGGGGATTTTATTGTCTCTGGTCTGATTTTGTGTCTGTCTTCTGCTTTAGGATCAGATTATTTTGCTTTCACTCAAAAACTGAAAATGGATGTGGATGCAGTTGCCCATCCCTCACCTCTGCTAGCAAACATAGTTTGCACTTAAGAGTCACTTGAGTAAGAATGAAGACCCAGAATTCTCCATAATGGAGAAATACTGTTTATTAAGGGGTTGCTGTCTTGGGTGGATAAATCCAGTGGGAAGGCTGCAGGAGCTCAGCCCTTTGGAGCAGCCTGCAAGCCCCACCAGCCTGAGCCCATCCCTTGCACGCTGCTGCTGGGAAGTCACAGAATCTTCTGGCTTGGAAGGCACCCACTAAGATCATCAAAGTCCAGCTCCTGAGAGGGGCTGTTCAAGCCATCCCTGCCTTTTGCTGTCCCAGTGGCTTGTGTTGTTGCTCAGCAAACCCAGCCCAGGCTTCTCAGCTGAAATCACAAAGCCTGGCAGCTGTGTCCAGGCACAGCCATGTGAGGGGACATTGGTCAGTGAGTGATGCTCACTGGTGACACATCCTTTGGCCACTGGCCCTCAGCCTGGGGCTGCTCCCCTGCAGGGATCCCCCAGAGCTGCTGCAGTGGGCTCAGCATGTGCAGATGGTGATGGCACTGAGCTGTGCCCAGCGTTGCCTCCCTGCCCTGCTGGGCATGGACTGTGTGAGGATTCCTGATTCCTGCTTGGAGCCTCCCAGCCTACCTGCTTCTAAAAACAGATTGTGAAAAAACATGGAGTGCAAATATGGGCCCTGGCAAGGTGAGAAATGAATTCTTTCTCTGTGTGCTGCAAGTTTGAGAGGTTTTTGGTCTCCCAGGTCAGTCCTGCTGCCTGTCACCTAACGCTGACTTTCTTTCTTTCTTAAACCAGTATATTTTAAGCCCAAAGCAATGTGTTATCTCTGAAGAAAAAATAAGCTAAATTTTTTTTTTTAATATATATATATATAGCTAGGAGTTTTTGTCCTGCAGTGCTTGAGTCTAGTGATATTTTAAGAGCTCTGTTATCTTGTGCTGGGAGGGAATACAATAAATATGTAGATAGGGAGTGCTGCTGCTTTGAAAGGTATGTGAAGGGTCTGTGCTGAGCTGACACTAGCTGAAAAAATTTGTTCAGCCTAATTAGCAGCAAATCACTTCTGTGTCCAACCTTGCTTGTTGAGATGGGAGCCAATCCCCCCCCCCTTATCCTCTGCTGCCCTTTGTGGATTTTCAGAGCTGAGGGTTTTTGTGAGGACACAGATCTGCAGCCATGTGTCATTGCAGGCCAACAAGTGCAAAATTACTGGAAATTCATGGGAAACTGTACACCCATCTCAGGCTTTGTCTAGGATTGTTCAGGCTGTCATCAGAACCAGTCACGATCGATCAGCTTTTAAATTTCATGAAATTTTAATTAAAGAATGGAAAGCCTACGAAGACATCATCTGACAAGAGTGCTGGAAACAAATACAATTTCACTTCCAACCATTAACCAGAAAAGCAGCAAATGGTTGACTGCACATCGCCATTGCAGTCTCAGGAAAGTACAGCTCTTGGCTTCGGCAGGCAGGTCATTAGTGACTGAATAATCAGTGACATTTCCCTTCTAAATCTGACACAAATGAAGTGCAGTGCTCTGGAAAAAGCCATTAAGTGCAAAGCCTCGCCTTTACTCTGCTCCAGGTACTGCAGAACAAGATCTAATGGCAGCCTTTAGCTGTGATTTGGCTTTGATAGCATCCACAGGATAGTAACCCCCCAGGATGCCAAGAGCCAAGTGCTTCCAGCCTTGCACAAGCCATCATGTTGTGCAAAAACAGAAAGTGAGACTTGTTCCTTGCTGATGTTCCCAGATGCAGCCAGTAAAAGATACAAGCAGGAAAAGCTGTGATGTGTAGGTGTGGGAAGCTGAATGTAGCTGTATTCTTATGTCTGAGAGGTACCAGCAGGTGAAGGTCTCACTCTACTTGGATGAGTTTTTAGAGCCTCCTGTGAATTCCTGTGGCAGCTCTCAAAGCTGGGTGTTAACCTGTTTTTCTGCACGTTTGAAAGTGTTTTCTTGACGGGAGTGGAAAGCGAGCAGCACCGCACAGGAAAAAGGAAGGACTGGTCTTGTTTGTGTCTCTGCCTTGAATTTCTCTGAATAACGTGTTGTCAGATGGATGGAGTCATCAAATGGGTGTAACTTCCTCTGCTCCCTCCCCATGTGCCCTGGCTTTGGAAGTAATGTCAAAAGGTTAATAGGAGCCAGACTGCCTTGGGGGGTCCCTTGTGCTGAAGCAGGGAGTCTTTAAGGAGGTTTTTCTTGGGGAAAAGGCTGTATAGGGGAAACTTTTTCTAGGCAAAAACATTACCAGTAGCTGGACTGGGAAGCACTGTTGTCTTGGAAACTCTGTGCATTGAAGCTGGATATATCTGATTTTCAAAATCCCTTTTTCTTCATGAGCCCCAAAATAGAAGTTTTTGATGCAGTCAATGTGTCTTTTTCAACTGCTTTGATTTATATTTAGCCCTGTATTGGGAAGTTCCAGTTCAGTATTTTTGATCATTAGCTCTTCTAGTCATGTTTGGGTTAAGAGTCTACTATTCAGTGGATAAATCTGCTTTGGGTATAGTCCTGTGAGTTATAATCTTACTGAAAACACATGAATAACCACAGATAAAAGTGTATTTTTAATGAACAGTTTCATTAATAATGGGAAAAAATGTCCCAGGAAGGTTTGTTAGTGGCTCACTGATTCCACTCCCAGCTGCTGTACGGTTAGTTCTGACTGAAAGCTCTTGATAGTTTTATTGCTCTGTTTACAGAGCATGGGATAAGATGCTGCTTCAAAACAAAAAGCTTTTTTACCCTATCAGAAGGGTTTTTAATACATTTATGATGCATCCTAAAGGTGTTCATCCAAACACTTAAATTCATATAAGCATCCAGGCAGCTGTTGCCATGTGATTTTCTTTATCCTGATGTGTTTTGGAGAGGTTAGATTCCCCACATCTCTTTTGACTGTTAAAATTTGTGGCTCTCTTCCAACACTGGAGGAGGTGCTGTCTGCACCCTTGTCTCACTGCAGGGCAGCGTTCCCCCTTGCCAACTTCTCTTTCCATCACTTGAGATCCTCCAGGAGATGGTTGTGTTTGTGTGTCCAAAGAAGGACAGGCGAGCTGGGGGAAGGATCAACCTGTAGAAAAGGATAGATTGGATATTAGGAAAAAATCCTTTATGAGAAATCTGCCAGTCATTCACACAAGCTGCCCAGGGAAGTGGTGGAATCACCTTCCCTGAAGAGATGTAAAAGATGTGTTGATGTGCACTTGGGAACATGGTTTAGTGGTGGACTTGTATTGCTGGGTTAATGGTTGGACTCAATGATCTCAGAGGTTTTTTCCAGCCCAAACTGTTCTATGATTCTATTTCTACATGACCCAGAAACCCGAGCTGAAAGAGGAAAAATGGAAGTAGCTTTATTATTGTAGCTCTGCAGCTTAAACTGCCCTCTCCACAATCCTTCCACCAATGGTGTGTGCTGGAACACAGCTCCCAAAATCCATAATTTGAGGACTGGGGAGGCAAGGGAGGTGTGAGTGAAACCCTTCTGAGCACAGAAGACAAAGCTTCTTTCTCTTGTCCATCCTCAGGTGACGTTGTGGACATCTACCAGCGGGAGTTCCTGGCGCTCCGGGACCGGCTGCACGCCGCCGAGCAGGAGAGCCTGAAACGCTCCAAGGAGCTCAACCTGGTCCTGGAGGAGATCAAGAGAGCACTGTCAGAGAAGCAGGCCCTGAGGGACATCAACCGCACCTGGAGCAGCTTATCTGGTGAATAAACAGCACTGAGGGTCTGTGTGGAGCTGTGGTAATGAGGAGGTAGAGAGGTGTGTGTGTGCAGGGCTGCAGACGGGACCTGCTCTTCTCTCCCCCGGTGTGAGCAAATTGTGGAGTTCAGAGAGACTTGGGAGCTCTTAAACTCCTGTTTAATTAGAGGTGCATAGGCATCATTAAACACGGATTTGCCTCTGCCGAGGATATTTGCCAATTTGCTTGCTTGCAAGCTTTTTTCCTCCCTTGCAAGTCATACACTCTGTTTCCTATGGCTGTATTCAACCCATATGGAAAATGGGTATCCAAAGAGAGGGGGGAGGAAGGAGTTAGGCTGGCTGAGCACCCCTTGCCAATTTATTTGTTCTTTCTTTTTCTTTTTCTTTTTTTTTGTTTTTAAGTTGCTCAGTTGAAGAAAATTGGATCTCTACAGAAAGATCTGATTTGACCTTCATTTTATCTTCATTCTCCCCTCTCCTTCCCAAATATTTTGGGACTTCTTTAAGGCCCTCCTGGCTCCTGCTGAACTTTAATTGGGTTTGTGGTAGCATGTTAAAGGTTGGCCTGATTTTTATAACCCAGCAGTAGTCTCGGGTGGCCAGGCTGCTGTAAAGAGGCTTTTTGCCTTGCAGTCTCTTCCTACCTACCGTGCCTTGCAATTGATTCCCTTTTCCTTTTTAAGACGAAACCAAGTTAAAACTGTGGAATATCACCAACAAGAATGTGCTGCACCTTCCCACCATCTTCCATCATTTGCCACATTTGCTGTCAAAGGAGAACAGTCTGCAGCCAGCCGTGCATGTGGGACAGGGGCGCACTGGAGGTAAATGGCAATTAGTGCTGCTTCTGGTGCTCTTCCTCACCTTGGTGCCTGTCCCTGCCCTTTCCTCTGGGCCTGGCTGTGGCACAGATACGAGCAGGACTGGAGGAAGGGCTGCATGCATCATGCAAGCTTCCTTGGTTGTGGTGACATGTGGGGTGGGTGAGCCGTGTCATGCCTGCAGGTTTTTGGGGGAGTGCTGTCTGTGCTTTTGACTGGCCCTAAAATGTTCTCAGTGCTTCTGCCAGGTGTTGTTTGCTGCTTTCCATACTCAGAGTGCTCTAAACTTTGCATGGAAGGGCTTCAGATGAAAGCATAGTTTGTAGGGTGCTTCATGGAGACTGTAACCCAGCTAAGGAGACAAATCCCATCGGGAACAAGACTTTGGTTACTTAATGATTCCCCCTGCTCCCAAATCCCAACCAATGCCATAGACCTGACTTACACCTACTAAACTGGAGTGCTTTTGGCTGTGGGAGGGGTTTGGAGAACAAGAGGTGGTCTTCAAGTTGCTGTTCACAAGCTGAAAAGGCCGCTGGGAGGGGTTTTGGGTATTTCCTTAGAGATCATTCCTTCAGGGAGGTAAAGCAGAGAGTGTCTGACTGCCCATGGGTGCCCTGCCAGCCTGGCACAGTGGGTGCTGCTGGTTGGCACTGGGCTGAGGACAGGAGTGTGGGAGCCCTGCGTAGCCCAGGAGCCCACCAAGCTGCTGCTCACTGCTGGTCCTAATGACACAGCCTGTCACTGACCAGGTGAACCATGAGCTGGTCATGGGAGCAGAGCAGTGTCCAACACAGCCCCTCTCTAAAATCTCTCCGTGGCCCTGGGCAGTGTCCGTCGTGATGGGAATCCCCAGCGTGAAGCGGGAGGTGCATTCCTACCTCACCGACACCCTCAACTCCCTCATCTCAGAGCTCACCCAGCAGGAGAAGGAGGACTCAGTCATCGTCGTCCTCATTGCTGAGGTAAGACAGAGCTTTGCCAGTTTGCCCCATTTCCCTGGCCCCCATCCCACTGTCTGCCAGCCTCGGTGCCAAACAGGATGCTGCCCACCCGGACACCAGCTCTGCCCTGCTGGGTAGATAAGCCTGGCCTTGGGCTGTCGTCCAGCAGGATCAGCAGCTGTGTCTTGCCCAAAATGAAATGCTGTTGGGCCAGAGAGGATCAGGATATGAGCAGGAAAATGTGTCCTTTAGCAGCTGCTGGTGTGGCACAGCTCACCTAAATTGTGATGCCTCCTGCAGGGTGCTTTGAATGGATATCCACAAAATGAGCTGGAGTGGCCCCATGACCATGTCTAGGAGAGCTCAGACCTGCTCCTGCAGCAGCTTTGTTTCTCCACATACTGGTAACATGGCCCTAAATCTCTCTTGAAACCCAAGGGTCAGTGATTCAGGGTTGAGACTGATATGCCTCTTTGTACTGGTGCCTGGAGCCCGGAATCAGTTGCTGAATCAAGGGCTAAAAAGCCTTGGTACATTAATCCACAAGAGCTGCTTTTATCTATGGGTTTAGATGGTTATTTTTCTCCATGGCTTTCCTCTCAGGATTATTTTCTTGAGCCTCGAGTGCATTTGTCTTAATTTCCAGAAATCCAGTGAGAAAGATAAACCTCAGTAGCCTGTTACTGGGAGTGGAACAAAGATGAATGTCCAGGTTTGCTGCCTGTTTGCCCATAATTTGACATTTTCAGTAGATTTGGCTTTCAGGGCTCTGGCTGGTATTTTGTACAGGGAGAAGCTGTGCACAGGTGGGTGCAGCCCAGAGGGTCCAGGACAGGGTTTGGTCCTGGCCATCATTTGGCTCTCTTGGAGCCAGGACAAGTGACAAGTTTTGTGACTGTTTTTGTAGTGAGTAAGTTGAAGTCTGAGAGGTTTTAAGCAGCTTGACCCAGACCAGCTCCTGTTTTTGACTGCAGTAATGCTACTTTAGTTGACTTGAAAGTAATGTGCGTGCTGTGATGGTAACTCCTGATTTTCAGGATGCACCTATGACAAGGAAAGTGAACAGCAAATAAATTAATTCTGATCCTGTGAAGTGCAGGAGCACACACACCACATCCCAGTAACAGCAATGGCAGTTCTTGCAGATTCCTTTGGCCAGGTTTGGTCTTGGAGCTGCACAGCATCCTTCTGTGCAAGTGTCTACCACTGGCGTTCCTGCTCTGCCTCTTCCCAAAGTGTTTCTCCATGTACCTGCACTTGGTAGAGCTCCTTGGGCATGGGATAAAGAGGAAATAGTGCAGAGGGTGGTATGAACCTGATGCAAATGCTGAGTAATTTGGAGATTCAGCACAAGTGCAGCAACTGAATGTCCTTTCTGGGATAGGGACTTCTCATTCCCAAGTGTCCCTGCTGGCCACTGCAGGTCATCCACGGTGTCTGGGAGCAGGGGCTGCCTGAGGGGAGCCCTGCAGTGGGATGGCTGGCTCGGCTGTCACCAACCCACTGTTTCAGACACTTGGAGTGGAGCTGCACGGTTCCTGCCAAAGCCAGGAGCATCTTTCCTGCTTTTGTTTTTCCCATTGCTGTTTTCTTGGCAGTGAGGTAAGAAATCAGTCCAGCACTGGGACTCTGAGCCCTGTTTAGGAAAGGGACCTTTTCCTCTTGAGAAGACCGAGGAAGGGACCTTTTCCTCTCCCTTGTCTCTGTGCCAGCACAGAAGTGCTGTGCTCAGCCTGTGACAAACATCCTGGTGTCTCATTTTCACCTCGCCCGGCGCCGAGTGCGGCAGCAGCTGGTCCCGGCTCCTGCGATGCTGCATCAGCAGCTCCACCCAGGACGTGCAGCCTTGTGATCCTTATGGCTGCCCAAATCAGTGCCACCACCAGAAACAGGAACAGTTTCTGCTCGTGGGTCTCCTGCCCTTTGTTCTGGGGTTTTGTTTTCCCCATCACTCTGCAGACGGTTTCTGTCTGGTGCCTGTCCCTGTGCTTGCATTTATCTCACCCACAGACAGCGAGCAGTGCTGGTGACCTTTGTCTTCCAAATGTTATGGGTTGCCACGTTGATTGTGGGAACAAACTGGGGTTTCAGGAAGAAAAGTGTCAAAATAAACTGGAAATGAAAAACTTATAAATAGACCCCTCTTTTTCACCAAAGGGTACAGAGTATTTGCTACCAAAAGTATTCTCTTGGATGCAAGCCAGTGTGTGTAGGGAAAAAATAAATAGCCCAGAGGTTAAAACTTGTGCAAACACTTGGTGCTGGCAGGGGCAGAAGTGCCAGGAGAACACATGAGGAAGATGTGCAGGATCTTGTGTCCTTTAGGATTGATTTTGGTGTGTGATGGCTTTGGTTAACACTGTCCACAGAGGAGGGCTCCTGGGAGCCTGTCAGCATGGGAGAGCAGTAAAGCTGGATAAAAGGAGACATGAAGGTGATACAGATGTGCTGACAGTACCCCGGGGTGCACTGAAGAAGATTTCTGAGCCATAGAGGACACAGGCTGAGGATGAAGGGTCTAACACTGCTTTTGTTTTGTTTTCAGACAGATCCACAGTACACAGCTGGAGTGGCAGAAAACATCAAAAACTTGTAAGCACTTCTGAGTGGCTTCAGTGTACGGCCTGTGCCTGCAGCAAGGCCAGGGAACAGCTTCATTAAGGAGAAAATACACACTTTTCTGCTTCCCTTTCATATTTTGTTGTTGTTGCTTGGGGTTTATTTCCTCTTTTTAAACTCCGTGCTGTCTTTGCTAATGCCGCTTTCACTTTCTGCTTGTTCTAAGATACATCCCATATGTAGCTTCCAGGAGGCTTCTTTGTGCTTGAGTATTTAACACACGTGGTCATTTTATTTAGCTGTGTTTTGCTCCTTCTGCCCTGGGGCATTGTGAGGAGATGGATTGTTTAGATTTCCAGCCATCCTGGAGTTGTTTCAGTGTCTGCTGCAGCCCTGTGCTTGCTCTGTGCAGTCTGGGCAGTGTAGTAAGCACACACGAATGCTCCTGCCTTATTTTGCTTTAAAATCCATGATCCATCTTTCTTCCCACTCCAGCCTGTTTGTTTTCCCCGTGTTCCTGGCTCTAGTTACATTTGTCTCTGCTGCTGGCTGCTATTTATGTCCTGGAGCCTCGGTGGCTTTTGCAGCTTTGTCTGTGGCTGTTTAAGCAGAAGCTGGTGATGGATTATTAACCATGAGCTGGTCCAGGCGTTAACAACACCAGAGCTCGGGAGCAAAGGGAAAAGGTGGTGAGAGAAGGGGCAGTGAGTCCCATCCAGCTCCTGTGACTGCTCCTTCCCACGGGATCTCTGGAGAAGGGAAAGGGCAGCACATCCTGCAGAGCCCCTTGTCCCGAGCCAGTGGTGGGAGAGGGGTGGCGTGGGGAGGGATGTGTTCCTGGGCTCTTGCAGAAGAGCTGAAACAGAGCCCTCCATCTTACTGTGCAGGAGCTGGCAGGGCTCCCCTCCTTGTGCCTGCAGGCAGCAGGACGCACTTATCGGGGATAATGGACTGATTGTCCGATGGATCCTGATGAAATTACCGGGCACTGCTGCAGAGAGCGCCTCTGCGTACAACTCCTGAAACTTTAATTGACTTAATGATTTGATTTCTCATCATCCCCCTCTCCAGTGCCTCCTGCTCCTCCCTGAGTCACTGAAATTATTTTTCTTCCAAATTGAATTGAGGTGGTGTGGGGCCAGGGCAGGCTGGGCTTGCTGCTTTGCTGCAATGTTTTGTCAGCTCAGTGAGAAGCTGCTGTTTCTCTGCTGCCTGAAGAAGGGAGGATTTGAAAATGTTAGCTGAAAGACCTGCCAGTCCCAAGGAAGGAATAAGGAAGAGAAAAAGAAGTGAGAAGTTTTTGGTAGTCTCGCTGCTTTGTCTTCCCTCTGCCCCATCTCCGTCCTCCAGGCTCTGCACAAACAAAGGAAATCAGCCTTGCACCAAATGTCTCGAAAAGGCAGTGTAAAAATAACTGGTTTTTCTGCTTATCTGTCACAGAGCAGTCCCAGGGTATTGCTTGCAAGGCTGCTGTAGGTGCCTGCTTTTCAGAGGGGTGACATTATTTTCTGTTTGAGTTTGACTCTTTAAAGGTTTCTCAGCCACGTTATAAGAAAAGTAGATGCTGATTTTATCAGCATAAGAGAACTAGGTAGACTTCCTGCTGGCTCTCTGAACTGCAGCACAGCAGTGGTTTAAGCAACTTAGCAGAAATGTATAGCACAACCTCGGCAAAATTAATTTTAATTACTGATGCATTTGAAAAATCTCTAAATGCCTGAAGTGCCAAGAAGGCCTTTCTTTGTTGAAGCAGTGTGCAGATCATTTAATCCTGTAAAGAATACATGGTGCTCAGGGCTGGTCTTTAAAGCTGACCCTCGTGTGTGTGCTGGAGGGAGGAGGATGCCTGTGGGGGGCATGTGCACGTGGGGCTATTAGAGACTGTGGGAGGGAGAAGATAATTTAAAAACTCCATGTCAATCCCTGCTGATGTCTTCTGATGAGGCCTGGAAGTGCACTAGATACCAGGGAAGTTGCACCTTAGAGGCTGTGTTTTTTGTTTGGTTCTGTGGCTTAGTGTTTACCCAGTGATTTGGTATGCAAAATGTTTGTCAGACATGGAGGTATTTGTTTACTGCTGCTTTTCTCCCTCAGATTCCCAAAGGAAATACACTCAGGTCTCCTGGAGGTAATTTCCCCATCTCCACATTTCTATCCTGATTTCTCCCACCTGAGAGAATCCTTTGGAGATCCCAAAGAAAGAGTGAGGTAAGAATGAGTGAGCTTGTAAACAAGCAAGCCCTGAATTAAGGAACTGTAGCAAGCTCCTCACTGACTCCAGCAGGGAAAGTTCTTCTGCAGGGCCAGGCAAGGACTTTAAATTTGAATTATCCAAGAGCTGGAAGGATGTGATTTGGTGACAGGGAGATGAACTGGCACGAGCTTTGCTAGGCTCCCCTTGTGCTGTGGTGTGTCCGTCACCAAGCGAGGAGCTCATTTGAACCCCAAATTATCTTCATTTTGGAAGTCCTTGAGATTTCCAGTAACTCTTAGCTGACCAGGGACCAAAGGGAGAGGCCATATGCCATCTGCTCTGCCTCCCTCCCAGGGCTGTGTCACCTTCCCATCTCAAACCCAGCCTTGGCAGGCTCCCTGGAGAAGCCACTGTTCCAGCAGAGACCAACACTCCTGTTGTCTTTATCTCTTGCAGGTGGAGGACAAAGCAGAACCTGGACTACTGCTTTTTAATGATGTATGCCCAGTCCAAAGGCATTTATTATGTGCAGGTGGGTTTGGTGCTGGAGGGAAGATGGATGTACCCGTGAGTTCACTGTACTGGCTGTTACCAGCTAAGAGCATATCCAATTCTGTGATGCAGCAGAGTGGGAGCAGGTTTTAACCACATAGGTTCAAAAGCTGGGTTTTAAAAATACTTTTAGATTTGGAAACCTCCCACTTAGGAAAGGCAGAAGTCCTTTTTCTCTTACCTGTTAGATTGAGTGATAAAAAGTGCCTGGAGCACCTTCCAGACACAAACTGTGTCTGTGCCAAAGCTCTCCTCTGGTCTGTGGTGTGATTGCTCTGCATAGAAACTGTTGCTGGGACCTGGATGGGACATTGGCACTGTGTCCTTTTGTCTTACAGCTGGAGGATGATATTGTGGCCAAACCAAACTATCTCAGCACGATGAAGAACTTTGCCTTGCAGCAGCCCTCTGAGGAGTGGATGATCCTGGAGTTCTCTCAGCTGGGGTTCATTGGTAATGTTCTGCCCACTCACTCCAGTCCTGTCAGGCACAAGGCACAAGAGCCTGCTGGCTCTTGCCAGCACTGCATTCTTGGCCCAAGAAACTGTCTCCACAAGATGGTAAAATACTTGGACTTGATCCCCTCCTATTTTTGCAATGACCCTTGTGTTTGCACAGGGGAGAAAGATCCTCACAGCTGATGCTCACTTTTAGTAAAAATAAACCTGGTGAGTGGCCCAGCCGACAGCCAATTTAGATATGGCCAGTAGCTTTTAGGCTGGATGGGATCTGGATTTGCCTAAGAGTGTGCAAAAGGAAGTTTACATCAGCCCAGAACTATTTTGGGAACGGCAGTACATGGTTGCAGTAGCAGCTTGATCTGTTATTTTGGATACTGGGTTGACTGGCTTAAAACTTGTAGTTTTTCAGGGCAGGAAATGGTCTGTCCTGCAGCTGGCTTTGTTTTTCATCCTTGTTTCTCTTTGCTGAATGGGAGAGTTTTAGACCTTTTGATGCTCTTATGACCTGTGAGACTCTAATGTTTTCTAATTCTGCAACAAATATTAAATCTGGAACTGTATTAGCAATGTCAGCAGTGCTGGTACATGAACTGGAGCCACATGTTGTTTCCTTTACCTGGATGGACACATCTAACCTCCATAACCCAGTCTCCCAATTTTTTCTTTCCCAGCTCTGATTCTAGACCATTTTATACCATAGCTCCTCTTTCACTCTCTCTTCACTCTCTCTTTGTGCTCTAGGAAAAATGTTCAAGTCTCTGGATCTGAGCTTGATTGTGGAGTTCATCCTGATGTTCTATAAGGACAAACCCATTGACTGGCTGCTGGATCACATCCTCTGGGTGAAAGTCTGCAACCCTGAGAAAGATGCAGTACGTAAACAACCTCGTTGAAGGGAAATGTTCTGTTGTGTGTGGGCAAATTTACACTTGACTGAGCCTCCAGAGGATCTTTTCTCTGAGCTCTGGTGCTAACTGACTTTGCACCAAGCCGTGGCAGCCCTGTGGAGTGTGCTGCAGGGTGTCCTTGTGGATTGTGTGAGTGGAGACCTGGGAGTTCAGGCTTTTGTAGTCTGCAGCTGCCAGAAAAGGCATTATTTCTGCATCTAAGCACTAATAGGGTATTCCTCCTGCAGCCCTCGAGGACTGGAGTCATTCCCCATTCTTCTGTGTTGTTTTGCATTGCAGTGTGCTCCTCTCCCTGAGGTGTTTCCCACTGGCTGACTACAGCCCCAGAATAACCCCTTGACACTGGATCCATGTGCCCAGAACTCACTCCAGACAACCCAGGGCAAACCCTCCTTGCACAGGCTGCCAGAATGAAGCCAGATCACACAAAGCTCTTGTCAGGGTTTCTAGGAGGGTGCAGAGAGGTGAAATGGGCTCTGGTTTTGTGCTGCCACTGCTTTTGCAGAGCCATAAGCCCCCGTGGCCTGTGGAGGTTGTGTTTGAACTCCAGCAGCAAGGGGCTAAAGCGAGTGGGAAGGGCAGAGGAGGCGTGTGTATGGCAGCAGATGCAAGATGAGCTCAGCATCAGATACTCTTCTGTCTTCTCTCTGAACATACTGTATTTACTCAAACTCTTGCTCGCCCTCCTCCCCCGATGGAGAACAAGCAGCAGAGTCCCTGTGCAGAGCTCAGAGCCGGTGGCTTAGTACTGATTTCATGGTGACAACCATGTTGTGGTGGTAAATACTAGAGCAAGTGGTCACTCTGGGAATTAGTATTGTATTTTTGTGCTGGGGGGATGGACCATCCTCAGAGTTCTGCAGAACTGGGGCAAGGATGTGGTTTAATCCCTGGCAGAGGACATGGCATTGGCTCCAGTACCCCTTGTGCAGCAGGACCAGTCTCAGATGATGTGCACTGACTCCTCCTGGCAGTTCAAACCATGTGCTGAGGTGTGACAGAGCAGTCTCCAGGACTGTCTGGCAACCCCACAGTCTGCACAGCTGTGGGTAAAGCTGGGTGGGTGGGATGCTGGGATGGAGCTGGGAATGATGCTTCTGTCTGTGCCTCCACCTTCAAAATCCTCAGCTTGAGCACTGATTAAATGCAGATCCTGCTGCATCCAGGATCATCTCCTTAACTCATCTGCTCATCTTTTCCTACCTGATGGAACCAAGGTTTTCTCAGGGGAAACTGCAAACCTCTTAAACATGTTGCCTTTTCAAAAATTAACCTACTTTTTATGTGGATTTTTGGCTCTTTTCCCCCACTGTTTGCATGATTAACTCTGCACAGCGCCCTTTCAAACATTACTTTCTCTTGTAAATCCCACCGTGCAGAATCAAATTGATAGCAGGGAGGATTTGTCTTTTTGATTGAAAGTTTGTTTGACCTGAGCTTTTGGTAAGTGCTTTGCCTGCTCTGGATATATTCTGCTCCTTCTTTTTAAACTAATTTTAGATTTACCTGGGGTAGACCTGTGTGAAAGGATGACCTTCTTACCACCAACTGAGCTATTCCCCCTCCTGGCTTGTCTGTGACAAGGCTGCTTTCAGGAAATGTTTATTTAGCAGTGCAGGAAAAGGGGAGAAAGATAAATCAGGAGATGCCTCCATTCCCCTTCCTCCTCCTCTCCCCATCCAGAGTGAGATAGCCATGATGGAGCTGCACCCAGAGTTGCTGGCAGTGAGTAGGGTCTGTCCCATTAGCATGACTAGTTTTAATTTTCTAATGTAACGTGAGCTGGATTAGGGGATTATCTCTTTTGCAGCTCGCAGGGGTCATGCCTGGAATTTCCCAGCTCCCAGCCTGTGGTGAGGGCTTGGTGTGACACCCTGTCTGTACCAGGCATCCAGTGATGCTGTGGGATTTCTGCTGGGTGGGAGGCTGCAGGAGCAGATGGCATTAGGGATGTGCATGCATTTCTTTTCTTGGAAAAAGCCAAAGTTGGATAACAAATACCCTCTCCATACAGCTTTTAACCTGTATTTTTGTCCTGCTCCCCCAAACTGAGAGAAATGAGCTATTTTAAAATGTGAGTTCTTATCTCCCCACGCTCTCAGTGATTTTCCCTTTTGTCCTTTTTTCCCTCTCCATCGTCTCTCTCCCTCTACTCCATGGTAAATCACTGCCAGGATTGCAGTTGCATCTCCAAGTTTATTTATGTGGATAGGCATGTAACAGCTCAGCAGCTCTGGCGATGGCACGTGCTGTACATCTGCTCACAGCTCCTGCCAGCACACTGGGAACTGCCCATCCAGAGAGAGCCCACACTTGGTGCTGTTCACCTGGGCTCTGAGTCATCCCTTTAGTGCAGTGATCAGGGATCCCAAGCTCTGAGCTGTAGGAAAAAGGCTTTCCCAATAAGCCAAGGAAACTCAGTTTTCTGGCTGTTCCTCCCTGACAGCACAGAGAGGATTTGCTCAGCATTCTTAGCTATGCTTGGCAAGGAGAAATTTGGCACTCAAGGCTGGGCCCTGCCCAGCAGAGCCTTGAGGGGCAAGTGGTTCAGAGTCTCAGTCCAGTTTCTCCAGAGTGTGGTTCAAAGCCCTCTTGCCATATTAGAGCCTAAATAACCCAGAAGGGCACAGAGATGGAGGACAAAGTTGTTTGTCACCCCTTGTGTCCTTGTCCACCCCTCCTGTGGGCCACAGTGGCCTGCAGAGGTTTGAGCCTGGGGCTGGGGGCTGTCTCATTTCAGAAACACTGCGACAGGCAGAAGGCAAACCTGAGGATCCGCTTCAAGCCCTCGCTCTTCCAGCACGTGGGAACCCATTCCTCCTTGGCTGGGAAGATACAGAAGCTGAAGGTGGGTGCCAGCTCTCTGTCCAAGCTGCAGGTGACCTGGCCTGCAGGCACCCAGGACTGACTGCTTTTGGGGGGGACATCAGTGACAGCAGCTGGTGGCAGCTGGATTTCTGTGAAGCAGTTGTGTTTTATTCTGAATTACAGTGAGCCCAAGTACCTCCTGCTCCTCAGAATGGCAGTGACATGCACCAAGAGTCACTGCAAGGTTTTAAGCCTTGGTACCAGTCCTGGCCACCCATCCTGAGTGCCAGACCATGGTCCAGGCAAGTTACTATGAAGAATCTATTGAAAAACCTTGGAGAGATGACTCCTGGGTTGGTCTGATTTCCTTCCCACTCCATGTTCCTGAGATTTGGTGTTATAATTATAATTTTGGCAAATTATAACTCACTGTATAAGAGATGGAATTGTTGAGGTGTGTTTAAACATGAACAAAATGCAGCTTCCCACAACTATGAGTGCAGAACCCATGGACAGACATCCCTGGGCTGTGCTGTGAGTGTGATCCCTGGGGAAATGGATGGTATAATCCAGTTTGTATCACAGTGCAGTGCTGTCAGGCCATGTAATCCAGTCATTTTATGCTATTGTCAGCCTCCCAGCTGCTTTCTCCTCAAGTGTAAAGACTGTTTCCAGAACTCCTGGGGCAGGGACAGGCGTTCAGGGACATTTGGACAGTGAAATGCTCCTTGGTGTGCTGGATCAGAGCACAGAGCAGGGGTGTTTCTCTGAGCTGCCTCTCCTGAAGCAGAGTCCTGGGATCCAGTCACACATTCCCCTGCCTGGTGCCTTGCCCAAATTACTTCCATCTCTCATCCTTCTGTGCTCTGCAAACCACAACATTTTAATTTGCAGTGCCTTGTAGCTGAGGCCCTGGTTCCTCACGGGCCAGGGCAGCTCATGGCCCTTCTCTGCCCTTTTGCTTTGTGCACCAAGGACAAGGACTTTGGAAAGCAAGCACTGCGGAAAGAGCACGTCAACCCTCCTGCCGAGGTGAGCACCAGCCTGAAAACCTACCAGCACTTCACCTTGGAGAAGGCTTACCTGCGGGAGGACTTCTTCTGGGCCTTCACTCCCACTGCCGGGGACTTCATCCGATTCAGATTCTTCAAACCGCTCCGTATCGAAAGGCCAGTGCTGGAGGGGTCAGCAGGGGGTGGGGACAGCCCAGGGCATGTGGGCACACTTGGCTTTTGCTCTTCTGGTAATTTAAATCAGATTTCTTGCTTGTCTCCTGCTTGGCTGCCCAGGAGGAGAGAGCAGTGCTCTCTTCCAGGTGAAGGACAATTTGACCCTCTCTCAGTGGGGCCGCCTTTGCCAGAGCCCTTTGCTTTCCTGCACTTGTGAGCAGTCCATGGTTTAGCTGATCTGGCACAGAAAATCTCCTGAAATGAGGCTGTGGGCTCTTTGGGAAGGTGCCTGTTAGGTTGAGCTGTTTGATGGTTCAGATGGGGTGAAAGCCATCAGGTGCCCCCTCGCTCAGTGTGCCTTTCTGTGGATTTGGTCCCTGTCACAGGTTCTTCTTCCGCAGCGGGAACATCGAGCACCCAGAGGACAAACTCTTCAACACGACCGTGGAGGTTCTGCCGTTTGACGTAAGTGTTTGAGATTGAGGTGAGGGTGGAGTGGGAAGCAAAAGAGACTTGAGAGGAGGGAACTGCTTAAAGCCATCAGGAAAATCTTCACAAGATTGGAGTGCCTCTTACAGGTACTGGCAGGGAGCCAGAGGGTCGTGCCTGGTGTGATGGCACCTCGGAGCGGGGTGCTTTGCTGAGCACGGCTGTGTGAGCCATCCCTGCCTGGGGATGCTCCAGTGGGAGGGAGGGATGGCTGCAGAGGAAGGGATGGAGCCAGAATGGTGCAGTGGAAACAGCAGTGTGAGGACTGCAGCTGTCCTCTTGTTTTGGGCATATGTCTCAGAGTGCCAGGTATGGGACAAGGTGCCAGGCTTTGCTGAAAAGGACAGCTCTGGGGTTGCTGCTTTTCCTTGGGGCTTTTGGGTGACTCTTGCCTGTGGCCTTGTACAAAACTCCTCTCCTTCTGCAGAGTCTACAGTCAGATAAGGAAGCCTTGCAGGAGGGAAGAGGCGCAGTCGTCAAATACCGCAGGACAGCGGATGGCTACATCCAGATAGGTACAGCGGGGTGTGGGGTGGTAAAGAGACTGCTGGCTTTGATAACACAGCCCCTGTCCTCACCTGCATGTCAGTCAAGAACCTTAGAGCTGTTTGCTTGGCAAAGAGTAATTTCTGCTTGCCAGGAGCCAGGATTTAATTGTCATTGTCTGCTCTCCTCCACTGCCCTTGCTTTCAGACCAGGTTGTCCTCCTCAGGCAGTTTTCCATTCTGCATTTTTGCCGGTATCTGCTCAGAGCTGGGACCAAACGATGCAGATTATTCCTTGGTTTACCATGGGGTTAAAAAGCTCCACCACAGGCAGCTTTGCCATCTCTGTACTCACACCACTTGCAGGTCAGACTTCATCTGTTGCCACCTGAGCTTGTTTTAGTGCTTGTCCTGCCCTTGGACAAGAAGGAGCAATTGCAGCCTCCAGAGACCTGCCAGTGTGTGATACAGCCCTGGTGTCCCTGCTAAGATGTCTTTTTTTTTAAGTAGACAAATAAAAGAAACATTTCCTGGCAAGTAGTGTTTTGCCATCTTCTCATTCCTCTGCACACTGGCTGTTTTCTCCCAGTTGCATTTTCAAAATAAAAAAAAAAATCACAACCATAAAGCATGTCAGGCCACTCTGTCCCCTTTCGCACCGCAGTGCTATGTCACCAAATATTCCAAACACATTTTGTTTTGTTTACCTGATTGTTTTTTTCTCCAAAGTGTGGCATTTTGTACTGTGTTGCCATCCACGCTGCTGGTTTTTAGCCTGTTTTGTGTTGGGGAGCTGCAGGCAGGGGCTGCTGGTGGTGCCCTGGGGAAGGGGGAAGTGGAGGGGCAGTGGCAGAGGACCATCCCTGTGTCAGCCCCGTGCATCCCCCACCAGGCTCGTTCTCCAAGGGTGTCGCAGAAGGGGAGGTGGACCCATCCTTTGGGCCGCTGGAGGCTGTCAGGCTGTCCATCCAGACCGACTCCCCGGTGTGGATCATCCTGAGCGAGGTAAGCTGAACCCCCTCAGCACCTCCCCAGCCCTGCCCTGCTCATTGCTCTGATCCCATCCCTCTCTTTTCCAGATTTTTATAAAAAAAGCAGAGTGAAGCAGGCATGAGCAGAGCTGGTGGATCCCTGGTGCCGCTGCCTCCCTCGCGCTCCCTGCTCCCCGCGGCGCCTTGCCCGGACCAGGACAGCGCAGGGCCGGCTGCCAGAGCCAGCATCGCCATCCCCAGCAGGGCTGTGGGGCCAGCACGGCATCGACTTCTCCTGAAGAGGAGCAAAAAGCAGAGCCCAGCCCCTGTGCAGAGGGGAGGCTTTGCTCCGCTCCCTCGGCCCCTCGGGTGCCGGCTGCTGCTCGGGACACACGGACACGGGACAGTTTGGGGTCGGGGTGAGCTTTAGCCAGCGTGGGGACAAAAAGCACCTTCAGCCCCGGACAGGGCAATCCTTGGCTGTATCTGGGGACAGAGCAGGTCACACTGAGTCCTGCCACACCCCACCGGCGCACTGGGATGGAGCAGCAGGGAGCGAGTCTGCCTTGCCCTCTGCCAGGAAACAGTCCTGGCCACAGCTGAGGATCAAGTGAGGGCAAAGACTGACCCTCCTTCAGCAGAGGAGGAACGAATCCAAAGGGGTTGGAGCTATGATTATGGCAGGGAAAATAAAAAAATAAAATATGCCACACTGTGCCTGCCAGCATTGAACACAGCCCCTTAACTCTTGGTGAAGTCTCCAGTGTCTTCATGCCTTGAGATTGAGTGCAGAAACTGTCTTTTTTAAAATAACTATTTCAGTTATTGATTGATGTGGGTTTTTGGGGGAAGGAAAAAAAAAAGCAGAGGTAGCCCAGTTGAAAAATAGTAGGGATTAGTGTAAATCCCAATGTCCTTTCAGCTATACACTGGAATGCATTATACTACTTTAATGTGCTGTATTTTTTATTATTGGATACATTTGATTTTTCAAGTACATCTCTCTATATAAATATATAAAATGTGCACTGTAATAAAAGCTAAATTTAAACCTTTGGTGCAGTATTGAGAGTCAGTTGCAGCAGGGCTGCTTTAGGCACCTGTGAACCCCAATTCATGGCAGAGGATGGAATTTGGGGAGGGCAAGGTCCTGTTGCAGGGTCAATGATAAGTGAAGCTGGGGCAAAGTAAAGGTCATTCAATCAATGCCAAACTCAGACTTTAGTACTTGGACTAGGATCATGCTTTTCTCCCAATATTTGAAGGTGGTTTTAGGCAAGCTTACCCATCTTTTCAGTTAATCACAGCAGCTTTTCCTATGAAACCCAGTCCCCAACTCAGATTTTCTCGTACCAGTCTCTGAGCACCTTTGACAGTCACAGGTGATTTCTAGTGAGAAAAAGAATTTATTTTTGTATATCCAGGGTGTGATTCTTGAACACAGATCATTACAGCACTAAGGAGCAGAGACAACAGCATGTGGGTCAATCTGTGCTCCATGAGGCAGAGCCAGAGGCATTTTGGAGCAGACAGTGCTACAAAGCCCAGCAGTGAAGCTTCTCAGCAGGGCCAGGGGCTGGAAAGCATTTGCTTTCTAGAAGGGAAATTATCTCTGAGAGCAGAGGAGTGCCAGCATCTACCTCCCTTCAGCAGGGAATGCAGAGCCAGGGAAAAATTCTCTCTGATGGTGCCACGTGCCTGGCTCCCCTGTGACAGGGGCAGTGGGTTTAGGGACAGCCACGGCCCCTCTCACCAGACACCACAGAGCTGGAGAGGCCCCAGCAGTGCTGCCATCCACGTGGAGGAGTCTGGCTGCAGGAAGTGTGCCAGGAGCCCGGCCAGTGCCAGCCCCACCAGCAGCCAGAGCAGCCAGGCACTGGCGTACAGCGGTCCCAACCTGGGTGGGAGAAAACACCATCAAGCAATGCTGACCCAGCTGGGCACAGGGCATGCTGTGAACCCCCACCCTCCTTTGGGACAGCCAGAGAAAAGGTGACACAGCCACGAGCACATGGGGGCGGGAGGGGAGGAGGAGGTGGAGAAAATCTGCCCACAGTCCCACCCATGGGGAGGAAAGCTGTTCCAGGGGCCAGGTCCTGCTCCCAGCCCCCCAGGCTGGTTTGGGGTGCCCGTGGTGTCCTTACCGTCCCTGGGCAGTCACAGCATAGCCCTGGAAGTACTTGAGGCGGGTGTAGAGGTACAAGAGGCCACAGGCTGCAGTCACACCTGGTGGGGACAGGGGAGCTGAGCTCTACTGGGATCCCTGGACTCTGCTGGAGCTGCATTCCAGCACAGCCCCCAGCAGATGGGGCATGACCAGGAAACCAAACAGTGATTTGGCTTTAAACCACCGTGGGAGTTTAAATGAGTTTTCTTCCTTGCTTTTTTGTGAGGGATGAACTTCTCTGCCCCACAGAGCTGCCCTGGGACTTGGGTTGGTGACTCTCCCTTTCGTGGTTTCTCCTCACAACTTCCCTGTGGCAGCAACCAAATCCCTGAGCTCACTTGGTGGGGATAGACAGGGGATGAGTAAATGTTTGGGTTATGGTTTCTTGTTCTGACATAGTTCTGCCTCTGCTGCTGCCACCCTGGGACAGCCTGACCTTGTCTGGGAGAAGCAGCACGAAGGGACAGCCAGGCTCCTGCAAAGGAGCAGGAATGGGCAGGAATGGGCTCAGCTGCTCCCAGCTGGAGCTGGGGCACTTCTCAGTCAATCCATCTAAAAGAGGAAATTTGCTTTCCATGACCAAGGGCCTCACAGGCACAGAGAGAATGCCTTAGTCACAATGGGATTTAAATTGGGGCTGGGGTTTCTTTGTTTGTTCACATGGTTTGGGTTGGAGTTCCCCCCCACATCCCTCTTACCTTGATGGAAGAAGATTCCAGCAACCCAGAGGAGGGAAATGAAGATTGGGAAGTACTCTGAGCAGTTTGCCCTGGTGAGAACCAGAGATGAGAGTTAAAACTGCTTCCTTGTACATCAGAGCCTGGATAACCAAGGCTGGAGAAGGGAATTGGAAACTCACATCAGAGCAAACTAAAAGACCTGATGAGAACCATTGCTGTGCTGTGGGAAAGGGGCCTTTTCTGTGATGAAGAACACACAATATCTGTATTCTAGAGGAAAAAAAGCAGCCAAACACCACACAGCATTCACCTCTCCTGCATTCACATGGTCCTGGAATGACAAGCTGTGGCTGAGACAGAGATTTGTCTCTGCTGGACCCTTCACAGGCTCCATCCCACACACAGCACCGTCACAGACAGCTGCTGGGGGAGAGCCTTCTTGGCAGTATTTAAGGAGCTTTCTCTTCCCCTTGGGTGAGCACAGCCCAAATTTGGGAGCCTCACAAGTCACACTCCAAGAAGGAGCCTTCTCTCAGATAAAATTCAGGAGGAGGTGATCAGATCTACAGCCAGGTTTCCCTCCTTTTTCCTTTAGTGACAAAAATACAGGTTTTCTGCAGGAAGAATAGGAGCTGTGCTATTAAAGACATTGGTTTTGCTCCTCCCACATTTTACCATTCCCTAGGCAATTTAATCTTAATGTTAGCCAAAAATGTACAAACTTTTGGAGAATGGAGCCAGACTGGGAGCTGGAAAAAGCCTGAAGAGCCTTCTTCTGTAAATGCAGTTTGAGCCTCAGTGTGGGGAGACTGCCAGGTTTCTTCAAGTGCATAATACATCAATACCACTTTCCCCCATTTTTCTTTTTCAATATATCAAATTATCCATTTGTACACTCTTCCACAGGGAAAAGAGAAGAAAAACCCACAAAGAAGCAATATCTTCTCAAGTCCAATTTCCTGGAGGTCACCTTCCCTGCCCATTACAGCCAGGGCTTCCCAGAACACCGCAGCCCATGGCATGGTTTGGTTGACACACATTTAATAGTTAAGTATTTAATTAAAAGCCACATCAGCAGCTCCCCAGCTTGCAGAGGCTGATGTCTCCAAGCAGGCTGGCCTTCCATGGCACCACAGAAGGACTGAGGCTGGTGTTTTTGTCACTCCACAAATGTTTCCTGTGCTCTGGCAAGGGAGCGCAGCAGCTTTGTTCGGGATTTAGTGCCGGGCTGGAACTACCCTTCACACCAGCTCCAGCCAATTCCTTTCAGTCCCTTACAAAACAGAATGACTGAGATGAAAGATGGAATCTGGTGCTTGCTGGAAGCCGAAGGGATCTGTGAACGTTTCCAGTTTAGCTCCAGCATTGCTCTCTCCATAGGAACAGAGCAAAAAGAAACAGCCCTCAGCAGGGGCCCACGAGAGCTGATTCTCACAGTACAATGGCTTCTGAAAGGGAAAAAATTAAAATGCCCTTGTAGCTGGTTCTGCCAGCAAGGCCGTTTGCTTCAATTCAACAGCAAAATATTACATGAAAATATCAGGTTATTAATAAAGCTTTGGCTGCTCTCACCATTTGGAGCTAACGGTAATATTAAATTTAATGATTCTAATCGTGAATGCTCTGCACCTCCTCCATATGGCCACTAATTTGTAATTTGGCTGCCTCACAATGCCAGAAGGAGAATTATCATGGATGGACAGAAACACCCCAGCCAAAGTGCTCCAACTCAAAATGCAGACCTTTGCACACAAAGCATTAAAAAAAATAAAATATCAGTAGCAGTAAGTGGAAAGGTGACATGAGGGGCACCAGTCTCTCCCAACATAGCTGACTCAAGTTTTTAGACAAAGTCACTGCAAAAAGTCAAAATCTTACTGAGCTCTGAAGGTCCGCTCAAACTCAGGGTGACCTTTTGTTTCAGGAGGGGAAATCTTGTACTTCCGACGGGCGTAGATCACCTGCATTGCAAAATAGGCTGAAAACAGAACACAGGAGTGGTGACAGAGCAGCAGTGTTTATGTAGCCAAGCTTTATCTGGCTTGGAATGAAGCAAGAGGTTAGAGTGAGAGAGCTGACATGATCTAGGTCCATGGTCCAGGGCTGTCACACATGATCTGTAATAAATGTGCCATTTATTTCACACTCATGTTTTAAATTCAGGTTTGGTTATCCCAGCTGAGTGCCACTGCTAGCTGACACTTTGCATCATCTCACACCCTCAGTGCTGCTCCCCAGCAGATAAAGCACACAATAAAACCTTACCAACTCCACACTGAGGCACAGAATTATTTCTTAATCTTGCACTTTGTGTTTAGAGTACATGTGCACCCTCAGCCACTCTGATGGGAATGATGTGAACACTTTCTGCTGTTCTGGTGAATGCAAAGGATGGAGCATGTCACAGAGCAGCATCCAAACTGTCAAGCACTGGGATATCATTAAGTCAATTAGAGATTCTCTTAATCATGGCAATAAAAGGAAATGGGGAAGAGGGTGATTATTCCTTGCTCCTCAATCCTGCAGGGCAGCCCCAGGGCTCCAGCAATTCAAGGAGCAGAGGTGATGCCCATGCCTGTGCCACATTTGAGCCAAGGCACCGACTCAGTGTCTGCTACATTGGTCCTTTGTACATTTGTAAAGGACTTAGAAAGTCACTTTAAAACAATGAAAACTTGCCAATGTGAAGATTTTGAGTGTTTCATGATTTATTGAAAGCTCCTACTCCCACAGGCAATTGCTGATGCTCTGAGTGTTTTATTTAGGTGCCCTATTACACTGCTGCCTTTATTGAAAACCCCTATTTTCATATAGGAGAAAACTACATTATAAAAACAATTATTCTGGTGGCTGTGGTGGTGTCACTGAGACACTTGAGCAAGCAAAGTCCTCACATAGCAACATTTCCAGAACATCACAGAGAGACACATGGAGCTGGAGTGCAAGGCCTGTCTTGGGCACTGTCCTAGTGCAACAAAGATTAAAGCAGAACAGCAGGATAGAGAAGGGGAAGTAGGGACAGATGTTCCAAGATTAAAGACAAGACACGTGCCTGCAGAAAACATGTGTAGAAGGGAATTGGAAATGGAAATAATCTGATGTTATGTGACTTGTGCATCACAATGTTTTAGTAACATAAATACAGTCATTCCTTTCACAATGCATTTAAGAACAATTAAGCATGTTCTAGTGTTTTCCACAGTGACCCAGCCCTAAACAAGAGATGCTGACAGAGGAAAGTGGGGGGAAACAAGAATGTTCCCCCCTCTTTGATTCATTTTTAGCAGGTTGATCATGGGTGAGGATGTCACCCTTCTCCAGAGGTCCAGCAGGACAGGACACAGCATTCCCTCTGTGAGTCCAGAGGTGTTACACACACCTGGAATTCAGCAGCTGCTGGCAGAGCTCTGGGAATAAGAAGAAACCATGACCCACCCTGTTACCTCTCCTACTCCCTGATGCTCTCAGGGTCTCATCCCAGTCTCCTCTCCAGAAATGGACTGAGCTGAAGTTACAGCATCATGAGCAGATCTGGCTTGTGGCATAAGGGCCCAGCTGCATGGGCAATGCTCTTCATTCTGTGTTGTGCCATCTGCACCTTTCCTGAGGTAGGATTCTTGTGACTGATGGGTAAGAGTCATTTCACATCAAACCTCTCCATCAGCTCTACACTTAGCATCTTGCTTCTACACAGGTGCAAATATTCAGACAAGTCCTACACAGATCCCTGACACTTAGGGATGGGTAACATGAAACAACCACCCAAGAGGAGTAGGAGCCTTTTGGAGGACAGCGGGCCATTCCTCAAACCTGGTGTAAGGGTGAAGAACTAGAACAAAGATTTAGTCCATAAAAGCACTTCTCAGTATGAGGTGTTGAAAAAATCCACACTGCATGAGCCTTCTCAGCACAGACTCTTAGAGAAAAAGAGTTCAATCTACTCTGAAGAGTGTTTCAGAGCATTTTTTTGTGTGATTCATGTCTTGAGGTTAATCACCTGTGTGGATTCCCATGTGGCTTAGGGGCTCAGCTCTCCCTGAACTTTGTTCCTCAGAGGAAATATTCTTCATTCTCTATTTGATTATGTCCACAAACTTGTCAAATCATATCATAGCTGCTATCTGCCACATTTGAGTGAACCTGGCAAACAAGCCCTGTGGGGCCTGACAGTGACATTGCATAAGTTTTCTTTCCTTTGAAGCTCTAAAATAAAGGAGTGGAGAAAAAACCTGGAGCAATTTTGCTCTGTGATAAAATGTTCACCACAGGGCTGGGGCACCCACCTACAGAGTGCCAAACTCAGAGTTTCACTAAACTGAGAACAACTAAATTAAAAAGGGGAAAGTTTCTTGAAAAAATGTGGAAACTGCAGGCTCCCAGGAAATTCAAAAGGAAACATAAAAATCAACCAAGGTTGAACCAAGGTCAGCCATCAAACTACACCTCCTACACCAGGATGTGATGGAGGAGAATCTGTAGGGATAGCCCACACCTGCTCAGAGAGAATCCCAGACCTGTAACTCACCTACAGAATATCCCTTCAAAGCATGCAGAGAAAGCCACTGCACAGCTCTGAACCCCAGTGACACAGGCACACATAATTCATAGGAGCAGGTGAGAAGGAAACACACAGTATTTTGCAATTGCTCCTTGGCTTCCCATGCAGAGATCATAAAACCAGAATACTTCATCTGGTCAAACAGATAGGAGGGTGCCAATGCCTGCTATTTATCTGCTGGCTTCACACCTGGCTTGTATGCCATGAAAGTAAAATGCTTAATGCAGCAACCTTTAAAAAGTACTTGAAATTCTCATTAAACAAAAATATTTGAGACAAAACTGCTATCTAGGGATTTGCTACTGAGGGTTTCCTAAAGGAAAAGGGTTCAGCAGCATTTCTGTAACTCAATTTCAAGTTTTCTTCATGTCTTTGCACACTAAACACTCACTCCACCCCCATTCAGTTTAATAACAAAAAAAAATCGTAATACAAAAGTTTCTTCCATTAGTAGTTGAGGCATGTCTGTGTAAATTGAGTGGAAATTACTGAAAATTCAGAAGTCATGAGCTCTACTTTTAAAGTGGCATATTTTGTTTTTAGATCATGCTTATATTAAGAGATTTATCACCTGATGGCGAAAAGCACACGACGTTGCTCAGAGATTCACATCCATTTGTAAGCAGAGGTGTGACAGTTGTATGGTGAACTAATAGAGTATTTATAACAATAAAACCCCACAAACCTTCCCTTACAGAATTGTGAAGATTTTAATAAAATGGGGCTCTGTTCCCATCCCAGGGAGGGGAGTGACTGTCCTGAAGCTCAAGGGGAAGAGACTTCACCCAAAGGACCCACAAATAAACAGAGCAACAACACTGTTCCTCCTAAATGGTCTGAACAGAATACATCTACTTAAATTAGAAGTCACTGAGTTCCTTTGAAGAGCTCTGTGTCTATTTCTGAGCAGAACTTGCATTAGTGTCCAAATTACTGTGCTCAGTCCATCTTGTCATCTGCTCTGTGCCATATGAACATACAAGGATGTTGGTCACAGAGAAACACCTGTGTGCACAAGGCTCTTTCAGGTCTGTCTGCACACTCATCTCCTCCCCAGCACATTTACTAACCTGTCTTTATTTTGGCTACCCCCAGCCACTGCAAGTTACAAATGACCTGCTCAAATCCAATCACAAACTAGTTTATTTTAAGAACATCATGTTGAAATTGCTTTAAGTCTAAAAGTTTTACTTGCTGACTTTGAGGATCATTTTAGTCCCTGTTAAATAATGACACCCTCAGGCATGACACTTCTGCCATGAACAGCCAAAAATTTGCATTATTTTGCCATGCTGGAAAACAGTGACTTTGATTCCATACTCTGAGAAAACTACAGGAACCACATCCCCCAATGCTTAACATCATCAGCTTAATACTGGCATTGTACAAATGACATTTACCTTGCTCCAGGACCCCCAGAACTGTGACTGTGGCCAGCAGGTCTATCTGATCTCTCATGCTGCTGACTGTGGAGCAAACCCCAGCCTGATGTGCTGGTACAGCTGTCCCAACACTCTCTCCCACCACCAACTTTGACAGAGCTGCCTCTGAGCACAGGTGTTTCCTCCACCACACCTTAACTCACCTTAACTCTCTCCACACCACGTATTTTCCAAAGCAGTCAGCCACCAGAAAATGTCTATTCCAGCCAAGTGTGTTTTGCTGAACAGTAGAACAGGGAAGAATTTTGCATGAGCAAACTGTGAAATTCTTCTAACTACATTTACAGATTTTATAACACAATTGAATTATATGTTGCTGGCAATGGAAAGATGATGGAATTCTTTCCAGTCAGTTTTGTTGCTAGTTTTAATGAGCTCTGAAGCATCTCAATTATGTGCAAGGTTGTAAAAATTATTAACAAGCATTTACAAATTAATGACTTGACCTTCTGCTCTTATTTCAAGTAGCGGAGTTGACCACTTGAAAGATTCAAAACACTCCAGCTGGAGTAACTTAATTCTGTTACCAGACTGTGATTTAACAGAACATTCAGATACTTTATCCTACTAAAGTTTACCAAAGAGGAGTACAGTTCTTTTCTAGCACTCACCTTTAGTAGTTTTGTGAAGTTTTTAAGAAGTACAAACCTTTCCCTGGTTAACATACAAAATAAAAGTTCTCAGTTCTGAAGGCAGCAGAGGATGTAGAAACACACAAACCCTGAGAAATGTTACACTGACATCAGAGTTATAATTGCAAAATGTAAAATTTGAAAACCAGCAATGTTTTAGCCCTGAATAACTTTTCTCCCCACTCCACAAAAGTAAAACAGGCATCAGTTCAAAAAGTTACTTAACATTTTTGAGCAACTGTATATGGATGACTACACTGAGTTTAAAATTTTTAAAATCAAAGAGAAGGAAGCTTTTCCCTTAATGTTGGTGGCTGAGACATTGGATTTCTCTCTGTTCAGTCACACACACAAACCCTCACTACAGAATTTGTGCATTTACCAGACCTACAGTTTCTCCCAAGACGGATACCACAAGTTTTTTTTTGGATTTGGCTCTTCATTGCTTCAAAACCCCACTGTGACAGCTCAACAAGCTGAAAATTCAGTTAATCAATCAAATATCCAATGTTTCACTTTTTATAAATAACCACCTATGTAGAATAGCAAAACCACTCCCTTTCTCTAAGAAAACACTCATATGATGTGACTTGAGACTCTTCAAGGTACAGCAGACTCACAAAATAGAACTGAAACCTAAAAATTAGCCTTAACTTAACCTCTTGGTGACCAAAGATTTCATCTGTGGTGTCCAATATAAAAGTCAGAGGCGAAATGCCACCAAGGTCTCCTTATAACAACAATTTCAACAAACAATTCAGGCTCAAGAAAACACTTCCATTACAGACTTCCATTACTCTCAGGAAAAACACTGGCATTAAGAAAAAAAATCAAATTAGTTTCTGAGTAAAGGTTTGTGACAAGCTGTCACTGACTCCTTAAAATCTTTGGAAAATCACAGATGTCATTTCAGTAGGGGATGGTTTGGGAAATTTCTGTCTCACTCAACAATAACTAAAATGCAGCATGGGACAATAAAGCAAAAATTAATCTAACTTCACAGTTCCCCATGGGCTAAAAGGAGCCGATTCTGCTACTGCTACTGATTGTTACATTTGGTTCTCTACAAACTTTTGGAGTTACAAGTCTCCTCCTCTCCCAAACACAACACAAAACTTGTAGAGTAGGAATACATTAAAAATACACTCTGCTAAGTCAGGATGCTGTGAGGAAAGCTGGAGGCTGAGCTGGGGCAGCAAACACAACTGCAGAGCCTGGAAAATGACCCATCAATGTCTGCAGCTGGGCAGTGGCGATGGGACTTTACCACTGAGCCAAGACCTCCGCACATATCGCTGCCAGTACTTCGTTCCTGCTTCAGAAACATCAGCTCCTGCTTGCAGCACCTGTCCCATGCCTCAGCTGGATTCCAGTGTGTGCCATGTGCCTGCATTTGAGGAAATCAGTTTGAACCTCTGAGGGCTGTTATTCTGAGGGAATTGGTACATTTTGGAACTCTACAATTTTGCACACATGAGGTCTCAGGAGTTATTAACATCTTTTTCACTGCTAACAACCACCTCTGCAGTTGAATTTCCCAGCTTAAGGCCTACAATGCATTCCAGAAATAAAATATTAAAAAAAATAAATAAAGCCCGGAAGCAGTGGGAGTAGCATAAAGACTGCTTTTCAAAGTTACATTTTCTAAGGCCCCTTTATCCACTTCTGGTCTGTTTAAATGGACTTTCTGAAACCATAAGAATTGGTAAGACACAGCAGTAGAATTTGAGCCTTAGTAATAGCTGAGCAAAAATTGTGTGTTTGGATGAAAGGAAGGAATCATCTCACTAGGAATGACAATGCTGAACTCTGCTCAGTTCATGCAAATGTATGAAGTCACACCATGTATATTTAATACACTAGCAAAATATTTATTTTATAATGATAAAACAGAAGTGAAGGATTTCTTTTTGGTGTGCACCAGTAATTGTAGTAAAAGAATAAGGGGATTAATGGACTCTTTATACATTTCAATGACAAAAATTCATAAAGGTTAGCATCAAATTCAACTGTTTTCCATTTACAAGCATAAAACTTACCATAATACCCCCCAAACACATATATAAAGAATTATAGTTTTAAAATCTATAAAAAGTAAAAAATATACAGTCAGAAGATCTAACTCTTATTCAAATCTTTAATATAAAATTGTAAACATTTATTTACACAAAGGAAATGTGTATAACAAAATTTTGAGCACCCTTTTCAATTGGATCGTGGTTTTTGGAAGGCAGTGGATGTTGCACAGTGACACTCTCACCTTGCCTGCCCAACCAAAACCGCAGTTTATAAATAAAGCCATGGGCGGCCGGCTGGGTTCAGTTCAGGGGAGATTGGTTTTATTGCTCTGAAGCTGCAGCAAATGGAAAGCCCGAGTGCAGACACAGACAGTGACACATTTCAGGGCACCAGGGCAGAGCCCAGCCCTGCCCATGCACCCACGAACATCAGAACTGTATTTTCATTTCCATTGAACTGTTCCAACCTTGTCCCAGCGGCACTGCGCTCCCAACGCTCCGACTGTGCTCCGTGCACAGGGACCAAGGCCAGGGCCAGGGGCTGTTTGGATCCTGTTCACACATGGACACCAATGGGCATTATAAGCCAGTTTGTCTAGAATCACACCATTTTACTCCAACAGCACCATGAAAAGGTCCTGTTGTCAAACCCAGATACCTTCCTGAACAAACCCTCTGGTCAAGCAGAGCAATATCCACCTTAGCTTCCAGAAACAGAGGAGGAAAGAGCACACCTGCATTTTCCTGGACATTTCGCTGGATTGCCTTTTTGGTAGTAATAATGCAAACGGCAGATGTTCTTTTCCTCCAATTAAGAAATCACACAACTGGATGGATTGTATTTTGACTTATTCAGAACAAAGTCTGTGTGCAAAATCTACTGGAAAATAGAGCAGATTTCACCACAGCCTAAACAGGGAGAAAGAAAAGCTGAATCCTACTACCCTGTTATTTCTGTCAAGTGTTTGTGAGGGGGAGGAAAACACAGTGACATGGAAGGATGTCACTTGAAATTGAGGTCCCAAGCACCCCCAACAGGAAGGGAAGGCACACTGGTGCAAAGTTAACCCTTAAAATTAAAAATACAGCAAACACTCCTTCCCCTGCCATTGCTAGTTTATATCTATACTCTTCTAATGACGCTTACCTTGGACCAGTTTTTGGTTTAACTTAATAGTAAACCAAGCTCACTAGCTCTTTCCTTAGATTGCCAGTATGAGAAAAGCTAGCATCAGTTATTTGCATCTCAACTACTTATTCTAGAAAATATCAGAAGTGTCGACAACCAAAGTCACCAACACCTTCATCTTCCCATCCAAAGACAATCTTTATGTTACCTTTTCAAAAGCTCTAGGAGGGTTTAAGTCTGCTTCAGTGAAGTTTTATCCACTATTCAAAGGTGGGATCCACTGATCAATGCACATCTTTCATCAACAGTTCAACATGATAAAACAGTAAATCTGATCAACAGAGCGGAATTCATCCACACTAGCTAAGTGTGCTGGACAAACCATGTTCCATGCATATTTGGAAAGGGTTAAAGTATTAGTGTTAACAAAGCAGTTTTCAAAGTGCAAATTGTCTCATAAAGGAGCTGCAGATAGAGTAAAATATTTTCCTTCTTTGAAACCAATGATATCTTTCACTTCCCTTCACCCCCTCTGGAAAAAACCCTCTGTCACAATTCTGCAACGAAGAAAACTCCTGGAGAAGCCAGTCTGTGTTGAAGGCAATTGCTTTTAAATCACAATGCTGGGTTTGGTTAGAAAGTCTAGAGGAGTTTTCCAAGAAAGCGGATTTAGAAAGGGAAGAGGTATTTGTGCATTTAGAACAAAAGCTTTCAACTTTATTTTCATTTTAAAATAAATGTTAAGGCAAGGTGGTTTGTTGGTGGATAAGGGATTTTTTTGGTAGAGAGTAAGGACTTTGGAACATTGATTGTTCCCATTATGGTTTTTGTCCTTTCTGGGACCAACCCCAACATATGGATAAGAGGTCTCCTTGGGCTGAGCTGAAGAACAGCATCTGCTTCAAGGGATATTAAAAACATAAATCCACCAGTCTACAGAAAGATTATCAAACTTGTAAGCCAGCATTTTAAAAACAAAGCATTTAAAGGGGCAGACTTCCACACTGGAGCAACCCTGATACAAGTATTCTCCCAGGCTGCCTGTGCTATTATTGCTAATAAGGACTTTCCACATCCCAGACAAATTCCTTTTTCCTCATTTTTATCCTGAAGTGACAAAGTCTTGTGCTCATTGCTAACTTTGGGGGATGAACTGATCTCAAAAGTTAGTTTTACTTTTTACAACAAAGAAAACTAGATGAACTGTCATGAAGCAAAGCCTTCATTTAAATACAGCTACCTTTGGAAATAAGTTATGAAGAAACAGGTGCAAAGTAAATGGCTTTACAATTCATGTTAAACCTACTATAGTTTAAAAGTTCTCCCATAAGAAATTCCCCCTTTAAACACAGCAAGGTACAAGCCAAGAACTGTGCCTCTCTACAACAGAGTGCAAACTGCAGCTTAAAAGACTACAATCTATGAAGATGACTATCTAGACTAACTGGCCAGGTTTTAATACTTTCTCTCATCTATTACCAGCATCTAGAAATATTTACTGTGAAATATCACTTGCTTACTGAGAGTACAGGCACATGCTTCAGCAATGGGGAAAAGAAACAATTCCAAACATTTTGCAAGCATACTCAGGTGCATACAGCCTCTTCTCAAACAAAAATCAGAAGTTGATGGACAGTACTATAACAGCATGTCAAGCTATGAACAAATAATTATTGCAAGTAATAGCTGCAGACTAAGCCCTAAACACAATTTGTGCAACTATTTGCGTTCTTTCTGCACTATTTCTGAGGAATTTTTGTTTCGTTTTTAAATAATTAAAATATTTAGTCTTAGAACACTGCAAGTGAGATTTCTGGAAGGCTGGCTAGGACACAGTATTTTTTGACCTGTTCAAGTGCGCAGCTCCTCAGAGACCGCAGTCAAAGCGCACTCCTCCTGCAGACCTGCTTGGTGCGCCGTGACCATGTGTCAACACTCACTGAGAAGCAGCTCCAGTCTTTTTCCCAACCATTTACTTCTAATGCCTGCAAGTCTCCTCAATGCCACAGGTTTTTTGGTCCAAGAGTTGTTTATATCTCATGAAATAATTAAAAAAAGTAGAGCCCCCCCACCCCATTTTAATGAGTTCCTAACAACTCATCCAAATCGTTCATCCACTCCTCTGAAGTCCTGTTTTTCAGCAAAGAGTCTATCAGATCTGTGTCACCAGTTAAGTTCTGAAGTCCATTATTGCCTGACTGGCCGCTGTAGGCAAAAGGCAGCTCCTGACTGGTCGTCCTCACAGGGTACCCTTGGCTACAGTGCAGGTTTCCTCTGTTGGGAATTTGCTGATTTGGGTTCTGGTTGAAAGCATTCAGGTCTGGAACAGTCTGGTTCATGCCAGGCAAGACTTGCTGTGAGGGTACCTGCTGCTGTGCGGGTGGGTTTGTCCGCGGCTGTGCTCCCAGAGAGGATGACAGCATCTGCCCAGAGACGGCAGCGTTCATCGAGCTCATGGGCCTGCTGGTGCTTAGGCTTACCTGAGGCATTCCCTGGGCAAACTGCTGGTTGGACATCTTTAGATGTGTTTGCTGCATATGGAAAGAGGAGTTGGCAGTAAATGGTCCTAAGCCACTGTTTGCTTGTGTCTGGTTGTTAATATTAGGGATACCTTGGTGTTGCCAAGATGGATTTTGAGCCCCCATAGCAGCTGGTACTCTTGCCATCTGTGGCTTAGATAAGGTTGGATTCAGTGCACCTTTGTTGTGCTGCTGAGAAATACTAGAGTTTGGTAAGGTGTTCTGCCCGTAGGCAGCAGGAACAGCAGCGCCCTGGCCCAAGCTGCCCTGTCTCTGCATCGGGGTCTGTCCATTGGCACTCGGAGCCGTGTGCTGCGGAACCATCTGCGTCATGCCAGGCGCCAGGTTGTACAGCCCCCCCCGCTGCATGTTCTGCATGCCGGGGTACTGGGACACCCCCCGCTCCTGCTGGCTGGAGCCCGACTGCAGGGGAGCAACAGGAGCGTGTCCAGGTCCCATCTGAATCATGTTCTGGCTCTGAGGAAACATCCGGGGACTACCAGAGCTCGACTGTCCCAAATTACTGACCCCGGGCATGGCTGAAGATGACCCTGAAAGACAAAGAAATATTTTGCACATTAAACATCTCAGGTTCAACCAGAGTCAAGCAGGCTTGTAGGCACAATAACCCAGAAGAGAGGTGCAACTACATTTGTATAAACTGACCTCTGCAAGCACCACAGAGAGCAGGAGTTTAATTAAAGAGGGTCAACTGTTGCTCCAGTTAGCACCTCCACCTTGATCTCAAACACAGATAGGCCAATGTCCTAAAAATATCTGAATACCACTTCTAAGAGTACAGCATCATTAATTTACAAAAAATTATGACTTGAAAGGTAGGACTCTGATATTTCTTTGTGAACAAAGGTAAACACATATACTTTGAAGTGCATGCACAATTTATTAAGCTGTTAAAAAATACCTCTTAGTGCACACACAAATACACACAGTCATTCCATGCATACACAAGAGTGCATTTCTTATCATACAACTGTAGGTTTGCCACATGCATTTTTCCAACTCCAAGAATATCTTCTATTTATGTCATATAGAAATATCTAATTCAGAAATTTTTGGTCAAGTATCTTTTGGATTTCCACAGTGAAGTGTTCACTATGTTAATATGCGGTGCTGATAGCCAAGCAAAGTGATTGGCAAAAATGTCTTCTCAGCAAACCAAATATAGTCCTTTGTTATTGCAAATTCTGAGCTTAAAATTCCTTCTTGTAGAAGAAACAGCCTCCTATTTGAAGCAAAATAAGCAGAAAAGCTCTGTGAAGTGTAGTGCCTGTAACACCCCCCCACTCCTTACAGTCAACCACGGGAAACCTACCTGTGCTAATAATTTCTCTACTTTCAAAACCAAAAGTCAGTTGTTGAACTTTTTCATATTTTATGATAGCTTAGGAATACTGGCTCTCCACTATTACTAACATTGTATTTGAATAGAAACAGAATTATGAAAAATAAATTCAAATAGAATTCAAATTATATTGAATGAATTATCAACAAAGCACATAATAAAAACATCAGTGTCGAGGGAATGGATGGGTGGGGGAAGAGTCTTACTGTGACAATATTTACAATGAGGAAATAGCACACATATCAGGATTTAAGGTGCAAAAAATAGTTATAATCATCATTACAAGGAAAAAATATTTTTAATCTACTGATGTTCATTATAGCAAAACCTACTCTAACAGTTGTATGCCTATCTTTCTGTAGAAAAGTGGCAAGATAAAAAAGTATTTCAGTGCAATATATGAAGGATGCTACTGATCCCTGTGTTAGCACACAATCCTTTTGTACTGGCATTGAGTTTTTTCAGTTAAGTAACAAAACCCAGCTGTAACTGCACTTGACACTGCACAGGCACGAACACTGTCAGGGTGAGAGTATTACATTTCCATTTGCATCTTCCCTCTTCAGTATTTTTTTCTACAGGAGCATGGAGAGTAAGAAAACAAAACAAAGGGAAATTTCCTTGCACTCTAAAAAAGACAGGTGGCTTCTTGATGCTTCATCAAGTAACAGTTTTTAAGGTAAAAAGATGAGCTTTTACTACTTTCTAGTTCTTCCACATTTTTGAAGTCATTCAAGCTGAGCAGTTACAACATCTTTCATTTACCAGAATTAATACATTACAAACATACTAAGCTGCTTCCCATACAAAAACCCCCACATAAGACACTTAACATGTAATGACAATAATTCAAACTGTACTCCCTTTTAAGGGCAGCAAGGATGAAAATGTTAGAAACTTTTAAACTCATCCTAGAGATGAGAGAAATAATACACCACTTATTTTTCTTTAATGAGGGCCTGTGATAAATACAGGCAGTAGTGATGTCAGGCTTCAGGAAAAAACCCTCTGAATCTTAATATATCAGAGAGAATTTCCCACCTGCACAATGAAATAAAAGTATAAAAAGGCCCCACAGAACAATGAAGGTACCTAAAAATTTTACTCATTTTCCAAATAACATTAGGAATCAGAAGCTTAAGTTGTCCCAGATACCTGTGACCAGGGAAGTTGTTAATTTGCAAACGAATCAGAGTATAGGTTAAGAGCTTTTAAGGCAGAGTGACATGCAATAAATTAATTAAGAGCTATCCAATCCAGGAAATTTGAAGACATCAAGTTTTTCACTCCTGCTATTTTTTCTGCTTTTATTTCAATTGCCATGTTTACTGACCTGTGAACTGTCCAACCTGCTGCTGGTATGGATTCTGTGGCTGATCCTGGTACTGGGGAGGAGGCCGTGTCAGATGCCGCTGCAGCTGCTGCTCCTGCCGCTGTTTCTCCTAAGAAAGGTCCAATGAAAGATAATTTGAAAACAGATCAAGCTTTTTCCAAGGGCTATCATGGATACAAACAAGCTGTCTGAATACTTCTATGCACAGCTGGTAAACAAAGGGGGTCCTGCAGCCCTACAGTAATTTCAGACTTTGTTCTCAAACACAGCCAGTTTAATCTAATGAGTGATGGGACCAGGATCTCAGAGACAACAGCATGCACTACAAGAGTTACTGCAGTGCATGTCTGAAGCCTTTCAAGGATTGAAAATCTGAGCTATTAGTCTCCTAATCAGTAACACAATCAACAGGCATTTTTAGCAATACTCTAAAGACAAAAAGAGGTATAGATACAAAAAAAGCAAAAGTGAGTGTATAAAAAAACCGCCCCACACTAACTTTTTTGGTCTTTATTTCCAAATCAATGTATTTTAGAGCCCTCTTTAGAAATCAATAAAAGGGCAAGTCAGAAACAGCAAAAACTGAACATGTAAATATTTTCTAGTCCTTGTCTGTGAATGTGAAATGATACACACAAATCCATATTCCCATATATCACAGGTTTTCCTAGAAGATTATGGAAAACTGCAGAATTAAGTCCACAATAGAAATCGTACAAGTTTTGCAACCATTGTTTCAAACCACTTTCTTAGCAATGCACTGATCAACTGAAACAAACCCTACTCATGACACAAAATAATGTGCCTTTTTAAAATAAAAGCAGATTCAACCCATACCTATTTTATGATCAAACCATTTGAAAAATAAACCAAGCAAATCTTCTATTAGGAAACTTTGGGGGAAAATGAAATTTAAAGTCTTGAGGGGAATGTAGATGTAGTGACAGTAGACTCAGATTCTGACAGTGTTAACAGTCAACTGACTGCTTTTACAATATGAAATGTATCAGGCACAGCATTTCTGTCTCTTCTTCCTCAGACACCTTCTGCCAGACTGAAATTCTGACATAACCAATTAGTGATACAATGCACAACTACCTACTTATCCAAAAAGTTACACAGAGCCCAGCAGGGGACAGAAATTCCCTGCCAGGCGTGTTGGGGTAGAGACCCAAGGCAGCCGCCCTCACAAGAGCCTGGTGCAGTGTAACAAACAGCAGATACACATCGCTGCAAGCTGTTGAGACATGCACAGGAATGAAGCGGGCAGGCTGCCCCACAGAGGCCCTGCTGCTTGCAGGACCAGTCAGACCTGAAAGAGGCTGACCACGGAAGCCAACAAGAGATGCCACAGCTCTGAGAGAAACTAGGATCTGCAGAACCTGGTTTGTGGAAAAAAAATTAAAAATACGCAGAATACCAAGTGAAAATACAAATTTACAGTAGCAGGGAATGGCACTGGAACTACCTGAAACTACAGGTCTTCTGAAAAGCAGATACCACCAGATTCAGAAATCTTTTTGTAAAACTGCATCCAGTATCATTTGTATCCAAAGAAATAAATATCAAATCAGAATGCTGACAAGACCTAGTTTAACTAGGCAGCACAAGGCCAATAAATGTGGCAAATGCAGTATCTGAAGCTGTTCAGCTCTAAGGCAAAGCCATTCCTTATTTGGGACCAGGGTCCCAGCATCCCTCTAAAAAAATGGAAATTACAGAAGTTAGTTGTAGTTACCATAACTAGGACATGAATGAAGTTTTTCCATAATGCTGGTATTTACTCCAGCAACATGTCCTGGCAAAGCAGAAGCAAATAGATAGGAAAAAAATATTTCAATGCTGTATTTGCTGTGTTTGAGATATGCTACTTATCACCTCCCCACTGTTCAGAGAGATCTGACACCTGTTAGGTCCATTATTGTCCTAAAGAAACCTACTGAGCCACAGCTCTAAGAGCTCTAACAAAGTTGTAATAATCACCATCCACCAGACATGCAAAAGCACAAGCAGGACGTCACACCCCATATTTCCTTTATCCCCACCTGCTCTCAAAGAATAGCTGTTTGTTAACATTTTGGAGAGTAATGATGGCTCATCTCTGATGTTTGATATTAACATACAAATCAACAAAGACTGATTGATTTACTAAAAAGTATTCTAAGCTTACAGATCACATAACTCAGAGAGAAGATGTCATTTTATTCATGACTTGGGCATTTTCTTTCAGTCTTTAATAATATAATTCCCTGACAGTATTCCCTTAGTCCAAATTGTTTTAACCCAAATACCAACACTCATACACTGTCACACTGCCACAAAACATACACTGTGTTTTGTCTACATCAGCTCCAGAACTGAGGGGGGTTTTCTGTCATCTCTACTGAGACCTCAGTTTTATCAGGATGTCTCCAGGTGATAAAAGAGCCATTGGCTAGGACTTGGCACAGCCATAGCTCCACAATCCTGCATATTCTACTAAAACCTCTCCCTAAAGAGGGTTTATAAGAAGGCTGGAGGGGGAAGGTGTCTCAAAATGACATGAAGTGATGGAGCAAGGGGGAATCAAGAACTCCATCTGAAGGAGGTTAGGTTCAGATTAGGTATTAGGAAGAAATCATTCACTGTGAGTGTGGTGAGGCACTGGAACAGGTTGCCCAGAGAAGCTGTGGCTGCCCCATCCCTGGAAATGGGGGGATTCAAGGCCAGGCTGGATGGAGCTTGGAGCAACCTGGTCTAGTGGAAGGTGACTCTGCCCATGGCAGAGGAGTTGGAATTGAGATGACTTTTCAGGTCCTTCCCAACCAAACTATTCTCTGATTCTAAAACATCAAATGCTATTTCATGCACCAAAGCAAAGCAGCACAAATTAAAAAAAACAGATAGCTGGCCCTTCTCACCTGTTCTGCCAGCAAATGCTGCTGCCTCTGTTCCATGAGGAATTGCTGCTTCTGTTGCTCCATGAGCAGGTGTTTTTGTTGCTGCTCTCTCTGCTTCTGCTGGTCCATCAGCATCTGGTGTTGCTTCATCACTGCTGCTTGCTGCTGATAAGCTGAGTTGCTGTGGTTACCTGCCATGGAGACATTTGGAGCCTGGGCACCCACCCCAGGGCCCGAGACAGAAACAGGAACACGAGGAACCGTAGGAGCAGGGTTCTGATCCTGCAGAACACAGGAAAAGTGACAAAAGTTACAGAAATGCAGTAACTTCACCTGTGAAGCTGCTTATGGAAGTTCAGCTAATTAAAGACAGCCAAACACCCATGGTCTACAGCACCAGACACAGAACTGCCAGTTTGCAGCTAGGGTCAGAAGCTCCACTACATTTAGGAGTACAGCCTTTAACTTCAGTCTCACAGTACTTCCCAATTTCCAGCTCAAACAGGTGAGTATAGCTCTAATTGCTTTTTTTCAGGCAGTTACAAACTGCACTTCAAACACTCCAGCTTCAGTTTACTTTGGTAGCAGTTTTTCAAATGCTACATTTTGTATTTTCATTAATCCAAAACATTTATTTAAATCCTGCCTCTTCTGTCAACATTTCATTCTGCAAGTGTTTATGTCTCCCATCCTAAAGTTGCTTTATTTTAATATCAGAGAATTTAATATTTGCAGGCAAAGGGGAGAAGGTTTCCAGTGGTCAAAATGGGTCTTAAAGCATTTTTCCAGCAATCCAACCACTGTCATACACCACAGACAAAAATACTACTAGAGATAAGTCTGATAATATTACTTTTTCTTAAGTCTGCATTTTTTGGCTTTTTTTTTTTTTGAGACTGGAACTCGGCATAAGCAAAAAAAACCATGGAACAATTACCATTGAAGATCTAATACTGCCCTCTTAGTACCAGCAAATCCCTATAAAATTTCACAGTTTTCATCATTTTAAAGCACGGTTCAGCCTCATCTCTAATTACATGAACAAATGTTATGTTCAAGTTAAGCGTTCAACTAATGCATTTGGCTGTTGGCTCTCACTTTGCAGTTTCATATTGAATCATGAGCCAAATACAAGGAATGCTGTGCTAAGCTGTTCTGTGTGCAAACTTCTGAGAAATTCTCCCAAAGCTTTCATTGGTATTTCTGTTAGTTCAATGCAAGTGTGGCAGTGTAGATGCAATGCAACCCTTATGGTTTCCAGGGAGGGGAAGATGTGACAAACAATCATCTCTACCCTTCTTCTTCTTCCATCAAAAGGTTGTTAGACTGCTGCTACTGCCAGCTTTCAAAGAGATTCATTTTTTTTATGAAGCACACAATGATCTCAAATTTCTATTTGTACACCGGTGTGGTCTTTATCACAGACTAATCAAAGCTTTTTCACAGGTTTTCTGTTTTGTTGAGGGAACATATGACTAGAATTGGATCTCAAACAGCTTTTGCTGGAGGAACTTTAATCCTTGTAACAAATACCTTTTTTCCGACAAGCCCTCTTGTATGTGCATTGCAGGTACATGTTACAGAATCCCACTGAGTCTACACTTCCACCCACTACAGAAATTTTCACCTGCAGCATACCTGTAGTAAATGTTCTATATAAGGCAAAGGAGCACCATCTGGAATTTTCTGTTACAGGAAAACTTGAAGCATATGCTTCAAGCAAACAAACATTACCATTATTCATTCTTAATGATATATTTCTCTGTTATGCAATGCTTCGCCAATGCCCAGAGACTTAACCAATAAAAATCCATAGAACTGAAAGGCTCCATGGAACACCCAAGAAATCAGGAATGCAGCCCCCACTTCCACCTCTCTGCAAAAGTAGGTCTTTTAATAGTAAGCCAACTGTGACACAAGTAGGGACCAAAACCAAGGTAAAGAAATCAAAGCTTCTTTGAGAACAGTGTGTAACACTACAGTTTTATACGAGTTATTTTAGTCAAAAGTTTACAAAGCATCTATTTATCTTTGTAAGTAGAAGCTTCTGTGAAGCACGACATAATTTGTTGCCCACAAAGTATATTAAGCTGGAAATCACAAGTTACATGACCTAGAACCCAGTATTAAAAAACTGTCCCCAGAGGAAAAAAAACCTCATGATTCTTGTCTAAGATTCTTCTCTTTAAAATCAATGAAAACATTTGAAACTGTATCAAGGACTCTGCACTCCAGCCTTACCTATACAACAACCTTAAATCTGCTACTAAGCAAAGGTAATTCAGGACATTCACCTGACCATGTGGGAGTCGGTAGGTGATGTTTCCAGACTTGGGTTTCAACAGGATCATCCCATTTTGGTCGTCACCTACGTGGGACAGTGGTGGCTGCTGGCGCTGTTGGATGTATGCCAGCATGGGAGCCTTGTTCTGCCCAGGCACTGCCACCCCCTGCTCACACTCTGCTTTGTAATGGGAAAGAGGTTTGGTGTTCCCATAGTCCAGCATAGAGCCTTGACTATTCACAGGGTTCTGGTTCAAGCTGTTTTGCTGATGACCCAAAATGTTCACATGATAATTGCCTCCAGCTCTCGGTGAGCTTTTATTTCCCAAATTAGGCATCATGAGTTTCTGATTGTTGAAATCTGGCTGATAAACTGATGGGCTAGTAGGATTTTCCATGGTATATGGGACAGCCAGTGGACTATGGGAAGACCCAGACTGTTGCCACGTTGACATCTGATTTGTTTGGTGGACTTGTGAAGTTTGTTGCTGGTTCTGCAACATCTGATCTCTCTTCTGCTTGGCAGCAATCTGCTGAAGTTGATGAGCAGAAGACATTTCTTTGGCACTTGCTGCACACTTCCCAGGTAACAACACAGGCCTCTGGATGTTCTGAGAGTGGTTTGATGCTTGCATCATGGGCTGATTAGGATTTTCAGTCATTGACTGACTGGAAGGCTGGAACATAGCCTGAGAACTACTAACTGTTGTAGAAGCGGCACTTACAGGCACAGAAGGAGCACCAATAAATGCTGAACCTGAAGAAGTGGATCTAACCTGGGGAGACCCCAGCTGTTCTTGTTCAAAGGGTGCTGGGGAAAACTCAGTCTTTATGTTAATATCTTGTGGCAATGGAGTCTGTGCAGCTGAATTTGAAGAATCTGCATCTTTTTTGTCTTCAAAGTCATCATTAAAGAGATCCTTCATGTCTTCATCGGGTACTGATCTATTGAGCTCCTCAATAAGTTCCTTCCACTCTTGCTCATTTAGATTAAGATCAGGCATCAGGTTATTCTGAGATATAGAACCCCCTGCTACAGGATTCATGCAGGGAAGCTCATCTACAGGCTCCTGCTTCAGCTCTTTGTTCAAACTCAGAGGAAATGAATCATCAGCATCACCACCTCCATTCATCTGCAGGCTGGAATCTGGAAGACACTTCTTGTTGATGCCATCAAGCCCCATTGGATGTTTGCCATTGAGTTGTAAGGTATCACCAGTACCAGATTTCTTGTCAAGATGATGGAGTGGAGACACAGGGGGCATTCCATTGGAAGAACCACTCACTCCCAGACCATCCTCACGACGCAGTTTCTTGGACACAGAAAACACATCACCATAGCCATTCTGCTGGTCTCCATTCTGAGGGGAAGCAGCACTATCAAGCTTTCTTTTCACAGTCTCATGGAGCTGCTGAAAAAGAAAAGGAATATTTTAGTTATGTTGTTCTATGTTACACAGATCTGGATTTTTATTTCTTACCAGAACACTGTCTTGCTCTGAATAAAACATTTCAGAAAAAAAAAATTTAAAAAATCAAATATCGCATCTTTGTTTTGGTAACATTTTGTTTTACAAGTCAGCACATGAGATGACTTCCTCACCATAATCTCTTAGGGAAATTTTTCAACAAACATGTACTACTTCAAATAGAGACCTCCTTCAGACAAAACTAGAAGCTGCAGTATACTCTGACAACAACAAAGTTGAAAAATGGCTGTGAACTGGAATATGTAATGATTTTTCCTATTCAAAATGAGAAAAATATTAAAGAATGTTGAGAATCAAATTTTGGATGAGAATAAAAACCTGCATTTTATTTCATCTGTCACACAGCATAATTGTTCTATGAGACTGCTTTATAAAAGTCTCACATTTAAATATTTATAAAGCAGTCTCATATTTAAATATTTAGAAAAAATGAGTAATTCTCTTGTGATAATAACTTTTAGAGAAGAACAATGTATATAAATTTTGTACACAATCACACTTTTGGCACTGAAGCAAAACCAATTTGTCACTTAGCGATCATTGCTTCACACTTGCGGAAAATGCAATTCAGAGTTCAGCCAGTCCTATCACAGCAGAGCAAGTTCATTCCTTTCCTCCTTTCTCCTGAAGTATTTGCCAGCTGCTCTGACCAGCAGAGCCCTGAGCAGTTCCACAGTTGGCCTCTCACAGATGGTGAAGGCACAGATTCTCTTTCTCGTGGTGCCACCTAGAAGCCACCAGCAGCTACAGCAGCAGCTTCACAGCCAGAGCCCGAGTGCCTTTGTTCAACTTCTCCTTCCTGCCAGCATTCTTGCAAATATAAAGTTCTTTCTATCGACCTCAAAAGCATCTGAAAACAGAATTCCTGCACACATCAAAGGTGACTATAAACTTTTCCTTCCCTCAGGTGCATTCTGTAAAAAAATCTGAGCTTTGCTGGTGCTGAACGCTCCACCAAGGCAGACAAACCTGTAGGGCAGAGACGCTGCTCCAACAGCACAGGGAGCTTGAAGAGGGAACTGCCATCAGCTCCTGACCTGGGTGAGACACCTGGTACATCTCAGCAGGACACTTGACAGGAATCACCACCAAGACCCGCCCATCTGAGGTGTGGGGTCACTGAACAACAGCCCTCTCAGATGGCAGGAGAGCAGCTCATTAAACAAACCTCAAGTATGATTCTTTTCATATTACCTGCAGTCTTCACAAGGCAGTCCACTAACCACTGGGGAAAACTCTCATCCAAGGAAAAATGGGAAACCTCAAGATCTCAGCATTCAAGAGGCTGTATGTAGGGCCAGCATAAATTATCAGAAGAATTTTGCACACTTGCCTGAGCAACAACATTCTTTGATTTACAGACAGACTGGTTCACAGTTAATTGTTTCTATTTTTTTGGAACCATCTACAGTGAGCTCAACTTTGGAGGGAAAGAAACCCCAGACCATCTGTTTAATTCCTGCACAGGTAACAGCAAAACTCCCATTATTTGTTTAATGCTTGCATAGGAAACAGCAAAGCCTTATTTTTATCTGTGGGACAGACTCAAGCTTCCCTGAAGACTGTGATCTTCTAGATGGCTCATGGAAATAGCAGCAGAGTAGCAAGATCAGCAGAAGACTGAGGAGGATGAGGTAAGGCGCACATTTGGAGAGGAGGCTGGAACTTGAAATCTCTTAATTTGAACATCAGGTCTTCAGCTTGGAGTAGCAGCTCTCTAGTGAATTTTTCAAATACCAACTTGAAAGAATAACAGAAATCTACTTTTTTTGTAAAAAGTACAATCACTTTTTAATTAATTAATTTACTTTTTGCAAAAGTAAAAAAAATGCAAAACAACAGAGAGCAAAAAACCTCAACTCCATCACAACATGTCTTTCGGTGCTTCCCATTGTTTACTTCGTACTCCCACCAGGAAAACTGAAGCTCAAGGTGGATGAGTAACTTGCCCAAGGTTATATGATGAGTCAAATTACTCAAAGTTTGGGAATGGGTCCTCTTTAATTCTAAATAGTTAGGGAAAAAACTCACTCCTTGAAAACTTACATCAAAATAATAACTTCGTTTTGTGAGCTACACTCATGGCAGTCTAGAAAAAGATACAGACCAAGATGTTCAGCACAGGAACTCTCGTATCTCCACGGGTTTTAACAGTCATAACACTCAGATATCTGATCCTTGGAGACATTTTGACTGTAAGTTGCTCAAGACAAAATCCTCCTTTCACCTAAAATTGTATTCCTTTGGTAAAAAAAAGAGAGATTAAGTTCCTCCCCAGTTTGTCTGTGTCTATCCAAATAATCTGGTCTGAAGGGGAAATAATAAGCTGCATGTGAGATACAAGTCAGACTGCAAGCTATCTACATATCAAGCTGCTCCAACAGAGTTCTCAAGGCAAGAAAAACCTGTTCTCTTCTGCCAAAACTCAGGAAAAAACCAACCAACACACAGATGAAGTAAAGCACAGCTTGCTACTCACTAAGAAAACCCCTTCAGCTTTAATCTTCTTTCATTTCCACCCTGTAAGGCACAGTGCTCCTCCAATACGCTGTCCATGGTTTTCTGAGCAGAATCAATCAATTTTATTTGTAACAGTGAGCCAATCATTTCCACTGTCGCAAGATCACATACAGAAGTGTCTTCTCATCTTCTCAGCCTATTCAATTTTGCAACAAAAGATGAACTTTTGAGACCACTGCTATCTAGTTATGCCTAAAAATATTACCCCAAAAGCGTTTATCTGAAGTATTTATAGCAATATAGGAACAGTGAAATGCAGGGAATGTGAGGTGGCCTTGGTCCTCTGGTCCAGGACAGGACAGAGAGTTTGTCAGAGCCACTGAGGGGCCACAGGCTGCACCTCCTCCACACCAACCACCTGAGCTGCATTTTATTCATGTGAGCAGAATGCATGGCTCTCAATGTGGTCACAAACACTTCCTTGGCAGGAGTACACATGCCCAGCCATGCATGCCTCATGCACAGAACACAAGCTGACAAAACCCAGGTGCCATCCACAACAACAAAAGGTCTCCAACACAGCAGCCACTGGCCATGTAACTCATATGTTGACAAGGACACAGGCTGCAATGGCAGGGATGTATGCCCAGGCAAATGACAAAGCTTCCAGCAGAAAACAGAGAGCATTTTGATATATTTAATCTCTGTTTCAAACCCGTCAATTTTACCACAATGATGCTCAGCCCTACTCTGGTCTCACTGCAGGGACAAACTGACTGACTTTGTAAAAGCTGTCCAAAAGCTACTACAAAAGCCCAACAAGAAACCAGAAAAAGCTTAAAAACTTAATCTATTGCTCATCTGTTAGCACTGGCAGGGTTCAAAACTTCAGAGGCCAGGGCAGTGCTCTCTTACTGCCTTCGTGGGAAGGGGCAAGAATCACTGATCCAAACAGTGGTACAAAGTTGTTCTGATTGGTTTTCTTGGGCTTTTTGTTCAGGTTTTTTTTGTTTGTTTGTTTGTTTGGTGTTGGCTATTTTGGTGTGGACTTAATACCTGAAACTAGATTTAGATAATCATCTGAAACCAATGACATTTCAATGCGTTAGAACTTAACAAGCACGAAAGTTTAGTTCACATTGTTTGCCTGAAAGCAAGAAACCCTTTACCATTCAGAACAGCTAAACTGAGGACAGTCAGCTAAAGTCCTCTTGCAAAAATCCAGTACTTTGAGACCTGTAACTGAAGACATACATATATACACAGATATAGATATATATACATAAATACAAACTGTATGCAGGTTTCATTTTCAAAAAACCAAACTACCTCATGAGTATGGCAAAACAGAAACTTCTTAAAAATCTGGTACTCATATTGTGCCTTTCAGGCTCTGTATAATGTTCTTATTTATTTTTTTAAAGCTAGAGATTTAAATAGATTACAGAGATTTAAATATTTTTACAGGATTCAGTAGAACTTTAATTTTTTTTATTTCAAATTATTTTAGCATTTCAACATCAGAATTAAGTCTACAAGGATTTGTCCTGATATACCAGCAAGACAAACATAATACTGGACATTTTCAAAGAAGAAATGCTATATTAGCATAATAAAAAACTAGCTCCAACATGGCTCCTAGCATTCTCACCTAAAGGGGAAACCAAATCAGAATACATCAATTTTTCAGCCATGGAAGTGGCAGTATTGCAGCACAGATAAGCTCCCAGGTACCAGAGCTCACAGTAGGTGCTCTATAGACACAGATTCTCCTCTCCTGCCTCACCAAGGACAGGAGCAATAAACATGACAACTCCTTAAGTTGGAATAACAAGGCAAATACCAGACATTGTAGTGTATGACTTTTAGATAGAAAACATCACATTTTGACTACACACCACAGTAAAAACTCCCCCTTTACTATGCATCTACCCTCAGCTTCCAAAGCTGCATTTCCCCTGCAAGGAAAGCATTTTATTACAAATGTGTTCCTGCATTCCACTGTGCTGTCAGAACCAAACTGCTGGACTCGTTTTAATTTTTACTTTAATTCCAGCAGCCTTTCGTATTTGGGTGACTGCCTGCTGGAGTGAAGAAGGGCTGTGGATAGGCATGTCTATAAATATCCCAAGCCTGCATTAGTCACAAGGGGCAGCTTCTGCTACAGGAATTGTTCTGCTGAATCAAAAAAACTCCTGTGCCTTCAGCTGCAATGCCGGATCCTCCACCTCACTTGAACTCAAACAGCAGCAGCAGCAGCTCAGTCACTCCCAGATCCTTACAACTTAGGAAGCATCACTGCATATCTAACTAATCTGGTAAGGGAAATGTTTCAAACATAAAATAATACCTCACAGAGAATTAAAAGGAGAAAAGAAAAACCTGTCTGAGTTGTTGGGCAACAAACTATCAGACTTGTCAGCAAAAACAAACAATGGTGGCAAGACTACACTGCATCATAGCTAGATATAAATAACATGTAAATAATCTGCTATTTTTGTGGTAAAGCATAATTTCACAATTTAACACCCCTGTACCACAGCTTACACAAAAATGAGGTCTTCTCAACTGTTAGAGTAGCAAACTGAGCTTTGTTAGAGGAACATGATTAACACTTGTCAGTACACTATGGGCAATCTATTCCCTTAAATGTATTACTTTAGGTGTTCCAACCAAGAAACACTGCATTGCTGTCCTTGGACTTAAATTTCATTTAAAACTCTTTACTTGCTTTGCTTAATTTAGTATTTAACTAATATTAATGAAAAATATCTATCACTCCCAAATAAATGCTGCTCTTCAGCTTCAACACAAAGCATTCTCAAGGCAGGCCACTGACTAGACCTTCTGTGCTCATTCCAGAAATACTGTTTGTGGTTTTGTGGCAGTCCTAGACAAAGCAAGCTCTCTGCACAACAACTGCTCTCAGGTGGGGAAAAAAAACCAGTAAGAAACAGGGAGCAGCTCTCCTTCCAAGACACCACATCATAAAACAAGGAGTGGAGATGAAAATTCAGATCTTCATTCTCATTCACATGTCAATGAAACAGCTTCTGTTCAGCTCAGCCATACACTCCTTGTAGTCTATCACAGAAATGTAAGGAAGCCAAACTTTCTTTTGTAGAGAATTTAAACAGCATTATTCAATAAACTTTCATGTATCAGAACCTGGCAGAGAAAAAAACTGTTCTAGGAGACAAGCCCCATCTCTTCCCAACTTCCCTGTTTCTCAAAAATGTAAGATTATCACAGCAAATGTATTATCCAAACATCAAGCATCTTCTACTTTGAACACAGTCTTAATATTGTGATGTTAAACCACAGAAATGGGAAGTAGATATCAACATTTGGATTTCCCATTAAATAATGGTCTGGAAGTTTTTTAGAAGTAGGAAGCTAGAAGATTTCTCAACATTTTCCTCAAATGAAGGACAGGCCTACATGATGCACAAATAATCCAAGGTATTTCTGTATCAGTACTCGCTCAGTTTCAGTAGCTCAAATTTTACAGCTGCTTAGTAAGAAAACAAGGAAGGATCTACCCCTTACTTCTGCCTGCAAGCAAGATCCATCCCACTTCAGGATCTACACAAGAGAAAAGATTAATGGAAGAGAAAATACCTGATTTTGTCCATGTGACAAATCATAGAAGACACTAAGAAGGAAGTAACCATGGTGGATTTACAGAAGGTGCTCTGCAGCACAGCACCTGGCAGTGCCCTCACTGTCCATACTTGGGGCAGTTTCATGTCCTACTACTACAAGACCTCACAAAAGCCTTCGACTTTACAGGAACTGCTCTCTCCTTCAGGGACCAAAATAAATGCTTCATTAACGGTCAACATAAATTACCAATTTCCAAGAGCAGCTTCACACAAAAATCTGGATTGTTGCAGCAGCTAATATAATGCATGTTGCACAGAGCTAGCAACATTCTTTGGAAAGGAATGTGTCCAGGATGTTTTAAAAGATAACTCTGGTATTCATCCAAACTTTACTGAACACTGGAAATCAAGCCCATGTCCTTCCCATTCAAAGCACATGCTTGATCTTGATAATGGCAACCTGATGGGTAGAGGTAAAATACCAACCTAGAGAGCGACCTTCTGGGCCAGAGGAATTAAATTAGCAGCAGAGGTGTTGTTGTTGTTGTGTTTTTTTCCAAGACACGAATTACTAAGCAAACCAACTTTATACCCCAGTAGCGAGGTGATGAATCAGCAGCTGCAATTAAGCTCACAGTCATGGATCCTAGGAAGGAAACAGCAGGCCAGCCCCGAGGAAGAGTCATTCACACACTAAACCCCTCTTCTGTTGTGTAAATTGGCCACTGGCAGCAGCTTCCTGTACAAGGGCTTCCCCAGATGTGCAGTGCACTACAGAACCTGCTGCTGCTGAGAGCCCTCATTATAATGGATGCTAATTAGATCAAATCCACATCCAAAGTGATTTAAGAGAAACAACACTAATGAATTAGAGACATCTTTCTTTTAGAAGATCAATATGAAGTCGTGTGGTGGCAGTTTAAGCAACAGGATTTGACATGCTAAAGAGCCCTGAGTGTAATGAAAATACACATTATTAAGGGGTAGAGCCCCATATGCAAAAAAGCCCAAGAACCCAGCAGGAAATAAACAGAACCCCTCACCAAATTTTTAGATAATAAAAAAAAAAGTTTGAGTAATTTTTGTTTTGACACAGGCTTACATTCAAGATCAGTCAGCTAAACAACAGCTAACTGTAAAGTTTTGTAGAATCAGTGTCAGGAATGCACAAGGTTTCCTCTCTTCCTCAAGTACCCTTTTGTAGCAGCCGTCTGAAGTGTTCTAACTGTGTCACAAGGACCTCAGTCTCCTCAACAGTCAGCAAGTCCTCGACTCCCATAGGTGTATTAGCAAGAACAGAAACAATTCAGTTAAGTAACACTTTCAGTTCATCTTGTAAATACTACAAACTGCACCCAGGCTGCCTAATGCTGGTCACAGTAAAGATGACATTGATAAACCCGGTGCTTCAGTATTTCACATGCCCTGGACACTCAAGCTCTGTGACGATTCTATTTTAAAAACAGTAAATGAGGTTCAAGACAGAGAGCAGTATATCCTCCTTCCTTTCTATTCCAATCAAATACACAGAGCACCCTAAAAATACAATATATTCTATATATTAACCTGGAAATAGTTTAATCCAGCATCCCATTTCAAAGACACTCAGAGCAGTATTGAATCATTTTCATGCAGGCCACCATTTAAAAATACCTGATTTTAAGGCAGACAGGTATTAGGACAGGCAGCCTTTAAGAGGTTATCCTACTAACCTACATTACTGACACATTAGCACACAGCAGTATATTTAAAGGGCCCAGAATAAGTTAGGCAATAGCTATCTTGATATACAAACAGCGCTATGTGAATATGTCCCGACAACCAGAAATGCTAGAGAAGCCAGAGAAACATTAAGATTTTGAGCTAAGCCAGTTTTTAATGGGTGGAGTGGGATTCTCATTGCGTTCACACCCACTAGAGTGAGTGGCAAACAAGCAGCTGCCTTTCCACTGAAATTCTTTCCAATATGTACCAGAATTAACAGACACATTGTCTTCGAACTCGCCCCAGTAATAAGTGTATCCTTATCAAATGACCCCACAAAACCCTGACACCCCAAATTGAGGACATAAGAAAACAAACAAAAATCCAAAGGTACCGCAGTATTAATGCCCCTCTGACTATTTCTGCAGGGGCATTTTAGATTAATTAGCCAGAAATATGATTCATAAAATACTCAGAATGATTTAAGCATCACAGAAATCCTGCCACTACCTCTACCCCACCACGCCGCAGTTTTTAAATACTCTTCCAGCGTGCAGAGGTGACGAGCGAAAACAAATCAGCCCTTATCGGCTCTGTTGTAACACAGCAGACAGGGTACTCTGCAAAGCAGCCCCAACCCCAGCTCTCACCACAGGCCACCACACCGGCCGCCAGAGCTTGCTTTCCTTCCCCCATCGAGCTCCAGAGGTCCCGGTGCCAGCCGGGCACGACCGCCGGTCCCTCCCCGGCCCCAGCACCCGGCCCCGGGCGGCGCTTACCGCGATCAGGGCGCTGCTGCGGCCGTGCTGCTGCTCTCCGCCGGCCGCCTCGCCGTCCAGCCCGTTGGCTCCGCTCCTCTCGGCGCTCCCCGCGGCGGCGGCGGGCGGAGGGGGCGCGGGCGGCGGCGGCGCCGGGGGCGGCTGCCGGTGTTTGCCGGCCCGCTTGGCCTTGGCCTGCAGGCAGCGCTGGTGCAGGGCGAAGGTTTGCTGGCGCTCCAGCTCCAGGCGCTCCGGGGACACGGCCTGGTAGCGGGACTCGCAGGCGCTGTGGTGCCGCCGGCAGAGCTCGATGCGCCGGCGGAGCCGCTCCATCACCGCGCTGTGCCGCGGAACCACGAACTCCGCCATGGGGCAGGGGGGCAGCACCATGGGCCGGGCGGCGAAGGGGCGGCCGCCGCCGCTCACCGGCTGCTCGCTCCGGCGCCCGCCATGGCGGGGCCTCCGCCGCCCCTCCCGCTGGCCTCACCTACGCTCCCCGTCGGGATCGCCCCGGGACTTCCCCCCGCCCGGCCCGGCGCCCGCTCCTCTCCCCTCCGCCCCACTTCCTCCTTCTGCCCCGAGCCCAGCGCCGCTCCGCTGTCCCGCTCTCCCTGGGCCTTGCCCGCCCCGCGGGGCCCGGCGGAGCCCGCCGCGCTCCCCTCGCCGCCGCCTTCAGGCGCGGGCCGGCCCGGACCCCCGGCCCCCCATTGTTGTCCGCGCCGCCGCCATCTTGAAATTGTTTTTCCCCTCCAGAGCCGAGTTGAGAATAAATGGGCGGAGTTTCCTGGGTGGGGGCTACGTCACGGCGCGCGGCGCGTCACGAGTCGTGAGCGACGCCCCCCGCAGCCAATAGCAGGGCGCGGAGGCGCGAATGAAGCAGCGGAGGCGCGCCGGGGGCGGCGCTCGGCGCAGTTTAAAGGAACAGGTAGGGAGGGGCGGGGCGCCAGCGCCCCAGCCAATCAGGAGGGAGGAGGCGGGGCCAAGGATGATTGACAGCACGGGGCGGGCAGGGGGCACTGGAGCGGAGCCCGGCCCGGGCAGCCCCGCGGAGACCGCTCGGCCCCGCACAACGGCGAGCGCACCGGGCTCGGGAGGGACAACACTCTGCGAGAGATGCACGGCTCACCTCAGCCCGGTACAGACTGAGCCAGCTTTGCTAATTAGACAAAGAAAGCCAAACAGATTTCAGTTTCTTTATTGATTAGTTTTTACATTTTTCAAGTTGCTTCTACAAGTACCAGTTTGAAATGGACATGAAATCACAGTAGTTGTGTCCAGCAACACTAAAAAAAAAAAAAAAACCCAAACAAAATCCCAATAAAACCCAAAACCCCTTTTACAAACCATGAGGGAAGAGGGGCATTAACCAGCAGTTTGGATGAGCAGTCACAAGCCCCATATCTGTACCCAGAGCCCCAGTGGAGGAGCTGTTTGTGAGGGAGGAGTAAGGAAAGAGCAAGAGCAAACCATGGACAGGTACAAGGCGTCAGTACTTGCAAGAAACCCTCCTCAGGCCCAGGAATCTCAAAGGCAGACACGGGTAAGGTACTAGAGAGGTGAAAGCCTCAAGCTGTGACAACTCAGTACTGAGCAGAGGCAGCGAGGGCAGAGCACAGCCAGGGACAGGGCTGGAAGGGGTTAGTGGGTTAGATGCACCCTGACCTATCAGCTGCCCCTACCATCCACTGGCTCCAGGAGAAAAGCTGCTCTCAGCACTTCTGCCTCGGTATTAGAGCCCATGGATTTTGTTTTGATTCACCGTGTCAGCCTAACACCCACCCCCATTGTCAGACACAGCAGTCAAGCTCAGCATCCTTTTCGAGAGCTGCCACCCTTGGCTGAACAGACACAAAAGGCCCAAAGACACCTTAAAGGATCTGTAGCAGCTGCAAACACAGGTCCCAGGTTACAGCCAGGTAAAGCTTCACTACTCTAAAAAACACAGCTATGCTTTATGCACTCAGGATAAGCAGGCAGCTACATTTTTTTCCTCCAAGACTTTAAAAATAAGGGCAATTCTAAGGTCAAACTGAGGCACCCAAGCCAGAAATCAGGATAAAAAGTAACTTGAGTTGTCTATCCATTTTGGAAAGTCTTCATTTATTGTAGTGATTATTTAAAGCATACACTATGGTATCAAAAAAAGCCATAACATGCAGACAGACATTTTCAGGAAATTTAGCAGAAGCAAATGTAGATTTACAATTAGCTTTAATATAATGCTATTTAAAAGCTGATAGTAGATCTCAAGTTCACTTTTGATGCTTTGAAAGAACATGTATGCACATGGATTGTTTGGGAGTTTAAGGCAGTTTGCATATTAAGATAAAAAAACATTAATTAGATTTTTATGTTGTGCTCAAAACGTTAGCTGAATTGAAACCATTTACACATACTTCATCTCAAAGGACTGAGAGTCATGAATAGCAGCTGCTCCTTGATAAAAATACAGTCCTGAGAACAAGCTAGTAGCAAGGCTTAAGCTATGACATCTTCCATGTCAGAGTATAAGCTATTTTTGCAAGACGGAGCAGTATTGACCAGGTGTTCAACAGGCAAAGGCATTCTAAACATGCAATAGCTCCCAACAGAAGTCTGAAATTACTTCCAATATCTTGCTTACAATAGTTTATTTGTACACTGCAGAGAGATCAAGAAATCCTGCTATGCATTTGTGATCACTAATATTTCAAACACAACAACCAAGGGATACAACATAAGGACAGGCAGCAAAAGGTCTTTTACCAAAAAAAAAAAAAAAAAACAAAAAACCAAAAAAACCCCCAAAACAAAAAAAAACCCAAACAACCCACAAATGAAACCAAAAAACCAAATCCAAACCAAGAGTCTTTTAGTAATTGGTTAGATTGCTTGCAAGGTAATTGGAACACTCTTCCCCACCCTCCCCACAACCCCTGGGAGTTATTTCACTCACTATACCTTATCATATGACCAAACAACACTGGAGTGTTTAAGTTCAGTGCAAGAAGAATAATTTCAGGACATATAATTTCATTCTAAACAAAGGCAAAAGTTTATCTATACAGACATCCAAACACCAACATATTTGGTACAGTGTAATGAATTACATCCATCTCACCCTCAGAGGTAATGCTCTTGTAGTGCTTACCTGCATTCCACAAAAAAAAAAAGTGTTTGAAACAGTGTAGTATGGTAGACTCAACACTTCAAAAAAATTTATTCAGTTAGAATTGGAATTTCCTAACATTCACAATATAATTTAGAATGCATTTGTTACATGAAGAGCAGATAAAAAGACTTTAAACAGTTTCACATACCAGTTAAGAGATTCCACATGCTCCTTCCCCACCTACAATACTGACATCTTGGTTGTGTTTTTTTTTTTTTTTTTCCTTAACAAATACTCAGTTCAACTTGTCTATCTGCCTACCTCCCCCATTTCTACAGCAGACATACAGTGACAACAGTGAGAGGATATGGGACACTGTCTTATTCAGTGTTTGGACCCTGGAAAGGAGTAGGCCTAGCTATGAAATTGAGTTTGACAATGAGCTGAACATGAAGTGCTTCAGCAACTGAGGCAAAGCTGCTCTCAGGAAGAGCTGTATTGTCACAGAAAGGAAAACACCAGTGGCTGAACAGAGGGCAAAGGGGGAAGTAGCTTAACCACACCTCCCCAGCAACCCTCAGCTTTACAAAAACAGTTCAAGAACAAATAAACTTGGTTGTCTGCAAGCTCTGCAGGATTAAATGCCATATTAAGATGACCTACTCCAAATCCTAGATCGTTTGTCAACACTTAACAGGGCTTTAGCCATGCACAGTATGCATATATTCTATAGACTGCCTAACCCCTTCCTTGCACCCCTTCTTCCTCTTTCCCCTCCCCCCAAAAAATGAAGTTGATTGATTAGAGAGTTTCACTACTGGTTTCCCCATACATCCCCTCCAGTTGTGGTTTTTTTTTTTTTTTTTTTTGAGGGCAGGGGGTGTTGTCAAATGCACTGACAACTTTTCTTCAAACAATTACTAAATTTTAAGGGGTATAAAGACATTGGTGCATTTAGGAATTTACATATTTGTAAAAAAAACTAGTTATAAAACTGCATTTTTATCACCTAGCACTTTCTGAATTCATTGTTATATTTCACTAATTAATATATTAAATTAAGCCAAGGTTTGAGACTGGAAAAACTCTACCAATCTACTTAAGAACAGAAAAGAATATTTAAACCAAAAATGAAAAGGTTAGTTATGTTACATTCCAAAATCCACAGCCCATTATATTAAATGCTTTCTTTCTACAGGAATGATGCTCTTTAAAGATGATTGCAAATATTTTACTGCTAGACACTCCATTACATTGGATAGTGTGACTGGAACCTGTGGATGGTGAAATCTTGAGGTTTGTCCAAGTTTCAATGTAAGGTGTCCAAGGTCCTCTCCCAGAACCATGTTTGAAAACAACAACAAAAAAAGAAATCACAGATCAAGTTCTTATGACTTTTTTCAATCTTTCCTTGGCTTTCTGTTTCTGGGTGATCTATTCACAGTTTCCTCCTCCTGCAAGAAAGTAATTTGCATAAACATCAATAAAATAAAAGCTAAATATACCCTTAATAACCATTTTTGAGAAAATATATGAATAATAATCCACTTTCACTTCTGCATTAGAATTTAGTTTTTGAAAGGACCTACTGATGAAGGTACTTAGTGGCAAACAGGCAAATTCTTTATTTTCACAATGCATGTACACTATTTGTTGGGAATGCTTAACAGCTTCTGCTGCTGGGAGAATCCACTCCACCCACCCTTGAGACAGCCATTGTGCCAGTGTGGAGCACCTCAGGTCACATCCTGACTGCACTTGAAGCTGAATAAGCCTTTTGCCTCAAGAAGATGCCTGCCAACAGTCCCACTCCCCTCTCAAGGCAGGCTCTGCAGTGCCTTTAGCAGGATGCCCAAGTCTGCTGAAGTCAGCCACAGCAATTCCTATTCTTCAGGGTGATTAAATTTTCCAAAGTTCTGAACTGGGAGGGAGGGTCACATGAATCAGGTTAACTTTTAACACTAGTTAAGTGTAGTAAGGCCTGTTCTACATAACCTATGAAAGAAAATGCACAAGCTTCCTTCAAAGATTAAGCACTCTCACCTCTGATGCAGGTTTCCTGTCCTCTTCCTCCTCCTCTTCTTCTTCCTCTTGACTAGCACTTCCTATATCAGCATCACTTTTCTGCTTCTCTTCAAGAGGAAATAAAGCAAAAAAAAACCAACAACAAAAAAATTATCATTCTCCTTCCTGACTTATCTTCACCTCACCATTGGCTTTGTTCCATATCTGCTAATCCTGCTGGTTTATTCTCTCAGGGAGAACATCATTCCAGATTATCTAGTTTACCTACCAAGCTTTTCCTCATTTGCGTCCTCCTCTTCCTCCTCCTCTTCTTTTTCTCCTTTATCTTTTTCTTCTTCTTTCTCATCATCCACCACATCAGGCTGAGGAGCATCAGTCTTCTTGTATTCTGCAGCACTTGGCTGTTTCTGACAGGCAATGACAAACCCAGGCAATTATTTGTGACATTCAGGCACATTTTACTGAACCTCCTTTTAAACATGAGACTAATTAATTATCAGAGGAAATGCATTACCTTCCCAGAACAGCAGAAAAGGACAACAAGGAACACTGGCAAAGCCACAGTGAGGATGTAGACTACCCAAAGCCAGGGACGCTCTTCAGCAGCTGCCATCATCTGGCCCACAACACCAGGCTGAAAGACCAAAAAAAAAAAAAAAAAAAAACTGTCAAATTCCACCCCATACAGCAAGTTATAGCAGCTAAGTTTAAGCTACAGAATTTTCAAATAGGCTTTCTGCAACTTTAAACATTGTATTTCAGACCTCAAAAAAATTCAAGCTAACCTGCACAAGTACTTTTCCCACAGCTTACAAATCAAGAATTAGGCTACAGTCCAAATATCAGAGCAAAAACTCAGCAGAGAGCAGGGAGTACTCTTAGTTACTTATAGCAACCATTTGCATACTGTAATTATGATTTGAGGCTCTGACCTAGTTTAGCAAAACCCTCAGCCTTAGTACATGCAGGTATATATTGACAAAGGCTGTGAGAGAGAACAGCAAAGGTGCTTCTACTGTTCCACTCAGCAGCACACAGACCTGCCTCTCTCACCTCTGCAGCACCATCAGCTGCCTTTTTCAGTCCCCATCCATCATTAGCCCAATCATCAGCCACAGCTCTTTCAGTACAGATGATAAAGTTGTCAAAAAAGATGTCAGATGTCATGGACCATAACTCAAGTCCCACAGCACTGAAGGGAGTCATCTTGAAAGGTTCCAAGTCTTCAAAAAAATCTGGGTTTGGGATCTTTCTAGGTTTCCATATACCCTAGAAGAGACAAAAGACATGCAGCCTCATCTACTAGAAGACAAATTTTAGTTTTCAGCTGATTATGAATGGAGAAATATAACAATCCATTGCACTTAATTACAACATCTACAGGTGCAACTCATCAGTCTTTGGGAATCAATACAATGAAGTGATGCCTGCTAAGAAAGCACTTTGAATCTGTACACTTGAAACACAGTACAGACATAACAACACTTGAATTTTTAATTACATCTGCTGAATCTAAATCATTCTTCTTTTTGTAAGAGATGCTGCACTGGCCACCGGTTTAATGAAAACACCAACCTGATAGTTGACGTTATCAATCATAGGAGGTTTCCATTTGCCTTTGTAGTTTGGATTGTCAATCATTGGGCGCTGCCAGGTACCACAGCCAGGAGCTGTCTCACATTTAGGATTTGCAATCTGAGGTGCCTCCCATTCACCATCCATATCTTCATCCCTGAAAAGGCAAATTCAGTTTTAAAGTCCAGCCCTTGCCTTCATACAGAATAAGATAATGTATGATTTCTGGGAAAATCAAAATTCCTACCACTAAATGGAGACAATGAAACTTTGTATAGGATAGGCCTGTAGATAAATCTACTGCAGCAGGAACAAGAATTTCAAAGACTAACTGTGAAGCACAGAAGACCAACAAAAGTCAGTCCCTGAGCACAGCCTCCCCTACTGCCCCTTCCAAGCAGGTTCTACTTCACAGTGAATTCCTGCCCTGTTCTGCTTACAGTCACAGATGAGTTGAAAAATGCAGAGGTGAATGCAGGACATGAGTCCTCAGACCACTGCCTTCCAAAAATAGCCTGAACAGCAACTTTGTCAGCAAGAAACAGTACCAAAGTCAGGAAATACTTGCTGCCATTTGCAACAGGCAGCAAACTTACCAATCTTCAGGTTTCTCAGCATCAGGGTCTGCTACATATTCTGGTTCATCATCCAGCCAGCCCTCTGGTTTCACAGCGTTTTCATCTGCAATCTTTGCAGGAGCATCCTCATCCCTTGAGAGCAGAGCATTATGTGTTAACATACACAATTCACAAGAGTTCTTAAGCCCATGGCATGATTCCACAGACTCTGAACAAGCCCACCGCTCTAGACAGCCAGCAACCCCATGATTTCAGAAAGGAATTGCCTTGCAATCCCAACACAGGTGTCTCATGGCATATCAAGGTGCCAACTGCAAAGTACTATTATTTTTTTTAAACCAATCTATAAGGGGCATATTACAGCAAATGCCACTTCTCAGCAGCAGCTGCAAAAACACATTTGTGCTTGAAATTGAGTGTACGATTTACAAAGCACAGGTACAAAGCCAGAAAGGCAAGATCAGTTTCTGATTTAGGGAGTCAGGTTTTTCAATTACCTTATCTATACACTACACAAACAACTATAAAGATCCTTCAGTTATACTTTCTGCAGATCATCTTTTGATCTTGCCAAGAATGAAATCAACAGGTAGCATAGGTATTTCTGTAAAATCTTTGTCTGTGGCCAATACTGGAACAGGAGCACTAAAGAAATTCCCAGAGGATGCAGAACCTCTCTCTCTGCCTTTGCCTACTGAAGTGCTATTAAGATGCCTAAACCTACAATGTTTTCATTACAAGGGTGAGACTCAAAACCTTTCATGTCATGTGAGAAAGACATTTTGATCAGGACCAAATTATTAGGCTAAGGACTCCCTCAATTCCACACCCTTCCAACACTTTACCAGTCATCTGGTTTAACAGCATCTGGGTCTGGGATTTTTGGTCTCTCATCCCAGTCCTCAGGCTTCTGGTCATTTGGGTCCTCAATCTCTCGGGGTGGATTCACAGGAGGAGACATATCATTTAGCAAATTCCCACTGTTAACAACTGTTTGATCGACCAGTATCTCAAAACTATTGTCAGGATTCAAGACTGTAAGGAAAAAAGTTGATGGAATCATTCCATGTACAACACAAAGCATGAGACATAAAGCATCACTCATCCCCACTGTACAACCCAAGCTACACCTACCCATCAACTGCTTTAAAGAACTGCTAAGAACCTTTTTCCTTACACCAAAGTGCAACTAATGATGATGTGTCACATCTCACCCTGTGAGAAGGCAGACTCCTGGCAGAAGTCCTACGTGTGTTAAAAGCACAGAGGTTTGTAGAATGATTAACCACAATAAGTTGACTTCGGCACAGTAAGCATTGCTTTAGCAGTAAGAATGTTCATACTCATATTCTGCTCCAGACTAAGACTTCCTACTACTGACTAACAGGATTTTAATCTCACTTTTTAATCTCCTGCTGTCTCTGTAGTAGGAAAAGCTAGAGACACCTCCTTAAGTACTTCCTGAAAGATTTTGATCATAGTTAATATACCAGATATTATTTCAAGAACTAAGTTTATCTGGTACACAAAAGCAGAAAAATAACCCCAAACTAAGCTAAAACAAACCACGATGCCTCTACATCTAATGCTTAGTGTACCCCACATTACCCAGAGGCAGCATTCAGGCAGTTTATATATGCTGATAATTATATCAAATATACTTAGTTCAAGTTACTTATAACTACCCTGAAACTCAGTTCTCCTTTAAGTATCAAGTTCAAATCACATGACCTTTCTTACATGCATCAAGACTTCCTGGAAAGGTGAAATAAGCCTTTGCACAGACAATCAGTTTTTGCATTTGAAGGTTTCAAGTGGTTTTTAGTTGTATGGTGCATTGGCACAAATATCCACCTGTTCATCTGGCTCACTTTATGAGCTTTTGGTGCAGAAAACATAGTAATTATTAATACACATAGTTAGCAGTCACCTTACCTAGAGTGTAAAGATGAGTCTTCTTATCAGTAAAGTAAGTCTTCAGATCTGCATCAGGACGCTTTGCGTGCTTCTCCTCGTATTTGCCAGTCTTTGGGTTTTTGTGCCGGAAGATGAAGTGCAATTTATAGTCCTCTCCACATTTGTCAGGGCCAAACATTATTGTATATGGAGTTTTGTCATGGAACTGATCCTTTAAAAACAATGCAATACTTCACTCCATTATTTTGAAATACAACTTGGTCATTGTCTGGCATGAGAAATCACAATTCATTAATAAACTATTCTGCAACTTGGATATCAAGTCCATGAAGCCCCCACAGTAAAGCTTATGTTACTCACATAAGTCTCCAGAAAAAATAATGTGCAGAGAACTATCCCAGCTATTGCATTTTGCACCTTTGGGCTCTACTTTCCACATGAAAAACTCCTGCTATTCAAGTGTTATCCAAAAGATTAGCGTGACAGCCACAATGTTTAAGTGTATCTCTACATTACAACAAAGTTATCAATTAGAAGTATCATCTACTGGCAATAATGAAAGGGTAGCAAGTTTCTTCCACACAAAGTGATAAGCAGCACTAAAAGTGAAGCCAAGCTGCATTTAGCCTACACTTATGAACAGGAGTACTGCCTCAGTCTAAGTTCTAACTGGATATAATCAAAATTGAACTCTGCAAGTCTATTTGTTCTTGAAAATGCAATGCACATATGGAACTGATTAGGCAGTCAAGTTGGTGGTGGTGGTTGTTTTGGAGTTTTTTAATAGTTTGGAAGTTGCATTAATACTGATGCCTTGGGTTTTAGCTTTTTTAGCACAACTCCAATGGGACTGCAGCAGGAAAGGAGAAGGATGGATAAAAAGTCATAAAAAGTACATCCTATAAAGTCTAGGAAAATGGCTAAAGAAAACCCATAGGCTACAACAGCCTACAAGATCACCCAGCAGCTCAGCTTTGTCCAAATAGGCTGAACCACTTCAATGAGAGGACAAAATGCAGCTCTTAGGCCTTAGGAGCTGGCTACTCTCCTAAGCACCTCCTGTTTCACTCTAGAACCCAGGAAAATCTGAAGTACTGCTGAGTTTGGCAAAGATCTACAACTGCTCAGCTATTAGAGAACTTCAGTTTCCACTCAAGGGGCTGTCACATTTCAGCACTTATCCTCTCCAACTGAAAGCACTGGTAAAATGCTGAGCACAAAGTACTTGGGCAATCAGGCTCCACTGCCTTCACTACAAGGGTTTCTTCAGAGAGAAACAAAGAAAAAACTTCAAGTTCTTTGAAGTAGTAGCATTACTCACCAGGCTCAACTCAGGGGTTTTTGAAAGCAATTTCACATAGGCCCCACCACACTCAATTCCATTTTGGAAGTTTACTTCATACCTAATTTTAGTTTGGGATAGAAGAGGGGAGAGCACATTATACATGAGGAAAAAATGTTTTTAATATAAAATTGCAACTTTTTCAGTACAAATTAACAGCAACACTGTTTCATTGTTGTTTGCTTTAAATCACTTACTCAGTGACTATTAAAGATACAGTCATATAGATTAATAAAGATACAAGGACTAAAAAAATATTCACAAGAGCCTGAGAAACAGTTAAAAAACTGAAGATTTAGAAGAATCAACCTGACAGAAAAGATTAAAGAAATTGAGTGCTGGCCTAGAAGATAATGACCTGGAAGAAGAGAGGAGGAAGAAAAAGCTTCCCAGTATATGATACTTCAACAGGAATTGAGGCAAACCAATCATTTTCCCCACAACTACTACAGTAGACAGAAAATTCAGTTTGCAAAAAAGAGTTGTATTTTAGGAGAAGCCCCTCTAGAGTTATACACATACAATAGTATATTTAGGGGTGCCAAGGAGCCTGAAAAAGGCAAAACATCTCTGTCAGGAATAAGCTAAGTATGCTTGATTCTCTCACAATGCCAGCAGCTGGAGTGGATGACCACTGGGGTTTATTTTTAGCCTTGCATTTTTAGCCAAAACTAAACAGTGCAAAGCAAAGTCACCAATTCACTATCTTGTGCAAATACAAATTAGTTTACTCTTTATTTAAAATTGATAGTGTTACTAATAATGCACAATTCAACTGTTCTCACTGAATGTTTTTCCCCTGACTTGCTTGTCTAACATACATGCAAGTAGATTCTTCTACAACAATCATGACCAGATCTATGTCAGGTGTTCATCTTTCATGGCAAATTAATTAAAACACAGGAAGGAAGAAACAAATGCATCTTTACACCTCTGTCCAGTTCCCCTCAGAAACGGGGGGGCAGTTTATAAGGAAGTGCACTGACCTACTTACAGACCAGTGTTTGTCCAGAAGGACAAGGACTTCCACAAATAGCAGTACAAAAGTCAGTTGCCTGACCTTGTTACTACAATTAAATCAAATGAACTGAAGCCACAAGACAGGTTACTAAGTCTAGTTTGCAGAGACTTTCCCTTTTCCAGGCTTCAGAAGAACCCATGCTGTTACTAACTCTCCCCTTTGGGAATCTGAGTTACTATTTTACTCTTACTCAAAACATTTAATATGTTACAGCATCTTGTGTCATCTAGATCCCAAATCAACCAAAGCTCAGTTATGGAAGTTAGCAAGCTCAGCTTGCTATCGCATCACCCTGGAATCAACAGAACACCAAATTATTCTTTACTTACTGTATAATAAGGGGTTTGGTATCAAACACAAATGGCTTGGAAAGTTTAGATGAAATTGCATGATGCTTGGCTCGGGTTACCATTACAAGCCCTTTGTCTCCTGGAAGCTTCGTTTCCTTCATGTCTTGGACTTCCCACTTACCTGGGGAAGAAATTGACCAAATGTTCATTTATTTTCAAATCTGAGTGGATATTTTGTTTAAATCATAGCTATATTTTATATTGTTAGCCAGGTATATAAACATCCCTCCCATCTTCTTCAGTGAATATAATTTTAGCTGAGAAACAGAAAAGACCTCTTTTTCATATATGGCAAACAACATCAGAAACATCTAGCACCCAAAACCTGGGTTGAACTCACCATCATATTTGGCAATCTCATCATCTGTATCATCTTTCTTTGCTCTGGAAAGGATCCATCTAGAAGACAGACATCCAGTGGCTAGAAAGCCATATTTTTCCCCTACATTAAAGATCCTGCCCTTAAGATAAGGCAGCCCTCCCTGTCTCATGACTACACCCCAGTATCTTGAGCCCCTGAAGAGTTCTGTTCCTGAGCCCATAAGCTTTTCTTGTTTGCCACCTCCCACCCCAAGGTAGGACCATGGCCACATGAGTAAGTACCATTGCTCCAGTAAAAAAACCAAACAATCCAGAAGTAGCACCTTACCATCCTCACATCACCTGAGCAAAGTAAAAAAGCCACCTCCCCTTAATAATTAGAGCTTAAGGAAACACTGGTTCAACACAGCATTTGAACAGCTAGCCTCAAGAAGTCATTTCTGTATTCCCAACTGAATAGGGGTCCTTTGATTCAGTTTTGAATAACACAAGTTCTGCAGATAGGGTTTCATTGCCTTTCACGGAGATTTTCCATTATTTGCTATACCAAATCATCCTTCAGATTATACTCACCCATCCAGAGTTCCTTTATCAAAAGATTCTGCAAAATACACTTCACCAGTTGGGACAGGGGGCCTGTAAGTAACCTATTGGGAAAGGGGGGCATTTATGAACATTTCAAGACACATTCTTTATTCTACAGAAATACAGGCATGTAAAGCTCACATTCCCTCTTACACTCAAGTACAGCTCACCTGGAAGTTCTTGAAGCACAAACAGAAATTACATAAATACTGCTGTTTGTGTCAAGTTGTGCTGTTGTCTGCAACTAAAACTCAAGTATATTCCTAGCTGGAAATTTTAGCATTAACTTCTGATACATCACAGATTTCAAGGTTAGATCTGAGTCTTCTGGAAGAATATGGGGGACATGAGAACAGAAACAAAGCAGCCAACCTTATTTTCAAGCCCTACTCCCAGGTAACATCTTTAATAACATTACAACATACTAAAGGTTAAGAAAGTAAAGACAACTCTGATCAGACTCACATTAACCAAAACACAAGGAGTAATTCAATTGCTAAAAAGTTCTATGCCAAACCTTTGGAGCTGGAGGTGGACTACTTGTTTCAGACTTTGACTCTTCTACCTCCTCAATACCATCATCCAAGTCATCCTCAATATCAACTACATCATCAGCATCATTGTCTTCATCCATATCATGTGCCTGGACAGCAAGGATCCCAAGGGCTAGCAGGGTCACACACAGCCATTTCAGCTCCATGTTCTGAATAAATAAGACAAGGCAAAGTGGTCAAGCCAGCACTGCACACAGAACAACACGCTGCTGCTCAGTACAAACCCGAGCATCCACGGCAACAGGTGAAGTGCAAACTTCTCTCTCCAGCCCTGTTATTTACTGCATCTGCCCAAGACAGCTCTAAAAGCTGGGGAGGAACACAACATAAAGCTAAGCATTTAATACCAAACAGACATTAACTGAGTGGAGAACCACATGTGCATGTTCTGCAGATCATGCTGCAGAAGCGTCGTAACTTTGCTCTTACACTGCCATGCCCACAAGCAGGGCAGTAGTCACATACATGATACCACAACATATGTGGCTGTAAAAGCTTAAAAATAAAATCTGTTTTGTGCTTACAAAGAACTTTAAATACACCATGCAGGAACTCAAGCATCCATCCAGTCCAGAAGTTGAAATAAAATTTTCAATTTTATTCAAAACCAGTAATTCTTGCAGAGTAATCAATCCCCATTTCCGGTTCACTATATTTTTTTGTACTTTCCAATGCAGAGTTCTGGTGTTTTCAGTCATCAAATCCCTTCAAGTTTTATTGTAGAATTACTGCCAACCACTCATTGCTACTACTGGCAGATGCCTATTAGCAGTTGAAGCTCCTGGAAACTGTCACTTGATTCAATTCCCTTTTTCAATCTCTAATTTAATGAACAAAGAAAGAATAGCTGTTAACTGAAGCCTTACAGAATTAAAATATCATGCTTAAAGTAATTCATAAGGTGCTCAGCACATTGTCAGACCTAAAACATGACAGACATTGGCAAGCCATAGCTTAAAATATCTTGTAAGTAAAATGGGTTTCAATTTGATTTTCATCCTAGAAAAACAAGATCACTGCATCTTTAGGTTGATATAGAAAGCAACACTCCCAGAATGCTGCTCAGTTTTATCTGCCCAAAACCCTCACAACAACAACCTGCACCTTGCTCATCTTTTCTCCTACTCCAAATCTTCCTCCCAAAACCAGAGATATAACTGAGACTGAATTTTTTCTGAAAACAAGTATAAAACCAAACATCCCCTCCTTTTTCCCTTACACTCCTCACGCTGCAGCCCTGCAGACTTACAAACATAACTCAAGCAGAGTTATGCCCCTGTAGGGGCTTAAGATCATGCTAGGAAACAAACTTTCAACTTTCCAAAGCATATTTAGGCAACTAAAAGAATTTACATTCTCAAAGGCTTATCAGTACTATCTAATATTCCAAAATGACGCTCATACTAGATCTACTATTCTTAGATTATTCTTTAACTTACTTCTAATGACAGAGAGGATTTTATAACTTTATAACTGCAGTTTTATAACTACAACAAAATTGTATTTTAAAGACTTGAGTTGAGGCCGTGGCCAGTTTGTCACTACAGCAACATGCAATTGCAGCCAGTTTTCCAGCAATAGTGATGGCCTTGAGGATTGTGGTCCAAATGCACGTGCACCGACCTACCCCACTCGGTTCAGGCATTCAGGCAACTGCACCCTAACACCTCTGAGCCAAAAGGACAATCATTCCAGAAGGAATAGCTGACAACACCTTTCAAGGACTGTTATATATGAGCAAAGCTTGTTTGCTTAATGCACAGTGTACAGCCAAAACTGAAAACAGTTTCAGACCTCAAAACAGCTCATGGCTCTTAATATTAGTGTGAGAGCCACTATACAAAAGCAAGGAGTGAAAACAGCCAAGCAGACATCAGTACACTTGGAGCTGCAAATAATTCTTGCACAGATAACATGTTCTTTGAATAAACTTATACCCACCAGCATAAAAGTAGAACAGAAACAAGAGCCTGAAACTTCATCTGAAAACATAATCTTTAGAGCTCTGGATGTGCCCTGTGTGACTGAAGCAACCATGGATGAGAGGGCACAAAAACACCTTACCATGGAAAGGGTTTTATTTTGTCTTACCTTACCAATAGGGCCTCATTAAATACTTTTAAAATAGAGCTAAATTCAGGAAGATAATACAGTTTTATAACTGCTTTCAAATGATCCTATGCAGATAGAATGAGCATGGCATGATTTGGAAAGTGATATAACAAAGTTAATCTCAAAAATATACCAAGGTTAAAAATGAGCCAATTCTCTCCTTTCCTAAAAGGAAGGAGTTTCTGCACCCCTCCTCCTAACCTTGTGCAAACGGTTTTAATGGCTCAGCATGCAAGTAATCCTTTAAGTAATCTCATCAGTAGCCAACCAGCATGAAAGTCTTGGTGAAAGAATTAAATCATTCCCCACAACTCTCCTGCTAGTACTGGCTTCATGTGTAATAATTACCTACTTCACAATCCTACCCCAACTACAACCCTTTGAAAATATTTGTCAGCAGCAAATGGACTTTGGTAAATGCTCACACCCAAGTGGCCTCAGAAATTCTTCTGTCAAAGCATCTTAGTGAAACCAGACAATTCTGCCAGGGACCACACAGCAGGAGCAGAATGCTGCTGCATGTCTGTACTCCTGATACAGCCACAGGTATCTACTCTGCTACACTTATCATTTAATGTTCTGTCCAAGTTTGAGGCCTTGCTGAACCTCATTTCAATGGAGAAGTATTTCATGGAAAAGTTCCCAAGCAAGCTTCACCCCTCAAAAACCAGAAAGCTAAAAAAGTCTGAAGAGAAGCTAATCCAGTTTTGTGTCTTCACCTCTTTACAGTCCTTGGCAAGCAGTTGTCACAAATTTATATCCCTGCAGAAAGCTGCCTGCTACATATTAAATCAGTCCTAAATTCAACATAAGCTACCATTCATATATGAGCCTTGAGTACAGGCTGGTAGATTCTTCTGCAACTGCCAATTATCATGCCAAACTCTTTATTCTGTTTAACCTGAAACAATATAAAAAGCTGACTAAATTATAGAAAAAAGGCACTATGTTCTCAGAAGAGCAATTTAAGTGAAGCACACATTTTCGATATTTAAAAAGCTACTTCTATCCATAATGGATGCACTGCTACAGGAAAAATTTTCAAATTCACTTAACACAATCCTTAGGGACACAACATAAACACAATTATGTCCTAGTAAATTAGGTTATTCCTAAATAGAAGATGGGAGTGGGAGGAAAGAGATGCAACTCAGGTCTTATACAAAACAGGCATAAATCAATTTTTCAGTGAAACTTCAAGTTGCTGGCAACTACAGGTGTTCAATTGGTCACCTCAAACATAGTCTAACCTTCAGACTCTCTCACCTACTCTATTATGACCAGACTTCTCCCTTAAAGAAGTGTCCAATTTCCAAGCAATTACCATCCTTAGCAGTTTTTTACTCTGTCTGCACCTCCCTTCTTCAGGTGAAACTGTGCAGTACTTCTGAAGGTTGGTGTATTTCTGATCATGCAATTGCTGAAAGCCATTAACAAAGGAACACTTTCATAATAGGTGAGAGCTTCTGACGTCTCCATTCTACTTCAGTGCAACCATCATTTTCACCATAACAACGTTTCAAGTCAGAGATAACTCCGTGTACTTTTTTTTAAAAAGGTCTTCAGCCACTTACAGACATTGGCACACCACTCAGATTGAAGGGAAAACCACTGCAATCCCAAAGTTGGAGACTGTCAGTGCTGCAGATTACTTGTTCTCTCTCTGCACACACCCATAGCCTGCTTCTACCCCAGAAAACTTCAGAGCTGACATTTGAGCACTGTTCACCTGACTGTCAAAAGGCTGAAATATTTTACCCCAGTATTTACAAGATCTATAGCAGAGCACTGTAAACAGACTCCTAGAACATCTGCACTACAAACTTTACTTTTCACAAAGTAAATTAAAAACCAAATTAGAGTGAGATTCAGAAACAGAACCAGGATTTTACCCCAGAAACAGCACTCCTAACATGTAGGACTAAGTGATTGCTACCTTTGGAGTTCAAGGCTTTCAAAAAAGTCATTCATCTCCAAAGATTAATTTTTATTTAGAATTCCCCTTTCTCTGGGCATAAAGGAGAAAGTTCTTAATTATTGGCACAACACTGGAAACACTCATACAACAGACAGTTGTCACTATTCTTCCTAACATACACGTCCCCTGGAAGAGAGTGAAATTGCCCACAGAAAGGATCTTCAAGTCCTCTGCTATCATTCTCCCAGAACACCCTGTTTAGTAACTTCCCTGTCAGGTCAAACAGAGCCTGCAAAACCAGTTTAATCATCTCCTTGGTTACTAATCTATTTCAGTGGTTCATCAAGCCAGTTCTTAATACAGCATATTTCAGAATTTATAACTACATTTGAATGGCTACTGACTATCTGGTTCACTACTTTTTGTTAAAGATAATTAACAGTCCGACTAAATACATCTTATGAAAATAACTCACTACAAACTACACCTAGGCAATTTAACTGGATGAGCATTAATGGTTTCTATTTCAGCAGTACATGAAATCTCAGCTGAGTGACTTAAGCAAAGGAAGAACAAAACCTGCTAGCAAAATCCTGTGCTCCAAACACTGGGTTTCAGTGGGGTATTCTCAGGAGAAGCACACCAGTGAACACAAGGACAATGCCTCATGCAAGCCAAGAATTAGGGAAGAAAAATTTAAAGTCAAACATAAAGATGATTCATCACAACATGAAAAAATTCGCAAGGAGAGAAGAACAGAAAGTCTGAGACACAGATAACCATTTTCCCTCTCAAATGAGAGTTCTGTGGGTTTTGAGCAAAGGCTCAGTTACCCTACTTGGTAGTGCACTAATTTCACAAAGTCAGAACTACTGAAGAGCAGAGGAAATCTCTCCCACATCTCCCAATCCCTCCTGCCTTCCACATCCTCCCTCCTCTGCGGTGCCAGGGTAACTATTTACACAGCCTCATGATGAACCAGCGCTGGTTTAAGATGGCTCGAAGTCCTTCTGCCATGTTATTTTAACCCTGAATCAATACCCCACAGCTAACCCAGCAGCAAAAGCAGTAAGAGTTGTAGCAGTACCAGTGAAAGTAAGTAGCCAAGGATAAAGGAAACAAAGCTGTTGGCAGCAGAGCCAGCTCAATGCCACAATTGCAAATGCAGGTCTGTTACCTGCACCTGCCTGACCTGACTTTAGGCAGACTTGGCAGATGGACACCATGGTGAAAATTAAAACTGTGGCCAAATACTATAATTTCAACAATGAGTACAGTGCCCCAGCATTCCTCAAAAGGAGATAAAATAAAATCATGTTCATGCATATACAACAACTCATATAATGCAGACAACACTTTTTCCCCTGAAATACTGTTTTTCAGCTGGACAACTTCCAGCATGGTGAAGATTCTGTCTTTAACATCATAACTCAATGAATAGCAGACAAAGCTGAAGAAAACCACCTTACTAACAGCAGAAGAGAGGCAAGAGCTCTCCATAGTGGTGGTTTACCCTCCTACACCCCCTTTTTTTTTTTTTCCTTCAGTAAGAGGTGGCTGGGCTACACTTCTACATGAGGAAGAAGTCTCCAGGAAAGGATTAGCCAAACCTCTTCTGGAGAGTGCCACAGAAAAAGCTGCCTCCTGTTTGGGTTGTAGGCATTTCAAATATGCCAGTTTCTAAAAATAATGTACAACAGTGCAGATACAGCACAGAAGCAAAAAAGCAGATATTGTTTCTGCACAGATATCCTTCCTGCAGAACTGGAAGTCCTTGGAGGGTGAAGACAGAACCATGAGGCTTTTTGACCTCATAAAACAGATGGGCTGCTAGGAAAACTATATTAGGTGGGGGCAGATCTGGAGACACCCCAAGATCTTTGAGACCATCACACCTAGAAATTAATTCAAGTTTGCCCTTACAGAACTGATTCCAGCAAGAAAAGGCTGCCACCATGATTACTACCAGAGGCAGAAAATCAAAGGCCAGAAAAAGAAGTAAAAGGTAGAGCTAAGTACAAGTCTCAGTGCATTCTCTGTAAAGGATTTATTCATTTACTCGTGGGGAAGCACTACAGCATACCCAATGAGAGGGTAATCTGATGGAAGTTGAAAACTTTATTACTATTTTACACTAGATTCCCTTCCTAGGAGGGCAGTTGATCTCAAAAAGCAGTTTACATATTATACATAGCTCATACATCTTCTTCATAATGTTTTTTTAAACTAGAAATATTAAAAGTTAATACAAATAAAAGTTTTACTCAGACCTTTTCCTAATTGTATTAAATGTTTTGCATAAGCCCATCCAATACAGCAAAATTAACAATAAGGTGATCTTTGAAGTCAGGTACCTCAGTGTGAGCCTAGAGCAACATATACCAACCTATATTTAACCATTATTTTATCTGCATTAGCTCATACATTATTATAGTTCTGCTATCTCTCTGCAGTACTTTAGCAACAACCAAAATCACAACGTGCAAAAGTGTCCCATAAAACCCACGTGTTAACTATGCTTACTTGACGACCTAAGTAAACACACTACATTTAGAAATACATTACATGCCTAGAGACCAGTTTTCAGACATCTAACATACTCTAAATAAGTTCCAGAAGGAGTTTTCCACGATGATCTGCAGAAGCTCTGCGGCATTAATTATGTTAACACTGATCATATTGAGGTTTGGACCTTCACCATTACTACTACCATTAATACATCTCCTTTTCCCTTCACAACCAAACCACCTGCAGCATTTCTCTTTCTACAGCCTAGAAAGTTCTGAACCACAAACCTGCACGTGAAAGTTCACGCTTTAGAATCAGTACAGATAAGAAAGCATGCTTTAATTCAAAGGTGTGGCATTTTTTTTAAAAAAGCACACAACACAGTACAGCAGAAATGAGATGTCATTTATACACTATTTTAAAGAAACCCAAAGCGAACAATATTTGGGGGACAAAAATCAAAGCAGGCATTTCAATTCCTTTAAATTCTCCTATCTTCCTGCTGCAGATTCCTCGCCTGCACTTCACCTGTTGGGCCTCCAGCTCCGCGCCCTGAGCTCCCCCTTTCCAGAGGCTTCTCCTTCCCCTCGCACAGCCCCAACCAGGCCCACGCCGTGCTCCGCACCCACCTCCTGTTCTCCCTTTGCGGGCCTTCATGGGGAGCACATTCAAGATTATTTCCGACACCGGAACACGCAGCCAAATAAAACCTAAACCACGCGCTGCCCACATCCCCATCCGACCCTGGCCTCCCTGCCGGTTCCACCCCGCGGCCCTGGCACCACCGCTGCCCACAAGGGCGCTCCCAGAACTTACCAGAAGAGCCGCCGCTCCCCCCAGGCCGCTCCGAGCCCTGCGGGTGCCGGGCGGGACTCGGCGCCGCCGCCACAGCCCCGCGCCAGCCCCCGGCCGCAGGGGCCTCTCCGGGCCGGCGCTCTCGCCCTGACTCTGGGGGGTCCCGGCCTCCCCCACCCTCGGGATGGGCCCAGGACCATGCACAGGCCGCCCACCCCCATGGCCCAGCGGACCCCGCCGCACGCCCCGCGACAGGCCCGGCTCCCCACCGCCTCGCGCCGCGGGCGGGTCCGTTTCCCGCTTCCCCGCCCCGATGTTCCGCAACCGCAGCGGCTGCGGAGGGAGGGCAGGGACGGACGGACACACTCACCCTCCGCCGCCCCGGCCACCGCCGCCGGGCTCCCCTCACCTCCGTCACGTGCCCGCGCGCCCGCCGCCGCCCGCCTATCTGCCGCGCGCCAGCCCCGCCCCCGCCTCTCGGCGCTCGGCCTCTCCCATTGGCGGACAGCGCGCCCGTCCTCCCGCCCAGCCGCCATCCGTGCGCTTTGATTGGCCGATATCACCGCAGCTCAACAGCCGCCCCGCCTCTAAACACGCCCCCAACGGCGCTGCCCTTCGTGGAGCGCTGTGATTGGCTGGCGGGGTTGCAGGAAGTGCCGGCTGATTGGCTGGTTGCGGGCAGGCCGTTGGGATGTGGGCGAGGTCCCAACGGGTCTCGGTCCAGGGGCGCTGCGGAGGCTGAGCGGGCATTGCGGGCGGTAGGGGGCGGTAAGGGCCGGCAGGGGGCGGGGCCAGCGCTTCACGCCCTCCCCGCGCCCCCCTCGTCCCCTCACGCCCCTCACCCGCCGCCTCATAAAATACCCTTGTGTTAAACAACAAAGCCATCTTTATGTCTTCTCGTTCCTTAGAAAAGGTGTCCAGGTTTTGTTGCCTTTTCAGAAAATTCAGTATATCCGCTGGTTTTTTCCCTCAGTTACAAGCCGAGGATTTAATAAAATCGTGAACAGTGCCACAGACTCCAGTGTGTTCGGAACATGGCAGTGCTGCTCAGCAGCTGCTTGCACAGAGGCCTTGTGCAATTCCGGAACCTTTAACCTGTGCTGTGTTTTGAAAATGAAAGTAACATAGTTTTGTCGAGGTGAACTACTGTATAAAGGTTGAACGTTTGTGTGTCAAATCAGTAAAGAAACACAAGGAATACAGAAATAAGCGTCCCTGCTGGGCTGATGGGACAGACAGGCCGAAGGTGATGCCGGGTTGATGGGACCACATGAATGATTGAATTTGAGGAGTCTCCCTGTCCTGCTGCATGCACAGCCATGTGGGAGGGCAGGGAACACGGCCCCATGGTGAGAAAATAGCTCCTGGTACCCTGGAAATTTCAGCACCTTTGAGTTGTCCCTGAGCTGCACCAGCTGAGAACAGTTCCATAGAAAGCTGTGTCCGAACCACCCAGCTCAAAGCGAGCTCCTGTGTGGTCTGTGGGCTGCAGCGTGTTCCAGGAGATAGGAGGTGTTCTGTAGGAATAACAAATCAAATATTAATAGGGGAAAGTAAGAAAGAAAAGGGTGATGGGTTTTTTTCCTTTGTAAACATAAATCTATTTTGAGTTGATGCAATGAGTCAGCAGTTTAAGTTTCCCCACAGAGAAAATTCCACCGTGTTAGGACAAAGCAAGCAGGGCCCCAGCATTCAGAAATAAGGCTCAGCATAAATGAAATCAGCAAATCCCTGCTTGCACTGAAGTTTGTAATCAAACACATTTTTCCAGAAAGACACCAAGCTGGCTCCTAAACTGCTCTGTTGAGCTATACCCAGACTGAGCAGAAGATGCAGACAGGCAGGGAAACAGTCACAAACAACAGGCAGCACAGGAATATCGAATGCTTAAAGAAGAACCTAAAAACAATATGGAAAAATAGTTTAAAGAGTAACAAAGCGGTGTATTTTAGCAAGTGCCCTCCTCAATCTAGGCAAACCCATTTTTTCCACCAAGTATCTTTCAAGTCTTTCTTTTGAAACAGGTTATTAACTCCAACATGACTTCAGGACAGCATAATACTCCTGCTGAAATCACAAAAATACCAGGAAGTTAAATATACACAAATGCGGGCTTCCCCTTTCTCTCCCACCCTTTCCCAAAAAAGAAAACATTCCTTCCTTTTACAACCTGCTGAATCATGGCACAGGCAGGCAGCCCTGGAGCTGGCTCCTGCCTGTGCTGCTTTGTCATTGAGGAGAACAGAGCAATGTAAGAGTAATTTAAGTTACCAAAAAAAAAAAAAAAAAAAAAAGAAGCATATCTTATGCAGGGATTTTCAAGATGTTTGAACTTAGATAAAAGAAATGCAGAATGAACACAAGAGAGATAATCCAAAAGGAAAACAAAAGGGATGAGCAAAGGAAACAGGAGAATCATGCACCAGAGATTTAACTTCTTTGGCAGCTGAGAAAGTGATATTTTTAGATTCCAGAGTGCCAGGGTGGGGAAGATGAAAGAAAGAGGATGGCAAACATGATATAGTCAAGGAAAAACATTTTGGTGTGTTCAGGCTTTATTGCAGCAGATTTGCTTTGTCCCACTGACAAACACTCAGGAATTGTGTTGTTATCTGACTTTGGCAGTACAGTGGAAAGGCAGAAATCAGGCAGTGCAGTGAGACTGGCACAGCCTGAATATGCACTCCTCAGAGGTGAGAGGCAAAACTCAGTTTATGAGTGCAGTAGAACTTTGAGTAATTCCATTCTGGGGAATTTTCTTGTCCTGAGTGTTATCAGACAGAAACCTCATGTGCTTTCCACTGTTATTTTCCTAATTGCCTCTAACTTGATCTTCAAAGTGTTCCTCCTTTCTCAATCCCTTCAGGGCACTGCCACTTTGCTAGAGTTCTCCTTGCATTTCAAGCACTAGTAGTACATTTTTCAGATTTGTCTCCTCTGTAAAACTGGCAAGAAGTGAGTGGAAAATCCAGCAGGTCACTGTGACACCACACTGGCAGTCAAGGCAGACAACTGATGAGAGAACAGTGACTTTTGCTCTTTCAGACTTTGAACTGCAGGAGGGAAGGCAAGCTCGCACCTCTATATGGAGCAATGTCCATGTGTCCTGGAATGCTTTCTATGGAAAACACGTTTTGTTACAAAGACGTCTCTGCAGACAGTGCTGGAGGGAAGGATGGGAAAAGATGCATGAACATTTTCAAAATGGGGTGGAGGATAATCATTGTAAAGGGAAATAATGAAGTCCTGCCATTTTCAAAGCTAATAAACATGGATGTAAGAAGTGTTATAAATTAATTGTAATAAGACGAAGCAGATAAATAGAAGAAAAATTAACAGTGAAGCAGTAACAGAGCACTCACAGATGGATGGAAAGAGACAGGCAGACACGGTACTGAGGTAGAAGAAGACAATCTATCCACCTGATACCATTTGCACAATCTGGGAAGTGTCCCTGGGAACAGGAACTTTACAGACAACTTCTGGAACCCAGAAATTCAGAGTTACCCAAGACAAGACAGTAGATGTAGGTTTAGTCTGGATGTAAGCTAGGGAAATCCTGATGACTGTACACAGCTTTCCTGGCTCCCAGGGGCATTGCACCAGTTTGCTGGGCACCATTTGGCATCTGTTGTGCCCCTTTCTGCCAATTCTTTCATGGACCTGGTGTAGGTTTGCTTGAGAGTGGCCCTCATATATCCCCAGAACTGTGTCCTTCCTGAGGGTCTTACACGTGAGTATTTGTATCCAAGCATGGTTGCAATAACAAGAGTTATTCCCTCACTAGGGAAATGCAGGTTACCCTTTGGATTTAACACAGCTGAAAACTTGCCAGCAGCAGCAAGAGGCTGCCAACACCTTGGTGTCCTGAGGGCATCAGCAATGCCCAAAACCTTTTGCAAAGAAAATGCTCAGTCCCCACAGCTCTCTGAGAGCCAGGGCACAGAGAGGGGCTGTGAATGTGATTAGGAGCAAGGCCAAAAGAGAGATGCTGTGCTGGAACAGAGTCTTTCTGCTTTAGATCACACATTTCAGATTCACCAGATCAGGGATTGACTGACAATAGCTGCTCTCCCCCAGCTGCTCATGGCACTGTGATAATTCTTCTACGATAACCTCTTGATTCAGTACCACCTTGAATGGTACCTCTGGGGGCTCTCTGGCTCAGGTCTTATGCTTTATGTGTTTGGAAGCAGCTGTTCGTTTTCAGGAACAAAAAAATCCCCCAAACCAAGAACCACCCCCAACCACCAAAAACACTCACAAACCCACAATAAAAACAAACAAACAAACAAACAAACAAACAAGCAAACAAAAACCGCTCCTCCCCCGCCAAAAAAAAAAAAATCAATCATTTTTCAATGGTCAAGTTTCTGAATGTCTGAAGTTTTGTCAGATTGATTGAATGTGATTAATGGCAACTGAAATTCCATTAAAACATAGAATATTCTAGGGAAAAAGGAAAGCGATAAATGGGTTTGTTATTTAGGGGGAAGAGAGGCAAGATGATGTCCAGACTGCCTCTAGGAAAGAAGCAAGGAAGGATGAAGAAAGGAAGGTTCTTCTTCTCCTGTAACAACATCGCAACAGTGATTGCTCTGGGTCACAGCGAGATCCCATGGCCAGGATTGCCCAGGAGACCCCCAGCCACATCCCACTTTCCCTTTGGCTTCAGGGGACAAAAACCTCTCCAGCCCTGCACAAAAAGCCAGGCATCTGGAGCCAGATGCAACCCTGAGTTAACTGAGCTGGCCTCAGCACAGTGTTCCTCCTCAGCTCTCTGGCTTTCCCCACCACATCCTCTTAAAAAACAAGCAAAATTATGGTTGAGTTGCTGCATTCCTGACATGCCTTGTAAATAGCACAAGGCCACCACCTGGAACCCCTGGCCCATCCTAATCCCAGTTTACTGAAGTCAATAAACAAGGTATTAGCAGCACTTAACTCAGTAACCTCTCCAGACTGGCCACTCTCCCACTTGCAATCATCAGCTGCTGGAGCTGGAGAGGCTGGATAACAGAAAACATACAATTCAGCCATTTTAATGGGTCTTTGTCTATGTCTGATGAAAAAACCCTCACCACTCTTCTTCTTTTAAGGAAGACAGAAACCCAGATGTGGTTGGTACCCTGCACGCTGTCTTTTGATCCCTATTTTTTATACTTCCCTACTGTTTTCACTTTAATCTTGCATGTGGTTTTGCACTGAGCCTCTTTCTATTACCAGCATGCCACCCTCCATGTGGCTTCCTCCTGCGTGCTTGTGTGGCTGTCCCGTGGCTGGTGTTGGGCGCCTGTCCCAGCTGTAAGCAAATCAAGTAAAAGAGACATGGTGTGATCTCTGCTGGATTAGCAGAATTGGCTTTTCGAGGAGCAGCAGGGATGTAGATGTGCCTGAACAACTTGAGAAATTGGACCTCTAACACCCAGTGCAACTACTGATGGAGGCAGGCTGTTGCTGAAACACTGCACTGTCAGAACAGCCCAGGTGGGACATAAGCCCTATTCAGTTGTCCCTGCTATGGAGCATCATCTTCTGGTGGATGACCTTTTGAGAAAACTGAGACAACCTATTAATTGTCTTTAAGAGCCCTGTAAGTCAGAGAGCTCTGTAATGTGCAGGAGGGACTTGCTTCGGAGAAACAACCCCCCAAGGAAAACCACTTCCCAGTAAAAACTCCTTCCCCATCGTGTATGAGATGTATGGAGGAGCAAGTGCAAGCAGCCAGCAAGGATTTTATGTGCATTCACTGTATCCCTAATAACCACAGGTCATAGTTTGGAGCTGCAGGGCAGAGGGACTTTGCACATTTAGCTCCCTCTTTAGAAACAGCAGCAGTGCCGCAGCTGCTCAAGGGGTGGTCCGTGCTGGGGTGGAGTCCACACCTAGGCTCACCCAGAAAGGTTTCAGTGGATGGGAGGCCGAGGCAAGTCTGATGCATATCTATTTTCCAAAGAAAATAATAAGAAAACTGCTTTCTCTCTACACTGAGGACAGCAAAGTGTAACAAGGCAGGTTATAGTCAGCAGAGGGAGAAGCTCCTTCTGCTATTTCTCCCTGGGGCAGGTCCTGCGAGCACCAGCTGTTCCCAACCGCAGCTCCTCGCTGCCTTCTGGTGGCAAAAATGCATTATGGATCTCTCTCCGGGCCGGGATTCTCCTCCCAAGCCGGCGCCAAGGCACTTGCACAGGGCGTGTGGTTTGGGGCCCCGTCTCGCACCCTTCCTGGCCTCGCGTGTCCTCCCCTCCCTGCGGAGCCGTACTGAAATTCCACCTCTGTTCTGCAGAAAAAAAGCTCCATTCTGTGCCAGAAAGGAAGGGGATAAACAAACCCTGTGTTTTGAAGGATCCAACTCTGCCTCCAGAAATGAGACGTCTCCAACACTTCTCTGCTTCACAGGAGATCCAAGATCCTGGCAGCCCTTTGCCAACATCTCCAAAAAGTGCAGGCGCCTCTGAGGCTCCAGATGCCCAGGGTTAGCTGGTCAGAAATGGTGAATGGATTTCCATTCCTGGTTGCTGGGAGCAAACCAGCCAGCAGTGAAGGGCTTACAGGATTTGCTGCTGTTTGTATTTGTGATAGACATCTCCTAGGAAAGGATTCGCTGCGGGATCCGGAGGTGGTCCCGCACCTGCCTTTGTTCCAGAGCCCAGCAGGAACAAAGAGTGTGCTGAGGATTTTGTCACTGCTGGAGTGCCCAGGGACAAGTTGTGCCGTGCCCAGGGACAGCAGTGAGTGGCACAGATGTGACACAGTGATGAAGAGACCAGGGCAATCCCCTGCTTCCAGCCCACTGCATGGGGCTGTGCGCAGTGAAGGTGACCTTGGCGGGTCCAGCCTGGTGCTCCTCCAGAATTTTCTGTGGGGATATGCTGCATTTTTTTGCATTGTTGTGGCTGGCAAAACCAAAATAACATTACAGTGAAGTGTGCATTCCCTCCCTTGGTTACAGATGAAAATTTACTGTCAATCGCTTGTTGTCAGTCTGGACTCTTCCCCAAAAAGTGTCTAGAAACAGGCAAAAAGTGTGCACTGTGGAGATGTACTGGAGGTTTCTTTTATGGGACTGTCTAAGTTTTTATTGTATCTCATCCAGGAGACCCTTGAAGTGTAGGGTGAACCTGAGACACAGCCTGTGTTATCCTTATTATCTTTGCAGACAACTGCAAACCCTTTGGCTGGGAAGCCAAGGCTGTCCACATCATCAGCAATCACCCTGAGAACCCTTCAGCCCTATCCCACACCAGAGAGCTCTGCTTTGGAGCTGCTTGTTCATGATAAAGTAGAGAGACAATGGTGACTGTATTAACACCAAACATTTCTGCCCGTTCTGGCTCATTCCAAGGCAATAGCAGAGCCTGTCTTCCAGGCTCACCTACTGAGTTTGAGCCTTGCTGCCACTGGTGTTTAATTATTAGAGAATGAAAGGAAATTATGCTTAGTGCTATTTCAGAAATCAAATAACCTTTTTAAAAATCAGATGTAAGCAAGAACATGTCAACCAAAGAAGGCAATAAGTGAGAGTCTGAGATCCACAGGATTTTCTTTCACTTCAGAGTAAGGAGAGTGAGCAGCCTAACCCTAAGGGTGTGATGTTCTTGAGGCTCTTTACTGTCCTGATCTTAGCTTCATCCCAGTCTTCAGTGCAGCTAAAGCTGGAGATTGTTGAAACCCCATGAACATGGCCATTCTAACACTGTTTCCAGGGAAAATAGTGAGTCAGAGATTATGAAGCAGCCCTGTGGCTGTGTGCAAGTGCAACAAGCGGTGCAGTATTCTCTGCAGAGTTAGGAGGTGCAGAAACCCAAGGGAATGCGGAGGTGGGGATTTTTTTCAGAACTGGCTGGCTACTAAAGCAAGCAGAAGTTGGGTGGTGAGAGGCTTCCTTTGCTACTTGGACCAATAGGAAAATGAAGGTGGTCTAGTCAGTCACCGAAAATGTTTGGCATGAGAGGGAGAGGAATGGTTAAGGTTACACAAGTGAAACATGACAACCTTTGCTTTCATTTTCAAGTCAAATAGCTCAGAATTAGATCTTATCACTCAAGACTTGAATTAATCATGAGGCAAGTATTTTAACTGAAAGAAATAGATCAAATTATAAAGGCAAGTTTCTACCAAGCTCAATGGAAACTCAAAAGAATGAGGAGGAATGAAGAAAGAGATCTGATTAAGATTAATAAAAATATCATCTGCACCTTAGGGAATGTTGGTGTTCTCAAACACAAATTCCAAACTCAAGAATATGGTGCTTTAGTTTTCCATCAAGATACTGGGCTGGGTAAGAGCTTGAATTCTTTCAGAGTGGGCTAAGTCCTCCAAGATGAAGAGGCTGAGCTGAGCTGCCCCCTCATTTGACTTTGTAGAAACCGTTGGTAATAAATATCGGGTGCATATCAAATAAGCTCACTATTTTGATTTTACATTTCTGGTTCATTTCTTTTATTGATTCTAAATGTCTCCTCCATTAGACTCTCCTTTTCACAAGTGCGTGTACATGGAACTGGAATCAGTCACTGACTTACTTTGTAGAAGCTCAACATTCTCTTCATTATTTTGGGTTATTTTAATCTAAAACTTTGTACTGTGAACAGGTACATTTTTAATCTGTCCACCAACTCAGTGACAAGGGCCTTTCCTTTTGTTTCTTCTGGACAAGCCCCATCCAAGTTAAAAGTGGGCTGAGCTGTGAGCTTTCTGAAGTCCTAGACAGACTTTTGTTAGAGGATGTTTTCTAATACTTTTTTACAAGAATCAAAGATCCTTCTCCCTTTATGAATATATGGATGTAAATCTGAGGTAAATTTAAATTTTACAATTAAATTTGACATTAAATTTGTTTCTAATTGTTTAATATTTTTTTAACTGAATACAAGCCAGGATCTGCTTTTGAGCTCTTCATAGATTTTAAAATATATATTAAAAATCTGTATATATATATACATAATCTATATTTAATGAAAATATACATAATAAAAAATCTACCTGTATAAATCTGGTTAAGAACCCCTGTATTAAGGATGAAGAAGATCACTGGTATGATAAATTATAAAATCTGAAAGTGTTGATCATTTGAGGACTTCAAGAGTGATTTTAACTAATTTTCACAGGAGTAAAAAGAGTGTTCTGCAGATAGTAGTTGACTGTGTTAATCTACAACAAGTATTGAACCTCTGGAAATTATAGGTGGAGATTTTTCTGTTTGCTTTAGTAATAACTTAAACACCGTTCCCTGATAAGTGCTGTACCAACAGACTGGATTCGTTTTGGATCTCTGCAAGTGCTGAACAAAAGCACTGAATTGTGATGTAAAACAGTGAATGCCAGCACTCATGTCAGGGCTTTCAAACAGCCCAGCCCAGGCTCCTGTGCACTGTGTTGAACTGTGCTTTGCCTCCCCAGGCCCTGGATAAAAGGCTGCTCCCATCCTGCAGTGCTGGGAGGCAGGGAATGGACGCTGTCCTGCAGACAGCCAGGAGGCATCAAGCACTGATTTGGCACTGAGAACTCTCCTAACAGGAGAGGCCACCATCAGGACATGTCAAGGCAGCATCCCAGTCCTGTGCAGTATAGAGCAGATAGGTGGATGCTGGAAAAGGGGTGTTTTAAATTGAGATACAACAGGCAGCAGAATGCTCACTCCCAGCGCTGTCCATCTCACCTTACAAATCTAAACCACTATGACCACATGGTTTGACGACAAACATGACAGTTTCTGAGGGATTTTTATCAATAAGAAAGTCTTCCTTAAGCATTGAACACCCCTCACTGTAAGAGAGCAGTGGAATCATGTCAGGAAACTGGAAGCAGTGGAATACTTCTTGTGTAAAGGCTACAGGAAATTCTGGAATTCCAGCAGGTTCTTTCTGCCTTTTTCCCCAGCAGAGGTCCAGGGTGCCAGTAGAAGAGCTCTAGCAAGGAGCTCAATAACTGCCCCATGTCACTCAATGAATCCTCTTCTTGTCAGAGCACTTACAGACACCATCCTTCTTCCAGGCTTTGAGGGGCAGAGTCACCAAAGGTAGCATCATTTCAGTTGCCATTTCAGCCTCTCAGTGGTTAAAAGCAAGGGTATGCAGGCAAGTCTAGTATTTAGCACTGTTTCATTAAATTCTTTGACACAGTTGTGTCATGCAGCCATTTCACACCCTAAAAATAAACCCAGCTGGTTCTAAAGCGAGCCCTTTGTCCCAGTGTGGAATTGGTCACCACATTATGACTGCTGAGCAGTGGTTTCTCAGGTTTGGCCAAAGCTCCCTGTTGTTCATACTTCTTAAAGGCCTCTGGGAAAAGGAAGATTTTCCAACCCTGTCTGACTGTCCTGGCTTCCCAGGGCACAGCTCCTCGCTGCCTGTCACTGTGGGCCAGCATCCCCACAGCTGGGGAGGCTGAAGTCACTCAGAAGATGCTAGAAGACAAGTTCTAGGATGGTGCCTGGTCCCAGTGGCACCTCTGGGATTGTTCTTAGCCCAGCTTTACAACCCAGAAGCTGGAACAGAAAGGGAAAGGCTCAGAAGATGTCTCCATTGTTGGTACTTTAAATGGTGCCCCCCAGCTTGAGATGCTGGGGTAGGAGTTACCTGCCCTTGCTGGGGTAAAGCAGAGCTGGGTCAGCCTTCACACAGAATCTGGGCTCCACATGAGGCTAGAGGAGTCACATTCCTGTGGCAGCTCTCCCCAGGGACAGTCCCCAGCCCCACTCTCCCTGCAGCTGCCACCACTGCTGAGTACACACAGGTCAGCTTGACCTTGGCCAGTCCCTGCAACACAAAGGCCGCAAGAAATGATGGCCAGTAACCAAAAACCTGTCTGCTCCCACACTCACATCATGCTCCCATCATCTGTAGGTGCTGCTGTCACTCTGGTCTGGTGCCAGCAGGACATGTGGAGGCTGGCTCTGTTAAAATTCTCCTTTGGAGATGGGATAAGAAGCAGAGCCTGTTTGTGTCCCTCTGTGCTCAGTGCTGTGTGACCCAGGCAGCCTCTTCACTCTGCTTCCAGTGCACTGCTGGCAGTGTCCCACCCGCTGCCTGGGCTCCATTCCCTGCCCATCACTTGGGGCATCTTCTAGGATGACAGTGAATGAGTTCAAAGAACAGTCTGAACAATTGTCTGCTTTCATTCACAGAGTTTGCCTTTGATTCGTTCTGAAGATACATTTCAAAACTTTTTGAGACTGCTGACGTCAATGGAGCTCTAGAGAAACATCTGTCAGTTTCCTGCCCTCAGTGCCTTCTGCCCTTGTGCAATTTTGTCCATGGGCCTCGTGCTGATGGCTGGACACCCCATGGTCTCACCCTCTGTATTTCTATTTACAAAATTTTATTATTTATTATTTATACAGTATATATCTCACCGGCTGAGCTGTGTCCCAGTGTCATGGATGGGGTGACACAGGGCAGGATGCTCAGCAGGACTCAGGTTTGGGCACAGTCCCACAGCTCTAAGCAAGGAGAGGAGAGCATCTCCAGTGAGAACATTTGGCAGATCCCCCCCAAACCATTTCCTTCAACCCCATATGGGACTGAACTTTGGCGTGAAAAGTCACCATAAGGCAGAGGGATCAGTGCCCTCCTGATTGCCCCATCCCTGAAGATATTCCTTTGCACAGCAACACCTCCCCACTTCAAGCAAACTCCCCTAATTCTTTCCATGTTTCTGACAAGCCTAGAGTCTCTTCTTTGCAGGAGACATATTAGGAATTCCAGTCTTCCCCCTGGAAAATGTCTCCTTAGGGCGGTCCTCACTCTGCCCCTCTCCAATGCCTTGCCCAGCTTTATGTCATAACCAGCTAAGGCCAGCCAGCACCTGGGTGTGCTGGTCCAAACAAGACAGAAGTGTTGAACAGCTCTATTTCTTCACCTCTATAATTCAGGAAAAGGGAAGCTGCACTTCATGTCTGCTCTTCAGACTTTGATGTATTCTGATGTACCCTGTACACTTGCAATTTTTTTCCCACATCATTGTAGGATAATACTAAGTATATATTAACATAAGAGCTTCCAAAGATGTTTGAAAGGCTTGTTTGTCCCTGTGCAAAGGGAAATCCTCCCCCTCCCTGACAAATGCACTTATTGCTCCAGAGTTTTATTCTTCAAGCAAGCCACTTTCTGGCATTGTTCCTTTTTGTTTATTAGCTATTCCTGACTTTCTGTTGAACAGGAGGCAGGAAAATTGGCAAAACACACAGGAAAGGCTTTCCTGGTATTGTGACAGTAACACAAGACAAGGCAGGGCAAGAGAGACATTTAATTAATACTTTTAACGGATGTTGATAATAAATGAAGGACTATAAATCATTTGCATGTACCGGTGCCTTCAGATGATGAATTAAGGGGAGAGTTTTTGGCATTGCTTTTATGCTGATGTGCCCTTCAGTCAGACTTAATGTGCATACGGATAAAGCTCAACAAACTCCATTAGAATAAAACTCTAAAAAAAAATTCTCCAAATTATCCCTTAAAAATGAGTATATATATTAATTTATGTGGTTTTCCAAAGACTCGGTTTTCCATCTTGCTTTCTAGAAAATTACTTTTGATGTTTTCCCTGTTTGATCTCTAAAGTGAAGCCCTTCACCTTTACTGAGACAAGAAGTGCTGTCAATAGGTGCTTGGCTGTGGTCCTGCTCCGTGCAGACGCATTCAAACAGCCCAGAGACTGGTTTGGCCCTAAGAAATTTTGCTATAACTAAATATTTGTGAACATTTATGTGACCTCTTTGGTCTGCCACAGATACATAAATGCTGGAAATATGGTCTGAAATTTGTCTGGATGAACAGGCCAAGTCACATCTCCAATATACAATGAGTTTATACTCCAAGAGATGAGTTGTAGAATGCCAACATGGATATAGCTGACAAAACCAACCAGCTGCTTTTTTGTGAAAGGAGGACCCTCTGGATGGATGCTCATTTTAGAATGACATGGTTATTCTTGTCATGCAAAGTTTTAATGTTTTTTTCAAAATTCAGAAGCCAGAACACATTTCAATGCACTCAGGAGATCTGATCCAGCTTAGGTCTTGCTCTGAGTCTGTTTGGAATCACAGAGCAGAAACTGTCTGCAGCTGTCCCCACTTCCTGAGAACATGTGGCCAGTTGTGCCCTCCTAAGGAAAAAATAAAGAATTCTTTTTTTCTTGCCGTATTTTTAGCGCGTCCTTTTCCAGATGGAAAATTCAAGAATTTCAGAGAAATCTCAACACGTGTGGATGTGAGGTCAAGAGAAGCCTCCAAGGGGATGGGAGATCACGAGGGCGCATTGCCAACCCCACCACCCCGCCCTGAAGAGCTGGACTTGAGCAGACTCTGTTGCTTGAGGCTGAGCGCTCTTTCTTTCTCTCCAACTAGAAAAATTCTTTCTTCTCTGTTGGAAAAAATCTTTCGATTCCTTTTGAATCTTTTGAATCTTCCCCTCCTTTTTTCTTTGTGGTTGTTACAAAGACTGTAACTGTTCTCGCAAGCAATCCCACAGTCACGGGTTTGGATGTACGTAGGGGCTGCAAAAGGATTCCGAGGGAAAGGAAGCACAAGTATGACCTGCACTAGGAGATATTTCCATATTTGTGCAATGGGATTGGAAGAATGAGACACCTCCATGCTTCACAGCTGAAGGGTGAGTTGCTCATCTGCAAAATATTCTCCCTTCCACCCACAGAAAGCTCTTGAGCCGTTGTCTGCTCCTGAAATGCATTTCCAGGGGATGCTACTGCATGTAATGGTTCTGGACTCAGCACTGCTGGCTTCTCCCTGCCCTGCTGCTCTGGGCAAGTAATAGGTGCCATAAACTCTACAGATGCTGAAAATTCCTCCCAGGCATTGTGTTGGTCACTTTTCTTCCCAAGATTATTGTTAATCCCTCTTGGTGTCACAGTTCAGCTCAGAGTGTAGCCCCACAGTGAAAATTAGAAGGCAGAAAGGATTATTGGCTGCAGGAAGAGGTGGCAGAAGCGACCATGGGCACAGAAATGCCTGCAATGATGACTCAGTGGGAAGTATGAGGACTTTGTGCACTCTGACTCTGAGGTGGAGCCACATTCACAATGGCATAGCTGGAGTGCAGAGCCGGGGAGTGGGAGAGGGGTACAGCATTTCAGTAGCTCCTGTGCAGCAAATCCACCCTGAGGTGGACCTGGGACTGCAAGACTTGCCTTTGCCTAGAAGGGAACTTGTCCATGTCAGCCTCAGAGGGTAAGGTATCACAATGCACTGTGGTCTGCAGGTGCAGAGACTGCCCACCTGTGACAGTCTCACCCAGGGGCATTTGGTGCTGGGACCACAAGGAACTTGTGCCTGTTCCTTGTAAGCACTGAGGGAGAATGGAAAATAGAGTTCTGATGGTGAGACACAGGGACAAGGAAAGGGTTGTGCTCTTCAGGAGTTTAAAAAACAGCTTGAAAAATTATGCTTAGGGAGCAGGGAGGAGGAGGGGGGAGACATCTGTGCTTGTTTATTCATTCATGTTTCTATTGGCCTTTGTTTTATTTAGACCATGCTAAATGATGAGACTAGAAGTATTTTGTGTTTAGTGATGATCCAGAGAGTAGGAGTGCTCTGTGGCAGTCTATGCAGCTCCTCCTGTCCCAGATTCCATTATAAACATTTGACACTGTTGATGCAGCTTACAGAGCACTGTCATCTGATGGAGGTGTAAGCTCAAATCTTTTCTGCTCAGTTGTTTTCTTTATTTTCTTTCACTGGGAGGCTGTTATCAGACAGGAGCAGAGGGAAATTGGAAATCAGAGATCATTAAGCACTGCAAGACCTCTGCCCTTCTTGAGCTTACACAGGGAAGTTC